>NC_134455.1:368812656-369533490 GCF_047948215.1 Lycorma delicatula | reverse complement strand
ATATCTTATTACATATTTAAATTAATAATTATAAACATTATATATATATATAAATAAATAAATTAGTTTTTGGTTCTTCGAAGACACACACACACTCTCTCTCCCTCTCTCTCTCTCACTCTCTCTCTCTCTCTCTCTCTCTCTCTCTCTTTCATGCAGAGAGAGAGAGAATGAGAAAGAGAGTGAGTGTGTGTGTGTGTGTGTGTGTGTGTGTGTCTTCGAAGAATCAAAAACTAATTTTGATTAAAAGCATACAAAAGCTGTTCAAATTTCTGATTAGCTGTTAATACAGCCAACATAAAAAACAATTTTTTTTTATGAAAGACCGGAGCATCGAAAATAATTGTCATGTGGAAATTGGTAGCGTATGAAAAGACGCCAACCTTGACCAAGATTCCAACCCAGGACCTCCGTACGAAATGCTGAGAGGCTACCTACTCAGCCACGGAATTCGGCAGATAAATCTTGTTTCAATTTAAAATTATAATATATTTTTTAGCCACTTTTCAGTCTGTTTTATTTTTAATAAAAGAATCTCTTAAAACTTTTTCATGTTTATTTGATAGATTACTTTAATTAATTTTCTAAGAATTAATTTATTACAAGTTTTCTTAAAACATTTTATTTATTTAATGGTAATTTAACAATGGTATTTACATAAAGCCTAAAACATTGTGTTTTATATGAATTTTTTATGTTTTACAATAATAATTTTTTTTCAAATTCAAAGAGGTACAGTTCTAGGAACTTTTATTAAATTTTTCAGGTCAAAACAATATGAAACCATCAACGTCCTCCTTAATTTAATTTTCAAGATTTTTGTAAGGCTTTATTTCACACTTGGAGAAAAAAACTTTGCAAGCTATAACTCGAAAATAAAGTGTCTTGGTTCCATGTTTATATAAACTTTTTTCTTTATTTTATTTTGGAGAAAATATTCTAAATTCTTTGTGAAACACTATATATATATATATATATATATATATATATATAGAGAGAGAGAGAGAGAGAGAGAGAGAGAGAGAGAGTGAGAGAGAGCGTGTGTGTGTGTTTGCCTGTGTACGAGTTGCTTCTTGCTCATCCGTAGCGTTATAATTACAAAGTAATGTTATTTATTTTTTTTTTTAAAAAAACGCCTAAAAACCTAGAGTTAAAAACCTGTGCTGTTCTACAACGATATGATTACAAATTAATGTTATATATTTTAAAAAATCGGCTAAAATTCTATCCCATTTATAATACGTCTCCCTCCAAACCCCCTCTTTCCTTCATTCCATACCTACCACAGAAAAAATGAGGCTGAAAACCTATTTCCAGTGCGTCCAGACGTTCTACTGGACAGATAAGCATGATTTTTTTTATTCTGCTTGAAATGGCTACGCATATGTCACCAAACCTGAGTTTCCTCTTAGAATCCCTAAAAAATCCTCATTTATTACTTAATTGAGGAACTTTCTGAGATTATTACTGTCAGGAAAATCACACTGAAGATCTATCGTTGCTTGATGACATCTGTGGACCAATCCGAGCAGAATAAAAATAAAATCAGCCCTCATCTGTCCAGTAGAACGCCCACACGGACTAAAAATAGGTTTTCAGGCGAATTTTTTTAATATAAGATTAAGAAATTGTTTGTTACTTTATTGTTTTTATTGTCATTAATTATCTAGCTTTGCAGTTTTTTTTTAAATAAATATTTATTTATTATTTTTTTTAAATTAAATATGGATCGAAAAAAATGCCCGTATGATAAAAGCCAGTTGAAATAAACGCAAATTCCGAAAATATACGTGCTGATAAAAAGTGTGGAATCTGAAATGATGGGTGCTACTTTTTTTTACGTTAATTTATACGGGTTATTCACAAAGAATCTAACAAAATTTCAGGATATGTTCCATTGGTGAAAATAAAATAGTAAATTGATAAAAACATAAGTTTGAAAACACTTCGTTACTGAGTGCAAGCTTTCGAATGTAATTGTAAAGACTGTAATTGTGAAGACTGTAATTGTAAAGTCAACGAAGAAGATCTGTTTGTTCAATCTTCTTTCCCGTTAAAGCCCATCAGGGCTAGAAACGTGGGAGGTGTGGGTGGCGACCGGAAGCATCACAAGCCCCTACGGCTTCCCCTACGGGGTAGGAATGTTCAAACTTCTTATCAGTTATCTACAAGGTTTTTTCGGATTTACCTGACGTCTATCCGCATAACTCAAAAAACGATTAGCCGTAGAATATTTCAATTTTTGATTTAGGACTGTTGTATCATCTGGTTGTTCACCTTACCTTTTGATTGCAATCGATTGAAACAAAAGTGTCCAGAAAAGCCCAAAATCCAAACGATTTGAATTTTTGACTTTGTCGTTACTGCAGTATTAAGTCCACATTGAGAGATTTTCAACGTTATATCATAAGTGATAATTATTTTGATTGGTTCTACAGTTACAGCCAAATAATATTTTAATTAATGAAATATTTGGATCTTATAAGGGGAACGCACATCGGTAAGAATACGACTTCATTTTTTTTTTTCTATTTTAACTTTTTAATATTTAATTTTATATTTTATATTTAATTTAAATATATTGATTTATTAATAATTATTAATCTGTGATTGTAAAAAAACTTTTACAATAAATAATAATTCAATAATAAAGAAAAAAAGTGTAATATAATTGGCGTAGAAGGCATGTCGTGTCCACATCAGATTTTTTTACATCATTTCTATGAACGAAAATTATAGAAATTTTGGAGAATTAGGGATATATAGAGAAATTTTTTATTGCTAACTTAGGATGGATTTAAAAATTACTTTTCTTATTATCACATAATATGAACACCGTAACTGAAATCAGAGTAATGAGATATTTAAACAGCAATAATATTTTACTTCGTTGTACGAAGTAAAGGAAATATTGTGATCACAAAAAAATTCGGTTTTCAGATTTCAACAGAAAATTTCAATTTTTACCACCTTGAATCCATTTTTAATAGTTTCAGCGTAACGTCTGTACGTACATAGGTACGTATGTATGTACATATCTATGTATGTACGTTATGAGAATATGAACGTTATGTATGCGCTGTCTCGGATAACTCATAAACGATCAGCCGTAGGTTGTTGAAATTTTGGGTTTAGGACTGTTGCAACATCTACTTGTGTACCTCCCCTTTTGATTTTAATTAACTGAACCAAAAGTGTCCAAAAAAAACCAAAATCCAAAAAAAATTGGGTTTTGGACTTTTTCTTAACTGGAGGAATAATCCGTCATTGATAACTTTTCAACGATATGTCATAAGTGGTAATTATTTTCATTGTTGCCAAATGAAATTTTAATTAATGAAATATTTGGATTTTATTAGGGGAAGACACATCAGCTTCAAAATCAAGCTTCACCACCTTTTTCTTTTTTAAAATTTTTCTTTTTAATTCAAGTATATTGATTTATTAATAATTATTAACATCTTATTGTAAAAAACGTTCTACGATAAATAATAATTCAGTAATAAACAATAAAAAATTTCAGAAGTTATTAATGAAATAAAATTTTATGTACTTTTCATTTAAAAAAAAAAAAAATGTGTATATGTAATTTAATAGGTGAACAAGGAAGCCATGTGGTGTTCACATAAGATTTTTTGTACACATTTAGAGAATACGTATTCAAATATGTTTTGCTTTTAGATAAACGGGCAATTTATAAGGAGTAAACGTTTTAACTGCTTTATGCGTGAATTCAAATTAAGACAAATCGTTTTAATGTGGTATTTCCTGGTAAGTCGTTGATACATATGAATTTCGAGGTATCGAACGCTGTTAGTATTGTGTAATACTTGTTTATTTAACAATACTGATGATATCATCCTTATGTGCAAGGTAAACGAGAAATGCATATATTTCGGATTAATTTTCATTTTCCAGTTTTTACTCCACCTTGCCGCAAGGTGGAAGTAAAGTTTTAAATCAGACGTAGATGTTTATACGGAATGGCATTGTGACATAACAGCCGTGTCGTTAAAATAACATTTTATTGCAGTATTCCGAGTAATAAAAAAATCTGCAGTTTAAATCGAAAACAGAACGGGTACGGGTAAAGATCATTGTGGAACTCCTGCATCCACTTACTTCATATATTAGAATAAGTGGAACTACGACTCGCTGAAATGAATTTATTCTTCAATATAGCGGAAATTATTTAAGTTTTAATAATAAACTCTTTAGCCAAATTTTGATAAAAATTGATATCATATCGAGGAATCATTATAGTGAAAGGCTTTTCTTCCAGGCCAGTGATATTATATGAACGATCGATATACTTTTTAGATTGTAAAATATTCATTTTGAAACCAAATTAATGATGTGGTATAATCCTGTTTGTATTAAATATATAAATAAATAACAAAAGACGTAGAGTTACTAATTAATTTTAACTACATAGCTGGAAGAAGAATTACATTTCATAATTAATGTAAATAATAGGGAAGTTAACTAATTTCCTTCGCTCCTTTTTTCTAACGTCTTACGGACTTCTATTAAATTTAATGAACATTAGATTCATTTTAATGAATATTTATGCTATTTAAGTACAAATTAATTAATATAAAACTTTAAGTATGTTCTCAAGATAAATTTATCTACCGAGTTGTTCCCCATTTAAAAAAAAAATGTTTAAACACCTCTAAGTTTTACTTTCCTTCAAAATTTCATTTTTGACAGTTTCGAAATTTTTATATTATTATTAACAGAACTAATATCCTCTCCTTATAATTATTTTAGAATATAAACTTGTTATTTTCTTTTAAAGGAACATCTTTTACCGACGAAAATATGAATAAAAGTATACTTCAATCTATCAACAAGTTGTATTTTAAATATGTAATAATATAACGAAAATACTGTAAAATAGAAATTATTGTGACAAAGTTTTACGATAATGCTCATTTCATTATCTTATATGAAATATTCTTCGTTGTAATTTAGTAATAGAAATAGTACTAAATAAGTCAAATGACAGATGAAGAAAACAAAAATAGATTTTACTGTCTGTTATATTTTTTTTTTTTTTTATAATTTAACGAAAATGTTTTCATTATAAATTTTTCACCAGATAAATACCTCGGCCACATAACTGATCAAAATATTTATCGTGTGGTATTTTATTTTGTTTATTTTTTAGTCTTCAAAATAAAATTTAGTATTCAAAATATTCAGAATTTTTTTCAAAATCTTTTAGTATTAAATAAAATAATTAATTGTAAGATTACAATAATGATAATAAAATTTAAAAAATTCTTATATAACTATATGCTTTATAGGCAACACTATTTTTGTCATGGCAATAAGAGTGTTCTGAATAAACTACTGACATTTCTACCAAACATGCCAAGGTTAGGTTAATTCCGTGACAAAGGAAAAACAACTGTCCTGGATTCTTCTGTAGAAAAGTAAAGAAGTTCAATAACAGCAAAAAAAAATTTATTTATTACAACAAAAAAATACAATTTTTTTTTAAACACGTCACCATATTCTCACTCAGTTTTATACTTCATTAAAATCTTTATTATTTTCTTTTAATCTAATTTCAAAGCACTTTTATTTAATACTACATTTGTTTTTTTGTAATGTTTTAAATAATTTTAATTTTTCATGTCCGATATATTCTATTTTCTTCAAATTTATAATAAATTTTTACGGCAGATTCTCGGTAATCTAATTCCTATTAATCCGAACAAAAATAAAATTAATGGTTTTTATTGTCTTTAAAGAATATTGCTTTAAAAAAATCTTGTGCTTTTATTTAGTGCAGCTTGAAATTCTATCGCTGAAAGACTCATTCGAGAATCTTGTAAACAATTATTAATTTTTTGACTAAAAAAAGTAAGATACTCGTATTTTAAACAATCCAGAGTTAGTTGAAATTTTAAGATTTGTGATTAACACCAAATAAGTTATAAGAAAATGAATTAATAGAGACGCAGAACTGGAATTTAAAATAAAATCAGACAATGGAATCGTTGATGAAATGTGAATAAATGAGTATGAATATACTGTCGATGATAATAATTATAAAATCGTGTAACAGAATAATCAAATCTGAAATAAAATATGATGATTAGTGTTAGTTTGATGGAGAACAATATAAAGTTTTAGTTAAAGAAAAAGGATACATATATATATATATATATATATCTACTTTTACATGACTAGTTTCAATAATAATAATAGTTTTTTATGGTCAGTTTCCCGGTGGAAATTAGTAGCATATGAAAAGATGCCATGCCTGACTGAGATTCGAACCCAGAGCCTCCAAACCAAATGTCGAGACGCTACCCACTTATCCATGGATGTCGGCAAAATAATCATTTTACACTTTTTTAAATCATTTAAAACTTAAGTTCTTTTATTAAAGGTTATTTCATTTTTATACATTACATTTTATTTTAAATATTTCAAAAATCTTTAATGATATATTTTGGTAAATTTAATATATATTCATGAAGAATGTAACAAACTTACAGGACATTTTCTATTGGTGAAAATAAAGAAGAAATTTCATATAAAAATGGGTTAGAAAATACTTTGTTAGCGAATCCGGCTAGCGAAAATCTTGTCCTGATTTCCGCGCCTCTGGTTAAAATAAGGAGGTTGTAATTCTCGGTACCCAAACTAAGAGGTAAATTTATTGATTTTATATGAAATCTAACCCGAAAAATTAGGTCTCAGAGATGTATTTTTAATATTTTTCGAAAAATTTGCGGTGAAAGACAGAATATTGGGAATGAAAATCATACTGCTTTATGTTTGGCGCAGTGGCGGCACGCGTATAGGCACTGTGGAACTGCAGAACCTTCTATTTTCACTTGATATTATCGATACCATTTAGTATGAGTCCTTTTTTCCTTAATTCTTTGTTTTTACTAGTACAATATATAATCCTTAATGTCAATAGTCATCACCCAGTTTATGAAAAAGATACAAAAATCTTTATACAAAACTGTGCCCTTCACAGTTCCAGCGACGTGGTGATTGGCTGTTGTGTACATGCGCACATAGGATGCTGCACGCTAGGCTGCAAGGCAGAGAGAGAAGAGCACTGTCGCTCCCACAGTGCCACCCCGGCGTGCTGGTGGACGGTAGTTTTTTTTTACTCCGCGTGTATACGGAACGTTCCTTGTTCGTTCACTTTTATAATTTACTCGGTGGTAGAAATATGAAACCGGTTTAGTTGTTTTTTTTCAGTAGTGATCATAAGATGGCGGAAACCACGGGCTCTTTGATTTCAAAATCTCTTTAAAACACGTTGGAAGGGCGAAAGAGAAGCTAATTAGTGAAAACTAATTATGTTTTTGTTTCTGTGTACATAGAATTTTAAATTAAGCACCGTTTGATTATAATGTTTTTAAGCGGACATTTTATTAAGTTATTATCTAAAAAACGTATTCTTGAATGTGATAAAAGTGTAAAAGTAAATTATTATCCTGCTTCCAACTATTCTATTTTTTTTCAGTTCTTTTATTTTACAAAAAACTTTTACCACGGCCTTGTAAAGACTCAGAAATAAATTTTCTGGAGCATCATCCCCATTTTTTTAGCTACGAGCAGCCACTGGTTTGGCGAAAACTAACTTTATTAAATGGGTAAAAAACACGTAAAAATTAAAAAGAATTAGATTTTGAATGAAATTGTATATACAAAATTAAAAAAAAAAACTAAATTCGAAGAATTTCGAAGTTTACAAAATCCACACGGTACTGTCAAAACTGGATGCCAACACAGGTTTTACGTAAAATTTAGATGCAGTATTACAGGCAACAGGATGGGGCTATTTATTTTCAATGAAATCGGGTATTTCATAATTAAACTTTTTGAAAAATAATTGGCCAGATCTCTTGGAAGTAATTCCGTTGATAAGAAGAAGGCAGATGATTTTCCAGCACGTTCGAACAACTCAACATTTTTCTCTGTTAGGCAACACTAAAGTTCTACTTTTTTAAACAAGTGGATTGGGCGTTGTGGAAATATCAAATGGTATTCTAAACTACTACTGCCTCTGGGGTCACTTGAAATCATTAGTATATGAACAAAGATGTAATACAAGAGAAAACATGGTTATTAGAATTCTCATTGCGCCACAACTAATACAAAAGGTTTAATCCTGTTGAAATACGTAAGCCAAAAAAAACATGTTTTTCGAACGGAATGTTCCCCACCTATTACAGCAAAGAATATTTTCAACGGTTTATTTTATTGTTTGTGTATTTGTTGTTTTTCTAAAATACTTAATTCTTTTGTTTTATAATATAAAAAATTTTGCTTCGATGATTTTATTTAAAATCCTTGATTGAATTTTATTTAAACCTTTCTGTGTTTGTTACCGATTAAATGAAGTTATTTTACCAAATATAAAATGGTGTGTTTTATACCTCAATATTTTGTCTTTAACCGTAGATTTTTCAAAAAACTACAAAAAATTCATTTCTGGGTCCTATTATTTTTCCTCTTTACTTCCTTGTACGAAGTAAGAGAAGTACTGTGATTGCAAAACATTTTGATTTTCATATTTCAATGGAAATATTCATTTTGACTATCCCTGAATCCATATTGACTAGTTTCGGCGTAACGTCTGTACATACGAACATATGTATCTTGGATAACTCAAAAACGATTAGCCGTATGATGTACAACATCCCTTTTGATTGCAATCGATTGAACCAAAAATGTCCAAAAAAGCCCAAAATTAAAAATAAATTGGACTTTTTCTTAACTGCAGTAATAGGCCCTCATTTAGAGCATTACAACGATATATCATAAGTGGAACTTATTTTCATTGGTTCCAGAGTTATAGTCATATAAAATTTTAATAAGTGAAATATTTGGATTTTACAAAGGGAAGGCACATTAGATCAAATCAGACTTCATCTTCTTTATTCTTTAATTTTTTTAAAAAAATATATTGATTTATTAATAATTATTAACCTCCGATCGTAAAATAATTTTACGATAAATAATAATTCAATAATAACAATTAAAAAAGAAAAAAATTATAAATATCAAAAGTTATTAATGAAATAAATCGTTATGTACATTTCATTAAAAAAAATTAAATAAATAAACGAGATATCTAATTTAATAGGCGTACAAGGAAGTAATCTGGTGTTTACATCAGATTTTCAATTCTTCAGTTTGTATTTCACTTAAATCAGTATATGTACCTCTTAATCTAGGTTCCAAAAATTACCGTTGTCTTCCTTTCACCGAAAAAAATCAACACGAAATCAATCCCTAACCGACACTCGCTAGTGAATCACATCCGAAACAATGATTATAAGAATTTTCTTCTTTTTTTTTAACCAGAAGAACTTGTCCGGAAAATTTGTTATTCTTCATGAATCGCTTATTTATTTAGAATATATGTTTTTTTAAATATTTTTAAATGAAAAAATATTGCTAAAAAAGTATTCATAAAAAATTTCTATTACTACTAGCAATTTTTATTACTTATTGGTTTAAAATTTATTCTAATCAAAATCTTACGTATAAAAGTACATCCTGTTAATAGAATTTTTTTTTAATGTTTCACACGGGTTTAAATTTAAAAATGGTTTTAAAAGTTTGCAAAAAATGGTACATTTATTTAAGTTTCATTCATTCTTTTTAATAATATTTCAATAATATAATTATATTCAAAGAGTAATAGAAAAATGGTTGAAAAATAAAATTATCATTGATGTTTCTCTTTAATATTAAGACAGTTATTTAAAGCTTCAAACTCAGGAATGGTCGGCCGGATTCTGTATAAGACTATATCTTATTTGCATGTCATACATATTATTCTCATTTCATTGGGCCAGGAGGGGATTGCTTATGGTTCACTAATTGAAAAGATACCAACGTTAAAGATATGAAACAACTACACAATATTAATGAAATAATTTCCTCTTCATTATTTATTTAGTTTTTCATAAATATATATATATATATATATATATATATATATATATATATATATATATATATACATACAGATCATCGGATTGGTGTAATGATTAAGTTGTAACCCACCGGGATGGTCTATCGGTGAACTCGTCACCGCAAATCATAAATCAGCTGACTTAGAAGTCGAGAGTTCTAAGGTTCAATTCCTAATGAAGTTAGTTGAATATTTATTCGGATTTGAACACTAGATTGTAGATACCGGTATTCTTTGGTGGTTGGGTTTCAATTAACCACACATCTCAGTAATGGTCGACCTGAAGCTGTACCAGACTACACGTAATTTACATTCATGCATATCACCCTCATTCATACTCTGAGATATTGCCTTACGGTGGTTCCAGAGGCGAAACAGAAAACTAGAGAGAGGAGAAAGTGCTAAATTCGTCGATGAAAATTACTTCTTCAACAACTAATTTTCGAAGTCGAAGGTTCTCAGTTTTAAATCGTAGTAAAAGTTAGTTGCTTTGTAACGGATTTGAATACTCAACAGTGGATACCGGTGTACTTTGTTAGTTGGGTTTTAATTTACCACTTATATCAGGAATGGTTGGCCTGAGTCCGTATAAGACTATATTTCATTTGCATATCATACATATCATCCTCATCTCATTGGGCCGTTAAGGGGGAATTGCTTATTGTTCACTAGTTGAATAGAGAGCAACGTACGCATTAGGAAATGTATATAGTTATATAAATCATTTATCTTTGTTTTGGTCAGAGTTCTTCTACTTACATTATCTTTATAGGTCGAATAACAGATTACAAATTATTTTTTTCATTTTATTTTAAGGCGTACCTAATAAAACTTATACAAATTAATATCGTATAAGTTTTTATTTTAACTGAAATCCTATTTAAATGATTTTACAGAAACTTATATTTTAATTATTAAATATACGCTCGTTTTTTTATCATATAATTGTTCGTTATTTTATATATCTTTAAATATATAAAGGTAAAATTATCCAGGCTTATTATAATAATAAATATACCATATATAATCACAAATGGAACTGTGGTTTTAAAAACTGCATCACCAATTTTATTACGTCTATATTACATTTAATTTCAATAAGCACTAATCGATATTGCTTTCTGTGATAGTAATGATATCCATTATATTGTTAGTCCCTTTAGCAAACATGATCGACTACACTGATTAAAATTTTTTTCAGTCCATTCTAATTTGTTTTATCTCTAAAATGATTTTTCTACTACCTATAAACTTATTCTCATGTATTAAAAATATTTATTATTTAAAAATTACGTAAAATCAATTATTTTGAAAATCGCTATAATTTATTTACCTTTAAATCATATTCGTAAGTATTTATTACAATTATTTAACAAAAATATATTTAGTATATTAAAAAGTGTGTAAAATAAGCAGTGAAGAATTCTGAGAGTATTATTTAGGATGAAATGAGATTTACATATTAAAAATAATTGACTAAAAAATATTGAGGTAACATTTAAGATAAAGAGAAAAACATTACGAAAAATGCTAAACATAACCTGGTACATAAGCAATAACCTGATATATAATGATCTTAAATTGTAAAAAGTTCGGCAGGAAATCTCTCTGGTCAGCCTACATTATCAAAATCGTTTATATCGTCACCCGAATTATTTGTCGGTCAATTTATTGAATAACACAGTCAGTGAGTAAGACTGCTAAGGAAATATATTCTTGGTTTGCGTTATCGTTAATTCACCAGCCGCTGGGTCTGTGACTTCTTAATGTTAGTTCAAATATAGATCTTATTTACTTATTGTTCAATTATCTTGCTGGACAAACTGTAAAGTTTCTGGCCTTTATAACAAAAAAAAAAAAAAAAAAAAAAAATAGAAATGATATTTAATTGTATACCTACATTCCTAAAGGATTTAACAAGTACGAGGGTTATTTTTTTTCAAGGTCCGATCGGTCACGAAATTAAAACCACATTGAAAATAAAAAAAATTTTATTTGTAACAAATACTTACATAGTTACGCTATTTCTCTACATAGTCGCCACTCCGATTTAGACATTTGTCGTAGCGTGGTACCAACTTTCCAATACCCTTGTCATAGAACGGAGCCGCCTGTGTTTTCAGCAATGTTTCTACGCTGGTCTGCTGCTCGATGCCTATGCCAAAATGTTGTACTCCTAGCCAGCATGTCATATGAGCAAAGAGGTGAAAATTGGATGGAGCCAAGTCCGGGCTGTACGGTGGGTGATCAAACACTTCCCACCAAAACGCTGCAGAGGTTTCTTTGTTATATCTGCAGTGTGCGGCCGAGCATTGCCATGGAGAAAGACAATGCCTGATGACAACATTCCTATCCGCTTATTCTGAATTGCCCTTCGTAGACGTTGAAGAGTTACGCAGTATGAGGCTGCAGTGATGGTCGTGCCAAGTTCCATGAATTCCACCAAGAGAACTCCATTCCGGTCCCAGAACACAGTAGCCATACACTTTCTGTTTGAGAAGGTAGAAGGTTCTCTTGAACTTGGTTTACTGGGAGAATGAGAATGCATCCATTGTTTGGATTGTTCTTTTATTTCTTCAGTTTCGAAATGGACCTGTGTCTCGTCCCCTGTGACAGTTTTGTTCAAAAAATCTTCTCATTGTTTTGTGATGGTCGGAAAGCTTCTTGGGAACCCATCTCGTACACAGTTTGCGGTACTGAAGTCTCTCACTCACAACGGTGTAGAAAGCTGACCTTGAAATTTCAGGAAACGAATCACTCAATAGAGAAATTGTGAACCAACGATTTTCTCAAATTTCTCAAATTGCCTCATCCACTCGCTCAACGAGATAATCGGTTAACACTCGCTTCCTTCGCAAAGGTTCATCCGATTTTTGCGCGGGTTTTTATTTGGCGATCGATCGGACCTTGAAAAAAAAATAACCCTCTTAATTTTTTGTAAAATGATTAATATAAAAGAGGATTGAATTGATAATAAACCAAACCAAAAACTGATTACGGAAAAAATATTCAAAAAAATACCAGTAATATCTTATACAGTACTGAAACATCATCTATATATCTAAATATCATCTGTATTAAACTGGCAATGTTTTTAGTCGGCCTAGTACCGTGCCAAATATTTGCTGAATGCGAGTAGTTTTTGTGCCAACTTACGTGCCGATAGTTGTACACGATTATGGTGTAAATAATATTTATATTGTTGTACACTTTTATGCATAGTATATTGTATAAAATAACTATTGTCATAGCTGTTATGTTAACACAATTTTGTAACAATATAAAATAATACAAAATAATGCTAAATAATCTTAGTATTAATATTATGACTATAATTATAATTATAAATCTACCCTTAATAAGTTTGACTACCTTAATTTTTATTAGCTCCGTTATAGGAATTTATATAAAAAGCCAGAACGTTATTAACATGGATTATAAGATTAACTAAATATGTATCGTTTAGACAGGATGGCAAAAACATGTTTAGAATACTCATTCGTACACATAATTTGTCATAATCTACACATCTATTTTTTTAAGGAGTATTTTGTTCACTCTGCTATACATAAATTTAGTAGGAATAAGATTTATTAGTTTAGCAGAAATATACATGAAATGTCTTCTGCAGACCGACAGGTTATTTCGGGGTATTATAAGGTGATACTAGATGGCCTCAGATTATATGATGAATCTCCCGTATTTTATTATTGTTAATATTTTTAAAAAATGATTAATGAACGTAAAGCTGTTCCATTGTTAACACGTTAAATTCCCGGAATAGGCCAGGTGTAGTGTAAAGTCAGAGCCTATTTAAGCTTGCTTTTATTAAGTGTTTTTGAAGTACATACGCTTTATTAAAGTGCACGTTTTTGTCCCACACCATGAACGTATTCTATATTGAAATACTGATTGCGCAAACGCAAAATAAACAAGTGTACCTATACTATTATTTTTCAGTTTACTAATTTGGTGAAATTTAAGGATTGTTTAATTCTTTTGCACTTATTGTTAATATACGCGTCCCGTTTAAGGCACATACATAGATATATATATATATATTTTTTTTTTTGGAGATCATTCGTTCTCAAAGCGGGCGATAACGCCCCCTTGCGGGCGCTGAAGGTCTTCAGGTGAGAGACCGTTGAAGGCTCACAGGAAATTGGGGGCGTTCAGGGGGTCTAGGAAGGCTATTTTTGATAAAAAAAAAATCAAAAATTATGTTTTCCTGTATTTCAAAATAAAATTAAATACCTACTGCACTAATACAAAAAATTAAATGGACACCTATATTTTATGATAAAAAAAATGATTGTATTCAAACTACTTTAACTTTGCAACCAAGAAGTTTAGAGAGGCGAACACTTTTTGACAGTATACTTCAGATTTAAAAAATCATCAAACTAAAAAAAAAATCTGTGAGAAGAAAAGTTTTAAAAATTTTAAAGTTTTTCTTCGTATTTAATCGAGCGCATGGGGGAAACGAATTTTTTTCAGTTAACTGCATTACAATTTTTAAAAGCTTAAGACATTAGCTTTAATTTCTTATTTTTTTTGTATGTCTCTACGATTTTTCTGAACCGAAATATTCAACTTTAAAAAGAAAAAAATCACTTTTGTTTTCAATGCTACATATTTCGCGATCTAAGCAACTTATTGATACAAATAAATATAGAAATTAACGGGTATTTATCTAGCTGATCAACTTTGATTAAAAATTCTGGGATCTAATGTAGCGTTGCAGTTTTCGGCTTTTGTTCATTTTGTGCCGGGCTATTAAAATCTTTAAAGATTGACACTGCAACATGTATCACCCGCACTCAGCTTAAGCGAAGATCTCTTTTAAAGCAATTTTAATAAAAATACTTCAAATATGATTAAATATACGTTTTAATTGCTCTCATTTAAAATGTAAGTTTCAACTCTGAAATAGGATATGCCACGTTTTAAAAACAATTAGCTGTTTTTAAGAGCGCATCTAAACACAAAATTGCAATTATTATTTTTAACGAAAAGTTTAAAAATTTTTGGGGCGCTAGATAATCTTTGATTATCAATGTGGGCGGTGGGCCGAAAGTTTTAGAATCAATGGTAAACATGAACAAGCTGTACGTGATACCCTATTATTGACTTAATTACCATACTTTCTCCTTCAGTATAGCTACTTTAGCTACATTCAACCGGAAAAGTATGAATTAAACAAATAAATAAAAATCCTTGTGTCAGTACTCCAAAATATTTTTAATTATGAATTTAAATTGTTTCCTGATATTTTAAGATAGAGCATAGAGTACTTTAAGATAAAGTATATATAACTGAATTAATAATACTAATTTTGTATTTTTTGAAGGACCTTTTTCTCTTAGAATTAATTAATGTTTTAAGAGTAATAACAGTTTTCAATTTAATCATTTTGGGAAGAAATACTTACAATTTTTAGTTCTATATAAACGTTAAAACAACTCAATTTTTTTTTCATTACCTGTTACTTTTAACAAATGAATTAATTTATAATTTTTATTTATTTTATTAGTAATTATTATTTTCTACATTAATTTTTCTACAATATAATAACTCACTAAGGGTTGAATAAATTTCATTTTGCTAATTGATATATTTAAGAAAATATAGTAAATTTTAAAATGGCAAAAATTAATTACGTTAATGTAGCTTATGATCTTTTTCTTTAAGCTTACTTCTTCTCGTTATTATCCTTCCATTAACTCTTTCTAATCCCAAATTACCTTCTCATATTTCTTCTTCATCATCTTCTTCAACCTTTTCACTTCTTATGAATATACGAGAGTATCAACATCCTCCGTGCTTTTCTTCCTATCCTTTTTACTTCTTGTTATGTCATTCTATAAATATTCGTTTTTTTTTTGTCGCTTTTCTTTTAAATTATGCCACTTACAAGCTTTGAAGCTTGTATCCTGGGATCCCTGGATGAAAGGCCGAGACGTTAACACTCTGAACGGTGGTCGGCGGGGAGACGATGATATTATATTTTTCTTATCCTTTTCCAGTAAAAAATATTTAAAATTTTTAATTGTTTATTTAGATATTTTACAAAAAGAAATCGAATTAAAAACAAACAAAATTGCAGAGCGATTCGAAATTTTCACTGCAAATTCTTGGGAGATGATTCTACAGCTAAAAATAGGAAAAAGATTCATGTAAACATTGATCAGAAAAACGGTTCCTTAACAGATTCGGCTCGCGAAACATGTAGCCCTATTTAATGCTCCCTCTGTGAAACAATTTTTGATATGACCAACCCTAACGGCAAGGTATGACCAAAATGTTGCTGGAATTGTAAGATGGGGCTTGTTGTATGCTAATATATGAAATTTTTTCACATGCAACTATTGTCGTATCGAGTAAATTTGAAGTTTTTCTTAACTTTAAGGTGGAAATATTTTATATCCTCTACTTAGCAACAAACAATGAATGGCATAGATGAAGTCCTACGCAAGAACTACCGCATGAAAATAAACAAGAACAAAACGAAAGTAATGAAATGTAATAGAAATAACAAAGATGCACCACTGAATGTGAAAATAGGAGGAGAAAAGATTATGGAGGTAGAAGAATTTTGTTATTTGGGAAGTAGAATTACTAAAGATGGACGAAGCAGGAGAGATATAAAATGCCGAATGGCACAGGCGAAACGAGCCTTCAGTCAGAAATATAATTTGTTTACATCAAAAATTAATTTAAATGTCAGGAAAAGATTTTTGAAAGTATATGTTTGGAGTGTCGCTTTATACGGAAGTGAAACTTGGACAATCGGAGTATTTGAGAAGAAAAGATTAGAAGCTTTTGAAATGCGGTGCTATAGGAGAATGTTAAAAATCAGATGGGTGGATAAAGTGACAAATGAAGAGGTATTGCGGCAAATTGATGAAGAAAGAAGCATTTGGAAAAATATCGTTAAAAGAAGAGACAGACTTATAGGCCACATACTAAGGCATCCTGGAATAGTCGCTTTAATGTTGGAAGGACAGGTAGAAGGAAAAAATTGTGTAGGCAGGCCACGTTTGGAATATGTAAAACAAATTGTTAGGGATGTAGGATGTAGAGGGTATACTGAAATGAAACGACTAGCACTAGATAGGGAATCTTGGAGAGCTGCATCAAACCAGTCAAATGACTGAAGACAAAAAAAAAAATTCCTGAATTGTGCTAGAGAATAATTGGTTCTATTTTGTAAATTTATATCATATCTTTGGAACTTTGTCAATTTATTTTTCTGGTAGCTATTCTGAAATTATCATCTTTCTTCGAGTAGAAAAACTATGTTGGCAAAGAAATCTGTGTACCCGGTTAAGAAAGACTAGTTTTTAATTCATCCCTACTTACATTATTAATTTATCAGCGATTTCCAGAGCTTTTATCTCGCACATTTGTGTAGATATCGCGTACCCAAACTGATTTCTATACATAATCTTCCAGTTTTTTCTACCTCGGATATTTCACGTTTTGACACCAAAATTGTCTCTTATTTTTATTGGGAATGAGAAGTTCGTTTTCTTTCTTTCGCTATTCACGAACGCAGGACTCTGCTATATCAATATTTTTCTGCCCGTAGTATAACATCCATGCTTCTTTGCGTGAGCGATAACAAGTAACTTTTCTACAATAGTGAATAAAATCGTCAGTCTTTTTTTTCCACTCGTAATTCTATTGTTTAAGAAACATACTTATATGTTATTGTCACAATGAGTACTTATCATAGAATGACTACAAATCGATCGATAAAAATGTTTTCTTATAAAATAATAAATATCCTGTACATGAGAAAAACGCAAAGGTCTAGCGCCACATCGTAGATGAGAGTTTAATTTTATAATACCGGTAATTTTTCGTAGCTGTTTTGCTATTTAATTTTATTTTATTGGATTTATTTTTTTTCACTGGATTTAGGTTCGAATTAAAACTCTGTATGATTACACCATATTCAAAATAATCAAAATAAAATCTTAAAATCCATGTACGACGCGCAGAGTATTTTTGCAACCGTGATATCGGACAAAATGGTGCGTGTGGTACATAGGTGATACAGTATATATTTTTTTTGTGAAAATATATTGTTCCTTACCTACTACACCTACTTCTTGGATAAAATCATATATATATATATATATATATATATATATATATATATATATGGAGTAGTTGGGAAGTCCCTTTACTGTAATACTATAATAAACCCTGTAACATTATTGTGATAAATCAAGCTTAATCTTGCTCTACTGATGCCAATTCCACGAACGTCCACACATACTGATAAAACATTTAAAAAAATTATAAGTTACTTCTTTGTGCGTTTTGGGAAATCGTCACCACCATGGCAAACGTTACTGACATGAGATAAGAAGATTTTTACAAGGGAAAGTATTCTTAATGCGCCACACAGTGGAAATCCGAGGACTCGAGCTGAAATGTGTGCTACTGTGGAGACATCGATTCAACGATCACCGATGAAATCTCCGCACAAAAGTTCTGCAGAGTTTGACATTACAAGAACGACAATGCGAGATCATACACGGAAGAACTTGAAAGTTTTCATCCATCCAGCTACAGTTAATGAGTTGAGTGACTATGACTTAGATCGATGTGTTTATGCTCGTCAGTTGTTTCAACGCTTTCCGAGAGGAAACGATAAAAATAACATCATGTTCTGAAATAAGTGTACGATTTATCGAAACTCTCGTAATCGAAATGTTTTTTTTCTGGGCGAAAGACAATCCTCACTTTTTTTTTTCAGGAAAATTAAACCCCATCCAGCTCATGCTATTATTTGGACTGGTATGACAATTGGATATCTATCTCCTTAGCCCTTATTTTACCGATGCCGCAATTAATCAACACAGTTATCTGAAAATGATGGACGAATAGCTGCTTCTAGAATTAACGAGAAAAGGGATCGCTGTCATCATTACGTTTCGGCAAAACGGTGTCCAGCGCATTTTGACGTCCGCAGACCCCACAAAGAAATTTTTCCGAATCGCTTGATCGGACGCGAGTGAGAAGAGTTTCCATCTCCATCGCCTTAGCCAATATGTAGCCCTGATCTCACCACACCGGATAATGCATTCAGGGATTTTGTAAAAGACGAGATCTGAAAACGAAGGTACGTCTATAACGAGCAGCTCCAAGACGTTGTTCGGTCAGCATTTGAAATAATTATCACATCTGATATTCTGTTGCGGATGAACAACTGGACATGGAGTTGCATACAGCTGTGCTACGAACATGGTCGAACCCACACGTTTTAGATTCGTAGAAGGTAAGCTGTAACTATCCTAATAATTTTATAATTAGCGTAAAAGGACTTCTCGCCCACTCGATATATATATGCAGCTGAAAGAAAGAGTAGTTACGGGTAGAATTTATTTTTTACTTTGTTTTAATTCAGCGACAATCATAATAATAATAACTAAAACTTATTTTGTAATAGATATTTTAAATAAATCATCATTTTGTTACGAATTGTAATACAAATCTAATATACATAAATTTAACAAATAGTTGTTGAAGGTTAAAGAAATAATAAATTTTTTGTCTATCTCGACCTTTCACCGGCATTTCACTGAGTGTGTAGTAGAATTTATGTTAAAATTTTAACGTTAAATTTTATAACTATGCTTTTATTAGATGTAAATCAATTTCCTCAAGGTTAGGAAAAAGACTTGCATATATTTTATTATCTTCTCTTTTCCTTGTCCAACAGTCTGTGAATATTTTTTCCTTTCTTTTCATCACTTATTTACGAAATTTTATAAACGGATGTGTGTTGATAAACATAATATTTAAAAATAAACGTTTCCTTTTACCAAAATATGCCTTATCTTAAATATAAAATTGCAAGTTATTGAATAATGTTTAAAATATTTTGATACTATGATTTGCAATTATTCGACGATAAAAAAAAGTATATGTTTGGTCTAAGAAAAATATTGTAGAGTAGAAAACTGCATCCAAATCCAAATTTATCCTAATAATCCAAGTACAAACCTGGATTATTAGAATAAAAAAGTTGAAGAAAATTTCCTTTTTATGCTGAATAGACTGGAAATCGGCATATCAGTCTCTCAAACCGACCATGATATAAGCTATTTGATATTTAGCATTCCAAGTAACACTTTTATTCTGTTCATCACATAATTGACTATATAATAAAGGGACTTACCGACAACTATATATATATATACACACACACTAGAAATAGTAGTATGCTAGAAATAGTAGTTATTGGTAGAATAAACTCATAAATTATAAAATTATAAATTGTAAATTTTATAACTATGTTTTTATTAGATGTAAATCAATTTCTTCAAGGTTAGGTAAAGAGTCTTGCACATATTTTATTATTGTTATTATTATTATTATTATTATTATTATTATTATTATTATTATTATTATTATTATTATTATTATTATTATTATTATTATTCTACCATCTTTTTTGCCTTGTGCAACAATCTTTTTAAATAATTTCAGAGAAAGCTATTTAACTACTGTAATTTTCGCTTGAAGTGACTTATATGTACTCGTATATTTCATTATCATATTATTTAACAAAAACTGTAACAATTATTGTATAGAATGATGTAAAGAAATTAATTAATTTTTTTTTTTTTCAATAAGATGAATTTGTATACCATCATTACTTTATACGGGCAATGAAAAAAAAAATCAAAATTTAAATAATATTTATTAAATATCCAGTAAATTTAGACTAAAAGATTAATTAGATTTTAGAAAATTCAATGGAAGTATTACTTAAAGTAGAAGATGATAAAGTAAAATAAAAACTAAAATTATCTTAAAACTGAAACGGAAGAGGAAATATATTAAAAAGTTGTTAGTTCAGAATATAGTTTCTTTTTCATTTAAAAGAGAAAAATTTGTATTCCCTATTTTTTAATTTTATGTTTTTATATACTTCTTTGCATTAAGCCTAGCTTTTACTTAGAGAATCAACAAATATTTATTAATATTTTACATTTAAATTTATACATAGGATGTAAGGACATAAAAAGAAAAAAAACTTTTATTTGGTGAAATGATCCGTACATTTAAAAACAGTGTGAATTTTATAATAATTTGAACAACTTTTGATCAACTAGTGCAATTTTATACAGTCGGGACTCTTAGGTAGCTTCCATCTAATTTTCCTCAAATAATAGTCTGCGTATAGATTATATTATATACAAATTTCAAGTAAAGGTGAATTGTGATTCAGCACCTAACTATAAATAACGATTGGCAGACAGAAATAAGCAATTGATAGAGTTAATTTTTTTGATTGGAATTCGATCTATAAAGAAAAAATCTAAAAGACAAGCATTTATGAAAAATTCCTCTAAATAAGTTTTCGTAGATAAAAAAAAAAATAAACAAACAAATACTCCGATGAAATTCATTAACATTTTATAAACTTACATAATATAAATTAACAATTAATATAATACACCTTACACGTTAATATTAATATATATTCTAGATCTTTTGGCTTACTTGGAAGCCATCATCAGGAGGTAAAATGAATACAGTTAAGGTTAAAAGTTTAAAAAATCATAGTTAAAATATTATATATATATTAATTTTAACTCCTGTTGGTGGCTTCCAAGTAAGCCGAAATATATAGTGTAAATATCAACGTGCTAATAAGGTGAATTATATTAACTGTAAATTTATTCATTTAACATATCAGCGGCACCATATTTTAAAAACTAACACCCATAATATTATTCCTGATATCTGTTTCCTATTCCCTCGAAAAAGATTTTTTCTTAAATTTTTAGACAGTTGAAATATAAGAATAATTAAATCACGAGTATGAATGAGGAATGAGTAAAATAAAAGTGTGTGCTTGAAAATAGGACTTAAAATATCGTCTATTATAGAGTTTCGTTATAATATTATACAAGAGAAACATCAATAAAACTTAAAAATAAATGTCATATATTTAAAATGGCATAGATGTTTTTTAAGAATATCTTAACATCTTAATGCCAGATTTACTAGGAAAGGTAGGCTTCAAGTAGTTTTCTATTACCTTCTTCATCAAGCGAAACAAACAAGTATACGCTTCCAATCGAAATTACTAATCGAGTATACACTTTTAATCGAATTACTTCCCATCAAATTGTAGCTGATAATTTAACCATAAAAATGATATCTTCCAGACAGTTGAACATAAGAATCGCTAATACTTCTATAATCACAGGTGCTTTGCAATATCTTGGTTACAAGTACAGAGTGATTTTTTAGTCCTGTCACCCGATTGTTAGTGTCTGGTAATTTTTTTCTAAGAAAGGGAAATTTTGTTTTGTGACATGAAGTTGGTAGCGCTGCTCAACCGATATAGATACGGCAGTGTGAGTTTATTCTCCTTGGGCTGTGTAAACGTTTGTGCCGTTTCCGGTTGTGTTACGAACAGAATGTATTTTACCGTAAAACAACGAGTTTTCATTCTTGAACAATATTTTGCTACGAAATCGTACGCGAATGTAAAAGAATCATTTCAAATTAAATTTGTTGGTGTTCCTCCGCCAGAAAAAATATCAATTTCTAGGCTAGCAAACCGATTTCGAGAGACAGGTAGTGTTTGCGACAGAAAACGTAGCGGTCGGCCAACTCGCTTGACAGATGAGGTTTTAGAAAATGTGAAACAAGATTTCTGAATTCTCCACGGAAAAGTTTACGAAATTTTTCCATGCAAGTCGGTTTGTCATATTTGAGTGTTCAGAAAGCTGCTAAAAAAATGAAATTGTATCCGTATCGCGTACGGTTGGTACAAGAGCTTCAGCCTCCAGATTTAAACAAGCGATTGCAATATTGCCGTTGGTTTAGGTCTCTCGTAAACGATAACGGAATCGAATTTTTAAACACAATGTTCTTTAGTGATGAAGCTTGAATCCATCTCGATGGTTATGTGAACAGTCAAAACTGCCGAATTTGGGTGGTTGAAAATCCTAACGCTTTTCAAAACAAATCTTTGCATCCTGCAAAAATTTGTGTGTGGTGTGCGATATCTCGTCATCGTATAGTCGGACCCATATTCTTCGATCAGACAGTAAATGGTGAAGTATACAGGAATATTGTGCGCCAATTTGTGTCCCTCCTGGAACCTCAAGAACGGTATTGCTGGTTTCAGCAAGACGGCGCTAAATGCCACACGTCTCGAGAAACCATGGATTTTCTGCAAGAGTTCTTTGATGATCGTATAATAAGCGAGGGCTTATGGCCTCCAAGGTTCCCAGACCTCACATCCCCTGACTACTTTTTGTGGGGCTATATTAAGTCCGAGGCCTTCAAAAACAATCCTCACACTATTGATAAACTTAAAGTCAATATTACTGACTTAATCACGAATATTTCCAATGCAACTCTTATAAAGGTTTCTGTTAAAATACTGAAAAGAGTACGTGCGTGTATAACTGCAAGAGGTGGGCATTTTGAGCATGTTATTTAACAATTATGTAAGTAATAGCTTTTTATTAAATCTCTTTTGTAAGTAAAAAATACATTTTTTTTCCACCTAAATTTCCCTTTCTTAAATTACACTTAAAATTGGGTAACAGGACTAAAAAATCACTCTGTACTATAATACACGACCGTGACAAAAAGAATAAGGAAAAAAGATGTACCCTTTCATTTCCTTTAGAGATTGTTACAATTTTGCTTCTGTCGAATAATGGATAACCTTGTTGATAAATAACGAAAATTAGCAAGAATTTGTAATTAGCATTTAATCACGTGAAATTCTTTGGATAAATTGCTACTAAAGAAAAAGATAATAAAAGAACAGATAAAAAAACAACAACAAAAGTGTTTACAATGAAAAACTTCAAAATCCTGAACATATTCGCTGTTTCTTAAATTGTAATTTTTAACACAGCTCAAACCCCAATGTTTTACTTTTTATTTCCTTGTACGAAGTAAAGGAGGTATTGTGATCGCGAACAATTTTGGTCTTCAGATTTCAACGGAAGTATCCATTTTGACTATCCCTGAATCCATATTGATTAGTTTCGGCATGACGCCTGTACGTATATACGAGGTGCGACAATAAAGTAATGAGACTGATTTTTCTTTGCAAGATGTGGCAACCCTGCAGCTTGCGTAGGCACACCATCTTTGACCTTGGTCTATAAGCTACTTCTAGTCCAAGCGGCACATTGATTCAACTACTCAGTCGTGAGTTGTGCTGTAATAAGTGAACACGTGTTTGTGTCTCTCGTCACAGAAATGAAACCGCAAAATATTGCGCAACGGTATGCCATTTCTTTTTGCGTTAAATTGGGGGAAAACGCGACGACAACTTATGGTAAGCTTCAGAAGGCTTTTGGAGAGGAGGTTATGTCAAGAGCTCAAGTTTTTCGGTGGCATAAAATTTTTAGTGAAGGCAGAACGAATGTTGAAGATGAAGACCGCAGTGGACGACTATCAACCCCGGACAAATGTCAACTTCACCAGGGTACGTGAAATCGTACGATCTGATCGAAGATTATCCGTGAAAATGATTTCAGAAGAACTCAACATCAATCGAGAAACAGTTCGTGTAATATTAACTGAAGATCTTGTGGTATGAGAAAGATTTGTGCAATAATGGTCCCCAAAAATCTCACACAACAGCGAGAAACATGGAAAAATGTGGCAGCCGATCTGTTAGAGCAAACGGAAATCAATCCAGATTTGTTGAGCCGTGTTATCACTGGTGATGAAGGTTTTTTCAATACGATCCAGAGACAAAACGCCAAAGTTCGCAATGGTGCTCAAAGGGATCACCCAGACCAAAAAAAAGCTCGCGTGTCAAAGTCAAAAGTGAAATGCATGCTTGTGTGCTACTTCGATTCCAAGGGAATTGTTCATAAAGAGTGGGTGCCTCCTGGACAAACAGTTAACCAATATTTCTACAAAGAAATTTTAGAAAGACTTCATAAACGAGTTCTTCGTGTCCGTGCCAACATTGCTGATAATTGGATTCTGCATCACGATAATGCGCCATCCCATACCGCTCTGTCAGTACAGCAATTTTTAACCTCAAAACAAATTTCAGTACTACCACAGCCACCTTATTCACCAGATATCGCTCCGTGCGACTTTTTTCTATTTTCAAGAGTCAAAATGGCGGTCAAGGGACACCATTTTCAAACACACAAGATGTCCAAAAAGCTGTGGCGAGGGTCTTGGAGGATATTACAGAAGATGAGTTCCAGAAATGTTACCATCAATGGCAGAAGCGCTGGAATTAGTGTGTGCAATCAGAGGGGAACTACTCTGAAGGAGACAACACTAAACATGACTGAAACGGTAAGCAACTTTTTTTTTTCACTTCAGTCTCATTACTTTATTGTCGCACCTGGTATGTACGAACGTATGTATCTCGCATAACTGAAAAACGATTAGCCGTAGGATGTTGAAATTGTGGATTTAGAACTATTTTAACGTCTAGTTGTGCACCTTCCCTTCTGATTGCAATCGCTTGAACCAAAAGTGTCAAAAAAAGCCCAAAATCCAAAAAAATTTGGATTTTGTACTTTTTCTTAACTGCAGTGGTAAGTCCTCATTGAAAACTTTTCAACGATATATCGTAAGTGGTACTTATTTTTATTGGTTCCAGAATTATAGCCAAATGAAATTTTAATTAATGAAATATTTGGATCTTTCAAGGCACGTCAGTTCGAATCGGACTTCTCCTTTTTTTAACTTTTTATTTTTAATTTAAATATATTTATTGATTTGGGAAAAATGCTTTCTCAGCAGTGCTTTTCTACCTCAGTGAAATATCAATTCTAATTTTAAAATTTCCGGTCTCGTTACTCATTTTTAGTTTAACATATTTTATCTTACATTTTTTTAAAAATATCCTTCAAGGAATAAACTAACTAAATGTCAGCTTT
This sequence comes from Lycorma delicatula, assembly GCF_047948215.1. Taxonomy (NCBI): domain Eukaryota; kingdom Metazoa; phylum Arthropoda; class Insecta; order Hemiptera; family Fulgoridae; genus Lycorma; species Lycorma delicatula. The sequence continues at coordinate 369,507,606 of NC_134455.1, read as the reverse complement.
ATTCGGGATTTTACAACTGAGAACTGACCATATAAGTACATAGATAAAACGATAAAGTAACGTTGATAATTATATTAAAAAGTAAAATCCAAAGCCGTTTAGGCGTAAACCAATAAAGGTCCAAGTACAGGTGGCATAGTGACCGCGTTACTGATAAACGTCACAACATACACACACGCACGCGCGGACTAACATAATAGATTCACAAGTCACGCAGCCTTTTGCTGTTCAGTCGATCTCCTCACTAACTATACTGGAATTTTTCTTAATTGCAGTAATAAGCCCTCATTGAGAGCCTTCGAACCATATGTCATAAGTGGTAGCTATTTAAATTGGTTCCAGAATTATAGCCAAATAAGATATTAATTATTGCAATATTTGGATCTTACAAAGGAAGGCACATCGGTTCGAATCGGACATCAACCGCTTTTTTTTTTTAATTAATTAATTTTTTTCTTATAAATATGTTGATATATTAATAATTAATAACCCGTGATTGTAAAATAAAATTTACAATAAATAAATATTCAATAATAATAACAAAAAAAGATATGAAAAGAATCAAAAGTATTAGTGAAATAAAATTTTATGTACTTTTAAAAATGTGTATATGTAATTTAACAGGCATCATTACATATGTGTATATGTAATAGATTTGGTGAAATATCTGATTATTTAATATTAACTGAAAATTATAAGTTAGAACCGCATTATTTTTAGATTTTCTAGTTTAATTTTTGTTTAATTTTATTCAATTATTATGAAATCTCTGTTTAATTTTATCTACATTAAAGTTATCTACAGAATGATTTAAAAAATAAATCCTCATAAGAACAACATATACACTGAGGCATACATGCCCGATCATTAATAAATTGCAAAAAATTCTTCTCTTTTAGTTTATTACTCTTCTGATATTGTCAGACAATATTCTCTCCAAGTCGGAGTTGACCTTCATTTCGCTTATTTGTTTTTTGTTAACAATCATTTAATCTCTCTTTGGTTTGATATAATACTTCTAATCTTAATTTTTGTACACGTTCTCTAGTTTTCACATTTTATCTCTATATACATAATCCTGTCTTAATCTTTTTATTCATTCCTCTTAACATTTTCTCCTCTTTATATTTATCATCTTCTCTTAATGCTTTATTCTTTCTTTGTCTGCAACATTTTCTTCCTGTTTATGTTTTTCTGGTTTGCACCATTTACTTCCGTTTTCCGTTTTTTCATTTTCCATTTTTAATTTTTTTTTTAATTTAAAAATATTGATTAATTAATCCACTTAATTAACTTCTGATTGAAAAAAAATTACAATAATTAATAATACAATAATAATTTTTTAAAAAATATGAAATGATCAGAATTTATTAGTGAAATAATTTTTTATGTACTTTTAAGAATGTGAATATGTAATTTAATAGGCGTACAAAGAAGTCATGTGGTGTCCACATCAGATTTTTATCCCAAAAACACAAATAAAATTTTAGATAAATCGTTCATATCAAGAAGAATAGGTCGTTCGAAAGAATGAAACGTTCGAGAAGTATAAATCGTTCGAACTGCTGAATCGTGCGCACAGCCGCCCGGCGCACCACGTGGTCCGCTAAATCGCAGCTAAAATAAAAATATGAGCACATACAACAAACAAACCCACGCACCGTCATTTTTTATGGAGAGTGATGTTAATGATGAAGTGTAACTAAATGCATAGAAAATGAAAAAAAAACGTGTACCACGGAACTTAAACAATTCATAATTAACAAAACAAAAGTATTCATATTCGTAAATTAAAATAATTCATAAATAGATCAGAAAAGTTTCAATAAGAAAAGGATGATATTTAACAACAGTCACTAGATCAAATATAGGCAGCCTCTTCAGTTGTCTCACACTTTCACGAATATTCAAAATATTAACCGCCAGGTTTTCGTATTCGTTAAGCGTAAGTACGAACTTAGAACTCTTAGCTGGTGAATTTCTTTATGAATAGATGGCGTCTGTTGGTAATCGTGGATCTCCTTGTTCTTTGCAAACCATGGGTTCTCTAAAATCTTCCTCAGCACTCTGTCCTGGAACCTTTGTATATCGATTCCTTGCCGTACTCCAGAGTTGTATCCCGTAGGCCCATACTGGCTTTAAAAATGCTTTGTACTGCAACAGTTTGTTATTTAACGATACCAGACCTTCGTCCTATTAACCAGTTTAACCGTCACAGCTTGTTACGTAAACGTTTTTTCTTCTCTCTCACGTGATTTTTCAATGTTAGGCGGCGATCCAAATTAAGTCCTAGGTGTTGTAGGTTTTACAAATCAGGGATGTGAACTCTATCTAGACAGACTCGTGGGCAAACCCGCTTCCTGAATGGCTAGTCAAATGGAAGGTACATGGTAATACTGAAATATCGAAAAAAGATATGTTAATCATTGTTTACCACGTTAACTATTTGAGTTTTTACGTGTAATATATAAATATGTATATGTATGTAAATAAAACCCACCGGGTTGGTCTAGTAGTAGCTGATTTTGAAGTCGAAGTTCTCAGGTTCAAATCATAATAATAGTAGTTGCTTTTATTCGGATTTAAATACTAGATATACTAGAAATAATTTGGTGGTTGGGTTTTAATAAACCACACGTCTCAGGAATGATCAGCCTGAGTTTTTTCAAGACTACACATTTATCGATACAGTTGCATTATAGTGATAAGTCGGTAATAACATTAAATTGTTGATACGAATATAAAAAAAAATTATTAAATATATATATATATACATATTAAATAACATAATACTTTTTTTTTAAATTTAAATTTGTAACATTTTTAATATCTTACCAACAAGAAATGTATGTTATTTATACATATATATGGTTTGGGTTAATTTGTTGATGAATCCATAATAGAGATACTCTAAGTAGTTTCATCAGGTTAATAGAGCTTTAATTAAGTATAATTGAATTGAATCCGTAGGCTGTTGATACAAAATTATCCTAACTGAAATTGGTATAGGGGAGCTATTTCAGTATATATTAAATCTATCTTTAAGGCAATAGTACAATACATAATTACCAAGAAGACAATCCTTTTGTAAAAAGAAAATTTACTAAATTAAATTGATTCTAGATAATCCTACTCATTAATTGCTAATGTTCCAAATTAACATTAAGTATTATTTTTTATTTGTAATTCTAATAAACGTTACGGAACTACTTTAAAATATTACTTAAATAATAAGTTTAAAACTTATATTAATCATAATATTAGGTAAACTCTAGTGCTCATAATCAGGAAGAAAAAATATATTTTTTTTTTTTAATTAACTAAATCTGTAAAGAAAAATATGAAATTGTCAACAAAAATATATAACAACATGTAAAAAAAAAAATCACGACATTTTATCTATGTCGTAGGCGAACTGAAAAATCAGGCTTTTTTGTAAAGAGCGCCGTCATTTTGCAATGCGCTCGCCAAATTGGAAAATTATCAACTAATTTTTAATCACCTTGATATTTTACAGGCTTATTGTAATAAGTCCATACAACTTTAGGCTAATTAGAAAATGTACAATTGTTTGCCCATTAAATAAAAATAGAGGTAAATAGGTCCAATACAAACATCATTGCTTATAATTATAAATATAATCTAATCAAAAAAACCTATGCTCGCTTCGCTCGCTAACCTTGACAAGCGTAGGTTAAGTTTTGTTAAATTATATTTATAATTTCTCTCCAATTACCTCCAAATATTGTGTTGTAAAAAAAATGTACAAACAACTGCACATTTTGCAAAATGTCGTAGGCTTTTTACAATAAATCTGATTTTTCAATTCGCCAATATTATTAATATTTACTCAGTAGAAAGGATATTTACTGTATAAATATAAAATTAATCATTTTTACCACTTAATCAAATATATAAAAAAAATTTATTTCTCACTGGACTCTTATATTTACTTTTCTTTATATATCGTTTTTAAATGTGAAACCTCCATCGAATATTTGCAGTGACTCGTGTAGTGCTCTCCAGGCGTTAGAAAACTTTTATTCCAAACATCCTGTCGTCCTTGAAATTTACGGTGCAATCGCTGAGTTGAGTAATCGCAACACAGAAGTAAGTTTTCGCTAGGTCCCTAGCCACGTAGGGATTCCAGGTTATGAACAAGCAGATTATGCTGCCAAAGAAGCGTGTATTCAACCTCCTTTCACCACCCGAGTTACTACCTTTGATTTTATTAATCGTGTAAAACAATCACTGAGAGCAAGGTGGAAAAGTGACTGGGCGACTACCGTCGATAATAAACGCCGACGGATTAAAGATTCAGGGTTGCCATGAGACTCCTCTTGCAGAAAAACCCGTCGTGAGGATACTTCCTCTGCTGATTACGGATAGGACATACGAGGGATCATACACGAGTACCTAATGTAGGAGGACACGCACCCCTATGCACAAGATGCAACTGCTACAAGACTGTCCACCACATTCTCATAGACTGCATATGTTATGCGGCGTTGCGTCGTAAATTTAATCTACCCAGAAACATCCGTGGTATCTTGTACAATAATAAGGAAATTTTGAACCGCATGTTTCTGTTTTTGCGTAATACTAGGTTACTGCAAAAAATTTAATATTATCATATATATTTTTATGCTAGAAGGATTTTTGGTAATTTTTTCCTTTACTTCAATTTTGATTTTTTTTGGTTCTATGTCTTTAATTTTATTATCCGAGAAGGGAGCCTTTTACACAACCTATCGGAATTAGGTAAGTTTTATATAGTTTCTTTTTTCTATTATTTTAACTTTCATATTTTTAAGACTCCGTCTACGATATTGGTTTTGAGTTTTATTTCACGTTTTTCTTTTATTTTAATAAATTTTTATTATATGATTTATATTAATTTTAAACCTTATAAGGTTTATTATTTTAGAGTTATTTTACCTCTTTATTAAAGAAAATTCCGGGTGATGATAACGCACAGGCGTTTTTCGCCCCAAACATAAAAAAAAAACCACTAGACTTACCCGGTGGGTAAATGAAGTGTAGTCTTGTACAGTCTCAGGTCATTCATTCCTAAGATGAGTGGTTAATTCAAACCCAACCACCAATGAACACCGGTGTCTACGATCTCCATCCAAATAAGTAACTGCCTTTACTAGGACTTCAACCTTAGTACTCTCGACTTCGAAATCAGCTGATGTGTGACGCCGAGATCAACCGAATTGTTTTAATGTAATCATGTATAATTTGATATTGATCTTATAATCAAAGTATAGTAAACTTTAAGGAAAATTTTTATTATCAAAAAATTAAAATAATTACCCGAAAAAAATAAAAATAATATTTGAAAAAATTCCTTTGACTTGAAATTTTGTATGAAATTGCGTGATAACCTGGTATTCAAATAGTTTAACTCATGTTCCATAGTAATCTAAGTAATTTTTCTATATTCTTTTCTTATATTTATGAAGGAGCAGTGCGTATAATGAATTAATGAATAAATCTTTATTTTCCTTGATGAAAATATGACATAAAAAAAATTATAATATTTAATTAGAAATATAATACCTGTAAAGGATAACCTGTATGCAGTTATTGATTCTGATATGGCTCCCGCCGGAAAGGGGGTACATTAATTTTTTGCTTTAAAATATTTATTATGTCTCACAATCATATGACAGTAAAAAAAGTAATGCCCGTGAGGTACAAGTGATATGACCAGCTTTCTCTGAGTGGAATGATTTGTTCATTATGATAAACAGAGTGAAAATATCTCATGTAGGACTGAATATCACAAAAGTTGTTATTGGGGTTTACAATTAGGTTTGGATACTAACATGCAATTATTAATATATCACTAAAATCATCCACGAAGTGAATGTTTTCTTGGTAATGGATGTGCTATTTTCTGGAATGATTATTATTACTCAAGTCACGTTCACTACAACCATTGCTGTTATGGCATATGACCTTCTATATATATGCATTTTTGCAAGATGTAGCAAATTTCTCAGCATTTTTGTTTCTGTGGGACTTCTTGTTTCTTACTGGAAGTATATATTTTTTATGTGAGCATTTGTAAGTTTTAAATAAATATGAAACTAAAATTTTGAAAATAAAAATGACAAATAAAATGCCATTAAAAAAAAAAATCGCTTTCTAGTTATTCAAATTTTAATTTTTTTGCCAGTTATAACTCAATTTGAAATTTATCAATAAACTTAATTCTTAATTTGAAGCCGACTTAGAAAAAATTAACATTTAAAAAAGTGTTAAAAGTTTTTGAAATTGGATTTTAAATTTTGTTTTGTAAAAAATAATTTTAACCAGATATTCTTTTCTGAAAGCCAGAAAGAATTTGTGATTGATTAAATCGTACTAAAAATTATAGAAAAGAGATACAACTGAGTGACTGATAACATAAAATATTAACTGGTAGAGCCAGATTTAAATCCGTTGACCTTAAATATTGAAAAATAAACATATAACTTCTGTGCTACGCCGACACAGTACATATATGATCATATCTTACTTTCACCTTATTGCAGTATTATTATTTTCTTTAGAATATAGAAATAAACAAAACTCGACTTATTCGTGATAAAAATTGATCTTAATAAAAGATTTAACTTTAAAAAAATAATCTCTTATCATCTACTATACCGGTAACAAAAAATGTATTTAATATTTAAAAATAAGTTTTACATTAATGTGTGTGAGAAAAAATGTTCGTTTTATTTTAATAAACTTCTTTATTTATACATCAAAAGGCTGACGCCCAATTACAGTTACAGTAACTGATGGATGAAAAATGTTGTAGCGATTAAGTTATAATTGTATTTAATTATCTGGATTTTATTCTGATCATTGAAATATTGAAATAAATATTTATAATTGTTGCAATAATAATAACAATAATAAACTTGTATATAAATACTATAGTTTGCATCACGCGAGAACCAATTAAACGATTGCTTTCAAATTTTCAGAATAAATTCGTGTTTTTCAAGGAAGATTTTAAGTCATAGAACGGGGATGTAGCTGTCTCGGGGGTGAAGTTGTGAATTAAAGATATTCGTTAAAGAAACAAAATTTAATCCTTTAACTTCATTACCATGGCAACAGAAATATAATGAAGTAAAATTAGTAATAAATTTTTTTTTTAAAGAATATCTCTTTCATTTTTCTGTTTAGCCTCCGGTAATTACCGTTTAGATAATACTTCACAAGATGTTAAACTATTCGGGTGATTAAAAAAGTAGTTCACAACTTTAAAAGCATTTAAAACTTATTGAGATATCTTACAGATTCGGTTGAAATCTCGTTTCATAGAAAAACGAGAATCTAATAAAAACGAGATCTAATAATGAGCTCACATAGCTCATTATTACCGAATTTGGCCACCAGCGTTGTCATCAGTGTCGTTAAAAATGGATAAAAGGAAATGGATTGAAGGAAATGGAAACGGAAGGGAATACGGGAAATGGGTATAATGGTAAAAATGAAAATGGAAAAAATGAAAATGGGGAAAACGGGAAAAAGTAAAAGAGTAAAAAGGAATGGGCAAATTGGAAAAGGGAAAAGTAGAAAGGGTAAAAGGAAAAAGTTAAATTTTGTGTAATTAGGTAATGTTCATTTTGTTAATGTTTCATCAGACTTTCAATTGTGTTCATTTAATCTATATATATACTCAAATCTAGCAATAGCGAAGCATTGCCCGATCTGCTAGTATAAAATAAACATGTAACAGATTGAGGAAATTTAAACCGCTTCCAAAAATAGCCTTATATAATTAGTTGTAGCATAAGCACTGCGTACCTCGAATATTGAACACCATCGAGTAATGACGACAAAGGATTTTCCAACTACAAATTTAATTTTAATACAATAAAATTATTTTATAACACTGACCAAGCGGTGAATTAGTGAGTAAGGGCTGACGCTCTTCTGAACTGTTATACTGATTGCTTCTTTTAAAGAAAAAGCCTTAAGAAATATTATTTGCACATACGCCGTTCCGCTTAAGAAAAAGGGATTTAAGATATTTCATAAAAATCAGATAATTCATTTGGCTTTAACTATTTCACACTTAGACGAAATGCTAAAAGTTCAACTTGAAACAGGATCTTGCTTCGCTTATTCAATAATAATAATAACACTATTATTTAAAAAATTACTTTGTAGAAGATATAATTATTTAGTTACAGTCAATTGCAATATATGGTTTTTCCATTGTCTGTATTCTTTCTTCTTTATTAATATAATTTCAATTTTTTTTTTACGATTAATTTTAATTTAATTCTTAGTTTGAATAAATTAATTTTGAAGGTTTTTTATCAAAAAGGATTTTTCAATCTGAAATTTAAAAAATTAAAAATAATTTTCACGTTAAAGGGAATTAAAAAATTTACTTATTTGATCCCTAAATATATTTTACCAAAATATTTTCTACATATTATATAAATATTTCATATTTCTAATTTCTATTGTATGGTTCCAGTCGTAAGTTTCAAAATTATAAGGTGAAATAAACCACTTAAAACAAATATATATATATATATGTGTGTGTATGTGTGTGTGTGTGTGTGTGTGTGTGTGTGTGTGTGTGTGTGTGTGTGTGTGTGTGTGTGTGTGTGTGTGTGTGTGATTTAACCTTTTTCAATGACTATGACAGTATGTTGGTTTATAATAGGAAGTTTAGAAATTGAAAACTAAAAAATTTAATGAATGAAATAGTATTAAAGTGCTTTCATTGAGTAAATTGTTTTTGATTAATTTTATTACTTGTCTGAATTATTCTCCATAAACTGTTTTTCTATAGTAAAGGCAAGGTATGAACTTTTGTACTAATAAATTTTGAGACGTGGATTATTCTATTTAAAGAATTTTTATTAAAAATATTATATGTATATATAATGAGTGTTGTTTCTCTCTCTCTCTCTCTGTGTGTGTGTGTGTGTGTGTGTGTGTGTGTGTGTGTGTGTGTGTGTGCGCGCGCTTGTAATATATATATAAATAACATGTAGTGAGTCATTGTAGTAAACACAAATGTATGAAAATCTGAATACATGTTTTTCTTATTGTGTTAAGTGCGCACTAAAAAAGGAATTCTTTTAAATTCAGAGTTTAAAGAGTAAAATAAATTTTTGAATTTTTTTAAGCCCAACTATTTTTTTTTAATTCCTCGGATATAAATGAAAATATCAACTTGATTTTTAGTGTGTGTAATCTAATCATGTGAGTATCTAAACAAACAATTTTTAGATTTTCTGAAATTTGACCTCGAACGGGGTGAAAAAAAGATTTAAAAAAAAATCTAACAATGATTAAAAACAAATTTTTCCCATTTCAGACTATACTAAACGAGATATTCAGTAAATTTGGGTTTGCAAAGACTTTTCAAATAATATCTAAAAATTATTTTCGGTTTATGTTTTTAGATTTAATTTTTTAAAGAATGCGACGGTGTACAGGGCTGCGGATCAACAGCACAGCCACTGCCACTGTTACTGTATGTTCGTCGCGACTGGCTGCATGTAACTCTAGTTATTGACTAAAAAATATAAAATAAATTAAAAATTGATCGCGACAGTCAATTTTACGTCATTTATATATACGAGTATATATACTTGAAATTTTCAGATAATTTCTATCGTACTTTATAAAAGTATTCCTTTTATCAAAATAAACAGTAAATATCATGTAAATATAGATCTGAAAATTTGTTTTCAAGTTATAACTAGCGAAATCTTTCGCCCTGAATACTGATTTAAAGATCAAATAGTACTGTACTAAACTTTTCGACAAAAATTATCGAGATAAGTTAGCAGTTTTATGTTCAATCTTACATGAATGATAAAAAGAAAAATTTGATCCCAGGACCGGGTCTTTAGTAGTTTCTTAGAAAATGTTCTAGTATTTGAGTCTAAAAGTACACTTATTTTAGACTTTTAATAAATTTTAAGTTATCGATAAACAAATAAAACTGGGATAACAGAATCTGTAGAGTAGTTCTGGAAGTAATTAAATTAAAAAAACCCTACTAAAATGTTTAAAAATCTCATATTATTGCTAAACAAAAACAACAAAAAATTCTGAAAATCTTGCACTAAAAACGATGTGTAATAAAGTAGACCTAAAACTCTCAAAAGTATTTTAAAACAACCTAAATTATTATTTTTATATAATTTAATTAACCTAAGTGTATAAAGAACGTCAGAAACTAATATATATATATATATATAGCAAATTACTAATCGAGAATCGCGTTATATTCCTTGTTGGAAGTAAAAGAAGTATTGTGATCGGGAAAAATTTCGGTTTTCAGATTTCAACGTATATATCCATTCTGGCCATCCCTGAATCTATTTTAACTAGTTTCGGTGTAACGTCTGTACGTACGTACAGACGTATCTCGTGTAACTCAAACCGATTAGCCGTAGAATGTTGAAATTTTTTATTTAGGACTGTTTTAACATCTAGTTGTGCACCTCACTTTTGATTGCAATCGACTGGACCAAAAATGTCCAATAAAGCCTAAAATAAAAAAAAATTGGATTTTGGACTCTTTCGTAACCACAATAATAAGCCCTAATTGAGAGCTTTTCAACGATATACCATAAGTGGTACTTATTTTCATTGGTTCCAGAACTATAGGCAAATAAAATTTAAATTAATGAAATATTTGGATCGTAAAGGAGAAGGCACATCGGTTGGAATCCGACTTCATAACCGATATTTTTTTTAAATTTAAATATATTGATTTTTTAATTATTATTAACCTCTGATTGTAAAAAGAAATTTACAATAAATAATTATTCAATAAAAAAAATACCAGAAGTTATTAATAAAATAAAATTTTATGTACTTTTAAGAAAAATGTATATATGTAATTTAATAGGCATACAAGGAAGTTATGTGGTGTCCACATCAGATTTTTTTGAAGAGGGTGTGGCACTCTTGGAAGTATAAAGCAACAGTATACATTGATAAAATTTCAATTGTTTAATTGTTATGTATATTAACAATAAGGTCATTCGTCACGTTTTGTAAATAAGGCTATTTCTTTCATGCGTAATCCGTCAGTAATACTTAAATAAACTATGATGATTGGCAAAATTTAAATAAACAAAAATATATTGAAACAAGAGCCATGTTATTATTATTTTGATAATGGGAAAAAACATAAATGAATATTACACGCTTCTTACTAATTATTTACAGACAAAACTTTTGTTGCAAATAAATTACACAAAAAATTAGTTTTGTCTGTCGTTCAGCTTCACAAACACGCGCGCGCGCTAAATTACATATATATAAATTAAAAAAAATATATAACATTTTTAATCTCCTGCAGTATTTTACGAGAATACTATAAATGCATAAATCTACTTAAAAAAGTCCCCAAAAAGTAACATTAATTATTCAATATATTCTTAAGTTTTGTCTATTTGTAACTGAATTAATAGTTATAGTACCAACAAGCTGTTGGTAGTTGTGTTGTTTATTTTTCAGTTTGACGCCCACTACTAAAATTATAAATGTGTGGAATTGAATTGAATTTATAATGTATATTACTTTTATTGGATTTTTATGTACATTTCAAAAGAAAGCTAACTATTGTAATGGGTACCATGATTTGACTTCAGGAAAATTTCAACATATCATTGCATTTCACATCCATAGACCCCAAAAATACCGTCTGCCCAAAAGTTTGAATATATATATATATATATATATATATATATATATATATATATATATATTCACTTTCTTGTGGACACGAAAACTGCCGTAATTTTGCACCAGTCACTTTCAGATTGATACATAACATATAACAACCAAAAATCTCGGAGTTCGTTAATGGGCAAAATCGGACCATTGGGGGATTTTTCGGAAAAAAAGTTTCGTTATAACTTTTCTATTAAGTAAAATACCGAATTCGTTTAAAGTTCCTACAATTTTTTGGATAAGGACCTAAAACTTATCTAACTAAAGTTTTGGATATCACCAACCATTGGTCTAGATGGCTGGAAAAAATGGGGTTCGAAGGCAAAAAAATGTGTACCTGCCTTGATAGGCACAATATCGAATCGATTTAAAGTGGTCGTTAGTCCTTTAAGCATTACCTAAAAACTTTGTCTGTAACAATTTTTGATATTATCAACCCTTACGACAAGGATGACCAAAACAAAAAATAAGTAAAAAAAGAAAATATTATAATTTTCATATTAGGTAAATATCGAATACGTTTAAAGTTCCTACTATTCTTTGGATTAGGGCCAAGAGGTGGAAAAAATGGGGTTTCAAGGACAATAAAAATCATAGCTCCCTTAATAGGCACAAGATCGAATCCGTTTAAAGTGTTCGTTAGTCCTTTAAATATTACCTAAAAATTTTGTCTGAAAGAATTTTTGATGTTACCAATTCTTACGGCAAGGGATGACAAAAATATTGTTGGAATTTTAAGAAGAAGAGGCTTCCTGTATGCTAAACATTTGAAACTTATTTACATATGAAATCATTGTCGTAATGAGTGAATTTCAAGTGAACGCATTTAAACTGCCGTGACTTAGTAATGTGAATATTTTAATTTTTTCAAGTGACACTATTTTATGTGGGTAATATAAATCTAATGTACTTTCAAATCATCTTCTCAATGTCACTGTTATTACATTTATACATGTTTTTAAATAAAACTTTCTGAAAAAATTATCTTTTTTTATCAATACAGAGACAAACCTAGAATCTCCCACTAATCCTCAAATAGGTGTGTTGTTAAGCAGTTCAGGAAAAATGATAAGGAAGTCTTGATAAATTTAGCAATATCTTGTAGTCTAATGAGAAAACAGCATCCGTAAAACATGGAGAGTAATGTTTGATACGAATTCGTACAATCTGAGTTCGCGTACCACTATTTTGCCCCGGTGAAATCTACCTCCTTCTTCCGGCGTGTTGAAAGGAATGTTTATTAACATCGTTTATATATTTAGAATTTTTTGTAAGTATATTTAATGTCATCGCTGATTTGGTTAGTCACTTTTTTCGACACTTACTTTTAATTACTTATTCCATAACCAACATAATAATACAGTTTAATTTTGTTCCAGACGAAATTAAAATAGCTTTCCAAATCAATTTATTAAAGAAATTTCGATAATTTTATAAAACACCTCCTTGGCTTCAATCAACATCAGAAAACTGAGAGACGATTTCTAAACAGGACTATAGATTGTACAATCCATACATAGACTACTAGTTGATAAGTAGATTATCTACATGTAAATACAGATGCGTCGAAATCCAAAAAAGGCACAGTTTGCGCTTTAGTTATGATAGAAATGAATATTTTATTCAAATTCCAAGATGGTGTTGCTATCTTCAACAGCGAAAGTTTTGCCATTTTGCAAGCATTGAAACACATCCATGAAGCTGTTATAGCAAAAATAATAATCTTCACAGATTCCCACAGTGCAATAAGAGTAATAGAAAATAAACTGACGGACAACGCCAAAAGAATATAAGAAACGGACATCCTAATCAAAGCCAAACGTCCTTCTACAGACATTAAACTCAGCTGGATACAACCTCACTTGACCAACCAAGTTGGTCTAGTGGTAAACTCGTCATTGAAAATTATCTGATTTCAAAGTGGAGAGTTCTAAGGTTCAAATTCTAGTAACTATTATACGGATTTGAATACTAGATCGAGGATACCGGTGTTCTTTGGTGGTTGGGTTTCAATTAATCACAAATCTCAGGAATGGTCGATCTGAGACTGTACAAGACTACACTTTATTTACATTCATACATATCATGCTCATTCATCCTCTGAAGTAATACCTTACGGTGGTTCCGAAGGCTACACAGAAAAATAAAAGGATACAATCTCGTTAAGACATTAAACTGAATGAAGGAGCAGACATGTTGGCTGAACATACTGCTGAATCTTCGTACCATTGAACATTTTGCTGACCCTTAAAGAAGCTCAAATACTATCGAAAAAGAAATTAATCAATAGCTGGAACGAAAAATGGCGACAGATCTAATCACAAAAATACCATCAAATACGAAAACTTAGTTACGAATAAAATTCTGCATGTTCCCAGGAGACAGCAAGACATCATAACTCGATTGAGGAGAGGATACGCTAACTTCAGCCATGTAAATCTTATATTAAAAAAAGAACGAATTATCTATGTGAATATCCAGGACTATCTAACAATACAACACATTATTGGCGACTGTCCACACTGCCAAACAAAAAGAATGAAACACAAGGTAACTGAAGAAATAGAAAATTGCTTAAATAATGTGACAAATCGTGAGAAAACTTATAATTATCTAAAAAACTTGAATTTATAGCATTATATGTAAGTGCGAATTATAAGTAACAAATTCTAATTAGACATGTGCCTTCTAAATCTGTGTTAAATCCCTGAACAGTAGTACTGCTGCAAGCCGCATTCTGTAATTTAAAATTATATAGATGTGACCCACTAGGTGTCTCTAATGACCAATAAGGTTGATGCCACATTAAATAAATTAAAACAAGACCCTTTGCAGTTGGAAATCATTATTATATTGAGACAGGGTCTCATAGCCCAGCTGCACATAAATTTAACACCAGAATCGGATCTCTTAGTAGTCAATTTGTTAAAAACAATAGAAAAAAAGATGTCCCCATAATTCCAATCTAGAAAGTTTAATTGTTATTCTTGGATCAAATTTTTTTAAATATTTCATATTTTTTTCAAGAATAAATTGCTCAAATAAATATTAAAAACCGAAATTTAGTTCTAAATTTAGGAAAATGATATTTAGTAATGAAGATAGATCTGCTCATTCTCATAAATTCAAATGACGTATTGTCTTATTTAAATATTTTATTCTACTCGAAAATTAAAAACAAAATAGGAACTAAAATATAACATTTTTATATTTTTAAATTGTAAAACAATATTTATTGCAGTTCTTAATTTAGTTCTTAATTTAATACATATTTTTTTTATTTAATTGAACGTAAAAAATCTGTATTAATTACATTTATTAAAAAATTGTAATATTAATGATGTTTCTTATAAATTTTAATTCATTGCTTAAATATATATATATATATATATATATATATATATATATATATATATATATATATATATATATATATATATATATATTATATGTTACTAGCAGACCTAGCAATGCTTCGCTATTGGTAAATTTGAGCATATATACGTACATTAAATGAACACAATTGAAAGTTTGATAAAACATTAACAAAATGAACATTACCGGAACTTCACAAAATTTAACATTTCCCTTTTACTCTTCTTCCTTTCCTTTTTAACTTCTTCCCTTTTTACCATTTTCTGATTTTTCCCTTTTTCCCCGAGCGTTAATCGGTCCAGTATTTTTTTAGTCTATAACGGACACGCCGACCAGAAAAATTGAAATGGAATCGTAAAATAATTTAGCGTATGTTACTTTTACGCCCAACAGATAGCGCTGTTTTTCAAAAAAGCACGTTTTTACCTGTCACAGGTGTGACATATTAGGTATATAAATAGTAGGTATATAAAACCACGCGCGTATTCAAATGCAAACTTGTGTAAAAATTTCAAAGCAATCTGTGAAGAACTTTCGGAGATTTAAGATTTTGTATAAATAAACATTTACATTTTTATTTATATAGATTATTGATAATAATTCAAAATTTTCATTGTAATTTTCTTTTATGATTCACAAATTATTTTTTACGTTGATTACATTATAAATGCAAATATTAATAGTTATTGCTTAAATGGCGTTATATACTTTGTTACTTATATTCAAGTATTACAGGTAAGTTTGTTTTTTTCTTTTCATATATCAAAACTAAAATATTCACTTTTATTTTACGTAAATATATGTGTGTTTGTATTTATATAATAGTTATTTAAATTATGAATATAATCATTTATGTTAAATTGTAATAATAAACTAAATTCTATAGTAGTTTGATAATTTTATGACAAAAAAATCCTGCATTTTCCTAAAAAAAAAAAATCAATAGTTGTGGAAAAAATGAATATATTTATAAATTATATAAATAATACCATAAAAAAAGTGTTTATCTGGCATTTTGCCGAATAAATAAATTATGTTCAAATAAAAATACAGATTTACGTAATTCACTATTTACACGCAGGAAGCTGGTGGAGTCAAAATAGACGAAGGGCCGCTCCTTCAAAAAAAAAAAAAAAATTAATCGAATATTTAAATTTCAATAACTACGTTTTGTCTTTGTTTGATGTTTAAGTTGCTTTCATTTCTGTGATGTTATATATCAATAATAATTAATAATATCATTATTAACCTTTGATCTGGAAGGTCCCGGGTTCAAATCCAGTTCAGATATGATATTTTTCACATGTTATAAAATATATATAACATACTCCTATATTCAAGCTTCGAGTACATGCTTTTGTATCTATTTATCATCAAGCACAAACAAAATAAATATAATAATTAAAATTTATCTTAAACCACGTACCGCTTAATCGAATCTTTAGAACCTGTGGCCGTATGTTGAGAAACACTTCCTGACGATTCATTCGGCTCCGTACGATGCACACAGCTCCTAGCGTTTCACTCGGCTCCATCCACACTGTATAAGTAGGCTCTGCACTACAATCTGTCGGTCTCTTCCCATCATTCAAAGACTCAAATTGTTTCTGTTAATGTGAATTACAATATCAAGATTATAATAAATATAATTTATATGGTAATGGAAGTAAGGCTTTTTATTTATTTCAATGAACCAGCATAATAATACATAATTAAATATTTAAAATAATTAAACGTATCCCAGATACTTCACAAAGGCGGCAATTATTTTCACATATTTTTTGGGGAAATTTGTAATTATATACTGATAAAATCATTATTTACCTAACTGATTTTATTTATAGAAACACATTTTTAATCTTTTTTTTACCTCCGGGACACTGTTAGGTATTACTTCAGAGGATGAATTGAAGCTTTTGTAGCGTGTGTGAAAATACCATTCCTGACCGGCCGGGATTCGAACCCGGGAATTTCGGATAAAAGGATGAAACGCTACCACTCGTGCCACGGAGGCCGGCAGTCTATTAAATTTACTACATAATAACTAATAATTTACTGATTTTAATTAAATTTCATAATATTTTCTTAACAGTTGACAAAATTATTTTACTAATTCTGTTTAGTTTTTCTCAGTTTTTATGCTTCTGCGGTTTAAACTAGAGCATCGGGTAAGGATGAGGAAGACACTGTTACTTTTTTTATAGAATGGTGTTTTAAGAAAACAGAACAAATGTAAAATGAAAATGTCACATTATTCGAAAAGGATTACCTCTGACAATACCATTACATAAGATATAGGTCTGAAATCTGGTTCTATATATGCATGTGGTTGAAAGGTTTTCATAGAAATGAGAAAATTATGAAATTTGTATAAAAATTTTCACTTTTATTTAGTTATTTCCATATCAATTAGAAAATTACTAATGTGTTTTTATTTAATTTTAATATTCCCAATTATGTCTCTTTTAACCTTGAGACGGTAAAAATCGATGTCGGGTTTAATTTCACTACATTTTTTTGTTTTTTTATCCCCCGAACTACCGTAAGGTATTACTTCAGAGGATGATATGTATAAATGTAAACGAAGTGTAGTCTTGAACAGTCTCATGTCGACCAATCCTCAGATTTTTGGTTAATTGAAACGCAACCACCAGAGAACACCGGTATCCACGATCTAGTATTCGAATCCGTAAAAAAGTAACTGCCTTTACTAGGATTTGAACCTTACAACCTTGCTTGATTTCGAACTCAGCTGTTTTGCGAGTTCATCACTGGACCAACCCGGTGAGTTTTAATTTCAGTGCCTACATAATCATAGAGTAGTATCTAAAGATTTTTCTAGAATTATATAATAAATTAGATTAATAATTAAAGTTTATTATACCAAATAACCTAAAAATGAAATTGAAAAAAAAATTAATGAAGTATCTCAAATTTGCAATAGTTTATTCAATTTAGAATTTTTGAGTTTCTTTTACTTCAGTATTACTTTCTTGTCCTCATAATTCTAAGCTATGTTGCAATAAGGAAAGTATGGTAATTAGTCAGAAAATGAGGTATGGGATTTTCGCATTTCTTGAAGTATCATGACCCAGGGGTCAAAAAAATTAAAAAAAAAGAAAGATAATGTTCGTAGTGTGTTAGAAGCTTAATAGTATCTTTGGAATCAATTTTAGCAAAATTTTGCAAACATTATATTCAACGTACATGCGTGCATGTTTATCTTTTCATTTTTAAAAAAAAATCCCACCTATCCAAATTTCGAAGAAAAAGTATCTTTTACTTATTGCATATTTTTTATGTTTTCCTAGGCATAATAGTAGTGCAAGTGGCCCTCAAAAATAGTTTGGGGGCAATATTGGGGATTGAGGAGCCGATTAAATTTTAAAAGTATCAACTTTTTTAAAATTTAAAAACTTTTTTGTTTTATTTAAACTTTTAATATTATTAGGCCTAATATTAAAAGCTCAGTACATGCGTGCATGGTTATCTTATAGTCTTTAAAAAATATTTGCTCCAAAATTCCTCTCCTTTTTACTTTTAATAAAATAAGAAGTTTAAATAATCAATTTTAATAATATTATTACAATAAAATTTCAACATTATTCAACCACCCCCCCCAAAAAAAATCTTATGTAACCTTTTGCATGTGTCATTAATTTTCTTTCCACTATTTAAGAATAAATAACCAATGCCAGGAAAGTATTACAACTTTATTATCAACTAGTTTTACTACGCATTATTTAATATTACTGAAACTATAAGTAGTTGCTCATTTCTACCAGGATCAACGCAGTAAAACTCTGTTACATCTTCTAACAGAGCATCCTATTAAAAGCTATTTTATTTAAATATGTATGTAAAAACATAAATATCATAGATAGAAAAAAAATGCATTTATTACATTTATTTTACAATTAATCATATTATTACATGCTGTAAAAGATGATTGGAAACATGCTAGTTCCAAATTCAAATATTTTTTTTGCATTCTGTTGCAATTAAAAAACACTTCAGCTATATATACCTAAAAACTACTTTCGGGATTTTTTTTTTAATTTCGATTTTTTAAGAATTGCGTCGATGCACACCGCGGTGGCTCAACTTAACCCCTGCCAAAGTTACTGTATGTGTGATGGGACTGGCTAGCTACACCTGCCTCCGGTTACTAGTCTAAAAGAGTTAAGTAACTAATAATTGACCGCAACGGGAAATGCAAGTAAACATATAGAGTGGGCGAAGTCGCTACGGGGATGCTAAATGTATACAATTTTTAGTTATATATCTGAAGAGATTTGCAAGCCAAACTTTTTTACTGAATATTTCGTTTAGTATAAACGGAATTTGTAATTTTTGTTCAAAATGTTTTTACCTTTCTTCACTCCTTTCGATATCGAATTTCAAATATTGAAATTGATTTATACAGGTTTACATAAAATTACACCAACTAAAAATCAAGCTGATATCTTCGTTTGTTACCGAGATATTAAAGAAATAGCCAGGTTTCAAACAACATTAAATAATCCATTTTAATCCATTAAATAAATATATTTTAATTTTAATATTTCTAATTCCTTATAGAGAATAAAGAAGGTATTGTTATCGCGAAACGTTTTGGTTTTCAGATTTCAACGGATATATTCACTTTGACCATCCCTTAATCCATTTTGACTAATTTTGGCGTGACGTCTCTACGTACGTATGTATCTCGCATAACTCAAAATCGATCAGCCGTAGGATGTTGAAATTTTGGATTTAGGACTGTTGTAACATCTAGTTGCGCACCTTCCCTTTTCATTGCAATCGACTGAACCAAAAGTTTTCAAAAAAGCCCAAAATAAAAAAAATTAATTTTGGCCTTTTTCTTAACTGCAATAATAAGCTCTCATTGAGAGCTTTTGAATGATATATCATAAGTGGTACTTATTTTCATTGATTCCAGAGTTATAGCCAAATAGATATTAATTAATGAAATATTTGGATCTTACAAGGGTAAGAGGCTCATCGGTTCAATCCGAATTCATCTCCTTTTTCCTATTTTTTTTAAAATTTAAATATATTGTTTTATTAATAATTATTAATCTCTGATTGTAAAATAAATTTTACAATAAATAATAATTCAATAATAACAATAAAAAATGTAAATTTATATATATATGAAACATTATTAATGACGTAAAAATGTGTATATGTAATAGGCGTACAAGGAAGTTACAAAGTCATGTAGTGTTCACATAGATTTTTATAAAAAACCAAACAAAATTTTTGCCAGTAATATATTTCTTTAGGTTTCTTTAAAGGAAAGATATTTAAATTTATTTTAACTGATGCCAGAAATCCTTGGTTTTATTAAACCTTACTACAAGGAAAAACTTTAAATAATAGATAATATTAAAATTTCTATACATTTTATAATAAATAATTTCGTAAACTAACTTGTATGTTAGAAGTTATTTAAAATTATTTTAATATTAATTATATTTAAGAATGAATTCAATGCCAGCGCTTTGTTGAAAGATTTTTGATATAGTTGTTATATAGGTTTTTTTTACCAATAACTTGTCTTTAATAGTAAAGATATATTATAACGCTTAAAATATATACATAATGTAATTCAGTAAGAAACTAACAAATTTTTAGAACATGTTCTATTGATAAAAATAAAGTCCATATAACATAGGTTTGGAAACGATCGGTTTGTTGTTTGTGTTTGTACTTCTGATTTTTCTGAAATATTTAATTTTTTTTTTCTGGTTAATTTGAAAATTTTGTTTCGTTAATTATTTAGTTAAAATCTGTCACATTTTAATACGTTTTGTTTTTAACAAACTTCAAAATTCTTACTAAATATTTAGTTTCTAAAAATTGTATTCATACCATCTAATTCAGAATCAAATTCTCCAAACGTTTTTTTTTTAAACTTATATGTGTTTATTATTTAACAAAATTATTTTATACCAAACAAAACAATGTGTTTTTTGATCCCAATCTTTTATCTTTAACCCCAGATTTTTCAAATTTACTAAAAAAAATCCCTTTCGGCACGCCGGAAGGCGGAGGTAGATTTCACCGGTGTTAAGTAGGGTATAAAAAGATATCAACCTTAAAGTTAAGAAAAACTTCAAATTTACTAAATAAGAAATGGCTGCATATTAAAAATGTTTCACATGATTAGCTTACGACAAGCCCCATCTTCTTACAATTCCAGCAACATTTTGGTCATCCTTTGCCATTATCTAAAACTAATGTCTGAAACTATTGTTTCAGACACTAGTTTTACATAACGTTTACAGGACTAACGGCCACTTTAAAACGGTTCGATATTGTGCCTATTAAGGGAGATATGATTTTTTGTCTTCGAAATCCCATTCACCCCCTGTGTCAATGGATGATGTTTTAGGTCCTTGTATAAAGAATAGTAAGAACTTCAAACGAAATTAAATATTTTACTTAATAGGAAAATTATAATGATATTTTTTTTTCGAAAAAGCCCTCCCATTTTCACCCCGATGATCCGATTTTTCCCATTAACGAACTCGACAGAGGGGTCGAGTTCGGTAATAGGCAAAATGGTTTATAGGTAAATCGGTTCGTTAATGGGTAATTATATTTTGTGAATCAATTTGAAAGTGACTGGCCCAAAATTACGGCAGTTATCGTGTCCACAAAAAAGTGAAATATATATATAAACTTTTGAACTGGCAATGAGTTTTGAATTGGCAATGGTTTTGGGGTCTGGGGGAAGTGAAACGCAAAGATATGTCGAAATTTTCCGGAAGTCGAACAATAGAAATCTGCAATACAATAGAAACAACAATCATAGAACATAGTACATAGAACTATCATAGTACATAGAACTATCATAGTACATAGAAGTACATAGAATCTATCTACAATAGAAATCTACAATAGAAATCTTTCTTATGAAATCTACCTAATAGATCTGAGACATTTTATTTTGGATTTTTCAAATCAAATTTCGTATTCAGTCCTTAGGTGTGAGTCTTGCAAATTTCAGTCTGGCTTAATTTTATCAAATGCGTAGAAATCAGAGCGAAATCTTTTCCCAGCCGAGACTCGCAAAAAAAACGTTTCCGAACCTTTGTTCATAAGATTTTTTTTTTTTATTTTCACCAGTAGGACAAACCCTGAAATTTTGTTACATTTTTCACGAATTACTCTGATATAATAAATATGCTGGTATCCAGCTACATCTCTAAAGTAATTTGAATTAAATATCGTTTGATTACAAATTTATGTACTCATCATGTTCATTAATAGTAGATATAAAATTCCATTTTTACGAAATAAAAAACTTGTATAACAAGAATAATTATTATTACATTATATAGAGAAACTTGTTTTGTTTATTATTTTTTTAAATAATAAATAGTTTTATAGATATATGAATTAGCTGAATACCCGTTATCAAATTCTGTTAATATTGCGGTTAACTTTCACGATTGGCGTTACTTTCTCAAAGTTCATATACGGTCAAATGACCTTTTTATATTGACCTCTTAAAGTTTTTTTTAGGGTTTAATAAGATTACAAATAAAAATTTCTAAAAGTTACTACTTCTTCTATACGATCATTATATATTTTATTACAAATTAAAAATCATTTTAAAAATCAAATTAATCAAGTATTAATAAATATGTTAGATCATTAAAAAATAATAAAGCATCAGAATAGGACAACATAATAGCTGAAATTTTAAAATTCGACCGAGAAAATTTATATTCAAATCTAGTAAAGTTGTGTTTCTAAAATTTGGCAAGAAGAAAAAACACGGTAAGATTGACGTTCCGCGTTAATTCAACCGCTTCATAAAAAAGTGAAAAAATTGATACAAATAATTCCATCAGTATTTCACTACTTCCGGTAACTCATAAAATTCTTTCAAAAATTATTCAAAAGAGAATGGAAGATTTTGTGGGAAAACAATTTTCGGTAGGAGGAGGAAACCAGACGCCCAGGAGCTTGCAGTACTGCGTGTGTGGGGTTTCCCAGATAGTGCGGGGACCCTATAAAAAACTCCGTCTTTTGTACAGTAGCTCGGTTACCTGCCTTACAGCATAACTCACGGGCTGCCGTATCGCCTGCGGTCTTCTTGGGTTGGGTTGGCGAGTCCTGGGCATGTCAGCAGCAGTGACGACCCCGAGAGGCCCCTGACTGCTACCTTACCCAGGCTGTCCCCTCACTGTCCACACTGCTGACGATTATCCTTACTGATGTTCTTCGGCCATGATAACCCTAAGGATGTTTTCTGCGAAGGTGGCAACCGCCCATCAATAAGGCTCGTTGGTCAGCATCAAATCGTAATAGATTGTCTACCATCCAGCTGACCATTTTGGACAAAAAACAAGGTTAATATCAAAGTGGTTTCAGAAATAGCGGATCTGCTCATAAACTCACCGGCTTGTTCCTCGAGTGGTGAACTCATCGCAAATTAGTTGATTTCTAAGTCGAGAGTTCTAAGATTCAAATCCTAGTAAAGGCAGTTACTTTTATACAGATTTGAATACTTCTTCTTTTTCGTGTTTAGCCTCCGGTAACTACCGTTTGGATAATTCTTCAGAGGATGAATGAGGATGATATGTATGAGTGTAAATGAAGTGTTAGTCTCGGCTAAATAGGAAAAAGAAAGATTTGAATACTAGATCGTGGATACTGGTGTTCATTGTTTAGCCTCCGGAGTGTACCGGAGGATAAAATAGAAGAAAGAAAATTCTTGCTCAGCACAAACTTTTATTTTAAAACCAGTCGTACGATATAAAATACTGAATAACAAAAAAATATGTCGTATTTTTTGTCGATTTCAGAAAAGCCTACGACTCAGTTATACAGGAATTTCGTATTTAAATTTTAATGGGATTAAATTCTAAGATTATAAATTTAATTAACAAATACATTTTCTAAAGTAAATTTCATGGAAGAAATTTCAAAACCTTTCAATATTAAGACCAGTGTGAGAAAGGCGTGATGGTCTGTCACCATTTCTGTATTTTAGATAAGTAATATGTGAAGTGAGAAAAGAAATTGTAAACCTAAAACTCCTTCTTACTACAATCGGAACAAAACACAAAGGAATATCAAAGGATTATTTTGCTTTTGCAGATGCGCTGAAAGAACTAAACTGGAAATTTCGTTTGAAATAATAATAATAAATCTAAAAGAACACCCAAGAGAAGTATAAAAAAATTTCTGATTAATTAAAATCGTGGAATAATTTAACTATCTAGATAAAATAATGAGTCTATTTAAATAATTCAGAAAAATGTATTAGACAAAATGTGTTTAGAAATCCGGGAAAATAAAATGGAAATCGTTTTCTAACCAACCAAAGTTTACAATAAATGATCGATTTCATTACTACAGAGTCATAAAACCTAATTGGTTTTATACACCTGACATTTTAATATTAAATAATCAAAGACGACTAGAGAATATTTTGAAAAATAAAAGAAAAATATTAGGCCCGAAATATGGAAACAATAAAAATGTTTTAAGATCAAACTAGGAAATTTTATTGTCGTTTAAAGAGAATGAGAAAAAGAAAGTTTTTCAATTTCTCTGATAATTTCAAAAGTAAAAAGAATTGGTTTTTAGAGATAAAAAATAATTTCCAAGAGATAAGAAAATTTGTAATAAAAACGTATTAGAGTTTAGATTTAAATTTGTTCATGACGGAAGTGGAAAGAAGAGGAGAATCACGGAACGCAAAAAAGATTAACAAAAATGATGATTATTAAGAAAATAATGTCTCCGACTGCTCAAGGGAGGCAACCAGGTCCAGTAGCAACTAAAAATTCGAGGGGAAGAAGTCCTTAACCCAGGCTTTCGACCTCAGACTCCTTCGCTATCTCCAGGAACTAGACCTGTCTGTACCTAGAATTCTCCAGAAGGAAATAAGATGCGACACTCCTTGGCTGCGCTTATCTCTAAAGATAAAATATTTACGATCTGGAAGACGTAAATGAACCCACGTTACCTATCTGCTAGTGATCAATTTAGCGAGATGACTAAGAAGTACAACGATTACACTTATATCTATACAGACGACTCTGTCTCGGCCGACAGCTAAGATGTGTCTGTTCAATAATACTCCCTGATAACGAAATAATATATAAGCTTAGTGTCTATTCCTCTGTGTTATTTTGCGAGGCCTACGCAATTTATTCTGCCTTGAGAGTTATTAGGATTTGTAGAGAAGACAGCATCCTGACAATAACCTCATAACTTTTATGTGGGTACTTAAGCTGCAGACAATCTGAACCGTCATTCAAGTAATGTATGAAACTCTACCAAGAATAAACAAGACAGTGGTATTCATATGGGTCCCAGGCCGTTGCGGCATTCTCGGGAACGAATGGGTTGATTAGGCTGCCAAGAAAGTGGCAAAAGATGGCATCCCGGTTAGAATTGACATGTGGAGCGTCTTCATGAAGACAATCCGTGTCAAACTACGTTCTCATTGGAATAACTTCTGGCTGCTGAGTCCTCCCACAGCCTTACATGACATCCTGAAGAAGTCGTCGAGAAAACTTTTATCCCAAATAACAGAAGAGACCAAGTCTTTCTAACTTTGCTGAGGATTGGGCACACAAAGCTAATTCACGCCCATATATTTGGCTCTCCTCAGCAATACTGTGAGGCTTGCAATGTAAAATGATCCGTAAATCAGTTATTCATAGATTGCCCAATGTTCAGGTCTATTCGACAACAATTCAACTTGGATTCAGATGTGAAGACTTTACTCAACCGGAAGAGATACATCAAAAGACTTCCTGTTTCTTTGTGATAGTGGGATGAAAAACTTAATTTAGCGGGTTTGCTTACTTAAGATCCCTTATGGAATACTGTGTGTGCAGTGAAAATAGTGTAGTGGTGATGTTCCAATATTTATTACCGTTTGTTATCCAATTTTTGCTGTTTATTGTCTAAATATTTATGATCATTTATTTATTTAAGTCGCTAATGGCTATTTTCGTTGATGCGACTGTAAACAAATAGATAAATAAGGTCGAATAGAAACTTAATGTTATTCTTTTCTGAATCTTCAAAGAATTATATACGAGTATAGACGCGTGCGTATGCTATCTATATCTTGAATTATCATTACATGTGTTGAATTATCATTGTGCATAAACAATACTAATAACTTCCACTTAAACATTATAAATAGTTTTTTTTCGGACCACTAAAGATCACGTTTGCGTAATACGTTGGAACTTCTTTTGTTTTCCCAACATTTTTTTCATTTTTTCACTTGTTGTTTTTCTTCCTTGCTGAATTTTTTCCTATGCTTTTATTATCCTTCTTCTCTGGAAACTTAAATTCTTTGATTAATTTTCTAAACTAGTTTCTATTTAAACAGGTTTCTTTAGAGATTTTTAAAGTTTTAAGATCGTTTTCCACTTCTTTAAACAGGCTACTTTTAATAATTCTCTGTTATAAAA
The DNA here is from genome assembly GCF_047948215.1 of Lycorma delicatula. NCBI lineage: Eukaryota > Metazoa > Arthropoda > Insecta > Hemiptera > Fulgoridae > Lycorma > Lycorma delicatula. Next base: position 369,481,042 of record NC_134455.1, on the reverse strand, counting down.
GTTAAATATTTGTTTTGTTAATCTGTTAAATAATTTTTTATATATATATATATATATATATATATATATAAAAAATATATATATATATATATATATATATATATATATATATATAATAAAATACTATTTATATACATTATTATTATTATATACATAATAATAACAATACTATTTATATATTTAAATTACTTATTTTCATAACAAATATTGATTTTTTTTAGAAAAAATGATTTCCATAATTTGTTTCTTTCTAGCTTAATAAAAATATTTCGATATCTGAGAAATAATTAAAAATAGAATCATTTTTAATTATTTCTGTTAATTGCTGTTTCATGTAAACTTATAGTTTACGGCTCTAGGACATAGTTCACTAAAAACACTAGAAGTATAATCTGACAATGCAACTCATCAGGGGAATGAGATTTTATAGCTTTATTATTTCTATTAATTAACTACTCGTACCTACATATATATATATATATATATAAAGATTCTGATTGGTTAAATTTAATTCTCTTAAAACTCCTCTTTTATTAAAAACGTGTTTTATTCTTCTAGGATATGGGATGAGTTAACAATAATATTTCAGAAGCAGTGTCACGAGACTGAATTGAGATGCCCGTTGTAGCTGCGGTATTGTTTAACTCGAAAAAAATAAATTTACTACAGTATTTTTAAATTTACGACTTAATTCAAACAATTGTTAATATTTAAGATTTATTTTTAAATCACCATTGTATCACTAGACAAGACTACTATTCATTACTTTAATTAAATTTAATTACGTTATTTTATGGAAATGTTACTGATTATAGGTTTGTCTGTATGTATATGTATAATTTTATATATATACAATATAACGAGATAGTTCCGGACCGGGAGAGCCCTGTTCAGGAAGGGTAGGATGCACCGGCATCTCACCATCACTGAGTAAACGGGGACTCCTTGAGGAACCAGACGGGGGAAGATAAGACCGTAGTACCGGTGGGGGATCCCCTTGAGGGTTCCTCATTTGAGGCAGGGCAATTAAAGACCATAGTCCCGCAGGGGGATCCCCTTGAGGATTCCCAGCTTGAGGTCAGGCATAGGAATACCGTAGTCCCAGTAAGGGGGTCCTTTCTGGGGCGTGGCATGAAAGACCGAGTCCCGGCTGCCTGGGTGAGGACGTTGGGAACGACTTCCCCGCCCCTAGAACGCCGGCCTCAGCGTTACTGCCTGAGTGGCTTGAGGTGATGGCACTTCCTAGTGATTCCTAGTGTTTATGCTTAAATGCGGTTCCGACTCTGGGAGACGATAAAATAAAAAAAAAAAAATATATATATATATATATGTATGTCATTCTAATTTCATTAAAAAATAATTAGTTTCTATTATCTACCACAGTATTTTTTTTTCACTTTCGTTGCTGACATTGTTATTAATTTATTTGATATGTAAAACCCACCGGGTTGGTCTAGTGCTTAACTCTTCATCGCAAATTAGCTGATTTCGAAGTCGAGAGTTCTAAGGTTCAAATCCTACTAAAGGCAGTTACTTTTCTACGGATTTTAATGCTAGATCGTGGATGCCGGTGTTCTTTGGTGGTTGGGTTTCAATTAACCATACATCTGAGGAATGGTCTACGTGAGATTCTACAAGACAACAACACTTCATTTACATTCATACATATCATCTTCATTCATCTTCTTATGTAATACTTTACGGTGGTTTCCGAGGCTAAACAGAAAAAGAAAGATATTAATAAATCTTTCTCTAAGTATGGATAATATATAGTTTTTATTAAATTTATATAAATTTAAAAATAAATAAATACAATTAAAATTTATTGAGTAAACTTTTTTATAATTTTTTCTATTAAAATAGTGACACAAAAATATATTCTAACAATCTTTCTTAGATCTTTAAAATAAACCACGTCAAATTTTTTTAATTATTAAAATATATACTCATCGCAACTTATCATTTTATAGATAACATTTTAAAAAATTAATGATTGCGAATGGTTTTTATTTTTACGATTAAATGAAAAGCAGATTTTTAATAAATAACTAATCAAATTGCTGAAAAAATGAAACAGATAGATATTATATAACAAAATTATTTTTTTAATGTAATTTCCATATTTAAGCAATGATAAAGTTTTTTCTTGTAATACTTTTTCTTCTTCTTATTATTATTATTACATCTGTTTTAATTAAAATTGTATTATCTGATAGCAATTTTTAATATAAACAGTTCAAAAATTATATTTATATATGTTTATACAAATTAGTAACATTACTCTTAATGTTGTATGTAAATTGTTTGTTCAAAAAAAGTCAATTATGCTTTTTTATAAACAAAATAAAAAAAAACATCATTTTCATAGTGTATAATTCATAAAAATTGAATTTTAAGTGATGACAAGTAATCTCTGAAACGCTTTCAAATTATACTAGCAGTGATTCAAGAAGAATTGCCGCGTGTTCTAGGCTCGATCAGGATGTTGAAAGATTGACAATTGAATATATTTATATAATTAATTTTATTAGTTTAAAATCATAAATTAAACAAGACAGGTTAATAATAAACGATAATAATAAAACAAATAATGATCATAGTAATCACAACGAGAATAATCAGAATAATAATGATTACAGCAAACAATAGTAATAATAAACAGTGATTACTTACAAAACAGAATTTAAAATAATCGTCAGGATTTATTCAAGTTAGTTAAATAATGAAAAGCAGAATACAGTCCCATTGATAAAAAATTAACTTGACCGCTAGTCTTAACACTTTTAACCTCTAATCTTGTATTAACTACAATAGTAAATAGATAAGACAAGTATAAAGCTCACTGCCAATACCTTTGCTGTCACAAATAAAACCACCCTAAGAATTTACGGATGAAATTTAGTATATTATCTCTGTCATCGTCTAACAGCAACTTAACGAATAGTTTCTTTTTTTCATGTACTGTCCACACTGGAATTACTTATGATGTAACACTAATCGCGTCGAACTTAGTTCACTAGAAATTCGCTCCTTCACTGACCTCCTCACAGAATACTCTCGCTCACTGAAATCTCGCACAGAACTCTCCTTACAGACTGACATCATAACGTCTCGCTTAGACTGATCTCAACCGGTCTTCCACGGAGTATTTATACTCCTATCTTCTTTTCCTGCATGACTAGACCCTAGTTGAGCGTGAGAACGATCGACCGAGCCCTTTAATTCCCATGTATTACTACTCTGTCCGGTAACTCTTCTCACGAAACCACATCTATTTAGGTATTTCAGTGGGCAGTATTACAAAAGACGATTGTTAAACGCATTTATTACCTTTAATAAAAGGGATTCCTTTAGCCCCTTTCTATATTCATCTCATTAAATATTTTCTACTACTTTCTTCTTAATTGGTAGGAATCCGTTACTCAAATCCGTTGTACCGGTCTTGTTAGAATATGTACTATAGGGGAAAATAAAGAGAAAAGTTAATAAAAACATAAATTCGAAAATGTTTCGTTAGAGAATTGGCTGCTGAAAGATTTCGCTCTGATATTTGCGCCTTCGATAAGATTAAACCAGATTGTAGTTTGTAAGATTGTAAGTTTGTAAGTTAACGGGTAAATTTAGTTATTTTATACGAAATTTAACCTGAAAAATTTTTAAAAAAATTTACTTTTCGAGAAATTTGAAGTAAATTTAAAAGTTTTGGAATCGAAAAAATACTATTTGATGTATGGAGTAAACAGAATTTGATTCTGAATAAAACAGTAAGAATGAAGTCCATATAAATTGAATACAAGCGTAATAATTTTAGTTTTAAAATATTGTCACATTTTGATATGTTTTGTTTTAATTTACAAAACCTCGAAATTTTTACTGAAGGCGCAGAAATCAGGCAGAATGTTTCCCCACCCGAAACTCGCTAACGAAGCATTTCCTAACCTTCAATTATAAGAAATGAATATCAGTAGAACATGTCCTGATAGTTTTCTTTCACATTCTTCGTGAATCACTGTGTACATACTTCATCTAAATTTCATTACATTATGTAGTGTACTTTTTGTCAAAAAAGTTCATTATTCAATTATGTTAAAAAACAAGTAGTTATTTGTATGAAATATATAATTTTTATGTTGTGGTAATATGTTTTTACATATGTCCTGGTTCCATGAAATAATATATAAAACACAATCTGTTAAAATGAATATAATGATTCTTTGTTTTTATTATTTGCAACTGTAGATGTATATGCAACGAGTCTTTCTGATATAATATTTAATATAATCACTTTAGTTTAATTGTAATTCTTATCAATAACTGAATTTATCGGTGTGACTTTTGTTATTGTACTCTATTATACAATCTAAGAGACTTGGCTCTAAAGTCCACATGCATTAGAATTTCTTGGATAGCCGAAGTTGTACCTTTGGGTACTGAGCTAGTTCTTTCATGGATGCTTATTTAATTTATGAAAGAAAATCAAATTCAATGCTACTACACTGGATAAAAATCCTCTTGTCTCTTGAATATAGTTATCAGGATCAATCCTATTTCCTGGAGGAGCCTTAATGTTACACACTAGATGGGCTCTTTTACATCCTTTTTTCAAAATTTACCACATTTTACTTATCCTTGCTCTTTTCTCCTTCTTTTGGGTTCCATGAATACAAGTCTTACCTCTTGACGTTCGGAAATTGTAAAACCAGTTCTTTCTGGTTTGAATGATTAGGTTTTGGTATCTTTTCAAGAACATTGTTTTATAGTATGATGGGTGAAAAATGATCATATTGGTTGACCTTTCGAATGAATTCTAGCCTTATAATTGTTTTTAAAATATAAAACATAAAATTTTTTTTATATTAGAATTATGAAAATATGTAACAATGCCTGATATTCACTAAGTAATCCATTTAAAATTTAGATATATTTTATCTTGTTTTTACAAATTTATTGACAGCGGCCTAACATGTATATGCAAACTTTTACGAATGATTGAAATATATTTTTTAAAAAATCCCTTTCGCCATGCCGGAAGGGGAAAGTAGATTTGCCCGGTGCTAAACAGGGGATAAAAAAGATTTCTACCTTAAAGTAAAGAAAACTTCAATTTACTCCATACGACAATGGTTGCATGAGAAAAAAGTTTCACATGTTTAGCATACGACAAGCCCAATCTTCTTACAAATCGGAAACAATTTTTGATATGACCAAACCTTACGCAAGGGATGTCCAAAACTCGTCTCAACATCACGGACTGGAGTCCGGAACAGAGCCCAGCAGAGATGCGTCCTGAAGGGCAGCCATACCAGAAGCGGATGAAGAGCTTCTTAACAACCTCTCCTAATTCAAACTTACAATCAGACCAAATAACCCAGCAATTGCGACTCCTCCGGAAAAGGGGACGCATTGCTCCCTCCTCACAGATAGTGCCCCGTTGTGGCGTATTCCTGCTAGCCTATTAAAGAGTTAGCACCGAAAGGACTTCAGTGGACGGTCTGAAGGGGAATTACGTCGGGAGGACAGGCTTTATAAGCCTAGCCTTCCGCGGTCGGCCCATAAAATGGGTTCGGTAACGCTGGTATAACAACGGAATTGGAATGCAATTGAATCCGTCTTAAATTCACTATAATAATAATATACAAAAATTGAAAAATGAGAACCGAGACTAAAAGTGACCCTTTTAAAAACAAGCCCGATTAGAAAGATCCAGCAGCAAGGGACTCTGTCCAGGCTCTGCGATAAAGTAGGGAGTAATAGACTCCTGCCAACTTTGCATTCCATTCCATTCCGGATGTCCAAAATGTTGCTGGAATTGTAAGAGGAGGCGTCGAATGTTAAATATATGAAACATTTTATCACATGCTACCATTGTCGTATTGAATAAATATGAAAATTTTCTTTAGTTTAAGATGGAAATATTTTTTAACCCCTACATAGCACCGGTGAAATCTACCTCCGCCTTCCGGCGGGCCGAAAGGGATTTTTTTCTTAAAAGAGATTAAAAAATAGAAAATATTCTTTCTTCCCAAAGTACTTAAACATTTATTTTTACACGATTCCCCAAACAGAGTTGTAATATATTTAGGGTGTATGCATGTTCCACCGCAGCAACTGAACCGAACAACTGACCCGATTTAGATATATTACCCGCGTTGGTATCCTTACAGTTATGTGGACTGTCATAAGCTATATAAAATATGTTTGTGTACGTATATGTTTAAATAAATTTGAAAAAAAATTATCCTATATATAAATACTACTCTATATACAAAATTGTCACCCACATGCTCTTTAATTATCCTATATTAAAGAGCAATATTTGTCAGCCATTTTTTTTTTTTTTGGCAGTCGTGTGTTTTAATTTGTAATATGTATCTCTTGTTGATCAGTCTTTTATATCGATTATCATATCTTCTTTTTATCCTTTTTATCAAGAAATAGTTTTGACACCTTTGCATTTCTTACACATTTTTTTATGATTTATGATTGTTTTTATAAAAATAAAATTGAAATTAATAATTAAATTAAATTTGATCGATTGAAAAGCGAAAAATATAATACTTTTTCAAATTCGGTTTAAAGAAATCAGCCCCTAAATATATTTTATTAAATTTCGGGTACCTTAGTTGTTTATTTTCAATTTGGAATGGACATTTTCTTGAAAGTGATGTTAAAAAAAATATTCAAAGGTGTAATGCTTTTTGTACAATTTGAATTTAGTGGTATTATTTAGTTTCAAGTATATAAAAAACAATGTGCATTATTTTAAATATGTACCATACATAAAAAAGGTTTATTTATAGGTATTCTTAAATTTATACCTGTACATCCAACAATCTCCGTTATGCTACCACCAGTGGTACCATCTTTGCTTTTAAAACAGAAGGTTGACCTCAAATCTGGTTAGGCTTGGCTTTCTACAAATATTGTAAAATTTATCTAACATTAAGAAATAGGAATTCAGCATTAGTTTGTTATTTGTGTTGTAAATTAAAAAAATAATTCGGTAAATTATTAAATTTAAAAACTGATAGAAAGCATAGAGTAAATCTACGAAAATATTTGGATTATTATCATGTTATTCATAGATATTTTGACTTACAAATCTGCTAATAGATGTTAAGAAAGTTATATTCAAAAATTTATATGAGGCTTATTCAATATTCCTGTTCTTTTTTAACACTTTGCATATTCATTTCATCATTGGTTTAATATTTACACAAGTGTATATCAAGCAACCTCGAAACTGTTCATTTTCAAGCACCTGAATAATTCATTTAAGAAAGTATTATTGTAACTTGTAACTTATTACACATTCCAAAGTAATAGTGATCTTTCCCAAACTTAATCATGATTATAATATGGTGATTATAGAATAATAAATACAGATATGTAGCGAAATACCATTCAATCATCACCCTATCTCAAGATATATTAATATATGAAAATACTTTTTAGAGAAAATTTCACTTAGCTTTAAGCACTCTAGATAAGATTTTTTTTAAATTTAAACCTCCAAAAAGGGAAGGTTATGGATTAAACTGAATAACCAATTATTATCACATTAGTCAAATAATATCTATACTCTTTCATTTGAAGAAAACAAAAAAAAAATTGATGTATTTCATATTATTAAAATTATAGAAATGCAATGATAAATTATAGAAGAGCAGATTATTATATTTTGTCTCATAGCGTAATTTATATAAATCTACTGGAAATAACATATTTTAAAAACAAATATACCATCTTAGGTTTATAATACATGATAATAAATATAAATGAATTTTAAAACGACAAGAGAAAAAACACTCACTAAGCAATTCAAATATATGTATAGAGTGATTCAAGAACAATGTAACAAATTTTCAGGATATCTTCTAATGGTGAAAATAAATAAAAAAATCATATAATCATAGGTTTGAAAACGCTTCGTTACCAAGTATCGGCTGGCAAATGATTTCGCCCAGATTTCTGCACCTTCGGTAAAATTATGCCAGACTGTTAATTCTTAGATCCAATTTAAGGGTTAAATATGGTTTTGTATGAAATCTGACCTGAGAAGTTGGAAAAAAAATAGTCCCCGAACTGTACTTTTGTTTTTTTAGAAATCTGAGGTAAAAGACAAAAAATTGGGGTCCAAAAGCCCTCTATTCTATGTTTGGAATAAAATAACTTTTTCTACGTCTGCACTGTAACGTTTGAATTACGCGGCTAGAATCTGTATCATAATCACGATCATTACGAATTACGGTAGGTGTTCAACTAAACCCACCGGTTGGTATAGTGGTGAACACGTCTTCCCAAATCAACTGATTTGGAAGTTGAGAGTTCCAACGTTCAAGTCCTAGTAAAGGCAGTTGTTTTATGGATTTAAATATTAGATCGTGTATACCGGTGTTCTTTAATGGTTGGGATTAACCATACATCTCAGGAATTGTCGAACTGAGATTGTACAAGACTACACTTGTAATACCTGAACAGTAATTTCCGGAGGCTAAACACGAAAAAGAAAGGAAGGTGTTCAACCAATAAAAACCCTATTCTTTTCAACCACTGACCATTCATAAGCGAATATTGTTTAATGTAGCAGTTGTTTTTTTTGCATTTATTTTTATACGATTTAGTAGTAATCAAGCAGCATTTAATTTGAAAATGCACCAATAGGTAACTAAGTTTCTATATTACACTGATTATACTTTTGTTAATTATATTGGATTCTGGAGATGATATGTCAACACCGATAGATATTAAAGAAAAGACAGAACTTATGACTAATAACCTGTTACCACATGTATTGTTTAATGTATTTTTGAAAATATTTTTAAAATATTCCGTAAACAATATATTCTATCATCCATTTAAATCAATAATCACAATATTTTTTTTCAGCTGCAGAAAAAATTACGGTGTGCAACACACAATAATTGCCATTAATGCACACTTGCGAATTTACTTCGCACTCGAGCATCAATGGTTACATCATAGGCTCGTTTCACAATGAACTATTATTAAATAAGTAACAATCACATAAAAATTTTAAACAAAACTTTAACATTTTTTGAATAAAAGCCACCAAAACAATACAAACAAAAATGTTTAAGTTTATTAAACACCATATACATCCAATGTGGGATATTTCAACTAGGTACTAAACGACAGAAAATTGCTTTACTCCCAAGAATTACAGTTTGATTTAATTTTACCGAAGGTTTATAAATCAAGGAAACCCACCGGGTTGATCTAGTGGTGAATGCGTCTTCCCAAATAAGCTGGTTTGGAAGTCGAGTGTTCCAGCGTTCAAGTCCTAGTAAAGTCAGTTATCTTTACGCGGATTTGAATACTAGATCGTGGATACCGGTGTTCTTTGGTGGTTGGGTTTCAATTAACCATACATCTCAGGAATGGTTGAACTGAGACTGTACAAAACTACACTTCATTTACACTCATACATATCATCCTCATTCATCCTCTGAAGTATTATCTGAAAGGTAATTACCGGAGGCTAAACAGGAAAAAAAAATCAAGGCAAAATCATTTGCCAGCTGACACCGATAACGAAGTGTTTCCAAAACTATATTTGTATGAACTTTCTTTTTTATGTTCACTAATAGAACCTGTCCAGAAAAATTTGTTATATTTTTGGTGGATTACTCTATATAAATATATAGTGTTTCATTTTAATTGCTCCAGGATATTTTCTCATAAACTACGCACAATTAAAAAAAATTACCTTAACATGTGTTACTCAGATTGAAGGGAGGACGTCTTATGAGACCTTTAATTTGATCTTTTCCTTGATCTTGCTTGATATTTCAAGGTTAACACGATTTTTTGTAATGTAATGACCTGTTTTTGACCCCACCAATGAAAATATCAGAAAATTTGACATTGGAATAAGTGGTTACATGATCTTGGCCTTTTTTTTGATATCATACGGCTAACCATCAATGATAATGTTACATGAGTTACACATTTTTGAAGGTCATACAATATTTCAGGCCATTTATCTCGCAAACTATGGGAAAGAAAAATGACTTTACAGAAGTTATCGGAGGGGGATATCCAACGATGTTTTTGATCATGACTTTGAGGTCTCATTTGCAGGTCGTCTCAAATTCATTGAGGGTTTTCAAATGGAATTACCTTTTTCGATAGCACCAATGGAAAGAAAGGAAAATGTCACGTCGACATATTTGAGTTTAATAATGAAATTTTATGATTATATTTCATTTTTTCCAGCTTCTTGATCTTTATGGTTTAGGAGTTAATCATATACGGTATCCGATTGACAAAATTTGCCGGTTGAAGATAGCACCAGACAGCAATTCCCCTCTCACAATTTAGAAACCAATGACTGTAAATATCTGCTGCGAAAAGAATCCTGAATCCTTATAACACTATTTCTGATGGTTAGCTGTGTGAAATTGAAAAAGGTTCCAGTGTGTCCGTATATTCCAATGTAATTTTTTTTCTCTTTTCAATGGCGGAGTCAAAAATAGGTCATTCCATTTAAAAAGATCATGTTAACCTTAAAATAACGGTCAACATCAAGTTCAAAGTCAAATACAAGGTCACGATGTAGTGTCCCCTTCCAATCTGAGTAATCTTTGTTTAGGTCATTTTTTTTTGTTCTTAGTTAACGAGAAAATCGTCTGAAGCGATTAAAATGAATTACCTACATCTAAAACCATACGCATCTAAAAAAATAGCAATAAAAAACGTATATGATAAAACTAAAAGCTTACCGCTACTCTCTATCATTCCGTTTCATTTATAAAATGGAGACAAGAGATATTTCTCTTTAACAAATTAATATTTTATTAACTGACCTTCCATAATATAGTCGTATCAGTTTTGATAAATTAAAAATTCCATTTTTTTATATGTTTCATTATTTGGTGTAAAATAACTAGTTTTTAGGAATGTTTCCATTACATATTTTTAAATTCTGTAATTTTGAAAATTTTACTTATTTTTATTTATTATTTAAATTCCACATACTAGTGTAGCTATATCAAATTTGGATTCAGTGTCCTATCTAGATAAGAAGATATTATTTGTATATTTTTAGAAACGTTATAGAAAAGTCAGAAAACGAAACAATTTTTAGATTTTTTACTCATTATTTTTTATTAATTTGGTACGTAAAAAATAATAAAGTTTCAAAAATAAAAGTTTAATCAGTAAATAAACTACTATCACCTTTTCTGAACTCAGTACATATACTACATATTCAGAGATCATATTTCTTTTAATTTTTCAATTTATTATTTATTTTAATTGAATATTAAGTTTTGTTTTTATTTTTATTAATTCCTTTACGTAAATGATGATTGTTTAACAATTGATATTTGCATGTATTTAACTTTTTGTTGTTTGTTAATAGAAACTGATTTTTTTTTTACTTGCTTTTCTTTAACTCACAATGTATTTTTTTCATGTTTGTTCTCAAATCTTTCATCCTTAATGTAACGTACTTCCTGACATTGTCGATTGATGAAATTTGCATCATTAATGACAGTTTTGATAGTTAATTAAGTACATGAAATAAAAACTTCACTATAAAACTTATGCAAAAACTTCACTATTTCGTTACTTTGTATAGTAAATGTTTGATTGAAAATTTGTTTGATATTTTACAAATATATAAAAAAATGTAACATTAAAAAATTTCAACATATGATGTTATTTTTTAAAACCCAAGTTAACCTATTAATTAAACTCATGAAATGCATGATAATAATTTGAATAAAGCACGACTAAACAGTATAAAGCAAGTTTTTAAAAATTTTGAAAAACTTTTGTAATTTTTTTATTATGCATATTAGGTGATACACTTTACGTTTAGTACCATGTTCTTCATATCTATTGAACTACGGAATCTTCATTAAGCCTTTTTTTATGTAATATCTTCTTTTCTTATATCAATACTAACCACCACCCAAAACATGTTCCTCTTCCATTTTTTCTTTGCTTTTCCACCATAATGTTCTGCTACAGATGATTATAACTTTTTAACGGTTCTTCTTTTTAGTATCCTCATCATGTTTTCTTTCCTCTCATCCTACTTATTCCTAAAACTATTTCTACTACAACTAAATTTTAAAGATTTTCATGCAATTTCGTAATATATTACACTGAATTCCTTTAAAAAATGTTTGGTAAATTTTATTCTGTTAAATCGATCTTGATTATTCTTCTGGATGTAAACTATAATTTTAATTTCATCCAGAACTTCGTTATCGTATATATTATGTTCTTTATTTTCCTTGTAGTCGAAAATTTTACCCGATAACTGATTTGACTTGTTTTAATAATTTTTTATTCCAATAATTTATTAAGCCGATCCAGTAATTAAAGATAAAATGTTAACTATATTAAAAAATATAATTATAATTGAAAATATAAATAGTCAGTGGTCAAGAAATAAAAAATAATTTTTACGTCAATAAGACTGTAACTTATAAGAAAATAAATATTTCTAAATAAAATTACTATTTTGCAAATTATATTTATTTTGATAAATAATTGAAATAAATAATCAATCAATAGCTATTCCCTAGAAAAATTGTAAATATAAAACAAAAGGAAAACACATATTATACTATTTGTTACGAAAAAAAGTTTATTAAATTAAGCGAGAGAAAATATATATATACATATAATTTAAATAATATTTTTTGAGAAACCATAAATATACTAAAAAAAGGAAAATAAATTAAAAATAGAAATATTTTTAAACTGACAAAAGAAGTAAAATATGGAGTTTTCCCTAATTTCCGTAATGAGTGAAGATTATATATAAAGCATTATTTCACTAGGAAAAGGATGAATATATTTATTTATTTAATAATACTGCCAACATAAGCTCAATTAAAAGAATCAATCGATTTTTTTTAAGATGATAACATAATACGGATGAAAAAATCGGGTGGGGTTGTATCGGGACGTACGGCCGTTGCTGTAACATAAAACGTTACAGATCTTGGATGAAGTTCCTCCGAGCTACAGACCGACCAACTTATATTGGAGAGCCACCATCGTATTTTTTTTTTTGAACAAAACTGAAAGTTCCCAATGGAAAATTTTACTTCCTTCATTTTTCCAACTGTACAGATAAATAGGTCGATCTGTATGTCGGCGAGTCACTTTTAGTGTATTGGATCGAAATAAAAACCAGACATTGACTACGTTCTAAATTTAATTTTGACATAAAACAGACACTAAATTGTAGATGATATTTATTTCGACTAACATCGAGAACAATTTTGTTCAACATTGATTTGTAATATAAATAAGAGACATAAGGCATAATAAGCAGTGGTAAAGGTGCCCGCGCGTCAGCATCGTTCACTTAGCGCGCCGTGCCAGCTGTGAGACGGTCCCGAAACAGTCTCGCTCGCTCGGCACCGGAAATTGGCATTTATATCCATGGCCTATAACCTGCCCTTTCCAATGATATGCGTAATTTATATTTCTGGGTGGTTTTGGGTGGGCTGAGGCTGACATATTGAATTTTTATACATTTTTCATGCTTACTTTAATTTTTTAACACATAAATATTGTCCAAAATACAATTATTATTATTACTTAAATAGATCTATCTCGACAAACTCTAAACACAAACACACGAAACACCACGCTATCCCGTCTAAGTCGTGAACTATATTGAATGGAAATGAGCGAGAGCGACAGTTTTTGCCGATCTGCGCTGTGCCGCCTTCCCATCAACAAGCTCATAGGTGCCGCAAACTCAAAGTTGTACCGGTACGCTGACCATGCAAGTTATTAAATGACACCGCTTTTACGTCTATGAGACTAATAGTTACGGAGTTATTAATGCAGGACGATATAGACCTTTTCGTTACGCTACAAATTTCTGTTCTGGTACCCGTATGTTTCAGTATGATTTTAAAGACGTTTTACGTCAAAAGTTTCTTGATAAATAAACCAACTGTATAAAAAGCCAGTATTCTGAAAACTACAGCCAACGACTGGCAGTTTATTTCATCATTTATAGCTCGTCGTTTTACACTATCTGTCCCGATTTTGTTTTTAATTTTTATATTTAAAAAGTGCTGTAAACAGAAGAATAACAATTCTTTTCTGAATAAATCCCTGAAATTAACACAGAAAACATAACGCTGAATTTTATCTGCATTTAAAATAACCGTAGATGTTCATATACATCTATATAAATTTATAAAAGAAGACTACCGAGAAATAATTTCGTTTTTCACTTTCTCAAGTAATCTTGGTATAGGATGTTTGTTATTCTTGAAAATGACGATTACTTGTATTATCCACCAGTTCATCTATAACTACTGAATTATAACACCCGAATTTCATCAAAAAACAAATACTAAAATAGAAGAATATAATGTAACAGAGGTTTTAAAACTTAAATTATTTAAGTAATACGATTACAAAAGGCAAATCAATTAAGGAGTAATTTGTGTTCAGCACAAAACAGGAAGGATATTATGTAGAAAAGAGGTCTGCTAAAATCAAATATAGATTTAATAATTAAAAATATACGAGTAAAAATGTTTTTCTATGCAGTGTATAGTGGGATGGCTCGTGTTGACAAAAAAATAGTGTCTTTTGAAATAGGTCGATTGATAAAAAAAAGAAAAACAAATAAATAAAAGAAAACACCAAGAAAAATATATGAATCATGAAAAAAAACTAGATTGGTGGAATGTTCAGGTTTTATTATTTTAATTGTAGATGATAAAAACTATGAAGAAAGGCAACCAATGTATTACACTAAACAGATAATAGAATGTAATGCATATTTCGAGAAAAAAATATTAGGATAGAATATAAGTATCATCAATTCAGTCAAACGGTTTAATTTAATTGTAAAATATAAATGCAATAAAAAAAAAAATTAAAATTAAATTAAAAAAGTTATAATCTTTTTTTAAACTTTTTTAAAAAATTTAAAAAAATACTTGATAACGGTTTCAAGTTTTACTTATCAAGCAGTTAAAATTGCTGTATTTTTGTTACAGTTTTATAAAATAATAATTCTTAAAAGGATTGTCAAAATGACAAGAAATTTGTTTGTTCCTATCAATGTTGATAAGTTAAAATTTTTTAAATAAAATAATAACAAAAAAATTTTAACCGAGATAAAGGTTTGATACGTTTTTTATCATTTTTTTCTTTGATATTGAAATTAAAACACTGTTAAATTGTTTGAAATCTTGAAAATATTATCCCGTAAATGATTTTTAAGTGCATTATAAATAATTTTAATTTTTATATGTAATTTAACTATTGACTAGCAATTTTAATATAATTTTCTTTCTCTCTTCACTAATCCATTAAACCTTAATAAATAAAAAAATGGTTGTTTTATTGCAAAATAGAGTAAAACAAAAAGTTGTTTTGGCCTTGTTTAAAATTTTTGATGATAAAACACTTAAAGATACGAGTTAAAAATAATCAAATTACCGTTTTTTATTGCTATATAATATCATAATGAGTTAAAAAGATAATTGTCCTTTATAATGAAAAATAATGGTAATAAATATATGGAACGAATTAATGATACTTGAAGCTGTACGATTGAAAATTATATTATTATTTGTTATATCAAAGTTTGGTTAGATTTAAAGATTAAAATAATAATTTAAAATTGTTAAATGGTAATACTCTCATCAACTGTAAGAGTCATTTGCGATTTAAATAAATATAAGTGTTCATAATTTATTAGGCAATAAACATCAAACATTATATAACAAATATCGAAACAGAAACATGATCACTACACTATTTTCTAGCTGTACTCCGTAAGGGACCTCACTAAGCAAAACCGCAAAATTGAGTTCGTCATCCTATTATCTCATAAAAACAGCAGTAGTCTTTTGATGTATTTTTTCCGGTTGAGTATACACCTCACATCTAAACCCACGTTTATTTGACGAATTGTCCCGAACATTGGCAATCTATGAATACTTACTCACGTAAATGTTGCGTAAATCACTTGGTTTATGAAACATTTTACATTGCACGCCTAAGGAGAGCAAAATCGGTGGGCGTGGGGTAGCTTGTGTACCCAATCCTCAGCCGCGTTAGGATCACGTAGTTTCTTCTGTTTTTTGGGATAAAAGGTTTCACCGAAGACGTTCTCCTGGATGCCATATAAACAGCTAAAACCATATACCAGCAGCTAAAAACATGTGACATTTAGTACGTAGTTTGAACGGACTACCTTTGTTAATAATTTAACATAAAGAATAATTAACAGTTGTTTTAACTGTTAAATATTAAAATTATTATATATTTTTCGTTTTTACTCGTACAATAAAATAATGGATTAGTGAAGAGACGAAGAAAATTATCATATTAGTGCATAGTTAAAAAATTTAAAAAATTTAAATTATTAATAATTCATTTAAAAATCATTTACGGGGTAATATTTTCAAGATTTCAAACAATTTAACAATTGTTTTAATTGTATATCAAAGAAAAAATCCCTTTCGGCACGCTTGAAGGCGGAGGTAGATTTTACCGGTGCTACGTACGGGATAAAATAGATTTCCATCAAAGTTATGAAGAACTTCAACTTTATTCAATAAGACAATGTTTCATATTAAAAAAGTTTCACCTGTTTAGCATACGCCAAGCCCCATCTTCTTACAATTCCAGCAATATATTGGTCATCTCTTGCCGTAAGGGTTGGTCATATCAATAATTTTTTCAGACAAAATTTTAGGTAATGTTTAGAGGAGGACTAACGACCACTTTAAACCGATTCGATATTGTGCCTATTAAGAGAGTATGATTTTTTTTTGTCTTCGAAACCCCATTTTTTCAAACCCTGGGCCAATTGTTGGTGATATCAAAAGACTTTACTTAGATACGTTTTAGGGCCTTATCCAAAAAAAAAACTAGGAGCTTTAAACGAATTCGATATTTTACTTAATACACCACCACGGTCCGATTTTACCCATTAACGAATTCGATCGAAATTTTGGGTCATTGTATTTTATGTATAAATTTGAAAGTGATTGGCGGAAAATTATGATAGTTGTCGAATCCACAAGAAATATAAATATATAAACTTTTGAACTGACGGTTGTTTTGGGGTCTGGGGGATGTGGAACGCGAAGATATCTCGAAACTCTCCGGAATTCGAATCATGGTACCGATTACAATAAGTTGCTTTCTTATAAAATCTACTTAAAAATTGATAAAATAAAGATTGGGTGGGGCTGAGTCGGGGTGCATGTCCATTGGTTTAACGTGAAACGTTACAGACTTGGATGAAGTTCGTTTTAGGGCCTTATCCAAAAAAAAAACTAGGAGCTTTAAACGAATTCGATATTTTACTTAATACACCACCACGGTCCGATTTTACCCATTAACGAATTCGATCGAAATTTTGGGTCATTGTATTTTATGTATAAATTTGAAAGTGATTGGCGGAAAATTATGATAGTTGTCGAATCCACAAGAAATATAAATATATAAACTTTTGAACTGACGGTTGTTTTGGGGTCTGGGGGATGTGGAACGCGAAGATATCTCGAAACTCTCCGGAATTCGAATCATGGTACCGATTACAATAAGTTGCTTTCTTATAAAATCTACTTAAAAATTGATAAAATAAAGATTGGGTGGGGCTGAGTCGGGGTGCATGTCCATTGGTTTAACGTGAAACGTTACAGACTTGGATGAAGTTCGTTTTAGGGCCTTATCCAAAAAAAAAACTAGGAGCTTTAAACGAATTCGATATTTTACTTAATACACCACCACGGTCCGATTTTACCCATTAACGAATTCGATCGAAATTTTGGGTCATTGTATTTTATGTATAAATTTGAAAGTGATTGGCGGAAAATTATGATAGTTGTCGAATCCACAAGAAATATAAATATATAAACTTTTGAACTGACGGTTGTTTTGGGGTCTGGGGGATGTGGAACGCGAAGATATCTCGAAACTCTCCGGAATTCGAATCATGGTACCGATTACAATAAGTTGCTTTCTTATAAAATCTACTTAAAAATTGATAAAATAAAGATTGGGTGGGGCTGAGTCGGGGTGCATGTCCATTGGTTTAACGTGAAACGTTACAGACTTGGATGAAGTTCCTCCAAGCTACAGATCGACCAACTTACCTGTGAATTTAAATGGGAGAGCCACCATCTTTTTTTATTTTAACAAAAGTGAAAATCTCCAATGGAAAATTTTAGTTTTTTCATTTAGCCAACTCTACAGATAAACTGGTCGGTATGTATGTCAACGAGTCACTTTTAGTGTAACTTTACTTAGTTTTTCCTGTTTAGCCTCCGGTAACTACCGTTCAGATAATACTTCAGAGAATGAATGAGCATGATATGTATGAGTGTAAATGAAGTGTAGTCTTGTACATTCTCAGTTCGACCATTCCTGAGATGTGTGGTTAATTGAAACCCAACCAGCAAAGAACACCGATATCTACGATCTAGTATTCAAATCCGTGTAAAAATAACTGGCTTTAGTAGGACTTGAACTCTGGAACTCTCGACTTCCAAATCAGCTGATTTGGGAAGATGCGTTCACCACTAGACCAACCCGGTGGCACTTTTAGTGTACTGGATTGAAATAAAAACGAGACACTGACTGCGTATTAAATTTAATTTTAAGATAAAACAAACACTAAATGGTACATGATACTTATTTCGATAACATCTACGATAATTATGTTCATCATCGTTCTGTGATATGGGAAGTAAGAAACATAAGGCATAATAAGCAACGGTAGAGTTGCTCGCGCCGCGGTGTCGTTCACTGAACGCACCGTGCCACCTTTGCGGTACTACCCAAACAGTCTCGTTCGCTCGGCACCGGACCTCGCCGTACCTGTGTGTGGCCCACAAACTCTCCTTTCCAACGATATGCAAAATTTATACATCTGGGTGGCTTTTGCGCGGGCTGAGGCTTACATATTGAATTTTTATACTTTTTTACATGTTAAATGTTTTTAAATTTTTTCATATAAAAATGGTCCAAAATATACTTATTATTACTAAAATCAATCTATCTCGACAAACTCTAAATTTAGCTTACCTCTAAGTCGTGAGCTACATTGAAAGGGAATGAGCGAGAGCACCAGTTTTGGCCGATCTGCCCTGTGCCCCCCTCTCAACCAACCCGCTCGAGAGTAATGCAAACTTAAAGTCTTATCGCCGAGCTGACCGTGTAAGTTATAAAATCACACCTCATTTACGTCTCTGAAACTAATAATTAGGGAGTTATTAAGGCAGGACAATTAAGACCTTATTTATTAATTACGCTATAAATTTTTGTTATGGTAACTGTATGTTTCGGTGTGATTTTCACGTGAAAAATTATCAAACCTTTATCTCATTTATAATACTTTTGTTAGTTTTTATTTTATTTTAAAAATTTTAACTTATCTACGTTGATAAGAATAAACAAATTTCTTGTCATTTTGACAATCCTTCTAAGAGTTACTATTTTATAAAACTGTAATAAAAATAGAGTAATTTTACCTCCTTGATAAGTAAAACTTGAAACCGTTATCGTGAATTTTTTAAATTTTTTATATACAATTATAAAAGATTATAATTTTTTTTAAATTAATTTTTTATTATTTTATTTTTACTGCATTTATATTTTGCAATAAAATTAAACCATTTGACTTGTTTGATGATACTTACGTTCTATCCTATTTTTTTTTTTCAGAAAATATGTACTTTATTGTATTATCCGTTAATGTATAATATTGTTTGCCATTCTTCATAGTTGTTATCATCTATAATTAATGTAATATATCCTCAATATTTCACCAGTCTAATTATTTTGTTTTTGTTCATGATTCTTTCTTGGTTCTGTATTTTCGATTTTTTCCTCCAAAACTATTTGTTTTCTCTTTTTAATCAACTGACCTATTTTCAATATTCTCTTATATAAATTTATTTAGAACGACACTATTATTTTTCTTGTTTCCATGAGCCATCAATCACCGTTTTAAACGATTAAAAATGTTTAAGAAAAACATTTTTAATCGTATCTTTGTAATAATTATTATTAGATCTATATTTGATTTCAGCAGACCTCTTATCTACATTATATTCTTCCTGTTTTGTGCTATACACAAATTACTCATTAATTGATTTGCCTTTTGTAATCGAATTACTTAAATTCACAATCGCATTATATTAACATGAACACATTAACACTATCCGGGTTGGTCGGAACAAAATGTGGATGAATGTTGATTGATGTGACGCTTTGTTTGCACATTTTGTAGTGGACTGTAAATAAATCAGTTCTTATTATGGTTCTTGTTGTAGTTCAGATGATACCACACACGTTATAAACACGCAGAACAAAAATAAAAAAATGAAGCATTTCAGATCTCTGAAACAAGTAAAATCAGTTATCGAGTAAGTTTTTCGACTCGAATAAAAAAAGAAACAAAATATATGCTAACGAAGCTCTGAATGAACTGAACGTTCATTCACTAGTTTACGTCCAGAAGAACTGATTATTATCTTAACTATTAATTGATTATTTATATTAATTATTTTACAAAACAAACATAATTTGATTAATTATAATTTCATTCAGAAATTTATATTTCAATTAAAATTACATTATATTAATCAAGTTATTATTTACTTTTAATTACTCCATCGGTTTAATAAATTGTTAGATTGAATTTTGGAATAAGTAAAGTCAGTTATCGGATAAGTTTTTCGATAAAAAGAAAAAGATAAATAAAATATATATATATATATATATATATATATATATATCACAAGGAAGCTCTGATTAATTGGAAAAGATAGTTTATGAAATAAAGATTGATCAAGACCGATTAACAAAAAGAGTTCGTAAAATATTTTTTTAGTGGAATACAGTGTAATGTATAACAAAATAAAGTATATGATAATCTTTGCGATTTAGTTGTATGAGAAATGTTATGAGAAATGAGTAGGATGAGAGGGAAAGGAAAACATGATGAGGATATAAAAAAGAAGAACGCGTTAAAAAGTTAAAATCATCTATAGTAGAAAATTATGGAGGAAAAGTAAAGGAATAATGAAACAGGTTTTGGGTGGTTAGTAGTGATATAAGAAAAGATATTACAAAAAACTCAATGAAAATAACGTAGTTCAGTAGATTTGAAAAACGTGATATTAAAAGTCAGATATACAGAAACAGAGAACTGAAGTAGATAATTTAAGGTTAAAAACATAGGGTTGAAAATTGGTGATGGAATTTTAAGGCAGTCAAATTAGTACACCACATAAAACAAGATACGGAAATAGGCGTATTTGCTATTTAATGTAACAAATTTTTCTGCGTTTTTAAAAGCACAGAAATTTCACAAAGACATACTTTTTGTTTGGTTGCTTTATTTCATAGCATTTATATACGATCTTTATGTTTACGTTTTCTCATTTGTTTTACGCATAATACTGTTTCTTAAATAACATATAAATACAGATTACTTTTTTCTAGAAGTTTTGCACGATCCAGCAAATAAAGCTTTTAAGTCTCTTACATAGTACCCAATCCCAAATAATTAAAATCTGTAATTGCTTTTTCGTTCCATAATCAATATAAATAACTCTTTCGAACTGAGCATCAAATCAAAAAATGATAAACTATATTTATTGCGCTGAATAATCTTTATTTAACCGAAAAATTCCTAAGAAATATTGACAACTATGTAAAAGTTTTAATTTATTAGAAACTCAAAACTATACGGATGTTTCAAAAAGGACGCAACCCTAAGATTAAGAAGGTAGAAGTCACCCATAAGTAAATTTTATTTCTCCCAACATGTAGTTGGTAACACTGTTCTTCAGGTTAGCAGCTTGTAACAGCTGAAATGTCCTTCGTATACTCTAGTGCTATACCAGTATAAATTCGTTTTAACTATGTCGTTTTCCAAGGACATTTATACTCGCAAAAATTCAGATTTTTGCGAGTATAAATCTTTCGAACGAATGAAAGACAAGTTTCAAATAAAATTTCCCAATCGTTCAGTTCCTAATAAGTCGACAATATCGCGTTTGATTAATAAATTTCGTGAGACTAGGAGTGTACACGATCGGAAAAACACAGTTTGACCATCACTGTTAACAGTAGAAGTTCTGGAAGATGTGAAAGAACGTTTTATTCACTCACCCAGAAAATCGCTCGGAAAATTATCTTCACAGGCTGGGCTTTCACTATCTACAGCTTTCAGGGCTACTAAAAAAAAACTACAATTTCATGCTTATCGCATCGGTTTCGTTCAAAAACTGAAAGATGTAGAACAGGGAAATCGTTTTCAGTAATTTCATTGGTTTTGTTCTTTTTTTGACAACGGTATTGAAATTTTGGATTGTGTTTATTTCAGGTACGAGTTATGGTTTACTTGGATGGCTACATTAACAGCCAAGACTGCCGAATATGAAGCGCTGAAAATCCTCACGCTTTTCATGAATGACCAATACATGCACGTAAAGTTGGTGTTTGCTGTGCGACCTGCCGGTGCAGTGTAATAGGGCCTTATTTTTTAACAAATCTGTAGACGGTGTAATTGATCGCATATTAATTGAAGAGTGTATTGCCATGTTAGATTTACACGAACGACAATGTTGGTTCCAGCAGGATAACGCAACTTCTTTCTTTTTCCTGTTTAGCCTCCGGTAACTACCGTTTAGATGATACTTCAGAGGATGATATGTATGAGTGTGAATGAAGTGTAGTCTTATACATTCTCAATTCGACCATACCTTAGATGTGTGGTTACTTGAAACCCAACCACCAAAGAACACCGGTATCCATGATCTAGTATTCAAGTCCGTGTAAAAATAGCTGGCTTTACTAGGACTTGAACGCTGGAACTCTCAACTTCCAAATCAGCTGATTTGAGAAAACGCGTTTACCACTAGACCAACCCGGTGGGTAGGATAACGCAACTTGGCATACTGCTAATGAAACGCTTATTGGAATTTTTTGGCCCTCATTTCATATCAAAACGGTTGTGACCTCCAAGATCCCGAGATCTTAAACCTGCAGACCTTTTTCTTCAGGGTATTTATTAAAAAGTGTAGTTTTTAAAAACAATCCTCATACAGTTGACGAATTGAAGGCTGACATTGAAAATGAAATTTCCAATACTACTGAGCAATCATTTCGAAAAGTGTCTGAAAATGTTATGAAACGTGTACGAACCTGTATCGAGATCACAGAAATTCATTTTGAACATCTATTGTAAAGTTATTAAAGGTAATTTGAAAATTGTTGTATAAATATTTTATTAACATAAATATTTGTGTAATAAATTCACGTCGTCAAAGAGATTGCATCCTTTTTGAAACAGAATAACAACATTTGTTTTAAATATATTTTTTAAGAATGTAAAGAAAATGTTTAAAAAGAAAAGCTTCTTTTTATTTCGTAATTAAATTTACACGAAATTCTGATAGTTATCAGAAAAAATCCTGCATTACATTAAAAGAGAAGATGTTTTTAAACTATTCAAATCATATAAATGAAAACCTTTAAAACTATAGTCTGATTAAAAAGTTGTTTGATTTTATAAAATAAAAAAGTATAAAAAAATTTGTATTAAAAAAAGACCTTGAAAGTTCTTCCTAGTGGAAAATTCTTAGTAGTTATGTTTTCCATTCCGAGCAAAACAATTTTTTTCTTAAACATAAAAAACCTCTAGTTTTCTTTTTAATTATTAAGGAATGAACAAAAGAGTTACAAAATAATAGTACCTTTTCAAATTATTACCTTTGTTATCTCAATTCTTATAGATTTGTGAGTTCATAATTGATTAGAATAATTAGTGTTATTAGAAGATTAAATACAACGAGTGAACTGGTGAGAGAGAACTAAAAGTTCTTAGTATTTGTCAAGTGCATTACGTTCGAAAAATTAATGTTAATTTAATGTCAAGTTTATACAAAGAGAATGAAAACAATCACTATTCTCTTGAACGAATATCCTAAGTTCTTAAAATAGGTTTACTGGAAATCAAAACAGAATTCTGTTTATTTTTATTATACCAAAGATTTCTTATATAATAAATTTATAAATCTATAATAAATTAACAAGGTCACAGTCATGATATTTGGAACGTACTATAAAAATAATTAGCCGATCGTTATGTTTACATTCAAAGAGAAGTTTTTACACTTTTCGCATATTAATCTAATTACGAGTAGGTGACTGTAGTACCACCAACTTCATGACTCAACGAAATTCCACAATTACGTTTTAAAATTATGAATATTTTACCATATACATTTAAATATAAATTTGAATTTTTTTAATTTACATTGTTGAAATATACTTTTTGATATTACATTTACGTTTCACATATATAGTTTTTTTCTTAAATTTTTTTTTTTCTTTAATTATTGTTTAATGAAAAAAAAAAATTAAATCATTGACAAACAAATTTTAATGAAACTTAAAACATCGTCATTAACACCACTACTAACAAAATTTGAAGAGCTACATTCAAACCGTCCTAAGTAATTTTTTGTCAAAAATAGGTTAGAGTATTTTTCTTGTAGTCAAGTGATATGGGAATATACTGCCGTGTTTTATTTGTTTCAAACGACACTATTTCTCGTAACAGAAAAAAGGCGGGATTATGGCCCTCCACGAAAATATTACATAGTTTTTATTTCATTAAAAATGATTTTGTTGAATGTTTTTGTCAACTGTAACTAAATAACGTTCATGAATTTAGCGTACTAACAACAAAAAAAACTTTAACAACGAAAAGCTTCAAAATCCTGAACATTTTTAGTTGTTTCTTGAGTTGTGATTTTTTAAAACAGCTCAAACCCCAATGTTTTCCTATTTATCCCCAAAACACAAAAATAATTTTAGATAAAACGTTCATATAAAAAAGTATAAATTGTTCGAACGAATGAATCGTTCGTGCGCTGCGCGCAGCTGCCCGGCGCTCCACATGGTTCACTCTGCGCCAATAACACCTAAAATAAAAATGTGAGCACGTATATAAAAAAAACAAAACAACCCACCATCCTTTTTTCTGGGAAAGGTAATCCTTCAATAAAATATTTGTTTGTTTTGAAACTGGCGTAAGACATATGGTGTTTTCCAAATAAGACTAAGTCAACAAATCAGCTGACTGAGAGGCTGCAATATTAACCACAATTCACCATGCAGTAGCCTCAATAAGATGTTTATGTATGTGCATATCCTTTTATACTATTAATTTTACTGAAGTATTGAAAGCAGTAGGTCAAGATTGGCAAATTTATGACTATAAACAAATATCAATAACTGTAATTAAACAAAAATTTCCATTCAAACTTCTTGATCGGCAAGTACTTATTTATAGCAAGGATTCTCAAAAAATACAAACTGAGGAACTTTAATTTAGCAGTCCAGATTCACATGAGTTGTTGAAGAAAAAAGTGTAGCGAAATGAAGCGTATGATCTCATTTCTAATATTCAGCCTGCCAGCCACATAAGCAAAGAAAAGAATGAATGATGCTCTTAAACGTTTGCAATATGTAACCCTTAATGGTAAAGAAGAATATTTTTATGATTATGCTTTGGGCACAGAGTGTAATGAAAATAATAAAGTGGTTTATGGAGGTATCAATGAAAAATGAACCATTTTTGTCATTTTTAAACAATTTTGTTTTCCCTTTTCGCCAGAATCTTTATATTTTTTATGTAAATTCTTTTTAATAAATTTATTATAATAGAAAATATATTTTCTCCTTGTTATTAGTCTTAAGTAATATCATTAGCTAAACAATGTTACTTAGTTCATTCCAAACTATCTAAATCAGTGATTTAGGATGCCTTGCAAGTGACTCTCATTTTAATTTTGGAATTTCTAACTACCCGTTAAGTCTAGAATTAGGAAAACTTAGGTTTAATCTTTCTCTACTAGAACAGAAAATATTAAAAAATTTCCGCTGAAATATTTCTCTATTGCACAAATTTTTAGTGTTTTTTTTTTTTTTTTAATTAGTTTCCCAATAGTTTGAAAAAATTACTTAGAAGAGTTTGGAATGTAGCTTTCATTTAAATCTTTCTCTATTACCCAAATTTTTAGTGGTTTTTTTTTTTTTTAATTAGTTTCCCAACAGTTTGAAAAAATGACTTAGAAGAGTTTGGAATGTAGCTCTCATTTATATAGATGGCGAAATGCTGATATTTTACTCTTTGAAAGGTAGGTTTAGGGGTTGGTATCCTGGTCTAGTATTTTTCTATAAATATTTTATTAGTATTCTTTATTTTTTAAAAACGAGCCAACTTTATTTAGGGATATACAATTTTTTGTAATTTATTTGTTAAATATAATTTTTAGTATAATATTTGATAATGAGAAAATAAAATTAACTTCTTTAAAAAAAAACATTTTTTTCATAATTTCAAAAAAACTTTCTGTTGAAACAGTTTCCTCGCATCATTGCCCTAGAATTGTGCTGCAAGAAGGAAAGTATAGTAATCAATCAAAAAATGATTTTTTGTATTTCTCAACGTATCATGACCCAACCCCAAAAAACAAAAACAAATTGGGGTTAATGTTCTTGGGTATGTGTATGTACGTGTGTTAGCGTGTTAAAGTTTAATAACATTTTATTGAATAAACCGATTTTGATTAAATATTGTCCAGAAACTCGTATATGCGAGGCAATTTGATGGTAAAAGTTTTTGGTCAATATCTCAAGCGGACGGGGTAAATAGTTTTTTGGAATCAATTTTATCAAGATTTTGTAGACATACCCGGCTTTATATCAAGTTCAGTACATGCTTATCTCAGAATTTTTTAAAAATTTGCACCAAAATTCCCCCTTCCCTAAAAATCGAAAAAAATTATTTATTGCATATTTCTTAACCGAATATTTCTTATGTCTTTCTAGGTATAATAGCAGTGCGTCACCCCAAAAAAAATACTCTGGGGGGATATTGGGGTAGGAGAGTCGATCAAAGTTTAAAAATATCGATTTTTAGAATTTTTTATAACTTTTTATGGTTTATTTTCATGTATCATTATTTTTTCGCTATATTAGAATAAATAACCAATACCAGGACAGTATTACAGCTTTTTTATTGCTTTTTGGGGGAAATTACTCACTCAGAAGACGTTATTGTAAAGCCTCCTCTAATTGGAAAGAAAAAATAATAATAAATATGGGTTGGTAAGAAAGTAATTTCGGTTTTGTAGCGTTAAATAAAACTCTTTTTTGTTAATTAAAGAATGAATTTTAATCAGTTATATATTTTCCATTTTGTCTGATAATTTATTTTCATCTTTCTGGCGACTTCATGATTCCTCGCCCATAGAACTGCTGGTCCTTATCAGAAAAAAAACCAAGTGTAATTTTAGGGTAAAGTTTTTTTAGTGAAAAGTTTATCATTCAAATAATTTTGCAAACTTTGAAATAATAGGTGATCTGATGGTTCAAGATCAGAACAGTAGGGAGGATGACACAGGCAATAAAAATCATTTACTGTTATTTCTAATCAAATATTTTTTCTTCCAAAATAATAATGTCATCTGCTGATGACTGATGAATAATAATCTGCTGAATAATGAATGATCTGCTGAATATGAATGTTATAAAAAAATTGATATCCTAAAATATTACAAGAAGATATAAGGCTCGGTTCTATGAATTTTTGCATTTATTATAATTAATTACAAATATCGGGTGACCAATAAGTAGTAGACCACAGTTTTAATCACCATAACTTGTGGCAGAAGTGCATTTTCTGACGGGATAACTTTTAATATATAGTAGAGGTATCACATTGCAATGCTCCAAAAGAGTTTTTTTTTACTGATCGTTGCCTGTAGTTTGCTAAAAAAGGTCACGCAAATGGAAGACCACACACAGTTAGAACAAGCGTGTAGTATAGACTGATAAAGCCTAATGTCACTTGTCCCGTATGTAAACAGACATAATTAATTGTGTTTACTGGCATAGTCAAATGCAAATGTGGTAGTCGAATACGATGATAAAAGTTCCGGCATTATGGTCTTTTTTCTGTTAAGCCTTGGACCACCGTAAGGTATTACTTCAGAGGATGATTGAGGAGGATATGTATGAATATAAATGAAGTGTAGTCTTGTACAATCTCAGGTCAACCATTCCTAACCAACCCGATTGATCTAGAGGTGAAATTGTCATCACAAATCAGCTTATTTCAAAGTCGAGAATTCTAAAGTTCAAATCCTAGTAAAGATAGTGACTTCTATACGGATTTGAATACTAGATCGTGGATACCAGTGTTCTTTCGTGATTTTTTTTTCACCCTACCCCTCAGACAGGATCCACACCAAACCAAAGCACAGCCAAGGAGGTTGTCTACTCAAACGGGCCTCCCCGTACGCCAGCCATAAGTCTAGTTTGATAGATCAGCCCGCCGGTTAGATCTTTTCTTTGCCTGCCTCTAACCCCTACGGCGTGGTATCCAACCCCGACTATGTCACTCCTGGACCCCACCATAGAAGCCGGGACTCTGTCTTGACGTCAATACCTCTAGTCTGAGCACTCTCTGTTGGGCATTCACACCGGGTCTCAGTCTCTTTCGCGAAGAGATGAAAGAGTCCCGGTGCCTCATCATTGCCACCCATCCGTGCAAGCACAAACGTTCTTTGGTTGTTGGGTTCTTTTAACCGCACATCTAAGAAACGGTCGACCTGAGGCTGTGCAAGACTACACTACATTTATATTCATACATATCATCCTCAAACGTCCTCTAAATTAATACCTTACGGTGGTTCCGGAGGCTAAACAAAAATAGAGAGGTCGATCGGGTTCCTGAGATGTGTGGGTAACTGAAATCCAACCACCAAAGAACAGCGGTATCCACGATCTAGCATTCAAATCCGTATAAAAGTAACTGCCTTTACAAGTATTAGAGCGTTGGAACTCTCGACTTCAAAATCAGCTTATTTGCAAAGACGCGTTCACCACTAGACCAACTCGGTGGGTTAAACTGCTAAAAATTATGGCATGTTAAAATATGGTCTACTACTTATGGGCCACTCTGTACTACGCTTTAATTTTCTTACAATTTAAAATATTTTTCTTAAGAAAGTATTTTCAATCATGATTATAAATTATTTATTATTAATTTATTTTTTGATTAATTTCATTTATTACATATTAAAAAGAAATTTATTTAACTCATAATTATATTAATAGTAATTAATTAATTAAAATAGGTAAGCATATTAAAAAGTAAAAAAAAATGTATGAATGAGTACCTATTTATTTAGTATTCATTCCATTAAAAATTTTTCTTTTACTTCGTTACTACAGGTATTTATGAATGAATAAAACTAAAATAAGGTAAATTATTTGTAACCTATTGTCCAACCACCAATCTCATTGATTAATTATGTTAATGATTCATAAAATTGTATTTAACTTCATTATATACACAAAAAAAAATGTTGCATATAAATTTATATGGAAAAAAATATTTAATCTTATCCAAAGAATGTATTATAGTTACATTCTACTAATATCATTGGTATTAACAGTTCACCAGAGGCTATGTACAATTTTATATTTCGATTAATGAATTCAGTTAGAAATCACCATCATCAAGACTTGATCAAGTTGTTTAAAATGAGTCATTTTACGGAATACAACAATGTCAAAGATTCAGGTGAGTTATCTTTTTAAAGGTATTTTTATTTTCATATATAACACTTCATTAACGTACTCTTACAGTTATTAAAAAAACGTTTTCCGTTAACAGTTGATTATTTACTTCTAATTTTCATCGTAATCCTTATCATAACAATTGTATATTTTTTTTTTTTTTTTTAGATTAATATTTAATTTTAAATTTAATATGTAATTTAAGAAAATTGTTCTATTTATTTATCTAAAAAAAAGTTAGATATGATAGTGAAGACATATTGAGAAAGTAGTGAAAAATCTAAAACGATATTTAATTTTTTTTTCTTTGTATATACTCTGATTACTCTCTATTGATTTCGTGATCAAATTTTATAACGATAGTTACTTTTATTCGGATTTGAATACTAGATCGCGGATACCGGTGTTCTTTGATGGTTGGATTTCAATTAACCAAACGTCTCAGGAACGGTCGGCCTGACTTTGTTCAAGACTGCACATTTACCGGTACAGTTATACATTACAGTGACAAGTCACTAATGATTTTAACTGTTGAAGCGGCTATTCAAAAAAAAAAAAAATTATATATATATATATATATGTAATATAAATTTTTAATAAAATTGATTTTTTAATCAACTTAGTCTATTTTAAAAACTTTTTAGTCTATTTTTTAATTATTGTTAAGCTCCTATAATTAAAAAGACAAGTAAGGTACAGGCAAGGTTATCAAATGAAAAATTTAAAAAAAATTTTAACCTGTAACCACCCAATTCTTCCGTGCATAATTAAAAATATTTTGAAACTCTATTGACAATATAGCTTCTTAATTACAATTATTTCAGTATTCTTTTAATAGAAAATAATTAACTATACTCGGAAATATGTTTAATCTCGAATAATTATACTGTATATTAAAAAAGACTTAAATAACTTGCTTAAACTGTGTTTATTGTAAGATTTATATACTGCATAATTTTAATTGACAGTTTAAAACACTATTTATTTTGGTTAAAATAATAAAATCTTTTTTCAAGACACTGCAGAGATATCGATTGTTCCATTTATTTAAATATTTCTGCTAGTATAACTGATATAAAAAATATTTTTAAAGAAAAAAGTTGCTTAGATTTTAAAAAATGTTTGTTTTAACTTTCCCGGTTATAACTGTGTTTCTGGTGTAGCAAGAAAAGTAATAAGCGATAGGCCCAAAATTTTGAATATCGGAGTTTTGGAAATGTTGACATTTCAACACCTTATTTTTACAACAAAAAACCAATTTTTTGCAATTTAAAATTATAAATTTTAAATTTATAGAAACCCACAAAAGTTATAGAAATTTCCGAATTAAATATGTAAATACGTATGTTGATCTACATTTTGATTAATACATCTGTAATAACATAAACTCTTCGAAAATTATTATAAAATTATGGGGCATTGATCGCATTAAATTTTGGATAAAATTAAATATCTGATGTGGATACCAGATTACTTTCTTATACACTATTAAGTTACATATACAAATTTTTTTTCTGCACTTCATTTAAACATATTTCATTTGAAATTAAGATACGATTCTCCAATTCTTTAATAAAGTGGACAGATACACAACTGCACTTTGTTGGGCACTACAATGCAATTGTGTATCACTTTTTTGTGGTGTCCGTATCAGCATTTTATGTTAGTTTATATATTAATTTTGTTTCACGTCGCTCAATTACTTATAGGCATAGGAGAGAACGTGTTGGATCCGCAGCTATGCAAACATCGGTTCGAATGAAACTCATATATTTTTTTTAAACGTTATTATTTTAATTTATGTATATTGATTTATTAATAATTATTAACCTCTGTAAAAATTTTTGAATTAAAATGAAAAGTACATAAAACTTTATTTCACTAATAACGTCTGCTTTTATATATATATATATATATATATATATATTGTTATTATTTATTGTAAAACATTTTTTTTAATAAATCAGTATATTTAAATTTTTAAAAAAATTAAAAAGAATACATGTGTTTGAATTCGGATTTGAACCGATGTGCCTTCCCCTTCTAAGATCCAAATATTTCATTAATTAAAATTTCATTTGGCTATAACTCTAAAACCAGTAAAAAAAGTATCACTTATGATACATCGTTGAAAAGCTCTCAATGAGGGCTTATTACTGCAGTTAAGTAAAAGTTCAACATCCAAGCTTTTTGGAGTCTCGGGTTTTTTGGACACTATTGATCCAGTCAATTGTAATCAAATGGTGAAGTGCACAACTAGATGTTAAAACAGCCCTAAATCCGAAATTTCAACATCCTTCAGGTAATCGTTTTTGAGTTATGCGAGATACGTACGTACACCAAACTAGTCAAAATGAATTCACGGTTGGTCAAAATGGATAGTTCCGTTAAAATCTGAAAATCGAAAATTTTCGCGATCACAATACTTCCTTTACTTCATACAAGTAAGTAAAAATGGAGGAGGGATAGTTTTTGCTGTTTTGAATTTTTGTATTTTTTGGGATGAAATGGTTGATCTTTCCACTTCTGAACACTTTTTTTTAATTTACTCTTCTTTCGCAAGTTTGCACTTTCTGTTTATAGTATTTCTTAATTGTCTGTTCCTTTTACTTTCTTCATAACTAGCATTCTTATAGTTTCTACGTTCATCCATCAGCTGCAATATATCGTCTGAAACCCAAGGTTTTCTACCAGTTCGTTTTGTTCCGCCTAAGTTCGCTTCTGCTGATTTAAGAATTTGCTTTTTAACATTATCACATTCTTCTTCTCATTTGCTACCTTATCTTTTTTACTCAGATCTCTTACGATATCCCCCTCAAAATTTCTTTACCTCCGCTTCCTCAAGGTCCTCTAAATTCCACCGATTAACCTTACACCTTTTCTTCAGGTTTTTAAACCCCAATCTACATTTCATTAACACTAAATTATGGTCACTATCAATGTCTGCTCCAAGGTAAGTTTTGCAGTCGACGAGTTGATTTTTTAAATCTTTGCTTAACCATGATGTAATCTATCTGATACCTTGCAGTATCACCTGGCTTTTAAAACGGAAAAATGGTTTTGGTATAGAAAAGAAATGTTTTTGGTAAAGATTATTTGGAAAATTAAAATACAGGAAGATAGAGATCAAGGATATGAGAAAGAGAAAATATTGAAATAAAAAACAAAGAAAAACCTCGACGATAATCCCTATAATTTCAAGGCTATTTTAAGGAGGCAATGGTCATTCATCCTACCTAAAATTCATAGGAAGATTAGGGAATTTTTATCCGCGGGTTAATGTTATATGATTATAAATTAATCGTCTCAAATACTTTTTGAAAAAATTGATTTTTTTCTCTAGACATTTATTGAAAGGTGACTTGAGCAAACACTAAGGCTTTATTCAGAAAAACTATCTCCGATCTCTACAATTAGGGGAGTCTAGAAATACCCTAATGAACAGGTAAACCATTCAGTAAGACTTCCGCTGCAGTATAATTTTAATAAGTTTGATTAGTTGCGAAATTTTTTAAAATTTTTAAATAATAAAATAATTCTAAAATATTTAGGCTTCATAATCTGTTGATTAATAAACCCACATAAAATATACTTTCATTTTTTATATATATATATATATATATATATATATATATATATATATATAAAATTATTTTTTCATGTTTTAAAAAAAATTAATAAAAAAATAAATGCTTTAAAAAAGGAAATGTATTATGAAGGTATTAAATTAAACTACGCGTTTTATAATATAACAATACGTCACGGGAGAGATGCGCATTCAGTAAGTTAGCCTTTGTTGTTACGTTCCTAAAATAAAATAAAATTTAATACAATCGTGTAGGTCGACTCTGCTCCAGTTGTAATAGCAATGTCGCCTTCACGGCCTGATAACTGCAGTTCACCAGACGAATTCCACTGCAAACTGCATTTAGAAAAGTGACTGAAACACTTTTAATATCTATGTATTATTCACGATGAACTGTAGCGCTACTGAATCTGCATTTTATCAAATTGAAATAAAGTTTATGATTTAACACTACAAAATGCTTTATAATATTGTTTCCCAAAGAGATAATTTAAAATTACTTCATATCAATATGTTGTTAATTTTTTTAAATATTTTAATTTCCCAATTTTTACTTCCTTGTACAAAGTAAAGGAAGTATTATGATCGTGAAAAATTTCGCTTTACAGATTTAAACGGAAATATCCATTTTGACCATCCTTGAAGGCATTTTGACTAGTCTCGGCGTGACGTCTGTACGTACGTATCTGTCTCGCATAACTAAAAAACGATTAGCCGTAGGATGTTGACATTTTGGATTTAAGACTAAACATCTAGTTGTACACCTCCCCTTTTGACTGCAATCGACTGAACCAAATGTGTCCAAAAAAGCCCAAAATCTAAAAAAAAAATGGATTTTGGACTTTTTCTTAACTGCAGTAATAAGTCCTCATTGAAAGCTTTTCAACGATATCATAAATGGTACTTATTTTTATTGGTTCCAGAATTATAGCCAAATCAAATTTTAATTATTGAAATATTTGGATCTTACAAGGAACGTCAGTTCGAATTCGACTTCTCCTTTTTTTTAACTGTTTATTTTTAATTTAAATATATTTATTGATTTGGGAAAAGTGCTTTTCTACCTCAGAGAAATATTAATTCTAATTTTCAAACTTCCGGTCTCGTTACCCATTTTTAGTTTAGTATATTTTGTCTTACATTTTTTTAAATATTCTTCAAGGATTAATCAAGCTCAATTTCAGCTTTGTTCGGAATTTTATAACAACTGAGAACTGACCATATAAGTACATAGATAAAACAAAAAAGTAAGATTGATAATTGTAGTAAAAAGTAAAATCCAAAGGCGTTTAGGCGTAAACCCATAAAGGTGCAAGTAAAGATGGGATAGTGACCACGTTACTTACAAACGTCACAACATACACACACACACACACACACACACACACACACGTGCGCACTAACATAACAGATTCACAAGTCACGCAGCCTTCTACTATTCAGTGGATCTTCACACTAAGTATAGTGCTATTAATATCAGAGTAAATTCGCAAAGAAAACTTTTAAATAATCATAATTAAAAAAAGATCCGTACATTATAATATGAAAGGAATTCAATAAATTATAAAATGTTTATTAATTTGAATGATATGCATGTGAAATAAATTTGTAACTATTTCAGGTTTTAAGTAACTTAGTTAACTAATTTTACTACACATTTGCTCGAATATCGCTGAAGTATACTGGAAAAAATTATTTATATAGAAATCCACAGTAATTTTATTTTTCAACGGAAAAATAGGGTATTATTAATTTTATCTTTATCTTATGTATAAATGTAATAAACGAAAATTGGAAATTTTTAATTGTTTAAACTGTTAATTTAAACGCCATATAACTATTTTTCATTATTATTATTATTATTATATGCCACTCCACCGATTTTCGTAATGGAATGGTAATTTTTATTGCATTTTATCCCGAAGTTCCGGGTTCAAGTCCCAATCAGGCATCGAATTTTTCATACACTACAAAAATTATTATTATCCATAATAGTACGTAGTATTCGTTATAGAGGAGGGCACATATTAAGAATGAGGTCACATATTTTTAAGAGGTCAGTTATAAAATAAAGTTACATCCTGTTTTGTTTTTTTCTTATTTTATTACCTTTATTTTAAAAATACAACTTATACAATAGTAATGAATCAGAATTACTTAGGAATATGGTGATCCCACGGATTATCGTATTTTACAATGTAGTAAGCCAGCCTTACGACTCCTTGGATAAGGAATTTCCTGCCTAGTATCAACAATCACTCAGGAGGACGGATGGATGGATAAAGATTAAGGCTTGGAATGAAAAATTTCCTTAAATATGAATGATCCAAAAATAACTAATGAGCGGTCAAAGGTATAAGGATGCAGAATGCAATGAAAACCTCTAATTAAAAAACTTGATTGGTATTCCTAGTTTTGCATCATGGATGTGTTCATTTTCTTGTACTTCTATTCCTCATCCATTTGGTTATCTAGAGGAAACGATAGCTTTGATGTCTAACAACCTTCTTTAAAGGAGACGGCTTCAAAGAAGAATGAATCAAGAAAAAGGAAATAAATCATTTAAAATCTGTAATATAATGCAAATAAATTATTAAACATTTCATTGTTTTTCATTTACATTATTTATTTATTATTAGAAATTTAATCTGTTATTGACTATTTGTTATTTACAATCAAGTTAATTACCAATGTAAACATTTATCTCCATTATTTTAATACCGTTACTAATAAAAACCTAATTTTATGTCATTTTCGTAAAGTTAGGCGTTAATAAATCACACGTATGAATAAAATAAAATTATAATTATGAAAATAAATATTAAAAAAAATATCGTTATTTGTTATGAATAATAAAGTTGAAACTTTTTATAAACGTTTCTGAGTACATTTTTTTCATTAAAAAAGCTGATAAAAAATGTTGTAATACTTTTTTGTCATTGGTTATTTGTTCTTATGTAGTACAAAATAATGAAATAAGAAAAAAGTTTAAAAACTTTTTAAAATTGTAATTTTTTTACTTTTTTCCCTCACTCACAAAATCATCTCTCAAGAAACTTTTTGGTTTGTTTATATTTACTATGTAGTATGTAATAAATTAAAGAAAATTCACTGAAAAATATAAAACCAATAAAAAGTTACCTGAAATTTCTTTTTTGTGAGTGAGGGTGAATTACGATAAAATTTTATTTTAATATTATTATTAAAAGTTTAAATAAACTAAAAAAGTTTTTGAAAATTCCAAAAATCTATATTTTTAATCTTTGATTGGCCACCCTACCTCAATATTGTCCCCAAAGTAATTTTTTGTTGGTTCTTTAGAATACTACTACCCCTAGAAAGACATAAAAAAGTTTCCGTTAACAAATACGGAATAAATGAATAGCTTTTTTAATTTTGGTGGAATGGGAAAATTTGAAGAGCAACATTTTTTTAAAGGTAACAAGCATAAACGCATTCAACGTATATTATTAATATATATATAATATAACGTGGGATTGTTTGAAAAATTTTGAGAAAATTGACCCCAAAGAAAGAAGGTGTTGGGTTAATTTTTCTATCTACCCCCACCACCTGGAGATATCGACTCAAAAGGTTAACCAACAAATTGTCCCATATACACTAGTCTCTGTGCCGAATTTCATTAAAATCCAGTTAAAAGTTATTATGCTTCAAACACGCCAACACACGTGCTGGGAACAAAAAGAAGCTCGAGGTTTTGGTGCTATATGATCTGACTCAGAAAAATTTACTCGATCGAATTTCTATTTTCGAATCTCCACTGAAACGCAACGAAATCGAACCGTTTCTGAAGCGGTTGATCACGAGAGGTAAAAAGTGCATAACCTAATACAAGAATGTGAGAAAAAGATCGTGGACGAAGCTAGGAGCCACAGCTACAGCCACAGTACAAATATTACTCCCCACTTTTTAAAGTTTTTGGGGTCCCTATATCATGAAACGTCGAGAAACGCAAATAAACCCATATCCAATTTTTTATCTTTATTTTCATACTTTTCTTCTTGCAGTATTCCTCTAGAGATATGATACTCTAGGAAAGCAATTAATAAAGAATTATAAATGCCGTTAAAATTAGACTGACAGGACAGTTACTAATCGGAAGTTAGATATAACACTAAGTTAAGCAAATAATAATCTTGATAACAGCAATTTTTGTTTTTTAATGATTGGTGCGAATTACATGTGTAGTAAAAAATGAAACTCACAGAATTTATCCAAGCACGTATGAATTCAATTGGTACATGGAAAACCAACGAACTATGATGATGTTTGTTATATTTTATTTTTAAATGGAATCGTAGAGAAATTTAAAGTTGAATATATTTTTCGTACATCGTTTGAAAATAAATCTAATTACCAAAGTACATTTTCCACTCGGATTACTTACAGCTTTTTATAAGCAAAGTAAACTTTGACTACGAAGGTCATATATTTGCATTGGCTTATTCATTATTAACGGTGTCTTATTGAAATATACACACCAACACGCAATACCATTTCCCTTTCTCACTGTTGTTAGTAAAGTATTGTATAGTCTATCACTTTTTTAAAAAGTTTTTTATCACTCATCCGGCTTGTTTTCTATTCATTTTATGTGCAATCCAAGTGAATTTTATATCCTTTTAATAAGTTTTATTTTTACGTTGTAAAAACAAGTTAGCCATCATCAACACTAATGAAAAATAGTGTTATTTTATAATTATTTTCACAGGCTATAGAAAGAAAAAACATCTTAGTTTACTATGGTAAATGATTTTTATTCAATTATTAAACACAGTGAAAATTTACAGCTTTAAATTTATTAGAATTTTAAAATTAAAACCGGTTGTCCACTTCGAATTTTTTTTCAGAATATTCATTTTTATGCACGTATTATATTATATTTAAACAAAAAAATAATTATTATTACTTCGTATGATTATTGATTTCTTTATGTTTAACTCATATAATTTCTTAGTATATAGTGATTGATTGTTTTAAAAACTAAAATTTCCATCTATTTTTTTATTTTAGATTTTAAAGGATTTTTAAGTTATTTAATCTTTTTTGTTATATATATGCATACATACAAACGCACACATGTACGTGTATGTGTGTGTAAATGCTCACACACCACACACACACCCACACACACAAACAAGGTGTCCCACAAAGAAACGGAGAAATTTTCACGACATGTTACACTGGAGAAAGTAATGAAAAAAGTTCATATAAACATAAGTATGGAAAGTAATTGTTTGGTTAGCGAAAGATTTCACCCGGACTTTAACTCTTCTAATAAAAAGAAACCCTACTGTAATTTTTAGGACTCAAATTAAGGAATAAAGTTGATGATTTGTTTTGTAATTTGAGCTGGGAAATAGGATAAAACAGATCCCAGCACTGTATCTCCGAAAGTTTTTTAAGATATTCGACGTAAAACAAAATTTGGTGTAAAAAACAAGTTTTTTTTTAAGGTTTGTAGTACAATAGTTTTGTTAAATGACTAATAAATGTGGAAGAACTATTAACAAAACTTGAAGAGAATTTAATTTTGAGAAATGTAATCTAAATAAATTAACTAAAGTGAATAAAAACTTTTAAAAATTGTTTTGTTATTGAAGCAAAATAGACGGAAAATAGATAGAAAGTCCGTATTATTCTTTCTCTAAATTTGTCTTAAGCCAGCAGATTATTTCCCGTTTCAGATAAAATGTTTATTAAAAACAAAATTGTACATATAGGAATCAATTCACCGGAAATGATTGATTTGTAAATAGCATTCATATAATAATATAAAAGATCCATGCCAATGTTTAAACAATAAAAAAGAGAAATGTACATTAATGTCTACAAAAAAACAAATTAAAAGTGTTAGGTAACCATAAAAAAAAATCAAAAAGTAAAGAAAAAACCTAGAAAGACGCGAAAAAGTATTCGATTCGTATAGCTTTTCCTGGAAGGATTATTATTATGAATGTACTTCCAAATTTTGCATTTTAATGGAAGAAACTGCCAGTAACAGTTTTCTAGTTTCAAACTCGTACAGAATTGTTTCAACAACTAATTCTACTAAAACATAGTCTAAAAAGTACTGAGCCTTTTGCGCACGAGGTATTGTTAGCGTATTCTGGCAAATGTCTCGGAAGAGTGATGTCATGAGCATCTCCAATGTCTAAAAATTCACCATCAAGCAGTGTTAAACTATTTGGAAAAGCTGGCTATAAAAAAAAGCTAGACGTTTTGGTGCTATATGATCTGGCTCAGAAAAATTTACTCGATCGAATTTCTATTTGCGAATCTACACTAAAACGCAACGAAATCGAACCTTTTCTGAAGCGGTTGATCACGAGAGGTAAAGAGTGGATAACCTAATACAAGAATGTGCGAAAAAGATCGTGGTCGAAGCTAGGAGCCACAGCTACAGCCACAGGCTGTGGAAAAGCCCAGGCGAACGCCCAGGAAGGTTATGATCTGGATTTGGTGGGACTGGAAGCATCGTACATCATGAGCTGCTGCCACCAGGTAGAACGATAGACTCAGACCTGTACTGTCAACGACAATTAGCGCGATTGAATCTGGCAGTTCAAAAGAAACAGCCTGAACTGGTCAGCAGAAAGGGTGTCATATACAATGCTGACAACCCCAAACCGTATACATCTTTAATGACCTGTCAGAAATTGAGAAAACGTGACTGAAAAGTTTCAATGCATTCACCGTATAGTCTGGACCTGGCACCGTCAGACTATCTTTGTTTCGGTCTCTGGAGAACTCCGTGAACGTTCTAAGGTAATTTCAAAAGAGGCTTGTGAAAACTACGTGTCACAATGTTTTGGCCAGAAACCACATAAGTTCTATAGCGATGAGATTATGGTGTTGCCGAAAAAAATGGCAGAACTTCATCGAAAAGATGGTGCATACATGATCTCAATGTTATTTTCCAATTTATTCTTGATTTTGGCCTCCAAAGATTCAACACTTTTTAGACAACCTGATATTAAGAAAAGATTAACAAATTTTTCATACAATTTGTGTTAATCTTCTATATTGTTCCCTAAGCTTTACTATTAGATCTCCATATTACGTAATTAGTGATCTTTCCTATCATTTATGAGAACTGTGACCCAATCCATATCCCGCCATAGCTCACGACTATCTGCCTCTGCCTCGAATCAACATGCCTAGCGTTTCTCCCGTCGCCTCTTTAATTTGATCCAAACATCTTTTAGGTAGACCTCCACGTGACCTGCTGTCGTCGAATTTTCTTTTTGTGACTAGCTTCTCAAGATTTTCGCCAGAACTACGGGCTATATGGCCGAAAAAGCGAAGGATGCGCTGAAAGCATATTGCGAACTTGTATACCCTCTCGTTTACAATCGAGATGTTCGACCTATATTCCATCTATGCAACGCAAAACATTTTTCTGTAAGCCCATATTTCAAATAATCAATTATCCTCCGGCCTTCCACTTTGATGGTCCAGGTCTCTACGTCATATATGATTACTGGGAAGACTAGCACCTGAAGCAGTGTCAGCTTTGTATCCCTCGTTATTCCCATATGTCAGGTTGTTGCCCTGGTCGGAAGTGCCCAACTCCTTCAATACTTCCAACAGATCTTTCCATTTCACCGAGTTGAAAACCTTGGTGTAATCTAGGAAGCATATTACAACAGGAGTATTGAATTGTCTGGCTTTCTCTATCAGCTTCCTGATATTTAGAATTTGCTCATGCGTACTTTTTTCTTTGACGAATCTGCCGGAATTTTTCTGTCTAGATAGTATCGTGCACGTACATGGAGTATATAAAACAAAATTTTATTCGCATGTAAAATCAGAAAAATAGTAGTATAATCTCTGCAGCGCTGTGTGAGGGATCCTTTTTCATGTAGACGTATTAACATCATGGTTGGCCACTCATCAAGCCATTTGCCAGTCAACCATATTATATAAAAACACGTTTAATTGAGGCTTATTTCACTCTACATTCTTTAATGAATAAAAATTAATAGTGGATTAATTTGAAGTTATCTATGGTACTATAAAAGAATCAATGTTAATAGAAATTTTAATTATATATAATAAAGAATTTGTATATAAACGGGGTCATGTAAGGTGACGTGCGTCGTAGTGTTGTTGAAGAAAAACTAATTTATTTTGTTTATTTATTTATTACTATTATTCTTTTTTTAATTTTAAAGTTTATCAGCGTTTTTATTTATGTGATTCAGACAATTTTTTGTAATATTATTTTATACTCTATTCATATAATGTGTCTTTGTTAAATTAGATATACAATTACATAACTAATGTTTATATATTTATATTATATTTTGTTACCTTACGTTACATTTAATTTACTAGATGTTTCATTTGTTATATTTCATTGATTTAATTTTGAGTTCGTTCCAAGCAATTAATTTAGCTTCCAGCATTCAATATAACTGATGAACAAATTTTCTCTGTTGATCCAAGAACGTCACAAAAATACGTTATACTTCTTTCCCACTCCTCCAAACTTGTATTATTAACCTTTCCTTTTTATAATACCATTAAAAAAAGAATTTGGTCTTTGACAAAATTAAATGTTTCATTATCAAACCTTTCTAACTAATTATTTTAAAACTGTAAAAAATTACATTTGTGAATTAAGATTTTATGACAAGAGATAATTTTATCAGCAGTAAATAATAATATTGCTAATTGTTACTTTAAGTTATATAATAGATGGGACAATTGGTAATGGTACAGATAAGTAGCGCTTAAATCTGGGTATTATAAAGTATTGGATGACTATTAGTAAAGCTTAAACTGAGTAAAATATAAGCTGAATATTATTCGGGCTGAGCTGATCTCAGTAACTTATAAAATTGTGGTCGATCAGCCTGTTACATCTAAACATTTTGGTTATTTCTGTGCCGTCTGCATTTGTTACTTAACATTTATAGTAACCAGTATTAGGGGTTACTATTCTAAAGTAGTCTATGATAAGAACCTCACCGCAAGACCAAAACAAATTTTGGTTTTATAATATTTTTTTAGAAGAAACAGAAGTAAAGATAGGAAGAGGAATTAGATAGGGGTGCTGTATGTCACCAATGCTTTTTAACATTTATGGAGATCAACCGATTGAGGAAGCATTGGAAGATTTAAAGGATGATGATTTTGTTACAGTAGGAAGAGAAAAAATAAAGGTAATTTAATATATAGATGACCAAAGTAGTAATGGCTGCAACTGAGGAAAAGCTACAACAAATGATGGGTAGAATAAGTAAGGTAGGAGAAAAATATGGAATGAGAATAGATGCTGATAAATCCAAAGTAATTCGAGAGAATAAGGTGCAGAAACTATCAGATTGAGGAGAAACAGGTTGGTGATTTTAAATACCTTGTAAGCACGGCAAAATTTGATGGAAGTTGCACGGAGGAAAATAAAAGCAAGAATTGCGAATGGTAAAATGGCGTTCAGCAGATCAGAAATTTGTTTACAATAAAAAATATACCAATTGATCTGAGAATGAGATTTGCAAGGTGTTCTGTGAATATTATATGGTGTACAAACAGGTAAAATAAAGAAAAGAGAAAGTCGATATTTGGAATCTTTTGAAATATTGTTGTGGAGGAAAATGAGAGATATTAACTGGCAAAAAAGAGTAACTAATGATCAGGTCTTGACAAATATAAATAAGAGTAGGATTATGACAATACAAAGGAGATAGGCCACATTCTAAGATATGACTGTGTTCAAAAGGTAATAATTGAAGGAAAGATTACGGGTGTGAGATGTGAAAGAAGAAGAATAGGCATGTTGGATGATTTGAAAGGGAAAAATGGATAGTATAATTTAAAAGAAAAAGCTCAGGACAGACCATCATGGAGAATGCTGTTTATTGATACCTGTCAATAGACAGTTGCACAAAAAAAGAAGAATATTTTTACTTTCCCGGCAATAGATATAGCATTGCAACAACTATAACTTTAACGGAAATTATGGTCATCAGCCAAAGTTAGATTCTACGATATCTCCAAGTTTCATAAGCCCCTCTAACCGAGAAACACAAAAAACCCTTGGAAAATTCAAAAAGGTTGTATGAATTGTCTGTATTTTGATATACATCTCTGGACTGCTTTAACAATAAAACTTAAAATTTGGCTCAAATCTTTCTATTAACGACATTCAATTTTGCAAAGTGGGTGCAGTTTTTACCGTAATTTTAAAATTTAAACTTTGGGAGAACATAGTAGGAACTAAAAATTCGGTACAGTGATATGAAATATAATACTAATAACTCTATATGAGTTATTAGTATTATTGAAATTTTAAATCGCTTGGACTTAATCGTTCGGAGTGGGGATATAATAAATAAGCTTAATTGCTTTACAGATTTTGTGGTGTATTTCCAAAACGTAACTTTTCATGAAAACTTATAAAACTAGGATAAAATGTTCTTCTACATATATTCTAATTATTGTTAGATTTTGGTTCCGATCAAACGAAGGGATACGGCCATTCCTAAAATAAGTTTTTTTCAGATTTATCTTAATATTTCTAAATCGACTTACCCCATTAAGCCGTTGTTTTTGTGTGCGTCAGATTTTAATTGTATAAGGTTTTTAGGCCCCTAAAAACAATTCGGTAAGGTGATACCCAATTTTCTATTTTATTAATCTTCTTCCAATATCAATAATCAGGTTTTTTATTAAAGAGGAAAATTTAACTAAAATATTTTTTTTATAAGGGAAATGTACACCGTGATATTAATTTTTACAAGGAGTAAGCATTGTTACCTTTATCGTCTTATATCAGCTAGTAAAATACCACGAAACTCTTTAGAAACATTCTGTATAAATTGATTTTTAATGGGTTTTACTAAATTTTTGTCTAAAATTAATTTACATTAACAATTTTATAAGTTTTTCCGTTTAGTATTATAACATTTGGTTTAAAGGTTGTATTATCAAACTTTTTTAATTAATTATTGTAAAATTGATCATTATGTAAAAAATCTGACAACACAGTTGTAGGAATTTCCCGTC
This sequence comes from Lycorma delicatula, assembly GCF_047948215.1. Lineage (NCBI taxonomy): Eukaryota > Metazoa > Arthropoda > Insecta > Hemiptera > Fulgoridae > Lycorma > Lycorma delicatula. The sequence continues at coordinate 369,436,773 of NC_134455.1, read as the reverse complement.
ACCCGCCTTTTTTTTTAAACACGGCTTACGCACATATACACACAATTTAAAAGCAGAAAACAGGCGGGCCTAAGGCTCGCCGCGAAAATATTACATGGTTTACGATTCATTATACATGATTTTGTTAAATGTTTTTGCCAATTTCAAATAAGTAAGGTTCATGAATTTAGTCACTAACGACAACAAAATGTTTCAATATGCTGAACATTTTTAGCTCTTTCTTGAATGTGATTTTTTATCACAGCATTTGTAAAAATGTGAGCTCATAGATCAAACAAACAAATCCACTCACCATAGTTTTATGGAAAAGATGATTTTATTTAAATATAATATTTTTTGAACAGTTGTATATCAGTGCTAAACTAGCGCTCCTTGTGGTAACAGGAATTACTATTGACGCAGTACACCCACTTAGCCACTAGTTTAAAGCATTTCTGAGGTGAGGATGCGTGTTTGGGTTGAAAAAACGTTTTTTTTTCAAATATTATTATTTTTTAATTGTTAACAAATGTGCGTAAGAAAAATATGACCTTAATTAGGCGAAATCACGAGATATTGAGGGTGACCTTGCTCTACAGCCTCACCCTCTTGAAATTTTAAGTTGAAAATTTAATGGAACGATGTTATATATGTATAGAATTAATCTGACCAAGTTTCAAAATCGGTCCAGTAGTTCTGAAGATATAAGGTGTAAGACACTGAACACATACACGTTTTTCCAGAAAATTTTCATCCGGTTTTTGGGGTTCCTTAGGTGTCGAAATCCGGTGAAAACCGCATATTCCCAAATTGGACCGATTACAATACTTTCCCATCTAGAGCTATAGCTCTAGTATAGCGCTAGAGGGAGGAATAAAATTAATTTGTAAATAAAAAATGTATGGCAACAGATGATAATCTTATCAGTAATAAATAGTAATATTATTAATTATTACTGTAAGCGATACTATGGGTGAGACACTTGGCAATGATACAGATAGTGAGTAACGCTTTGAAATGTTATCTGAATATTGTAGAGCCCGAGCTAATCTCAGTAACTCAGAAGATTTGACTTGACCAATTTTAAACAGTATAATAATCAAGTCAGTAATATTTAAAAACCCCATGTCGTATTTGAAACAAAAATCTGTCAAGGACGTAAGTTAAAGAACTTTTTCGGCAAGTTTTGATTTATGCAACGTTCAAAATCTTTCCTAAATGCTTGATCAGAGTAATTAGAAATATTATAAAAATATAGGATGAGGATCACGAGACCTCTTTTATTATATCAAGGCAGGTTCTTAAAGTAATCTTTTTGCTGAACGAAATATTCGTATTAGTTTTTTAGTATCACCAGGTGTTTGGTTAGCAATGAACATCCTGTTACCGAGTCAACCATCTGTCATTTCCTTAATTCTCCATTTGCATATCAGTCACTGATTATTATTATACATACATTTACATAAAAATAAATCAGAACACATATTTTAAATTATTAAAATTAATTTTAAATCTGTGACTCTTTAATATAAAATAGTCCTTTTTTTTACCCTAATTCATATATCCTTGTTTAGTACAAATTTTAATTTTCAATGACATCAAAAAATACCATAATGAGGTGAAAAAATGAATAGTCTTTAATTTTAACAATTTTTTAAATGAAATTACCAAGTAGGAGGGTAATACATTTGTTTGTTTTCGAGCCTATAACTCTGGAGTGGCAAAATTATTTCTCATGAAAAAGGTATTAAACGAGTTATCTCAATTTCTCAACTGAATCTGGATACATGACGGTTTAAATATTAAAATTTTCATACGTTTAAAGGTAAATTCAAAACCCTAGACAGTGTTTGGCATTTTTTTTTTTTTTTTTTTTTTTTGTAATAACGGTATACTACTTGTAAAATTATTTAAAATTAACCTAGTCAAAACAAGAGGATGAAAAATAATTTTAAATTATCACTCCTGTTTGCATAAATATACTATACATATACTGACGTATATATAAAAGAGAGTAGTACAATACTTAAAGAACAAATGACAATAGCGGAAAACTATTTAAATATAATAACTGAAACTGTGTGACCTTTAAATTGAGACCTGTGACATAGAAAATATCAGATATTCGAAAAGTATTTCCATTATTATAACTTCTCTTGTATATTTTAAAATGTCGACTCCGCTTGAAATGTGTACCGTGGAAGAACAAATGCGATGAGATTTTTATTTTCTAAATGTGGAAGACCGGATAAAATTTATTCGAAAATGTTTAAATAGTATTTATAAAAAGTTTATTACTGACGTAGTTGCCGGCTTCCTCAGATACTTATCCTTGCGGGGGCTGGGGATTTCATGCTGTTGTGGATGTATAGATAAAGTAGTAACCCGGGTAGCTAGAGGCCCGCCTTGATGCCTACTTTGCCAATATAGGCGTTTTGGTATCGAACTACCTTTAGGTGAGCTATTCGCTGTCAGGATGAGAATGGATGTGTTGAGAACTCTGTGATGGAGCCGTGGTGTGGGAGGTTGTAAGCATTGACTTCGTTCCTGAAAGCGGATCAGAATAGATAGGGTATGTTTTAATTAGATAAATTCACAAATTATGTAATTGTTTCTTGATTTTTTTTGTAAATAAGAAAAATTTGAGTAGGTTGAATTGTAAAACAAAATTGTCATTGTAATCAACAGTTATGTTGGTATGAGATTAATAGTATTATTGGTTTTTAAAAGACTCAATTGAATAATGGTGCGGCACCGGGATCATAGTGATATCTTCCCCTACTGGGGTCAGGTTGGTGTAGATTTATATAAGTGGATAGAACAGTTTAAGTACGGGCGAAACTAACGAATAGCAGGGGCGATATAAGTGTCATCGATTTACATTTTGGACCCCTTGCAAAATCGCATTAATAATCTCATTCGCAAGTACGGATGACTTTGAGAAATAGCTAAAATTTATAGTGGAAGTATTTTGTCACTGTCCATTCCATTATTCGTGATAAGCTGAATTACCGCAAAACGGTTCAAGATAAGATCCAGTTGCCTCAAAATCATAAATATACCATAACTCATATCCTACAAAATTTAAATATGTTTTTTTGAGGATTACCTTTTATTGAGAATACCTTTTATGGATTGCATAATAACTTTTGATGAAACTTGGATTCATAATTGTGATCCGGAATCCAAACATCAAAGTGTGGAATGGAAACATCCGAGTTCATCCACCAGGAGAAAGTTCAAAACCTAGACCTTCAGCCGAGGTAAGGAGATACTAACGTTGTTTTGGGATTATAAAGTCTCAGGTAATTGTTGTTATTTGGAAAAACAATTAAGAGCAAATACTACTGTGACATGCAAGAAATTAAAGTGAATCATACCGGTTTTTTCTCAAAGGGCATAATTATTCTGGAAGATAACTCCAGCCTCCATACCTCTATACCATATATTTATATATAAATATACTAGCATCCCCTCAATGGCTTGACCCTCACTATAAACATATAAAACTACCAAAATTGGAAATTTTGTTTTTTTAGTAATTATCTGTGAGCTGTTGCCCTCAGAGTTACAGTCATTCACAATTTAATGGATAAAATACTTTTTTTAGATAAAGGTTGTGTTTCCAAAATCAAATTTTTATTGAAGTAATGAGAGGATTGAAGTTGTTCAAAAAAGATGTAAAAAAGAAACGGGAAGTTATTAATTAATCTTTTCCGGAGGTATTACCACAAAAACCTTACATTCCGATTTAGAAACAGCATTTTTTTTGTTGTAATTTTAACGATCTTTTCCATCACACCGATTTGGAGAACAATGAGTGGGTTAGAAATGTGATGCTTTGATGCCAAGGTAAACAATTCTTTACTTTTGGAATAAGGAAGCTCACTGAAAAATAGGACAAGCCGTGTATTATGCTGAAAAATACCGTTAATTTCATTGAATAAATATTCATTTTACTACAGTCATTTTTCTTTCTAATTATTGAACAACCAACCCTCTTTATAAATATATATGTATGTACATTATCATTAATCTAACTTTAAGAATAATAATAATTTATTAATCTTAATATTAACAAGTAATTTAAACAAATATTTAAATTGACTTACTCAAAATTATTCAAGCAGATATATCAATCAGTCAGATATTAATTTTTAACCGAAAAACAGATTGTGTGCACACATTTCACGAAATTAATGAATCTCTTTTAATATTATCAGTCAGCTGACCAATTTTTTTTTTCATCTCTATTTCTATTTCTTTGTGTTTTGCGTTCTTCTGACCTCAGTATATTCACTCCATCTTTCATCTTCAATTATCTGTTTTATACATTCCAATTTATGTCTTTCTCATATTTTTTTTTATCTTTACTTTGTCGAATCCTGATCTCCGTAGGGATTTGACAGCCGCCTTGTGACAATCCCGGTCCCCACACCAGCCCCACCGTTCCAAGCCCAGAAGGTCTTTACCAGAGATCGTCTTTTAGACCATCTAAACTTGATAATACAACACAGTTATCAGTTCGGCCTCTTTCAGGATACCACCGATTTAAATACCTCAACAAATATTTCCAGCAGTATATTTACACAACCTACTATCACCTTCGTATGGACTCTTCCAAACACGACCACCTTTTTTCTTTTTCCTGTTTAGCCTCCGGTAACTACTGTTTAGATAATACTTCAGAGGATGAATGAGGATGATACGTATGAGTGTAAATGAAGTGTAGTCTTGTACATTCTCAGTTCGACCATTCCTGAGATGTGTGGTTAATTAAAACCCAACCACCAAAGATCCATATGTTTTTGGCAGATGTCCAAGCGCTTTTGTTTATGCAACTGTGTGAGTTGTTTTGGGACCCATCTTTCACAGACTTTATGAAACCCAAGTCTGTTATGGATGATTTCGTAGACAGAACAGCGACTAATTTGCCGAAGATGTGACACTTCATCGATAGTTACTCGTCTGTCTAAGTAAACCATGTCACGTGCACGCTCAGTGTTTTCCTCATTTGTGGCGGTAAACGGTCGTCCGGCTCCTTCGTCGTGCGTAACACTTGTGCGACCGTTTTTGAATTTTTCTATCCATTCATAGACATTCCGTTGCGGCAACACACTGTTCCAGTTCTGTTCCGAAAGTCTTCGATGAATTTCGGCCCCTGATACACCTTCCGACCACAAAAAACGGCTCGCTGAACGTTGTTCTTTTTTGGTGAAAACAGAAAGCATAGCAGCCGTGGTTAACGACAGGGCAGCGATAATGGAACTAACCTAGCAGCATCAAACCTGCACAGACAAAAGAACAATTAAACCACGCATGCGTCATATACGCACAACAACAGTACTAACAACATAAACAAAAATATAACTAAATTGTGGATAATAATTGACTTACCCTCGTATATATACATATATGAGTATTATTAATTTTTTTAAAGTTTTCCTTCCAGGACCCGATAAGTTAATTAAAATACTTTTTCTTTTAAATTATTTATAATTTCATTGCTATGAAAATTCATTGATTATATTATATTTTAAAAATATAGAAATTGATGAAATACGTACTATTTAAAAAATATATATCTTTATTAACAAAGAGATACCTATAAAAAAATAGAAAAATATAACAAAATATAGTCTACATGAATAAAATATTTATACCATGGCGTTTTCTTTAACTTTTTTCTCTTTTTAAATTTTGAATTTATTAAATTCGTAGTAATATTTTAAGCTCTTCTTGGTACCCTTTTTACTTTTGAGCTGTGTTGTCAATTTTCAGCTAACTTGGTCTGAAATATATATGCTTTAGAAAAGATTTAGCCTTTTTTTTTTAGTAAGATTCCTTTTGGATCTTCTGTTTTACATTAATCCTCAAAATTTTTTAAATCTTAAAAAACTTTTATTTAATTCATCCGTATCTTTGTGGTTAAAACCCTGTTTCTTAATATATTTTTAACACTCAAATTCGTTTTTCACATTAGGCGCAATATTTCCTCAAAAAACTCATTATATCAGAAATGGCGTGACTTAATTGACTTTAATTTAAATATCATCAATTTATGCATGAAATTGTAATGATATGATGTAAATTTAAGTTGTTACATTCATACTTGTATGACCTTCCGTACTTACTCTTCTGCAATTATTAGTAGTTTACAAAGCCAGTTGGACTAGAAACCTAAAAAAAACTTGTTTTTCGACACCGAATTTTGTGTTTTACGACGGATATATTAAAAACTACTGTTGTTGCAATTTCGAGACCTGTTTTATCCTAATTCCCAGCTAAAATTACAAGAGAAACCATCAACTTTACTCCTTAATTTGGGTTTCAAAAATTGTAGTAGGATTTCTTTTTATTAGAAGATCTGAAATCTATCGCTAGCCGTAACTCGCAAACAAAGCGTTTGTAGAAGTATGTTTACGTAAAATTTTTCCATTATTTTACATGATATAACTTATTAGAAGTAGGCAGGAATGTCTTTCTGTAGTTCATTTAAAAACTGTCTAGATCCAATGTTGTAATAATATTCAATAAATATGCATTTCTTAAAATCATTAAAAAATATTAATATTTTTGTTTTTTTAAAAATAAATTCCTGGATTCCTGGAATTCCAGAAATCCATTGATTTAAAGTATACTCTTTTATTTTATTTTCCAATTATACATTCTGTTAATAACTTTTCAAAAACCTTACTAATACTACCAGATACAGGATTCAAGCATGAATTATAAAAAATAGGGTTGTTCTGTGAAGCGCTTAGGGAGAGAGATGTGGCATCCATATTTTTGTTCTGTAAAAAATTTATATCCGACTGAAGTTGAAGAGAATATTGCACGATCCTGTCTAACAAAAAAAAAATCAATTTTATTCAGTAGCCTATATACTTTTAAATACTTGTTAAAAAAAAAATGCAATACTAAATCATAACGGATTTATATTCCTTTAATACATATGCATTTTGAAATGAATTCGATATAGGAAGGGGGTTAGTTAAACGTTCAAATTGTAAATTAAGAAGGCGACAAATCATACGTTGTTTGCTATATGAAGAAGACTAAAGAATGTTTTTGCTATTGTCAATGTAGCATTTTTTGCGATGTCCAGTTTAGCATCTGTTGTATCTAGACGTATCTAAAAGGGGGAGCCAAATAGAATGTCGGGGAATCCCTTAGCTAAGAATTTCACGGGCAAAGGAAGAGGGGTGGAAGCTTATATCTACATATGAATGGTAGATATAATCTAGTTTGACAGCTTCAGGTGCAGAAAAATTTAATATTTTAAATATTTAAAATTATCCGGCCAGGTGGCATAACTAAAAAGGAGGAACTAGAATTTTATTAAGAGGGTATCTTGTTTGGTTCTAGTCCAGTTACCAAATTTTTTCTGTTTTAAAAGTTAAATTTTTTTTCTCACACTAACAATACAAAAAAAGACACTAATATTTTATGATTTATTAAAACCATGATTTTTTAAGTGACTAAAACCCTAAGCTTTCAAAAAAAAGTGGAAATTTTTTAAAAGTTTATTAAAATCACATTTATTTCGTACTCTAAATTACTGAAAATTTAGTTTGCTTATAAATCATAAGAGGTAAAAAAAAAACAAAGACTTAGATTGTTAATTTTATCAACTGTAAAAAGATTATTATTAAGTCAAATAATATATACAGAGTGACCCACGAAGAAACGGAGAAAAATTTCAGAAGCTTTCTTTATTTCTAGGTACGGCTAGCGAAAGATTTTAGGTCTTCTAATAAAAAGAAGCCCTACTGTAATTTTTGGGATCCAAATCAAGGAGTAAAGTTAGTGGTGTCTTTACTAATTTCTTAAAATGGATTGGACGTGGTGGACCAATTAATTGGCTACTACAATTAATTGGATCACCTGACTTAAAGCTACTAGATTACTTCTTTTGTGGCCATATGAAAACGATAGTATATCAACAAACAGTTAATATTAAAGAAGATTTACTCAATAAAATACCAAATTCTATTGAATATATACGAAACGATCCTGTAATGATAGGAAACGCCACCGGAAATAGTTTACGTCGAGAAGAGTGCTGTGTACATTGTAAAGGAGGAATTTTGGAACAGTTACTGTAATTTAGGTTTGTTATTCTTTCTGTTACCATTTATCATTTCAGATGTTTTATTTATTTTTCATTTTTTTCTATATTAAGAATAATGTATATTAGGTACAATAATATGTTTTTCTGTCTATTTTTCGTCTGTTTTGCTTCAATAAAACACCGATTTTTAAAGTTTTTTTTTTACTTATTATTTGCTGTATTTCCATTAATTTCCTCAGAATTAAATCTTTTACAAATTTTGTTACTAAATCTTCCGCAATTATTTATCATCTAATAAAGCTAATTGTACTAGAAACCGAAGTACCAATTGTACTAGATAGCGAATTTTGTATGTTATCACATTTGCTAAAAACTACTGGAATTACAGTTTTAGACCTGTTTTATCCTATTTCCTAGTTAAAATGACAAAAGAAACCATCAATAAAATTTACTTCTTAATTTGGGTTCCAAAAATTACACTAGGGTTTCTTTTTATTTGACGACCTGAAATCATTCGCTAGCCGTAACTCAAAAACAAAGCGTTTTCAGAAGTATGTTTATCTGAAATATTTGCAATATTTTAACCAGTACCATCATGTTCCGTTTCTTCGTGAGATATCTGCATATTATATAAATTTAAAAAAAGACTTCAAAAAAAGAATTAATTGAAGAAAATATGATACTTTTCTATCTTTCTTTAATTGTTTTTTAAAGAAAATATCTTTGAAACCATTACAAATTAAAAACTAACTGCCCGTAACTTAATTCTTATTTTAAAAAGTCAATAAAAAACAACATTACAAAAAAAATATATTATTGTATTTTTAATTTTACTTCCTTTCCTAAAAAAAAAAAAAAACAAAATTGGCAGTGAACTGCATAACTTTCCCGGCTACACCAGTCAAGTTAAAATATTTAAAAGCATTCAGGTAAGATTAATTTTTAAGAAAACAATCAAAATAGTATATAACGCTAAGGGGTCATAATAAACTTAAAAAAAATAATGGTTAAAAAATACAAAGATACAGACCATAAGTTTAAATAAAAAAAGTTGTAATTTTCTAAGAAGGGCTGAAAATGTTTAATTATTCTTATTTTTAAGAAATGCTAAAGGGTAAGGCTATTAAAAAAAAAAATCGAGATTTTTATATTGTAATTGCAGTGGGTAACGTCCAAGTTGGATTTAAATAATTTTTTTTTTAATTTTTTTTTTTTTTTTTTTTTTTTTTTTGTCTTCAGTCATTTGACTGGTTTGATGCAGCTCTCCAAGATTCCCTATCTAGTGCTAGTCGTTTCATTTCAGTATACCCTCTACATCCTACATCCCCAACAATTTGTTTTACATACTCCAAACGTGGCCTGCCTACACAATTTTTCCCTTCTACCTGTCCTTCCAATATTAAAGCGACTATTCCAGGATGCCTTAATATGTGGCCTATAATTCTGTCTCTTTGTTTAGCTATATTTTTCCAATTGATCTATCTTCATCTATTTGCCGCAATAGCTCTTCATTTGTCACTTTATCCACCCATCTGATTTTTAACATTCTCCTATAGCACCGCATTTCAATAGCTTCTAATCTTTTCTTCTCAGATACTCCGATTGTCCAAGTTTCACTTCCATATAAAGTGACACTCCAAACATATACTTTCAAAAATCTTTTCCTGACATTTAAATTAATTTTTGATGTAAACAAATTATATTTCTTACTGAAGGCTCGTTTAGCTTGTGCTATTCGGCATTTTATATCGCTCCTGCTTCGTCCATCTTTAGTAATTTTACTTCCCAAATAACAAAATTCTTCTACCTCCATAATCTTTTCTCCTCCTATTTTCACATTCAGCGGTCCATCTTTGTTATTTCTACTACATTTCATTAAATTTGTTTTGTTCTTGTTTATTTTCATGCGATAGTTCTTGCGTAGGACTTTTTAAATAAACAAATTCATTTCTGCAACTAATTTTTGTGATTAATTGCAAAAAATTACACATAAAAAAATCTTTCTAGAAAATAAAAATAGGAAACCTGGCAGGATCTTAACTAAAACCAAAAAATTGATACAGAGAGAGGTATAAAAATATTATTAACGAACATGAGCTACGGTTCTGGAATTGGGAATTACGATTACATTTTTATGTTTCCTTGCACATGTAAATTTATATAAAATATATAGAGCTTCACAGATTGTGTTTTTTTTTTTTTTATATATTTTACAACTCAAAGTTGAATATTAGAATGACATCGGGTTGTCAATTATGATTTTACAATTAAGAAATGATAATGAGTAACGAATAAAAAACATCAATTACTGTATGTACGTCATACTATTTTTTTATTTAAAAACGTTTGAAAAATTAGTGTCTGATAATAAATTACACATCTAAAAAACAGAATAAAGTATGATTCCTTTTAAATATCAGATTTTAAAAATAAATACCAAATTAAAAATAACTAAGTATTTAACACGTAATTTAACGCCGCCTTAATAATCAAAACTCGAAGAAGAATTGAAAAAAAATATTATTATTATTTTTTTTAAGATAGATTTATTTTTGAAGCTTTTTTATAAAATAACTAGCCAGTAGGGGCTTGCATTGCTGTTCCGGCCGCCTAACCAGACTTGGACCACCGGGGCACAGATCTGCTCAGACAAATTGCATGAGCTTCCCGGGGCCTACTCCAGAGCCGTACAGCTCGCTTCGGTTGCCATTCCCGTTAAGCCAGACGTTCCCATGAAGTCTTGCAATATTTGTGACTTTCATGGTTGTGAGAATAATACTAATAAATAACAATTAAAGTATTCAGGATTTATAGAAATCTGAAAAAAAACAAATTACAAAAGAAAGAATAGTAGGTACTTTTTCTTTTTCCTGTTTAGCTTTCGGGAATTACTTCAGAGGATGAATGAGGATGATATATTTATGTGTATAAATGAAGGAATAGAGATATTAATTAAAGTACACACACACTTTTGACGACGAAAAATGCATTATGTATTTTTTTGCCATGGTGACAACTATAATAAAGAAGTAAAGGATTAATTTTTTTTTTCTTTAATGAATACCTTTAATTCGTAACTTTAACACCAAGGCCCTCGGTCTCTGGCTAAGGTCTTCTCTGGAATAACACAAATGTACCCAGCAAATTTGAAAAAATTAGTCGGTTGGTTCTTTGGTGATGTGAGAACAATAAACAGAAATCTTTTGTCTGTTTTTCTTTTCGTTTTGATCACTACAGATCACGTTTGCAGAGTTTTGATTTACTTATCTTTTCCCGAAAGGGTTTTAGTCTTTTGCTCTGTTGTTGTCGCCTTTCTTCTGTCCATTTATCCGGATTTATACCCTTCTTTTTCCTTCTATCTGGAAACTTAAATTTTCGAATCACTTATCTAGATTTATCTCTGTCTTTACACAGATCCTTAGGAATGTTTAATGTTTTTACATCTGTCTTTATTTCTTTAGACCAGTTGATCTCTGTAGCTCTGTTTATGTAGAAATTAAATATTTGTTTTATCAATCTTTGGTTGTTCATTCTGCATAAATTTCCATAAAACTGTAATCTTCTTTTCCGGATTGATCCTGTATTTCTTCTGGACATTTCTAAATTTATTTTTCACTTTTCAATTTGTACGAGTAAATTCTATCTTCATATATTGGTCCGTAGATTTTTCTTAAAATTCTTTTTTCTACTTTTTCTATTTCTTCTTCTGTAAAACCTGTTGATATTCTGCCCCGTATAGAGAGCTTTTGGTAGGACTGTAGTTTTATAGTGCCATATTTTGAAGTCATACGAGTATGACAGGAATTTTTATTTTAAATGTTCTTCGTGAGATGATAAACAGTTTCCATTTTTCGTACTCTATTCTTCTCCCATTTTTTTTTTTTTAATTATATTCGGTGTTACATTTTCTCCCAAATATTAACATTTTTCAGCTCTACTTATTTCTTTGTTACCAGAAAAGAGGATTTCAGTTCTGTCCTCTTTGTCATTGAAAAACAGTTAATATTTTAATAAGAAATTTGAAGACTAATTTTACTGGCACGTTCGCTTAGCTTTTGAATTTTGATTTTATCCTCGTTCTTGCAAAAATTGCAATATCGTCTGCGAAGGCCAGAATGTTTGTATTTATGAATTTAGTTTTAGCGCCCGTTTTTATGTATTTGTATACTTTATCTTTTTATGTTCTCTTTCTTCCGTTCTCTTATAACATTTGCAAGGGCACAATTAAAGAGGATCGGAGAGAGTACTCTCCTTGCCTTAATTCAGTTTTAATTTCGAACGGTTCTGAAAGTTCCTCTAAGAATTTTGTGTTTGACTGTGTTTTTTTTTTATAATGCTTATTGTCTTGAGATCTATTCAAAATTCTTCAAGTATTTTAAATAAAAATTTTCTGTGAATGGAGGAGGGAGTAGGCTTTCTTAAAATCAACAGAAATTTTAACTAATTTTGGGTATTTAATTTTTTGGTACAGTAAAATTTGTTTTAGATTAAAAATTTGTTCTGCACAATTTCTTTCAGATCTAAACCTACCTTGATATTCTCCGATTTATTTTTCTATTATCAGTTAAATTTTACTTAGTAATATTTTGGATTAAAGTTTGTATGTGACTGACAACGATGAAATTCCTCTGTAGTTTTTGATGTTTATTTGCTTTTTTGTAGGGGAGATGTATTAACATTTTTCGGCTTTATATATAAAATATACTTTTCTTTTTTTAATTTTATTTTAAAGTTTAAATTATTTAAAGTTTGATTTATATTTAAATTATTTAAATGCCACCGATAAAAATAAAATTATCTAGTAAAAAATACTACGACAAAAAATTACTATAATAATAAAAAGAAAAAGGGCAAAACAGAAAAATTTAAGAAATAGAGTACTACTGAACGTGAGCTAAGGCTCACCGAAATACAGGAATATCTATTATTATTTACCATACGTTTTCCAACTAGTTTTCTTTAATTCTCGTTAAATAATACTTTGAATACTTGGAAAATATTCAGGCTAAGTATCATTACACCACAATAACCTGAATAATAAAAACGTTGACTAAAAAATTAATTAAAATTATCTTCGAATCCTATGCGTAAACTTTTTAATTAAAAACTTCTTCAATCTATGTTACCAGATACAAACTTAAAACCAAAACAGTCTGATATTCTTTTTTACGAGACCTAATTTCTTTTAATTTTTTTTTCGTTTTATTTATTACATCCTTTATGAATTGCTAAACAATTTATAGGTCATAATACAAAGAATAAAAGTCAGGTATTGCCGTTTTATTATTTTCTTCATATGACTATTATACTGTGTACAAGGTAGTACAATTGTTTTATTATAATCCTGGAATGACAATAAAAAGAACAAATTGAAATATTATAATAATAAGAAATTTAAAAACCACCATATGTATCATTTTGGTTGCTATCGTTTAAAACTAATTTCGAATAAATTACTGCAATATCAATTTGAAGTATTAACATAAAGCCCTTCCATTTAAGATTCTTAAAACGGTGACCTGTTATAATTGAGAAAAAAAACTGTTTCACCGTTTGACTGCACACTAAAAAACCGAAACCTCAATTTTTATTATTTTCAATGAAAACTACGCTTTTAAAAACTTAAATAAAGATACCAAACGCACGCTTCGCATTCTAAACTGAATTGACATTCTGCAATCCATTATCCCTTTTTTATACTGCTTACAGCACGATGTTTTCAACCGTATCATATGCGTGTTCGAACATGACGCTCTCACAGTGAATGTTGTGCAAGTAGATCAAATTGCAAGGAGCACGTACATATCAAGTTGGAACCAATAAATTTCCCATAGCTGTACAATTCATGCATGCATGTTCACACATGTCCCTTATCAACCCAGCTAAATAATTTTAACTAAGTTTCATTAGGTTGGGATTATGGGGTCGCGAAATATTCATTATATATATGTTATTTACTTTTTTGTGGTCGTGAAGATAAAAAGGTTGAGAACGACTGCATTAGACTAACACGGAGGGTTAAATTATTGCATATTTTTACTGAATAATATAGTTAACAATATCTTACAAAAATAATAAATAAACTTAAATATTTCAGAGTGAGTTAATTCCGCTGTCGGTATAAAAATTTATGTTAAACAACGTATACTTCAAAACGTATATATTATTTTTGTTTTAATAAAAATATTTCAATTTCTATCAAGTGGGGAAGTGGTTCTAAAACGCGGCATGTAGTTATCATGAATTACGAAATGCAGATGTTCTATATACGAGTATATAACTATGTAGATATATGTTATGTAGTGATATATATATAAAACATTTATAGAGAATATTTACGAAAAAGCGGAAGTTCCGTCAGACTTCAAAAACAGTGTTATTGTCATGATACCAAAGAATTCAGGAGCAGAAAAATGTGAAGAATACAGAACTACTCGCTTAACTACTCATGCATCAAAAATCTTAACTATAATTCTGTGTAGAAGAATTGAGAGGAGAGTGGAAGAAGTGTTAGGAGAAGACCAGTTTGGTTTAAGGAAAGTTTTAGGGACAAGAGAAGCAATTTTAGTGCTCAGATTAATGTTAGAAAGAAGATGGTTTTATTAGTTTAACCTCCGGGACCACCGTTAGGTATTGCTTCAGAGGATGAGATAATTAATTTGTAGCGTGTGTGAAAATGCCTGTTTGGGATTCGAACCCGTGACCTCAGGATGAAAGGCCGAGACTCTACCACTCGCGCCACGGAGGCCGGCAGTAGAAGGAAGATTAAAGAAAAACAAACCAACATACCTGGCATTTATTGTATTAGAAAAGGCATTTGATAACGTAGACTGGAATAAAATTTTCAGCATTTTACAAAAATTAGAGTTTAAGTATAGAGATAGAAGAACAATTGCTAACATTTACAGGAACCAAACTGCAGTAATAATAATCGAAGAGCATAAGAAAGAAGCAGTAATAAAAACGGGTATTCGACAAGGATGTTCCCTATCCCCGTTACTTTTTAATCATTACATAAAACTAGCAGTTAATGATGTTTTAGAACAATTTAGATCCGAATTAATAATGCAAGATGACAAGATAAAGATGCTACAATTTGCTGATGATATAATAATTCTAGCCGAGAGTAAAAACGATTTATAAGAAAGAGTGAATGGCATGGATGAAGTCCTTCGCAGTAACTACCACATGAAAATAAACAAGAACAAAACGAATGTAATGAAATAAAGTATAAAAACCACTGAATATAAAAATAGGTCTAGAAAAGATTATCGAAGTAGAAGAATTTTATTTAGGAGGTAGAATTACTAAAGATGGACGAATCAGGAGCGATATAAGATGTCGGTTGGCACAGGCAAAACGATCTTTCAGTCAGAAATACAATTTGCTTACATCAAAAAGTAATTTAAACGTCAGGAAAGTATTTTTGAAAGTATATGTTTGGAGCGTATTTTTATATGTAAATGATACTAGGACGATCGGAGTATCTGAGAAGAAAAGATTAGAAGCTTTTGAAATGCGGTGCTATAGGAGAATGTTAAAAATCAGATGGGTGGATAAAGTGACAAATGAAGAGCTATTGCGGCAAATAGATGAAGATAGATCAATTGGAAAAATATAGCTAAACAAAGAGACAGAATTATAGGCCACATATTAAGGCATCCTGGAATAGTCGCTTTAATATTGGAAGGACAGGTAGAAGGAAAAAATTGTGTAGGCAGGCCACGTTTGAGAAATATTTTTAAAAAATTGTTAGGGACATAGGATGATCTTGGAGATTTGCATCAAACCAGTCAAATGACTGAAGACAAAAAAAATTGATATATAAATATTTACTTATAAATATATTCCTAGTATGTTTTAATATCAAAAAGATACAGGTTTTTAGCTTTTTACATTAAAAAATTATTTAGCCTTTCTGTCAAATTATCACTTAGGATTTGGGGTATTCAGTTGTGGTGTTCTTTTTTTTCTTAAAATTGAATTACAATTTTATAAATCTTGAATTATAAATTGCCTAAAATAATGGCCAAATTAAAAATCAATAATGATTTGGCCGGGAGGGTTAAAGTTTGGAGAGAAATGGCGGATAAACAGAATTTTGTCAGTTTTTAACAACCAATCAAAGGATGGGGGAGAAGCAATTAAAATTACCATCATTATATTAAAAACAAGATAAGACGAAACTGGTTGAAAAGGAGCTGGCGAAGCCGATTTCAATACATTTTACAACAGTTTGTGGTTTGTTTTAGAGGATCTGGTCATATACTTGTATAAATGAAGAAAACAGCACAGGTCGTTAATCAAGATAATTATTAAGGCTAGGTGAGAGCGGCCGGGTTAGATATTAAATAATGAACCACACTTGAAAGAAGATACGAGTAGAAGGAAGTGGTCCTTACGTGAGAACGAAACCGTGGAACGTTTTTAATTTATTTATTTATCAGACTTCTTAAAAATACATTAATTAGTAAAGTAATATGTAATTCATTAACAGAATATTCAGCTCAATATTTAACTGCACATCAAATGAAGAATACATCAAAATCTATCTACTTTTTATTCTTGATGATCTCACCACATAAGCTTGAAGCTATTCCACTTCTATATTCCATAGAATATAGAAATGGAATAGGTTAGCCTATAAAAATGCAATACCTGGTCGGGATTCGAACCCGGAACTTCTGGATGAAAGGCCGAGACGCTACCACTCTGCCACGGAGATTTTGAATAATAATATGTTATAGATTTTTTTATAAGTTAAAGAAAAGCAACAAATAAAAAACTAGTTATCGTTGCATTATAACAATATAAATCCAAAATAAACAAAGTAGTACGTAATATTTATGGAATCTGACGAATTTAGGGATCTCTAGACAAAGTAAACTATTTGGATTTACATCATGTATTTTAGGTTATTCATACAAACTTATCTATTATAATTTACAAGTAGTATTCATTTATTTCACGGAAAACGCTAATACAGGCTGATTAATAATAAATGTAACAAATTCTCAGGATATGTTCTGCTGGTGAAAATAAAAAAGAAAATTCATATAAACCTAGGTTTGGAAACGCTTCGTTAAAATTAAAACGCCTTCAGTAAAATTAAACCAGAGTGAAATTCTTGGACCTCCCAAAGTGGCTATAATGTCCCCTGCCTCATTGAATGGACCATTCTGTATCGTTTAATGCCTAGTTGAAATCTACCACATTTTAATAAGTTTAATTTTTAATTAACCTCAATATTCTTTCGTTTTTTGTTTTTTTTTCTGCAGACTTTATTCATACCATTTTATTTAAAATCAAATTCTCTTCACGTTTTGTTTCAAACTTTTAAGTATTTAATACCCATTTAACAAAATTATTTCATTCCAGGCATGAAATAGTGCATTTTCGATTCCAATCTTTTGTTTTTTATCTCAGATTTCTCAAAAATATAGTTCTGGAACCTATTTAAAATTTTTTTTTTTATATATATTTATTTATGCAACCACTAAATTCACAATAAACACGAAATTAATAAACATCTTAATTCGGATTCCAAGAATTACAATTTGGCTAAATTTTACCGAAAGCGCAAAAATCAGGACGAAATCTTTCGCCAGCTTTACTCGCTAACATAGCATTTCTGAACCACTGTTTATATGAATTTTCTTCTTTAATTTCAGCACTAAAACATGTACTGAAATTTTTTAATATTCTTCGTGAATCACCCTCTATAAAACCAGAAATAAAAAATAAAAAATCAGGTGGGACTGTGCCGTTGGTTTAACTTGAAATCTTGCAGATCTTGCATGATGTTGCTCCGAGCTACAGACCAACCAATTTATCTGTACAGTTAAATGCGAGAGCCTCAATCGTATTTTTTTTAACAAACTGAAATTCTCCAATGGAAAATTTTAGTTCCGTCATTTGGACAACTCTGCTTGATATATATGGAGTGACTCGCACGTTGAGGTCGAACTGGCGGGCCACACCGTAGTATATTTGAAGGAAGAATAGTTCCTCACAGTTAAAATCGTATATTATGTTAATCGGAGGAGTTTTGCCCCGGGGCAATGTCCAAACACTGTTCCTCATTCCATAGCATCGTATGTTGTGTGGCGAGCAGCATCTCTGATTCGGAGATAGAGTCAGGGTCAATAGACTTAATTGGATACTAGAACCCGATATTATCATGCTCCTCATTGTTGAACAGACTCCAGTCAGTTGTAACGCTTGTACAGTGGTTTGTTTACCGAGAAGCGCAGCCACGCCTGGATCAACGACTTGTGTACGAAACCGTTCGGATAATTAGATTTGTAGATAAGGTGGGGTACGTTGATCGTCTAGCCGACTATACCATAATTACCTTCGTGGTGTAGACGACGAATTTGCATAAAGGGTAAGCGCGGCGAAATCAAACGAATACTGATTGGGTCAAGCGGTGGCAGGCCACCCGGCTTCGGGGGATATCGATATCCGCTTGAGTGTGACAGCGTCGGGATTTTATTGGCATCTATCGACTTGCTACAGGCACTACATAAAAACAAATGCCGCTGCATTTTCGCCGGGGGAATTTAGTCTGAAGAAGCAGGTGAAAAAGCTGTTGTCAGCTTTTTGCCTGCTTTAAATCTCCATCGAACCAGTCGATCACAAACTCTGCAAGGTAGACCAAACGGATTGTTTTCAAATACCGTTTTGAAGCGTTTGTCTGCTGCTTCGCATCAGTTTCACTGAAGTTAATATCCGTCAGCCCGTGGACGTCTTCGACAGATGCACGCGTGTTATCTTCTCTCGTTATATCCATTAGTTCGGGTACAGCAGCGATAGAGGTGCTCGCGTCGTCGGCGTCGTTCACTGAGCGCGCCGTGCCAGCTTTGCGATGCGCCCGTAACAGTCTCGCTCGTTAAGCCCACCTCACATACCTTGAGGGCCTTCAATGCTTCATCGAGACGTCCCGACCCTGCCACTCTTACCTGTGACGGGGCCAAAACGCCCTCAGCAATGAAGCTACCTCCCTGGTCCTACACGTGTCCACGATTCGACCCCAGGACACATTAATTTTTTTCACCAGCTTCCTATTAACTACTGATTACAATAGCGTCAGCTAATGTTACTACTAGATTCTGTTCTTTTTTTAATTATGATTGTGTTTTTTTAACATTTATATAGGGACTTTTTTGTGTTTGTGTAAACCATAAAGATTTTTATGAATTTGTCATTTGAGTTTATGAGATGGTTGGCAAAAATGATTCTATGGGGAGTTAGTTGTATGTATTCAATATATTTTTATTTAAGACTTCTTCCCGTTTGACCGATGTCAATCGGAATCGTTTAATTTGTACTCTATTCTTCAGGGGAATAGTTTTTTAAGCAAGATTTTGAAGGAAGTTTAAAAAAGTTATTATGTTCTATATAGAATTGTTACTTTTGATTTCCTTGATCGACTTGTATCAAAATCTACTTATCCTCTGGTACAAGAAATAAAATTTTAATTTCATTTTTATTTAATTTCAAAATTTTTTACAGTTTTCTGATGTTCAACTACGACAATTAGTATCGTATAAATTCAGATAATTGTTCACTTATTTCCTAACCGACTTATTGTCGGTCGTATAATGTGTAGTATCATCGTAAGCAAAATATATTATATTCATTTAACGTAAACGGAAAATACAGTCTTTAAGAGTTTCAAAGCTTAATGGTAAATTGACAGAAAAATTAGAGGTAATTTTGTGATCACTCAGCCGACGTTATACTGGTGGGTAACTTAGAAAAACCACTCGTGTCAGTATCAGGTTTTTAGTAGATAACATTTTCACTTCACTTTGCTATAGGGATCTCCAGTGGTTTTCGAAGTTTCTTTATAGCTTCTCTTACGTTAGAGGCACATTAATTTCAAAAATATTAAATTGGGTATTTTTTTATACAAATTTAATTTTCATTTAAGAAGAAAAAAGATTTATTTTTCTTCATTTTTATTAGAAAATTTTATGCGTACTCGTACATTGATGCTGGATGATTAGAAATTATAATTAATTTTAATTTTTATAGATTGATGTTTATCTTTATTAACTTAATTGTATATTTTTATTCATTTAAATTAAAATATCGATTTTAATTATAATAACACATAAATACTATTGTTGTGTAATAATTACACACACGACTAAAGTAAATAATTTCAAATATTTTTTTTTTTATGTGAAAAATGGGGTTGATAGTTTCATTGGAGTCAATTTTCTCAAAACTATGTTAACATAACCCCGCGTTATATTAACCCTACCCTACCGGCTAATACCACCCCCTTTCTACCAGGACAGCCGCAGGTGCAAATTATAATATCAATAACAATAATAATACAACAGAATTTCATCAAAATTTACTCCCACCCTCAAAAAAGAAATATTTGGTAACTTTTAATTGGTTGTACATTTTTCGGTGGGATTTTACCATTTAATACAGTAATACAGTTTTTTTTTTACCTTTTTTCCATTTAATACAGTAAACGAATACAAATCAAAAAAAATTCTTGGTAGGTGATTTTCGGGGTAGGGAGCAGAAAAAAAATTGATTTTTTAATTTTTTAAATCTTTTTTCATGTATAATTTTTCCATTATATACAAGAATAAATAACTAATGCCAGGAAAATATAACAACTTTATTATCGGCTATTTTGTCCAAATCTAATACATTTACAATCTGTTCACAGAAAACTGTGTAGTATAATATTACATGTTTTGACTTAAAAAGTATTAATTTATATCTTTCTACACAAAATTAATTTTGGTTGGGTAGTTAATAAAATTAAGTTATAGGGTCTGATTTTTTTTATCTTCCAGGTGTTTGTTTGCTTAATTTTTTTTTCAGTTATTTCAACTTTTTTTAACTTCTCAAGTTTCTAACTTCTCAAATTTCGTATTTTTTAATTTTTTTTTTTATATGACTTGCTGTATTGTTTGTATCTTCGTGTATTAAATGAGTGTTCATAATATGTAGAGAGAGTTGGTAATAATTTGTCTTCTTTTTGTCTGAACCTGTAGTGTCTCAGTATTACTGTTACTTGATCTTGAGATACATACTGTATGTCCAGTCGGATTCTCAAGTTTGTTTTCTATAATTAATAATAGTTTTTTATTCAGAGATAAGTATATATTTTTTTTAATATCCATGAACGTTTTTGATATATGTTTTAACTATAATCATTTCTTTCATGTAAGTGTATTCAAGTAATACTGTCGTTCTAGTGGGAGTTTAAAATACTTAGCCGTCAGATTATTAAATTTTTATACTGTTTGTAAATATTGGAAAGCATATTTCTTCTTAATTGTAATATTAACATGTAGATTTTATTTAACACTTCTTCTACTTTTCCATTGCATATAATTGTCGTAGAAATTGTGAATTAATATTAGGATTTTTCAGCTTGATCGATAATGGAAAACAGAAATGGAACTAAAACAATGCCCTATGACATTCTAACATGAGTTAATTTCAGTGATAACTGCACATAGTGTTTAGACTCACCGTGAACTAATGAATTTCATTATGAAATTTATTGGTAGAAAAATGTTGATGGGGAAAACAGAGATCTTTTATCTTTACTTTGATATAAAGTAAAACAAAATATTGAGCAGGAAAAACTTTTAACAGTAAAGGGAAAACTTTTTTACAATTTCTCTTCATTTATACGAGTTTTAGTTTTTGTTTCAGGAAAAATGAGTAAGTTGCAATAGTTATTAAACGTATCCTCCATCACGCGATTCTTATAATTGAATACGACGTTGTATGCTCTGAAACAAATTTTGTAACGGTTTTTGAGGAATTGAAGAGATACGTCGTTCAGTTTCGCTCTGCAATTCGAAAATAGTATGAGGATGAGTTTTACAAGTAGCATTCTTTTTCACAAGAAAAGTCAGGAAGAGATAAATCAAGATATATCACGGTCTCGTTGGGTGTCTTCTGGATGCCTCAGTTTTCTGATGAGTATTTCACCGTCGTACGAGTCACGAGGGGTACGCTGGATGTTGTTTAAATATCTCAGAAGAAATAATTGAAAATAGAAACACGTTTAGAAAAGTAATAGAGTCTAAATTTCCAGAAAACTAAATATGAAAAAATAAAATGCAGTACAGAGAGAAGATAAGAACAGGGGAAAATGAATCAATTTTGGAAAAGGAGAAAGAAGTTTATAGCTGTACAACGTAATCCTTGGTTCAAAAAAAATTATTTCATGAATACTTTTGTGATAGGCGTGATACAACAAAGGTTTATTATATTCTATTACAAATCATAATAATCTTAAAATAATGGTATGTATGAAAAGTGATTTATTAAGTAGAAATAATAACAATAAGTTTTAATACAGAATTTTTATTCTAAATTTGGAAATTATTTATTTATTCTGCTTTCAACAACTCTAATTTTTATTACACAGTGCAATCATTATTTACATTGTAATTCATAAACAAAGTCATAAAATTTATTAACAATAATATTCAGAAATTTTGATAACAAATTAATGTTACCAAATTACATAACGATGAATCATATCTGTTACACATATAACTTATACATTTGATATAAGCAATGAAATAGTGTATGAACAAATCGCTTTTTATAAAACGAAGTTATAATGAGTAGTTTTATTTCGACAGATATTCAACATGCGTGTATTATACATTCAGTTCTCAGCAAGACAAACCTTATCATTAATATCTTTACTGAAATATAGAAAAATAACTTTTTTTATTTGATACTCTTTTATATCGCCACGAGACAGACTGCTTAATCAGAATCACCCAAGGTTCGTTCACTAACCGAGTTGTTCTCACTCATAGAAAGTAGACGAAGAGTTTAATTTCAGGAAAATTTTAAATTTTGTATTAATCCTAAAAAAAAAAATAATATTCAACCGTATTTATTTTATTATATTTATATTATGTCTTTCTGACTCGTACATGCTTTAGACTATTTCTATAAACAATCCTTAATAATTAAGTTTAAATATATTAAGTATTAAATTTCCAACTTCTAATTAACTATATATATATATACAGTGTATCCTTAAAAGAATCATCCGATTTTAAAATTTCGCAACTATTCAGCTTTTAATCCGTTTTGATCGATCAAAGTACTGTAAGAAAGAGGGAACTCTCGACTTTCCAAGTGGCATGAGAACTTCATTTACATCAGTGTTAGAGAAAATGGCGACTCCACAACAGAAATCATTTTCTGTTTTTCTACGCTTCGCGCAGTATGAGTTCGTAATTATTGTTCAGCGTAATATCCGTTCTAAAAACGGTGCTGAACTTTCTACCACTCAGAGCATTAGGCGATGGTATAAGTAATTTTAAAAAACGGGTTTTCTGTGTAAGGGAAAATCAAGCGGTCGATCCCGTGTGACAGATGAAGATACGGAGCGTTAGAGTTTCTCACTAGCCCCCGAAAATCAATTCGCCGTGCCAGTAGAGAATTAAATGTTCCCAGAATGTCTATTTAGCGTATTTTGCGTCGACATTTGCTAATGAAATCGTACAAGATTTAGTTACTGCATGCTCTTTATGAAGATGACAAATAACGATGTGTGGAGTTTTGGGAATTCGTCCTTAACTAGGTGGCAGAAGATGACAATTTTGTAACACGCTTAGCGTTCAATGACGAGGCTACTTTTCATTTAAGCGGGAAGGTAAACCGCCTCAACGTTAGAATATAGGGGACAGAGAAGCCATATGAATTTGTACAGCATGAGAAAGATCTTCCAAAGTTAATTTTTTTGCAGTTTCTCAGGAAAAGGTGTATGGTCCTTTTTTTCTTAGAGCCCCTGTTACGGGAACAACGTATCTCGATACACTTGAAAACTGTTTTTTCCCTCAGAAGCCGATTCAGAATATTTCATTTTCAAGCAGGACGGAGCACCACCTCACTGGAGTGTGTACAATTGAGAATTTTTGAACGATAGGATTTCTCAACGATGGATCACCTTTATGAAACCCAACGATTCAGCTTTACATCACTAGCCTCCAATATTGCTAGACCTCCCTGTGTTGAATTTTACTTGTGAGGTTTTTGTAAACAAATTCCGTTTATATGCCTCCCCTTCCAGCTACAGTGGTTGAACTGCGGAACCGTATAACAGTAGCCATGGCAACAGCAGCCATGGTAGTTGATACTTCATATTTAGAGATATCAAGAAATTTAAAAATTTTAAAAAAATTATATTTCGCTCCTAAAATACAGATAAATATTTTTGAAAAATTTCCTTTTTCTAATTTCAGCCTCTATTGAACGGGATGTAAAATTTAGAAGACTTTACTTAAGCAGGTCTATTAAGCTTAACCTATATGTGAATACTTTAGGACATTTTTTTCTTAAAATTTATTCCCCACCACTAAAAAATATACATTGTGTTTTTTGATTTTTGATTCTTACACTTTTAATTTTTAATATTAACAGCCGGAAAACTCATTCAACACTTTGCCAGCTTTTATTAATTATTTTTTTCATATATCTATATAAGAATAATAATGTGTAATGTGTAATAATGTGCACACACACACACACACACACATATATATATATATATATATATATATATACATAACTACACGCATATACATAGGCTGGTTTATTAGACATTATTTATTACCAGGAAGGGAAACCTTCCTGGTTCATAATTTCAAAAATATTTCGAAAAAACTTATTTTCAAATTTGACCATCTTTAATTGCTGCTCGCTATATAAAACTGCCACCGCAATTTGGATAAGAAACCGCAGTTTGAAAATAATTCAAATTTTTCTTGAAAATTATATAAAATAGTTACATTTAATTCTCATATCTTTATAAATTGAATTCTCATTTCTCTGAGGTTGTAAATTTAAATAAAAGTTTAACCAAAATGAGAAAAAAAGAGTTTTTTTATTTCAGTACTTTTTATTTGTACATTCAGCATGAGTAAACACAAATATTATATTTTTAGCAAATAAATCTGCAGGTAAATATTTAAAGTTAACAACAATAAATTTCTACTATCACTGCTTTATCTTGTTTTAATAAATTCATTCGTCAAGTTTTGTTAAAATATTTGTTGTGCACGTATAATTTTATTGTACTACTGTTTGAAGCAGACATTATTCAAGAAAATTAGCTAAAATAAAATTTTAAAAATACTTTTAAGTTTTCTTCTTGGCTTTATTTCGTACAGAACGCCAAAATAACGTGTTAATTAAATATGTCTTAAATGGATCACTTATAGACTTAACTTGAATTGTGTATACGATACATAGATAGTGATCGTTACGAAAACTTATGAGATAAGTTGATATTTCTAGAATACTTGATGTTTAATGTGCTAGATATAAATATAAGTGTCAGCTTTTATCTAAATTTTACTTTAGTTAATTATGGTCTTACAAAAATTACTAACCAGTAACTATAAATGTGACATGATAAAATATATTGTAAAGTATGACAATCTTTCTTTAAGCTTAAATGCTAGACTAATAATCTAGTTATTAGATAAATTTAAAACTAAACCATTAGCATTATTCTATAAATATATTTGGTAAAAGAATTATTTTGATCGGTCCAGTGATTCTTCAGCGTTAAATGAGAATTGGCAGAAATAAGAAAATATACAGATCTGTATAAATAGAAATTAACAAATCGATTTCCTACCTTTTTTACGTCCTTGCACGAAGTAACGGAAGTATTGCGATCGTGAAAAATTTCGGTTTCCAGAGTTCAACGGAAATATCCATTTTGACCACTCCTGAATCCATTTTGACTAGTTTCGGCGTGACATCTGTAAGTACTTATGTATCTATATATGTACGTACGTATATATCTCGCATAACTCAAAACAATTAGTCGTAGGATGTTGAAGTTTTGGAGATTTAGGACTGCTTTAACATCTAGTTGTGCACCTTCCCTTTTTATTGAAATCGACTTGCCAAAAAATTGTCCAAAAAAGCCCAAAATCTTAAGAAATTTGAATTTTGGTCTTTTTCTTAACTGCAATAATAACCCTCATTGAGAGTTTTTCAACGCTATATCATAAGTGGTACTTATTTTCATTGGTTCTAGAGTTATATATAAATAAAATTTTAATTAATGAACCATTTGGATTGAGGGGAAGGTACAACGGTTAGAATCAGACTTCATCTCCTTTTTTTTAACTTTTTTTTAATTTAAATATATTGATTTATTAATAATTGTTAAGTTCTCATTGCAGTCAATTTGTTCGATAAATAATAATTCAGTAATAACAAAAAAGAAAGAAAATATGAAAAAATATCTGTAGTCTATAATGAAATAAAATTTTATGTACTATTCATTTAAAAAAAAAAGTGAAAATGTAATTTAATAGGCGTACAAGGACATCATATGTTGTCCACATCAGACTTTTTTTTTTTGGAAACTCAGGTGATTGATTTCAAATATTCTTGTTTTTTGAAATTACCAAAATAGTCTATCATCAATTTTTTTTTTTAATATTTTTTAACCCAATGTCATTTTAGTAATTCATTATTTCTAAATTTATCTAGCTCTTGAGATTTTAAGGGAGACAATCATACCAACTAAACACATTATTCTTTTATTGTATAATCATGGAAAAAAGTAATTTAAAAATAAAAAAAATCTTAGGGAAGAAATGTTTTTTTATATAACACCAATAAACCGTGTTAAACTTTGTATAACACATATCTCAGTAATATCTTCATATATTATAAACAGAGATTATTTTGTTTAAATACTGGGAAAATTAATTATATTTTGTAATAAATTGATAAACTGGAAGCTGCACTAGATCTTATCAACGAATGGTTGCGTAGATAGAGGGTAAATATCAACACTGCCAAATCTAGTGACGTCATATTTACCATGAGGAGTAGTAATTGCCTACCTGATCATCTGGACAATTCTATCGTAGACACGATACGATACCTATAGTTATATCAAGACGTCGATTGACTTGCAAGGATCACGTCCGAGAGAGGAGCAGAAAACTGAATGTTAAATTTGCACAAATGTACTGGCGCCTTGGTAGACGTTCTCATTTGTCCTTCAATAAATTGTTGCTGTATAAGGTTTTCTTGAAACCAATATGGAGGTATGGTACAAAAGTATGAGAGACTACTTGTAATCGTAACGTTGAAATCATCCAACGGTTTTAAAAATAAGGTGTTTAGAATGGTATTAGGGTCTACATCATTGATTCCCAAAGTGGTCCAGGTGGACCCCCAGGGATCCACGGGAGAAACGACGGGGTCTACGTTGGCGTGACAAAAAAATGGGGGTTCACAATTCGTAAGCGGCGGTCCACGAAAATTTTCTTGGAAAATTGAAATTTATGAAGCAAAATATTAGTCGGCGCGTATTTTCCCAGTTTTCAAACTTGTCACAGGTAGAATGCCCTGATGAGGATATTCGGACATACGTTCAACATTTAATTACCCTGCATGAATACTTCAAAATCAGATTTGAAGATATTCTGACGATGGAAATACCAACACGGATCATAAATCCATTTGATGAAGTGGAGAATGTGATATTACAAGAGGAGCTACTCGAGCTTAGCACTAATGAGGAGCTGAAGGTGAAATTTAAAAGAGGGTATCAAAAATTTTGACTGCAGGCAGAAATACCAGAAAAATTTCCTGGAATGTGGGGAATTGCGAGAAAGCTTTTGATAGCGTTTCCCTCGTCATATCTTGTCGAAAAAAGTTTTAGTGTCGTTGCAAACCTTTTATCAAAAAAAAGGAGCAGATTCAATATCTCAGAACGGGTAGATTTGCACTTATTCCTAACAAAACTGAAACCAAATATTGATAATTTGCTGTCAATCCATCAAGTACATCCCTCCCATTAAAATTGTAACTATTTTGTGATTGTCATTGTAGAAGTTACATTACGTTATTAATGTTTAATTTTAATTATATTACGACAATTTTATTATATTACATTGCAATATGATAACAATAATAATTAATAGTGTTAGTTGAATAAATGCAACACAAAAAAATATACTATTTTTCTTTTGCTTTTTACCACTCTGAATGGGAAGTTTTCTAAATAAAAAAAGTGAGAATTGATTCCTTTCTTGTGCTGTGAGTAGATGTCAAAAATGTAAAGTTGGATGGAAGCATTTTTTTTGATCGGCCAACTTTACTTTTTTGACATCCACTCACAGCACAGTCAATCAAAAATTAACCAATCAATTCTCACTTTTTTTCGGAAGCTATTAGTTCGTGAAACTCAGCCGTAACGCAAATTTTCATAGTTAGATCTAATCTTCATATTTTTCGTCGACTGGAAATATGGTAGAAATGTAGCTGCAGGGGTTCCACCGGAACCAGTAAAATTTTGAAAGTGGTCTATGAGAAAAATAAGTTTGGGAACCTCTGGTCTACATGGTTCGCTAGGAACGATAAGGTGAACGGGTATCTTGGGAGTGCCACGTGTTCGTGAGGAGATACGGAGGACCGGTAGGGACTACATATCAAAGCTGGACAAGCATGTGAATCATCTGGCGTTGAATCTACTTGACAATGGTGTGGAAGTAAGAAAATTGAAAAGGCTACAATTAATGGACCTCCCTGATCTTTGAGGGCGCAGAAAATTATTGCATTGCATGAACCGTGGGATGATACAGTGGTTATTATGTCAAAGGTAGTTTAAACTTTAAGAATCTGTAAGTTGAAGCTAGTGATTGACTTTGAGTCGGCGGTTTGATTCTCTAGTGAAAATTTGGTTTTTTTATTGCTTTTATCTGACTATTATTTGTGACTTTAATGTTTTGTGACTTTATAGTTTATTGGTTCTTGTCTGTTATCTTTGTTTTTTGTTATTGTTATCTTTGACATCTCATGTGTCTCCTGACACGTTACTCTTAGCCAAAACGTTTACTTTTGGTCACAATCTTTTTGACGACCTATTTGAAAAATAAATTTCTAAATAAAACCAGTTGATTTATAATAAACGAATTCTCATTCTAACTGTGATTAATAAATTAATTTATTTATAGTAACAATACTTTAAGAAAATCGTAATAGATTTATCCAAAATTCCGTAGAAAATGAAAGAAATACAAAACGACTTTTTCAAGAGTTAAAAAATTTAAATGGGTATTAATTTAATAAAATAAAATATATAATAATATACATTTTTTTGTTACATTTGCTTTACACCTTTTAGCCACGCTTTAATCAAATTATACATTGCTTAAGTTTAAATAGTAGGTTAATTTGAATTTCAAAAAATAACATCATGTATCGAAATTTCTAATATATTTCTAAAATATTAAACAAATTTCAGTCAAACATTTACTATTATACAAAGTAACGAAATAGTGAAGTTTTACACTGAAATTTTTATTTCATTTATTTAATTAAATTATTAATGAAGGATCTGTGTCTCAACATGCCGCCCGCCAAAAATCATCTATATATATATATATATATATATATATATATATATATGTGATGACGAAATGTTGTCAAAATCGAAACCACAAAATCTCCCGTTAAAATCTCCGCTATCGGATTTGTCATCTGCGACTCCAAAAACCCCGCATAGCCGTTTTGCAGATTTTGCAATTTTTTACAACCGCACAATTGATATATGTACTTTTTGGAGTACGTTGTCTCATGTTAGATCATCCACAACTATTAATTTTACGTATCACCTAATATGCATAACAATAATATTACGATAATTTTTCAAAATGTTTAAAAACTTGATTTATACTTTTTAGTCGTACTTTAGTCAAATTTTATCATACGTTTCATGAGTTTAATTAGGTTAACTTGAATTTCAAAAGATAACATCATATATTGAAATTTTTTAATATATTTATAAAATATCAAACAAATTTTCAATCAAACATTTATTATACAAAGTAATGAAATAGTAAAGTTTTTGCACAGTAAAATTTTATAGTGAAGTATTTATTTCGTGTACTTAATTAACAATCACAATTTTCTTCAATGTAAAATTTCATCAATAGGCAATGTCAGGAAGTATGTTAAATTATTACACCTGCACCCTTAATTTACCCCCGTACGGGGGGATGTTTGCAAAGGTAATGGTGGAATATTATATTGTCACCCGACCTTAGTAACTGTGCAAAATTTCATTTATAGACAAAGTTAGGAGTATGTTAAATTAAGGATGCAAGATTTGAGGACAAATATGAAAATAAAAAAATTGTGTTAAAGAAAAAAAGTAAATATATTTATAAAAATTTGTAAAAATTAGAATAAAAAATATTTATAAATTCCAAATATTTTATAACAGTTTTATCAATTCTTGTGATTTTTTTATTAAAGTTGACTCACATCTACCCGTTTCCGTATTGAGAATAAGGAAATGAATATTTCCTTATAAATAAATATAGATTTATTGATTAAAAATGTCAAATGTACATTTCTTCCTTAGCTTAAGTTATTAACTTTTAAGGTTATTCTGTCTGCTATGTGGATTAATGGGATTAAAAAGTAAATAAGCAAGTTTTTATTAAGTTTCATTAAAATATTTTCGAGTAAGTTAGCGCGTGCTCGTTTGTGTGTGTGTGTGTATTTATTTTCTTTCGTGAATAATTTGATTGTTTGGGATGGTTAAACACAATTTTTAATTTTTTTCAAACCTTTAATAAATCTATTTACATTTACGGCCTAATAATTTTAAATTATTATTTTGAACTAAAAAAAGTATGTAATGTTACATTTAATAGAATAAACATTTTGTATTTGTTCGTGATCGATTTAACTTACCTCTCCTGAATGTAGACAATTTTTATGCTGCAGTAAATACTATTCTCCACACAGTCAAATCAATTTGCTGCTTTACATTATTTATCACTTTTAACACTGTCTTTCTTGTAATGCATCTCAAATATAAGCTTTTTTAACCGAGTTGATTTCTTTGGGTGTAGTAATGTTATTTTTATATCATACAATCAGGTCCTGTGATGAAAAAAATGTTTTCCTTTCTTTTTATTTGTATTACTACCCAGCCGGCCCGTCTAGCCGGAACCTGGGGATCCTCAGAGTCCAGATCAGCCCAAGCGAACCCCGTCGCCAACTCAGGGGTTCCTTGAGACCTCTCAGACCTACGGGGACTACCCCAGGACCGCAGAGCTCGTTTCGCTCGCCTTTCTCGTGTTCCAGGGGGGCTGCGACTTGGACACCCTCAGAGTGTCCTTCGGTCGCTGTTCCCGTCTATCCAGAGGGCTACCCCGATGGATCCCACACTGTTCGTTATCCTCATTATTGTAAAAATAATACTGGTAAATAACAATTAAAGCGTTAAGCGTTAATAGAAACCTGAAAAAGAAACTAAATAGCTATGGTAACTGAAGTACACACACATTTGACACGAAAAATTCATAACTTGTTTCTTTGCCATGAAGGTAGAAATATAATAATGAAGTAAAAGGATTAATCTATTTTATTTCCTTAATGAATATCTTTAATTTACAACTTCACCCTTCGTGGAGTAACTTCACACGCGCGAATGAAATAAAGTATAAATAAACAAAAAATGTATTTAAATAAACTGATATAAATTTTAAATAAAGTTGCGTGTGTAAGCCGTGCATCAGAAAAAGTCCTATAATTGTGTTGTCAGCTTTTTTTTTATTAATTTCAGCCGGAATAGATAACTGATTTTGCTTACTTTCCGATGCAGAATGCATTTAAAAAAAAAAATTAATTTCTTTTACCCATGGCAGTAATTTAAAATTACACCTTGTTTACCGTCTATCTTACTCAAGTTTTTTAAATCATATTACACATATAAATTAACCACATAAGATACAATATTCATTTAAAAAATTTGCTTTCTTTTTAAGAATAATGATTATCTCTACAGACCAATAAAGAATATAAATAACGGTTAATACTTTACTTTTATGTATAGAATGATTTAGGAAGAATTAAGAAATACTTAGGACATATATTATTTGTTAAAATAAAAAAAATCATATAAACATAGGTTCGGAAACGCTTCCTTATATGACTACCCAACGGGTTGATCTAGTGGTGAACTCGACGTTGTAAACCACCTGATTTTGATGTCGATAGTTCTAAGTTTCAAATCCTAGTAAAAGCAGTTACTTTTATACGAATTTGATTACTATATCATGGATATCGGTGTTTTTTGGTGGTTGGTTTTAAATTACCCACACATCTCACGAATGCATCGACCTGAGACTGTGCAAGACAACAATTCATTTACATTCTTACATATCATCCTTATTCATCCTCTGGCGTAATACCTTACGGCGATTCCCTAGGATCAAAAAGCGAGTATATAACGAAAGATTTCTCCATGACTTCTGCGCCTTTGGTAAAATTAAATCAGACTGTAATTCTAAGACCCAAATTTAAGGCTTAATTTAGTGATTTTTATGAATCTTGACCTTAAATTTAAAATATTTACGTCTTAGAACTGTATTTTTAACTGTTTTCGAGAAAACTGAAATAAATAATAAAAGATTGAGGTCGAAAACCCCAACTATTTTATGTTTTGCATAAAATAAATTTGTTAAATCGGTAATAGACATAAAATTTATTTTTTTAAATTTATAATTAGTTTAATTGAGTAAAATGGTAAGAATAAAGTCCACAGAAACTAAATACGAACGTAAGAATTTCAAAGTTTATTAAAAACAGATCAAAATGTGACAGATTTTAAATAGGTATTGTACGAAATAAAATGTTTAGTATTATAAAACAAAGGAATTAAATAATTTAGAAAAATACCAGAATTAAAATACAAAAAAACGTATTAGAATCTTTAAACCTAATTAAAAATTAATTGTATCTAAATTTGTTTGAAATAATTCATTTCGGAAGTCGGCAAAAAACACAGCTGATCCCTACAATTAAGTGTTTGTTTGAATTTTATCACCAACATTTGGAACAATAAGTGTTTATGATTATCTAACAATGCTTTATAAATTTTCCAATGAAGAATACACAAAAATCATTTTTATTTATGGATTCTGCAATGGAAAGTTATTTAAACGATTAAAGAATTCATCTACAATAATTTAGTTTCAGAAATTATCATATACATACAATTTTAAAGCTGATTTTGAATTTAAATAAATTTACAAAAAATATTAGATTAATAGTATTTAGCTAAATACTAAAATTGTTGTAGAAATGTTAGAAAATATATAACAAAACTATTTATTATCAATTTGGTTTGCCAATTATTATGTATATTACCATGAAACACAGATATCTGGCAAATATCGATATTCTTCGTTGAATTGCGACACATATCAAATACGTCGATGAATGACCAAAATATTTTCTTATTCGGTCCTTCGCCAGTATATGTCGACAAACACAGATAAGTTCTGGAGGGGGTCGAAAATAACTAGAAATTAAAAAAAAAATAACCTAATACTAATCTTTAAGGTCGTAAACAAAGGAAGTTTAAATTTAAGCCAAACATTTATTTATAATATTATTTTACAAGTTTATTACAATTACATTTACATTTTACAATTTAAGCCAACTACTCTCGCTCCGCTCGTTAACCTCGTCTGATTAACGTTAAATATACAAATTATATATGTTATTTTTCAACACTGGAGGCAATTAATCAAATTCAACGGATTTATTAAAAAATTTAGTCAAATTTTCAACATTTTATAAATTGAAAGGACCAATCAAGAAATACAGAATATGTTAATTGCATGATTGAATGATAACGATTTAAATAAATGGTTAGGTGGTTTGACTTTTGTTCAATTTTTTATAAAAATAATTTTATTCTTCACCTCATTGCATGCGGTTAATTTGATTAATGGCCCCTCCAATGTTGGAGAATAAGATATATAATTTGTATATTTAACGTTAATTAAACGAGGCTAGCGAACGTAGGTTTTGTTTGGCTTAAATTTAAACTTCCTTTTTTTAGAAGGGTTCCTCGTAAACTAAGAGACTGGTATTAGGTTATATTTTTTTAAATTTCTAGTTATCGTTTCGATCCTCACCTGAGGTTATCTGTATTTGTCGAGATATAACAGGGAAAGTTCGATTAAGCAATTATTTCGGTGGTTCACCAACGTGTTTGATATGTGTTGACATTTACCGGAGAATATTGTTTTTTTTTTCATTTCGGTCTTCACGGTAACAAACAATTTTATTTTCCTGACATCATAACTTGAGCTATGCTGCAAGAAGGAAAGTATTGTAATTAGTCAAAAAATGGAGTATCAGGAATTTTTTATTTCTTGACGTTTCATGACCCACGAACTCAAAAAACAAAAAAACAATTGGGGGTAATGTTTGTACTTACCTATGTACGTGTTTTGACTGTTTGAAGCTAAATTTTCACTGGGTGAACTGATTTTGAGGAAATTTTATACAGAGAAATTTTGTATATGGGTTAATCTGTTGGTAAAAGTTTGGGGTTGTCCCACCAGGACAACCCCAAACCCACCAGGGGTGGGATAGATAATTTTTTTGAGGTCAATTTACTCAAAATTTTGCAAACATAAATATAAATATAAACGTTTAGATTAAGCTCAGCAATACATCCGTGTTCATCTTACAATTTTAAAAGTATTTTGTCTCAAAACCTTTTCTTTCCAAAAATAAAATATACTACCTTTTTATTTATTGCGTATTTTTTAACTAAATTTTTTTGTCCTCTTAGGTAAAGTGGTACTGCAAAAATTACTTAGGAGGCAATATTGGAGGTTTGAAAACTGATCAAAAATTAAAACATAATGATTTTTTTGAATTCTTTAAGGCTGTTTTTGTTTATTTAAACTTTTCAACAATAAATCTTCTATGTAAATATAAAAATGAATATTTGTTTGTTTGTCCCGTATGCGTTCCTATATCTTTCATCCGATTGTGATGAAACTTTGGTGAGTTGTGCGCACGCCCGCGAAGGTTTCTGAATTAGTTTGGATCCACTGGGGTCAAAATATTTTGAAAAATTGTATTTATGTTCCATATTTAGGCTCATATTCAGAATATGTGTTAATTAGATGGAAAGAAATATCTCTGCAAAAATTGCCTACCAAAAATTGGCGCTGGGGTTGAGATATTTGGAAAAATTTCATTTATGGTCAGATTTGGCTCATATTAAGAATATACTTACGTGAAAATAAATATTTTATCGAAAAATGGACCCCCGCAAGGTGGTGCTGAGGTTGAGATGTTTAGAAAATTTAATTCACGTAATAACTGTCTTAGAAGTCATAACTGTGTGAGATATTTACATAGACAACGATCGATATAGACAATGATAATCGATATCTCTCGATATATTTAGCTGCATTAAATTTAGTAAAAGAAGTACAGGTTATTTATTTATACGTTTTTTTATTACGTTCATTTTTCAGTGGAATTTTTAAAATTCTTTTTCCATTTGACATAGTAAATGTAAAAAAGCAATACTTTTCTTGAAAGTTGATGTGGGAGCAGGTAGTAATTAAGAAATACCGATTTTTTTAAATAAAAAAAAATTTTTTGTTTATTTAAACATAATGACAATTCTATAATAACTATCAGAAGCCTGGTACAGAAACCTTACTTTATGTAGACGACTTGACAATCTGGGGGACCAGCAGAAAGATGGTAGCTCTTGAAAAGTAGGCCAGCGATATGTTAATGGTGCTAAAGAGCTGGTCGGAAGATTACGAAATGATCGTCAACCCACAGAAGACAGTCTTTCAATTATTTACGCTTTCTACAAAGCAACATGACCTGGAAGTGTAGTTTAACGATCAGCTCATAATCAGGGCTAACGAAGCGAAATATGTGGGACTAATGCTGAATAAAAAACTAACCTGGACTAAACAAAGTGAAGTGGTGTTAAAGATGAATCTAGGCTGCGACTGATGAAACGAATAACAGCTATAAAATGGGGAACTAACGTAGAGGCTTTAAGAACTGCCTGTACGTCACATGTGAAACCAGTTCTGGAGTATGATCCAGAATTATGGTGACAGCTACTGACTCAGCCTTGAGGCTTCTTGATTTGGTTCAAAATAAGGCACTAAGGATCATATCCGGTGCGGCAAAATCAACCCCGATATTATCCATGCAATTACAGGCAGAATTTGAATCCCTAAAAAACAAACGAGAAAGGAATGGCACCCTTCTTTATGAGCGTGTTCTTAGAAACGGCAGCGACTACTAACCTAGAGTAAACTAGTAGGCTAAAACCACAAGTGACATTTAGCCAAGTGACTAAATCTATCACCTCAAAACTAAGCCTGAACTTTGAATTAAGAGAGCTTCTGCCGGACCTATCTAAACAGTGCTTTTGGACGTGTCCGTTTTCGGTTGCTTTACACTTCATAATGTCGATTAATAAATCCTGGACGAAGGGCAAAAGGCGTTCGCATTACCCACTATAGCTGAACACTACCCTAAGACAGAATGGTTTCGAATATTCACAAATGTATCAGCTACAGGAGTAAATACTGATGCAGACGCAGGTGTGTATACCAGTCTGTTACAACTTTAAGCAACTGTTGGGAAAAATGCCAGAAATTTTGGAGAGGTTGCTGTTATTATTGGCCTTTGAAAAAACTGACGGATGCTGCCGGAAAAAGATAGTGTTGCTGTCGGATTCAAAGGCAGCACTGCTTGCGATTTTCTGTAGTCAAATACCGCCTACTTATGGAATCCTCGCGTGCGAAAAAACACGGTCACCCTCAGTAAAACTGTAGATGGGCTAGTAAAGCAATGGATTCCGGGCCAATGAACAAGCAGATCGCCATGCGCGGGTGGATGCATGCTAACCACAGCTCATCCTGCCAATTTCATTGCATAGTGCGAAACGAATGGTCCTGGAGTGCTATCATGGAGAGAGTAAGAGCAGCAAATTTTAGAGATTGTGGTGACAAACGCTGGGCGTCAATGCTTGACTCTAAAAAACGACCTCCATTGAAATTACCTAGAGCGATAGCAGTGGCATGTTTTAGGCTATCCACTGGACACGATTATTTGCGACTCCATCTAAACAGAACAGAAGTAGCTGAGACTTCACAGTGTCTGGTGGCTATATATTGGGCTGTGCGGAATAAAATGACAGAAATGCCTACTCTGACGTAGAAACAAAAACAATTCTATAATAAAACTTCATTGTAATTTATAACCGTAAAAAAGAAATCTTAGGTAAACTTTTTCATGTATCATTATTTTTCCATTAAATAAGAATAAATAATCAATGCCAGGAAAGTATCACAATTTTTTTTGTCAGCTCTTATTGGCTAAACATCAAATAATACACAATGAAATATTTTGTATAAAAACTTCTAAATTTATTTAGAAGTTACATTAAATATGAATTTACATTAAAATATGAATTTTGACTTAACCACAATATAAAATTTAAAACATTTTGTTTTTGATACATACAAAATTGTCGTAACTCTTTTTAAACGATGAATATAGTTTTCATTAGTACATTACGGACAAGCTTTTTTGTTGTGTCAATGAATGTCATTTTTGTCAAAAAAAATAGTTCATTTTATTTTCAATTTACAAAAATACTACTGGTAGTTAGATTGTAATATTCACATGTAAATTTTCATTTCAACCCTTACTTACAACCCCTTATATGTTTAGCAAAGCTATTCAACAACTACAAACAGTTCATCTCTCCCCTAATGTCTAGCCAGTAACAATAGATGTTATGCTCTATAGAACTTGTAAAACTATATTAAAGCTTACTGCAATAGTATAAGAATAAGAGTTAATAACACCTTCACCTAAATCTTTCTTTATAAAAATGATGTACATATTTATGATATGTGCATTTACAAAAAAAAAAAAATGAAAGGACACTATTTTTCTTCTTTTTTTGTCTAATTCCCAATCGTTTTATTTTCGAATAAAAATCTCTACAACACTTTGTAATTAAAATATTCGATCGCAGTCGATGTTTTAAAAATATGTTATCTCATCTCTAGTTACTGTTATGAAATAATTTTCTGATTGTTGTAAATGTATAATGAAGAAACCTAAATTACAATACTGTCCTTCATTATTTATTTTGATAAATGATATAGTAAAAGGCCTGATTATTTACTTCCGCTACTGCTGATTGTTTTTATACATACCACAAAAATATTATCCACACATCATACTATTTCGATAAATCTAAATAATTATACGATGTCTAGTCACTATATGTTTTAAGTTCTCTAGTAGGAAAAAAACGGGCGGAAAAATGTTTCATGGTTTATGTTTCATTAAACATGATTTTATGTAGATTTCGTAAGAAAGCTACTTATTGTAATGGATACTATGATTGGACTTCCAAAATTTTGACATATCTTCGCGTTTCACATCCCCCAGACCCCAAAACCACTGTCAGTTCAAAAGTTTATATAATATATATATATATATATATATATATATATATATATTTCACTTTCTTGTGAAACATAACTGCTATAATTTTAAGCCAATCACTTTCAAATTGTTCCTTAAAAATAACTCGTCCCAAAATCTCGTTCGATTTCGTTAATAGGCAAAATCGGACCATGAGGGTGGAAAAGGGGATTATTAAAAAAAAAATATCGCTATACCTTTCTTATTAAGTAAAATATCGAATTCGTTTAATGTTCCTACTATTCTTTAAATAAGGGCCCAAAACTTATGTAAGTAAGGTTTTTTTATACCACCAACCATTGGCCCAGCGGGTTGAAAAAATGTGGTTTCGAAAACAAAAAAATCATACCTCCTTAATAGGCATGATATGGAATCGGTTTAATGTGATCATAGTCCTCTAAACATTACCTAACATTTGTGTATGAATCAATTTTTGATATGATCAACCCTTGCGGCAAGGGATGACCAAAATGTTGCTGGAATTGTAAGAAGATGGGCCTTATCATATGCTAAACATGTGAGAGATACATTTTTTCACATGCAACTATTGTCGAATTGAGTAAATTTGAAGTTTTTCTTAACTTTAAGGTGGAAATTTTTTTACCCTCTAGTTAGCACTGGTGAAATCTACCTCCGACTTCCGGCGTGTCAAAAGGGATTTTTTTTTTTTAAATGTTTTTACCAATTGTATAACTAAATAACCTTCATGAATTTAGCGTGCAAAGAACAACAAAAAATTTTATAATGGAAAGCTTTAAAATCCTGAACACTTTTAGCTATTTCTTGAATTGTAATTTGTAGCATAGCTCTAACCCCAAAGTTTCCCTTTTTTCCCCCAAAACACAAATATAATCTTAGATAAATCGTCCGTATCAAGAAGTATGAATCGTTTGAACTAATGAATTGTGCACGCTGCCACCCGGCGCGCTACCATTGGTCCACTCTGCGCCAATAGGAGCTGAAATAAAAGTTTTAGCATACGCAACAAACAAAAAACCCCCGCATCATCCTTTTTTATGGGAAAAATATGAATAAAATTTTTTACAAAAGTTTAAATTATTTGCTATTCGATGACCTTGGTTTTTAATACATATTTTGGTATTTGTTCCAAAATTAACAAGAAATGATTTGTTGTCTTAATGAATGTTGAGAAAATAGTTTTTTCTAAGTCTGTGTTCTAATGTTTGAATTACGCGGCTGGAACCTGTATCATAATGAGGGTCATTATGAAACAGATTTTCAGTATGGTAGGTATTCAGCCAATAAAAACCCTACTGTTTTCAACACTGACCAATCAGAAACGGGTATTGTTTAATATATCAGCTGTTTTTTTTTTTTTTTTTACTTTGATTTTAATCCGGCCTGCATGGCGCGAGTGGTAGCGTCTCGGCCTATCATCCGGAGGTCCAGGGTTTGAATCTGGTCAGACATAGGATTTTTCATACGTTGTAAAATTCTATTTCCATATCCCACGCACAAGCTTCAAGCTTATGTGACGGTATTATCATGCAAAAAAAAATATATTTAGTAGTTAGCAAGCAGTTAGTAGTTTACGTACAAGCAGAGGTTATTTTGAAAGCACAAAACAGTCATGTGTGTGTGTGTGTGTGTGTGTGGATGTGTGTGTGGCTGAAAGTAATTTCACTTTCATTTGAAAATGGATACTAAAGATTTTTAAAGGAAATTTAAAGTAAAAAGAATATTTTATTTTTTAATTTTCATTTCATATTAATTCAAAATGAATGTTACCTCCTCTCTGGTGGAAAGAATAATTGGTGAATTCATTGTTTGTTTTACATTATTTTTTTTTTTTTTAATTTATCAGGAAAGTTTTTTTTACTTTCCGGCTGGCATGATGTCGATTAAAATTCAAATAAATAAAGGAAATTTCGAGTTTTTCATGTAAATTATCATAATAAAAAAACAAACATTTTTAATCTTAAATTTAATAAAATTATCAAATATTTTAAATCAGAAAACAATATATCCTGTGGTTTATTTGGTTAGTTATAAAATTTGACAGGAAGGCACTTATGACGTGTGAGATTTTTGTTATTCTATATGTTTTTATATAGTTATAATTATTTATTTGGCTGAAAAGGTAAATTAATAATACATAAATTTAGGGCATTGCCTGTGAGAAATTAAATTGTTATTTTTCGCAAATTCTCCATAAATTTTCTTTATCAGTATTTTAGTTATTATCTTAAGTTTTAGGTTTACTATTATTTCATTATTTTACCATGGTCTCATGTCAGAAATTTTTATATAAAAAAAATTCCTTTGAATAGTCTTTAAATAATAATAATAATAATAATAATAAATGTTAATATTTAATTTTTATTTAGTTATTAAAAGTATATTGTTAAGTATATTAACTGCCCGTTTATTTCTGGATAGGTTACTTTAAAAAAAAAAAAAAAAAAAATTAGTTTTCATAGCTTCTGTTAAACTGCAAATTTAACTATATATAATTAACTAGTGGCTAGCTAAATGAAAGACGATGGTTAATCCGACTGAGTCTATGCATGTTTTCGATTAAGATGAGGAAGGGTGAGGGGAGTTCAAATTAATGGCGTTTTCATATTGCATGCTGTTAGCATGCGATTTCAAAGACTGCACCTCGACCGCCGTCAGACGTTGAGGAGTTATGTCAGAAAAAACAGGACGCAGCTTAATATTAAGTTCAAACAGAAGAACTGGGTTGTTAGCGGGTTGTAACTTTTTATTAAATAACACATAATTGCTGTACTCAGTGGTCCTGAAACCAACGGAATTCAATTATAGGATATGAAAAGTGAGAGCAACATCGAAATGGTA
This sequence comes from Lycorma delicatula, assembly GCF_047948215.1. Taxonomy (NCBI): domain Eukaryota; kingdom Metazoa; phylum Arthropoda; class Insecta; order Hemiptera; family Fulgoridae; genus Lycorma; species Lycorma delicatula. The sequence goes on along the minus strand of NC_134455.1, from coordinate 369,395,537 downwards.
CAACTCCAGAAAATACTATTGAGAAATATAACAGAAGCTTCGTGATTTACGAAAAAGTGAAGTACACAATTATCTGGGATTACCAACCTTCGAGAGGAGATACGGCGAATTAGTATAAGACAAAGTCAGACTGAACAAACATGCGAACCGGCTGGCGGTTAATCTCCTGGAAAACAGAGAAGCGGTTACAGCGGCTGTATATTTTAGATCTCTAAGTTCTCCAAGATTTTAGGTGAATCAGGCACACTAGGGTGTTATTAATCGTAAAAGTTATTCATATCGTTTCGCCATTTGCTTTTGTTAGTTTTTTGTTATGTTTCATTGTTTCTTTGTCTAATTAGTTATTCATTCTCTGATAAGGCAATTTTTGGTGTTTCCTTTGTTTTTATATTCTGAACTTCATCAATGTTCCTTGAAATCATCTTTGTATGCTGTTATTATGTTTATTATAAATTTATGTATACGTTATACGATATGTATGCATATCGTATAACGTATCATATGTACAGTTCTTCGAGGAATTTCAATGGAAACCTTTCACTGAGTGTAATTTTTTTTGTATTTAAATTTACTTATTGTTTCAGTAAGTTGGAACCGATTCTAAATTAAACACTGCGTCAAAAAAAAAATGTATGATTTTTGCATTCCATTTTTGGATGTATTTTAAACATATGAGATTTTCAAAATTATGAACGCAAAGCTCATAATTTGACGTATAAAACATAAAAGAAGACACAATGTGTCTTCTTTACTCCTTCTTTGATGAAGATTTCATAATGAGATATTTTTATTACAAATATTAATTCAGAAGCGTATCATACAGGTTAAATTTTATATGTTCGCGTGTGTACCTAATTATAGGCCTGCTTATAGATTAATTTCATCAGTATTGTAAATTATCCAAAACCTTTCTTGTTTTGAATTTTTGTTAATTATATGGAATTTCGTTCTTTGTTGTTACTGAGGTTATGAATTACAATTCATAATGATCGATAATGGTAATTCCATCGAATTATTTTCAAATCTGTTTATCCTTTATATTTATTATTATGAAATATTGACTTGTTGAATTTCATTAATGATGAAACTCAAATCCTTATATCTGGTTACGGGAATACTCATACTTCCTTTTCTTGGTTCCCTTAAAATCCCCGCAGAACTGCAGGAAATTGTAATTGATAATGAAATCCAGTGGAGAATGGTTTCGGAGAGAAACAGGGATGGGCTTTCAGAACTTTGTCATATTTTATAAGAACATCCGTCGCTTCCTCTGTGATATCGTCCAACTATAGTCTGATTGCTTCGATTGAACCCGATCGTGTTCCGCATCTCATCGTCAAAGCCATCAATCCAATCATTTCTTCCATGCTCACATTCCTTTTCAATTGGAACCTTTCATCTGGTCAGTTACCTTAATCCTGAAAAACAACAATAAATGCTTTGAACCCCCAAATTCCAAACCCGTCTTCCTTTAAAAAAAAACTTCTGTCTTATTTCTATGATTAATAACTTTTCTAAAATTCTAGACCGAATCAGCCAAGACTATGTCTACCACAAAACCTTTCACATAATAGCTGAATCTCAATACGGCTTTATGGAAACCGCTCCATTACATCTAATTTATTGTATTTTCTTCCAAGTGTCGGTCTTACTGTTGAAAAAAAAGGCCAATTGGAATTTATACTTCGATCTTCAGAAGGGGTTTAATAAGATTTCGCATTATCTCCTTCTTCAAAAGCTTAAAATAACTACGTTTCTTGCGATTTAATGGTCTATTAGTTATCATCTTATCTGAGACAGAGATGCTTTCGAGTTCATTATGTTAGAAAAACTTCAGAAGAGATCTTTCATGCAATCTTCAGTACCTCAGGGCTCTGTCCTGGAACCATTATTTTTTTTAATTTGTTTTTCAATCATCTTTAACAATTTAATACTGCTAACTTTGAGTTATTCACAGACTACCTCAAGATCTATCATCCAATCGTCAACAAGTCTGATCATCTATTCCTTCAGAAAAATATTTCAAAATGTGGAATGGTCCCAGCGTAATTGTATTCCTCTTAATTTAAGCAAAGTCGTATTTGTTTATTTAGCCCGCATGCTCCATATTTCGGTATCCCTAAACCACTGGCAGTTATTTAATAAAAAGAGAAAAATGTGTAAAGAACTTAGATGTTTTTTATGATGAATTAATGATATCTGGCCATGTGGAGGCGGTCCATTACTTAGCGTCATAGTCGGGTCGTGACTTTAGATATTGACTTGAAAAAAGTAAGTTTTAATATAGTATATTAATAATGGATATCCTATTTTTTGGAAATTAATTATGATATCCATATCAGATTGCCTAAAATTATTCAATTTGGTTTAGTTTGTAGCAACAGAAAGATCATAAGATTTATATATATATATATATATATATATATATATATATATATATATATACAACCGTTTTTACGAGGTCTGTAAATAAAGTAATGAGACTGGTAAAAAAAGGCTTTTTATTTACATTTTTTTTAATGTTTTCTATTATTCCAAAATGATGTCCTTTGAGGTATTTTTTTAAAGTCAGGATCAGGAAAAAGGTGTAGGGACTCAAGTCAGGAGAATAAGATGGTTGAGGAACTACAGGTATGCTTTTCTTTGCCAAAAACTCATTAATTGAGAGTGCAGTGTGGCAAAGTGCGTTGTAATGATCCAGCATCCAGTTGTCTTTTATGGCTGGTCTCACGCGGGCAACTCTTTTCCGCAGTCTTTCAAGAATTTATCGGTAAACATGTTGATTTTCAGTCTGTGCTGTAGGCAAAAACTCCTTATGGACAATGCCATTACTATCGAAGAAACAAATTAGCTTGGTTTTGATTTGATCATTTTTGCTTCTTTTGGGACGTTGTGAGTTTGAAGTGTGCCACTGTTGCTCTGGCGTTTTTATTATGTGTCGTACTCAAATATCCAAGATTCATCACCAGTAACAAATTTTTTTTAGAAAATCAGGATCAGTTTCAATTCGCCCTAGAAAATCGCGGCACAATTCCACCCTGTTGTTTTTCTGTTCAACAGTGAGGTATTTTGGGACAAATTTTCTACAGATTTTTTCATGTTCAATTTGTTGGTCAAAATTTGATGGCCTATGGTACGGTTGAAATTCAGTTGTTTTGCAATAATTCTGACATTTAATCGCTGGTCATACCGTATCAAGTCTCTGATTCGTTCAACATTGTCGTCAGTTTTTGACGTTAACAGTCTTCCAGAGCGTGGATCGTACGCAACTGATTCCCGGCCATCTGAAAATGCTTTAAACACCCTAAACACTTGGGCATGTGACAGAGCGTCATCTCCATACGCCCTTCTCAATTTTGAACAAGTTTCAGTAGAATTCTCACCGAGTTTAACAAAAAAATTGATTGAACAACGTTGCTCATAATTAGTAGGCCTATCACTAATTTTTTTAACGTACAACAAAAACTCGTATCACGAAAAGTTTGTTTACGTCTAACAGTAACAATAGGCTAAAAACATAAAAAATTATAATAAATCAGTTGTTCATATAACCATGTTTACTAGTAAATTTACAGTATTGCCACTTTGGCTGACAAAAAAAAACTAGTCTCATTACTTTATTTACAGTCCTCGTACTTAAGTAAAAATTAATTCTCTCCCTCCTAACTACAATAGGCAACAGACTAATTAATTTTTAAATAAAATTAATGAGATTATAATAACTCTTTTTTTCTTTTTTCTTTTTAACTATTTTTTAAACTAAAAACTTGATTAAATATTTTATAATAATATGAATTAGGTTTTATTTATCAGTTTAAAAAAAAGTTAGTACGGTATTTTAAAATTTTTATTTTGAAATTTATAGTTTTTTACTTGTTATTATATATACATATATATATATATATATATATATATATATATATATATATATATATATGTAGATTTCAAATTCAATTCAATATTTCAAACTACCTCCAAAGAACTAGGTTGTATTGCAGAATTCTATATGGGTTTATATTAGTTTAGGGAAACCTTTACTATTTCTACTCGATGGCAGTGGGAACGTACAAATAAGGGAACGTAATTAGATCCATTCCAGGTTAGTCGGCTGATAATCAGTCTACTTTGCCAGTATGTATGTTAATTTATGTTGATAGTTGTATTTGTGTGTTTGTGTTGTATACAAACTAGAGTGAAGGAGGGATAGTTTTGTCGAGTCAGAGATAGCGCGTGCATGCAGTCAGCCATTCCTATTTATTACTTAATAATATATAATTTTCTCGACACAGTATAGGTTGTTATTTATCTAGACAGTCTCTTTCTTGTCCAATTCGAAGCTAAAGGAATCATGTTTCGTTATTTCTGTCTTAGTCAGCTCTTCTCTTAGGTTTCTGTTTACTTTCTTCGTGGAAGCCAACTTATGTAATATTTACTACTTTATTTCTTCCTACTCTATATGCAAACGTCGCTCCTCACTTCGCTACTCTACACTATCTGTCATAGTTTCTGTAATGTTCCTGTACTACGAATCTTCCCTACTTCATGTCACCCGGTCGTAACATTTCTCCACACCTATTTTACCATGACAAAAATTGTTTTGCATATATTAGTATGTAAGGAAATTATTAATATTTTTAAACAATAACCTTTTTATTCTTTCTTTTTTTCATTTCATACAAAAAAAAATAAAAGATTATATAACTGCGCTTTGTAATGGATATTTTCAGATCATAATAATACATAGAATATTGTAATAATGCATTGTAATCTGTCTAAGATTTTGTTTAAATTAAAAAGAAAGTAAGTGGAAACTATCCATAATACTTTCTAATTAACGAGAGTGTACATCTAATAATAGTAATGTAGTAATAACTATGTAGTAGTAATAATAATACTTCAAAGATTGGCTGATAGTAACACCAAGCGTATGAACTTATATTACAAATTATTATTATTATTTTTATTTATTTTGTATTATATTTTTTTATTAGGAATTAAAAAAACACACTCATATATATATATATATATATATATATATATATATATATATATATATGTATGTATGTTACCGTGAAAGTCAGATATCTGTTTAATGTCGATATTCTCCGATGAATATCGACACACGAGATATATCGAAATGGTGTGTCGTGTCGATACTATCGACACACCAGGTAAGACCGAAATATTTGCTTATTTGGACCTTCCTCGGTATATGTTGGCAAAAACAAATAAGCTTTGGTAGGGGTTCGAAAAGATAACTAGAAATTAAAAAAAAAAAAAAACGCCCAATACCAATCTAAGGTAAAAAGATTACAAGAAACCCTCGTAAAAAACTTCCGTTTTTTTTTTGAAGAAAAAAAATTCAAAATTCTAGGAAGTATATAATTATTCTAGCTGAGAGTAAAAAGAATTTAGAAGGAACAATGAACGGCATGGATGAAGTGCTACGCAAGAACTACCGCATGAAAATAAACAAGAACAAAACGAAAGTAATGAAATGTAGTAGGAAAACGAAGCTAGACCACTGAATGTAAAAATAGGAAAAGTAATGATTATCAGGGTAGAAGAATTTTTTTATTTGGGAAGTAGAATTATTAAAGATGGACGAAGCAGAAGCTATATAAAATTCCGAATAGCACAGGCGAAACGAGCCTTCAGTCAGAAATATAATTTGTTTACATCAAAAATTAATTTAAATATCAGGAAAAGATTTTTGAAAGTATATGTTTGGAGCGTAACTTTATATGGAAGTGAAATTTTGACGATCGGAGTGCCTGAGAAGAAAATATTAGAAGCTTTTGAAATGTGGTGCTATAGAAAAATGTTAAAAATCAAATGGGTTGATAAAGTGGCAAATGAAGAGGTGTTGCGGCAAATAGATGAAGAAAGAAGCATTTGGAAAAATATAGTTAAAAGAATAGACGGATTTATAGGCCACATCTTAAGGTATCCTGGAATAGTCGATTTAAAATTAGGGGGACAGGTAGAATGAAAAAATTGAGCAGGCAGGTAACGTTTGGAGTATGTAAAACAAATTTTTAGGGATGTAGGATGTAGGGGGTATACCGAAATTAAACGACTAGCACTAGATAGAGAATCTTGGAGATCTGCATCAAACTAATCAAATAACTGAACACAAAAAAAAAGGAAGAATTAAATGATAAAAGTTTTCCACTGTGAGTAATTTTGTAGAAAATGAATAAGAGATAACACGTAACATTTTTGCAATAGTGAATGAACGCAGTCTCTTTTACTCTAATTCTATAGTTCTATTGTATACAAAACCTTAGCGAACTGAAAGGTGTTGACACAAAGAAAACTGATTATAAAATGATCGATAAAAATATTTTCGTATGAAATAAGAATATCATATATAGAAGAAAATTGTAAATTACAGCTTCCAATAAGTTTAATTTTCGAATACCGATAATTATTCATATTCAAATTCTTTTCTATCTGAATAATTTATTTCTCTGGTTTTCGTAGTCGAAACAAAACAGTTGGTATTAAATTTTTTTATAGATTGCTTAATATAGGCCTATATAAGTTTAATGATTTCATCATCGTCAAATGAAACATTAAAATCCATCTACGACGCGCAGGCTATTATTGCAACCGACATTCCGGATAAAATAGTGCGCATGATACTTGAGAGTATACGGTAGTTTTTTTTATTAAAAATCATATCAGAGTAAAATACGAGTAAGGTTATTGAATTATGATGTAACATAATGATAAACTAATTAATGAAATTATTATTTAATTTTTATAGTTCAAAAATCATATTTGGTTACACAAAACGTAAAATAAATTAATTTTCATAATCTACAAAGTATAAAAATTTTGTAGCTTGTGTTAATAATGTACGATACAAGCCTACACGTGATTATTTATTTATCCTACAAAAACAGAATAAAATTGCTTCCTTTATATATTCATAATGTAGGCGGAACGAGATGTCCTTGGCCCTTATTTTAGTCATATCTGTTGGTGTGATGTATCCTCCCTCAATGTTATAACAGAATCTAAAATTTATTTCAGTTTTATTTTACGATTTTTTATTATTGTTATATTTTTCTTGATTAAATAGGCAAAGAAACTGTAAACAAGAAAATATATTCTTTTAAAAACAACACTATTTTTAGATTTTTTTTATTTTCAAAAATTTGGTTAAAAACTTTAAAAAAAAAATAGTAATAAAAACAGATTTTTTTTTAAAAAAGATAATTCTTTTAACACCTTAACTGTTTTTATAAATTTCAATTCACACCAAACTGAACACGATTAATTAATAACAATTTAAAAGTAAAAATATAATATCGAATTAAAAAAAATATTTTATTTTATATTTTAATTCTTCATATATATATACCTCAAATATATATATATATATATATATTTGAGGTGTGTGAGAAAATTAATGAGATTGGTAACACTGCTAACGATCTGGCAACGCTGTGTCTACCGGTCTGTGCTAGACCGGTTTCTTCATCCCTTACACATGCTCAATACGAGTTTCAACTCCGTTCAGCCAAAACATTATTTTTGACAGCGCCATCAGTGAAATTGTGTTACGAAAATGGAGCATCGGAATTTAGAGCAACGTTGTGCAATCAAGTTTTGTATTAAACTTGGGGAATCCGTGAGTGTGACCTTCGAAAAGTTGGGCCAGGCCTATGGGGAACATTGCTTATCAAGAGCACAAGTTTTCCGCTGGCACAAATCATTTTTGAAGGCAAGTTGAAGATCAACCTTGCTCAGGGAGACGTTCAACTTTAAAATCTGACGAAAACGTTGAGCGTGTGAGGGTTCTTGTGAGATCAGACTGTCGTTTAACAATAAGGATGATGACTGAAGAGTTAAATTTAAACGCTTTCACCGCACATCAAATTTTGACAGACGATTTGGACACGCGGAATTTGTGCCGAAAAACTACACAACGGAACAGAAGGGCAATCGAGGAAACGTGTGCGTTGATCTTCTTGAGAGTATTGACAATGACCAAGAATTCTTCAATCGTCTGATCACAGGTGATGAATCATGGATATTTGAGTACGATCCTGAAACAAAGTGGCAAAGCGAAGAGTGGCACACTCCGTCATCTCCTCGACCAAAAAATTTCGAATGAGCAAATCAAAGATAAAAACCGTGCTGCTAATTTGCTTTTTTGACGGTAGGGGTATCGTGCGTAAAGAATTTCTTCCTTCAGGACAAACTGTAAACCAAGTGTTTTACAAAGGTGTCCTTGAAAGGCTCAGGAAAAGAGTGATTCGCGTGAAACCAGACATTGCAGACAAGTGGATGCTTCATCATGACAATGCCACATGTTACACGACCATTTCCATCAGGGAATGTTTGACCTGAGCATTTTTAGAGTTCCTCAACCCCCCTATTCATCTGATTTGAGTCCTTGTGAGTTTTTCCTTTTCCCAAAATTGAAAAATGTCTTAAAAGGACGTCATTTTGGAACTCTGTAGAACATTCAAAAGACTATGACCGACCAGTTATTAGCCCTACCAGTTGAAGCCTTCCAGAGCTACTAGCGAGTGCGAACAACGACTCCGCTGGTGTATAGCTGCCCAGGGGAACTACTTTAAGGGGATAATATTGTTGAAAAAATAAAAACTTTGGTAAGTGAAAACTTAGTCTTATTACTTTTCTCAAACACCTCGTACAGAGAGCGGTTTCCATTAAAATCCCTTAAAGAATTGTACATGTATACATATCTTATACAGTATACATAAATATATATACTAAATATAAATTAGTACATACAAAGATGAGCCCAAGGAAAGTTCAAATATTTTTATTTTTCTGTTTAGCCTCCGGAACCACTGTAAAGTATTAACTTCAGAGGATGAATGAAGATGATATGTGTATGAATGTAAATGAAGTGTACTCATGTACAGTCTCAGGTCTATTATTCCTGAGATGTGTAATTAATTGAAATCCAACCACAAAAGAATACCGGTATCCACGATTTAATATTCAGATCCGTAAAATGTAACTGCTTTTACAAGGCTTCAAACCTCAGAACTCCAGACTTCGAAATCAGCTGATTATTTACAATAACGATTTCACCATTACACCAACTCGATGGGTAGATAAAGTTCAAACCATAAAAAGCAAAGAAACCACTAAAACATAGATTTATCAATCACACAAAGAATAAATAATCAAAAAAAGAAACAGTGAAACATAACAAAGAACCAGCAAAAGTAAGTGGTGAAATGAAATGAAGAATTTTGATGATGCACAACCCTAGTTGGTTCACCTCAAATCACGGAGAACTTACAGATGTAATATATGCAGTTACTTTAGACACCTTACGAAAACCAGAATGTTAATCGGGTTTCAGTTAAAATATTTGTTCAGTCTAATTTTTTATCTTGTACCGAATCTTCTCTCGAACGGTTGACAATCCCAGATAATCGTGTTTTTCAGTGTTCTTCTCAAACCACGGATCTTCTGTTATATTTCTTAATAGTTTTTTGTGGATTCTGTACGACTTCGACTTTACTCTCACTTGTCGTACCCCATAGTTGAATTCCGTTGGTCCAAATCGGTTTCAGGATCGCTGAATACAATTATTTTTAGGAAATGATAGGTACGACCCCCTGCCTGACAACCAGTGCATCTCCCTGAACTTAATATTAAGCTTCGTCTCTTTTTCTTCCTTATATGCATCCTCCAAGTCATTGGTGATCTGACTTTATGGTTCCGGTAAATTGGAATTGATTGTAAGTTAAACACTATAGCAAAAAAATAAGTATATATATATATATATATATATATATACTCTGAGGCCTATAGCCTGAATTGTTTGTTAAAATTAGTTTTATTAACCTTATTTTAATCTTTTTTTTAATCTTATATTTATTTTCTATTGTACATGCAGTTATAAAAAAAAACTGCTGCCCAAATGAGAAAAAAATACTTTTATAAAATTACAGAAGGTATGAAATCTGTATTTTAAAAAATAAATCAGAAAAATATATGGTGAGAAAAGTTATATCGATTATTGCATGAACGTAGACGACCTGGAAAGCGGAATTATGATTTTTTTTTTTAATCTAAATTTTCTGATTGACTTTTTTAAATTATATAAAAATGAAATAAAAATCAACCTTACTAACGATCTGTTTGTGTTTCTCTAGTACTTTCGGTCATTTGATAATCTTCAAGAGATAAGTTTTCTTTCAATTTAAAAACATAAAAATTAAAATATGCGAATTAAAAAGATATAAAATATTAAAATCATAACAACCGGTCGTCAATGTATGAAAATAATTACGTCCGTTACGTAAGGAAGTTATGAAATTCATAACAACTGCGACTTCCTTACGTAACGGACGTAATTACTTTCATACAAAGACGACCGTTTGTTATGTTTAAATATACAAAAGGGGATAAAAAAGATTTCCACCTTAAAGTTAAGAAAAACTTCAAATGTATTCAATACGACAGCGGTTTCATGTGAAAAAAAGTTTGACATATTTAACATCCGACAAGCACCATCTTCTTACAATTCTAGCAACATTTTGGTGATATCGAAAATTGTTTAATTCAAAAGTTTTAGAAAACGTTTAGAGGACTGTTTAAACGACCACTTTAAACCGATTCCATACTGTGCCTGTTTAGGGAGGTATAATTTTTTTGGCTTCAAAACCTCATTTTTTCTACTCCCTGATCCAATGGTTGGGGGATATCAAAAGGCTTTACTTAGATACGTTTTAGGGCCTTATCCAAAAAAAAAAAAAAAAAAAATAGGAACTTTAAACGAATTCGATATTTTACTTAATAAGAAAGTTATAGCGATATTTTGTTTTTTCGATAAAGCTCCGCATTTCCACCCTGGTCCCATGGTCCGATTTTTTTCATTAACGAACTCGACCGAGATTTTGGGTCGTTATATTTTATATATTAATTTGAAAGTGATTAATTTGAAAGCGCAAAATTATGCCAGTTGTGGTGTCCACAAGAAAGTGAAATATATGTATATATATATACATAAACGTTTGAATTGACGGTGGTTTTGGGGTCTGGGGGATGTTAAACGCGAAGATATGTCGAAGTTTTCCAGAAGTCGAATCATGGTACCCATTGCAATAGGTAGCTTTCTTATGAAATCTACCTAAAATTCTAATGTACAACAAATTAAATAAATATAGATCGAATTTGTAAACCTTCTTATTATTTCTGAACTCCGTTCTAAGGAATATACAAATATGAGTACATGTATATATCAAGTAAATCAATGGATATATAAATAAATAAGTAGAAATCAGTAGTATTTATCATAACATTAGCCTATTTAAGAACTATTAAAGAAAGTCTTTTTTATTAAACTATGAGTGGGGTACAACCAGGAAGAAAACAATAATTAACTAATTATCTTAAGTTTGATACAAATTTCTATTGAACATTGTAAATAATTATAATTACATGATAATGTTTGAACAATTATTCTTTTATAAGATTGGTATAAGATTATTGTAATAAGCAGAAGAAAAAGCTGACAACAATGTAACTGAACATTCTTGATATTTGTATTGTACTTAAAATGTATCACTTCTCTTTTCTGTTTGCTTTACTTTCCCGTCTAGATAGCGCTATAGCTCTAGAAGGGAAAGTAATGTAATCGGCCCAATTTAGGAATAAGCCGTCTCACGCTTATTCCTTATTCCAGATTTCACTGGATCTTGACGTTTTGATACCTAAAGAACCCAAAAAGACCAAAATATAAGATGAAAATTATTCGGATCTTGAAGTACGTGTGCTCGGTGTCACCCTCTAAATCGCCTTATATCTACAGAACTACTGGAGCGACTTTGACCAAACTTTATAGGATTACTTCAATATATGGGGCATTGATGCCTTTAAATTTTTAACTTAAAAGGTCAGGGGGTAGGGGGTTGAGGCGGTAGCTGAAGGTCATCATAGATATATTGAGATTTCGTATAATTAAGGCCATATTTTTCTTGAGTACATTTGTTAACAATTAAAAAATAACAATATCTGCAAAAAAATATTTTTTGTAAAATCGCATCCCCACCCCAAAAGATGCTCTAAACTACTACTGTATTCTGACATCACAGATGAGCGGTAGAATTAAATAGAGGAATATAAATGTAAAAAAATTAGCTGTATCTGTTTGGGTCTCGAACTAGATCCGGTTGACTCGATACCTGGTGAGTGGAGCCTCACGGCTACACCGGTCTGCCGACCGCACAAGCGAAATTCGTTCTATGTAAGTTGTGAAATTACATTAGTTAGTGCCGACCGTCGCCGTTAGTACTTCCATATCCGCGCGAATGAAATACGGTATGCAAGCGTCCTTTAGTTAAAATCATTGAATTAAAGAAACGAAAAAATATTATGTTTAAATAAAATGATAAATATTTTAAATTACGTTGTGTGTATGTGGGTATAAGCCGTGCAGCAGAACAACTCATAGTGTTGTCAGCTTTATTTTTTTATAATAAAACTGAAATTTGAAGGATATATTTGAAATTGAAATAAATAACCATCTAAGGAGAGAAAATAAAGCCGTTAAAACGCCCTTATTTTATTGTTAAATTAGCAGAAATCAAAGATAACTTACAAGATAATGTATGAATTTAATTTAAAAATAATTTACACTGAAACAAAAGAAATCTGACGGAAAGTGTAATAATGAGATAAAGAAGAAATATTAAAAAATTAACAGATGAACAAGATAAAACAGAAGTTACGAAAATTTTTTATTTAGGTTGTAACGTTCCGTGTTTTTATTATTTTATGTTTTTATTTAAATAATTTAACCTTCAATAAAAAAGTGTACGAGTAAAGGTCAATGTTCTTCTCATCAACAAAAATTAGGTCAAATGATTCTTTGTTTCTACTACAACTTATAAATGATTGTAACTCTTGAACCCGTGAACCGTTTTTCAAAATACAAATTCGCTTTTTTTAATAAGGATGTATACTAAATTATTGTATCATTAGATTTCAAAATTTATCACTTTTTAGGATTTTTAATTTTTTATACTTGGTAAAGAATGAAAGAAATTATAATTCATTTAATTATATACTTCATTCTAATAAATTTACTAATAACTAATCGTTATCATCCCACTTAATAAATACGTTTTGCATATGTATTCAATATCTTATCTCTTCAAAACGCTAATTATTACAATCAAGATTTAATATAATTTTTATTCTAATTTTAAAAAAATGTAAAACTTAAATATATCAATAATTGAATAGATTTTAATTATTATATTTTCATTTTTATTAGAAGTTTCTGTCAATTAATTGGTTTTTATTCATTTTTCTGTACGATGAATTTCAACTTTTTTCAAAAATTTTGTATGATAAGGAAAGCTGGTTTTAATCTGATAAAAAGAAAAATAGTGTACGTTCATTTAACTTCATATCAATGATTAGGTCATTACTAGAGACGTCAGAAACATAATTAATATTCCGAAATTTCTGAATCATTGATAAGAATTAAATATTTTTTTACTATTATTGTTATTATATTTAATCTTTGACTAACATCATTGTTAGATTTCCTAAAAACGGATTTTTTTAATGTTTATTATCTCAATCTAAACAATGAAATTTGATGGACGTATTATGTAAATAATTTTTAACAAATTCTCCAGTTTCTTAAGCCTTTGTCCAGATAGACCCGGTCACTGGATAATGAAGTTCAGGAAGAATAATATTCATTTACTCCAGTAATTTCGACTTCTCTTGTTTGATTTGTTTTATTTAAAATTATCGGATAATTCAAAAAACACTGCCCATCTTTAAAAAAAAATAAAAATTTATTTACATAACTTATAATTTTGGTTTAGGTCTCATGTCATACAAAAACACATCAAGTTTGTTAACCAACATTCACTTTGGTTCGATATAAACGCCATTTGTAATGCGATAAACGAGGTATGTGAGAAAAGTAATGAGATTGGAAACACTGCGAGCGATCTGGCAACGCTGTGTATACCGGTCTGTGCTAGACCAGTTTGTTCATCCCTTCCACATGCTCAGTACGAGTTTCAACTCCGTTCAACCAACACATTATTTTTGGCAATGCTATCAGTGAAGTTGTGTTTTTGTTGTGTGTTACGAAAATGGAGCTTCGGTATTTAGAGTGACGTTGTGCAATCAAGTTTTGTCTTAAACTTGGGGAATCCGTGAGTGTGACCTTCGAAAAGTTGGGCCAGGCCTATGGGCAACATTGCTTATCAAGAGCACAAGTTTTCCGCTGGCACAAATCATCTTTTGAAGGCCGAGAACACGTTGAAGATCAACCTCGCTAAGGGAGATCTTCAACTTCAAAATCTGACGAAAACGTTGAGCATGTGCTGGTTCTTGTGAGATCAGACCGTCGTTTAACAATAAAGATGATGAGTGAACAATTAAATTTAAACACTTACACTGTACATCAAATTTTGAAAGACAATTTGGTCATGCGAAAGGTTTGTGCGAAATTGGTGCCGAAAATCTCACAACGGAGCAGAAGGACAATCGAAGAAACGTGTGCGTTGATATCCGGACAGGATTGACAATGACCAACCCACCGGGTTGGTCTAGTGGTTAACGCGTCTTCCCAAATCAGCTGATTTGGAAGTCGAGAGTTACAGCGTTCAAGTCCTAGTAAAGCCAGATATTTTTACATGGATTTGAATACTAGATCGTGAATACCGGTGTTCTTTGGTGGTTGAGTTTCAATTAACCACACATGTCAGGTACGGTCGAACTGAGAATGTACAAGACTACACTTCATTTACACTCATACATATCATCCTCATTCATCCTCTGAAGAATTATCTAAACGGTAGTTACCGGAGGCTAAACAGGAAAAAGAAAGAAAGAAAAGAAAGGATTGACAATGACCAAGAATTCTTCAATCGTGTGATCACAGTTGATGAGTGCTGTATATTTGAGTACGATCCTGAAACAAAGCAGCAAATCGAAGAGTGGTACACTCCGTCATCTCCTCGACCAAAAAAAATGTCGAATGAGCAAATCAAAGATCAAAACCCTGCTGATTTGATTTTTTTACAGTAGGGGTATCGTGCGTAAAGAATTTCTTCCTTCAGGACAAACTGTAAACCAAGTGTTTTATAAAGGTGTCCTTGAAAGGCTGAGGAAAAGAGTGATTCGCGTGAGACCAGACATTGCACACAAGTGGATGCTTCATCATGACAACGCCCCGTGTCACATGACCATTTCCATCAGGGAGTTTTTGACCTCAAAACGCATTCCTAGGGTTCCTCAACCCCCCTATTCATCTGATTTGAGTCATTGTGACTTTTTCCTTTTCCCAAAATTGTAAAATGTCTCAATAGGACGTCATTTTGGAACTCTGGAGAACATTCAAAAGACTATGACCGACCAGTTGAAGCCTTCCAGCGCTGCTACCAGGAGTAAGAACGACTCCGCCGGTGTATAGCTGCCCAACTAATAATTTTTTTGTTTGAAAAATTGTGTTGATAATAGTGTTGTTTGAAAAAAATAAAAACTTCGGTAAGTAAAAAGTCAGTCTCATTACTTTTCTCACACACCATGTACATCCCAAATGATGGAAATTTCAACATTCCAGCTGTAACCAGCAGGTCAGACGTTAATTCGAAGTCTTAGCTCAACAAGTTCAGTAGGAACATAAACACGATCATTAATGAAACTCCATAAGATAAACTAGCGGGGTCAAATCTGGGGAGCGAGGTTGCCATAAAATTGGAACTTTACAACCAATCGACTGACCTGGGAATCGAGTATCAAGAAAATCTCTGACTTCTAGGCGATAGTGAGGTGGTACCCTGCCTTGCTGATAATAATGGGGTCCATCTTAGTCATCATCATCTATGTGAAGAATTAGAAAATTTCAGAGCATAAGGGATACCATTTACGGTTGCCTCTTGGAAGAAGAATGGGCCGTTCTGTCTGGAAGAAGAACAGTCTGTCTTAACGTAGGTTTGGTGTCAAGAATAAATTCTATGTCTACTAGTAGGATTTCGTACTCTACGAAAATTACATTAAACTACAGTTGCGCTGCAGTTCAACTTAATTTTCCCCGTAAATATATTCATTTTTAACTGCTCTGGTGGCGAAATTCGTTACTAATGAACTACGTGAGTCAAAACTTGATGTATTTTGCTAGGAAATGAGACCTCAACAGAATCTGTAAATTATCTAAATAAATTTTTATGTTTTTTTAAAGTTGCAAATTCCTTTTTGAGTCACCTGGTATAGATTTTTAAACAAACTATTTTTTAGTGGAATTTTTACCTCATTTATTTATTCCTTTATTGTAATAGGATGGACCCACAAAACAAAGAAAAAATTTATACTGTTATTATTATTTTTTATATTATAATTCATTTGATTAAAATTATGAATATTGAAATTTTTGAAGTAAATTTTGATTTAATGAATAATAAATTAATTAATTTTTAATTTTTTTTTTATTTTGCAAGGAAGACCACCAAGGTCGTAACATAGAAGAATATATAAAGGAAAGGGGGATATAATATACAGACTGGCATTAAAAGGAAAACTTTCATACAGAAAAGAATTTCGGTCAGATCAAATATATACGTATTTCGAAATTTCTTTAAAGATATTTGTATGGTATTTATCGATTAATTTTACTGATACATGGATAAAAAACACACAATAAAGTAAAGAATAATTTTCTTTATAATGTGGTTTATAGTAAGAAACTTAAGAAAGGTTTGGGTTATAAAATTAGAGATAGAAATGTATTAAAAGCAGTAAGAAAGGATAAAAATTTATGTAGAAATTCTAACGAAAGGGGTCTTTATAGAGATTAATTCATTTAATCGGATATGTTTAGCAATCCAGATTTAATTAACTTTACGGTAGCGGAGAAGAGTTGAAAGTTAAAACTGTAGAAGAATTCAAAAATTAGAATATATAATTCATATCATTAACGGCGATTAACACTTACTAGTAAGAACAAACAGCATCAAACCAGTGAAATAACTTCCATTATGATTTCTTTGAAGAAGTTCGAAAAATTATTACATTTTCAATTCTTTTTTGTTAAACTCCGGGACCACCGTTAGATATTACTTCAGAGGAAGAGATGAATGACAACCTTTAATAAATTTTTAACGTAACTCTCGCGTTGACATTGCATGATTCAGAAAAAATCATTTGAAAATTTTTACTTTGATATGTAGAAATAGTAAGTTTTTTAAAAATAATCTCAAAAATCAAATTTATTTAAAATTGTGTAATTTTGTTTGTTGAATCATTTCACACAATGTCTTTCTTTTATTGTTTTCTTTATAGTAGATAAATTTAAAAAAAATTATTTTTACAACATAATATCTAATATTTAAGATTTTTACATAAAAACTTTTAGAAGTATTTTTACTACATCTATGACTAATCTACAATAATTCATTTCTCGTAATTTTAAATAAAATAAAAAAAATAAGGACAATTGACATGTAGAGTCAGCTTAATTTTTTTAAATAAATAAATATATCAACTTTAACATTTTTTTATCTCTGATAAAAACAAAATCTATTACCGTACAAATAATATATGTTCTGGCAGTAAGCAAATATTTACAATCAGCTGAGTTTCATACGATTGATAAAGCAGTTCACCGAATATCTATACTATTATGCAATGAGGAATAGGGTGAAAACCAAAATTCACCGAAATTTTATTTCGGTTTTCAGATTTCAACGGAAATATCCATTTTGACCAACGTTGAATCCATTTTGACTAGTTTCGACGTGACATCTGTACGTACGTATCTATTTCGCATGACTCAAATACGATTAGACGTAGTACGTTGAAATTTTTTATTTAGGACTGCTGTAACATCTAGTTATGCATCTCCCCTTTTGATTGCAGTTGACTACACCAAAAGTCTCCAAAAAAGCCCAAAATCTAAAAAAATTGGAATTTGCACTTTTTCTTAACTGCAGTAATAAGCCTCACTGAGAGCTTTTCAACGATATATCATAAGTGAGTGGTACTTACTTTCATTGGTTCCAGAGTTACAGTCAAATTAAATTTTAATTAATGAAATATTTGGTCTTTCAAGGGGAAGGCACATCGGTTCGATTCAGACTTCATCTCTGACTTTGTTATTAATTTAAATATATTGATTTGTTAATAATTATTAACCTCTGATTGTAAAAAACATTTACAATAAATAATAATTCAGTATTAACAATAAAAAGAGAATATATATATGAAAACAAAATAGAACTTATTAGTGAAATAAAATTTTATTTACTTTTAAAAATGTTATATGTAATTTAATAGGCGTACAAGGAAGTCATGTGCTGTTCACATCAGATTTGGTGAAACATCTGATTATTTAATATTATTTGAAAATTATAATTTAGAATCGTATTATTTTTATTTATGCATTTGTTTCAGTCTACTTGAAAATAAATACCTCTATAAAATTTAGTAACCTTCTCCTGTTTCTTTTTGCTTTCATTTTGTTGATGGTTATATCATAATAATTTAAAAAACATAGTATTAGATACATTTATTTAATGAGTAATAAAAGGACTTTTACTTTAACCTAATATATCAGGTAAGATTGTTGAATTAATAATTGTATAAATATTTGATGTTAATAAAAACTAATATTTTAACAATTGTGTAACTGTCCACTTTTATTAATGAATTAGAGCGTCGTATTTCACTTTCAAATGAAATAAGTTTAAATTATGTGCAGAAAATGTGTGTATATATAATTTAAGCTACCTATTGTAATGGGTACCATGATTTGACTTTCGGAAAATTTCGACATATCTTTGCGTTTCACATCCCCCAGACCCAAAAAACCACTGTCAGTTCAAAAGTTT
Organism: Lycorma delicatula; assembly: GCF_047948215.1. NCBI lineage: Eukaryota > Metazoa > Arthropoda > Insecta > Hemiptera > Fulgoridae > Lycorma > Lycorma delicatula. The sequence goes on along the minus strand of NC_134455.1, from coordinate 369,376,677 downwards.
ATTTAATTGTATATATAAAAAACAATTTTTGATATGATCAACCCTTTCGGCAATAGATGTTCAAACTTTTGCTGGAAATGTAAGAAGATGGGACTTGTCGTATGCTAAACATGTGAATCTTTTTTCACATGCAACCGTTGTTGTATTGAGTAAATTTGAAGTTCTTCTTAACTTTAAGATGGAAATCTTTTTTATCCCCTAATTAGCACCGGTGAAATTTACCTCCGCCTTCCGGGGTGCCGAAAGGGATTTTTTTGTAAGGGATAAACAAAAAAACCGCCCAATCTAAAGAGTACTAAATTTTTACCCATGTTTCTTGGCATAAGTGAGAAATGTTTTGGACATATTCATTTCCAAAAAAAAAGGTGTATGTATATATATATATAATTAGTAAATATATATAATAATTAATAAATATATATAATTAGTAGTGGAGGTTTGCCGGTTGAAGCACAAACCGTAATGAATTGAATTAATGAACAGTGAAGAGGGGTGAACTGAATGATTCGAAACAATCGAATGAATAATATTACATAATAAAAGAATTAAATTTACAGTAAGTAAAGTAATTTATATCTATAAAGAGGAAGAGGGTTTTTGTTTTTTCGGTATAAAAAAGAAAATTATTCGGTCTTTCGCAACTAAATTTCTATTTAGATATATTTCATCTCAAAGAGAATTGCCGGTTGAAGCACAAACTTTAATGAATTGAACTAATGATTGAGAACTATGAGTGTCTAACACTATGTGAGCTGGGTTTGAACTAATTATGAAGATTTAAAAACCAATTTCAAGATGTTTTGAGAATCATTCCGAGTATCAGGGATTAAAATTGATTTTCGAATTTTTTTCCAAACCCTATTATTTTTTTTTAATTTTGGTGAATGTAACCTATATGTCAATAAACCCATTTCTAGATTTTTTTAAATCACCTTGAAACGGGATGAAGAAAAGAAAAAATATTTTTGAACAATGATTGTAAATCTCTCAATCCCGACTATAGTAAACGAGATATTAAAAATAAAATGGAAAGATTGGCCCCTACGGGAAACGCATAACTATATGTGCGGGCGAAGCTCCGTCAAGGAGCTACTTACGTATTAAATTTTAAGTTAATGAAAGAAATTTCGTTTTTTAATATTTCAGCGATTTACTTAAATAGTATCTATACTAGTTTGAAGAACTAACTTTAATAGAAGAAAAACAAAAACCACTTACCTAGGTAGGATAAACCTGTTGTTACTTGATTAATCACTAATGTTGTTAGGGCTTAATACTCCATATTGAATATATTTATCCTCTCCCCACCATACAACAGATTACATTTAAATTTTATTTTTATAAGGTTGGGCATCAGATACTCGTCACCACTAATTATTATTAACATTTGTATGTGCATTTTTCTTTGTATAACCATTTATTAAATTATTTTATGCCTTTCAAATTATAATAATTACTTTATATTCATTAAATCTATTTACGCGGTAATCAAGTACTTACGTAATCATGAACTTATTTAAATCTATACCTGTAACTAGCAAACTGCATCTATAGATATGTTATTATATATAAAAGAAAAAAATTACTTATATTCGTAAAAAAAAAATGAGGCTCATCTTCATATTCTTGTTTTTCTGTTATAATTTTAGGTACTCTAGATATAAAATAAATAAAAATTAATACAAAATACTACATTATTGATATATATATATATATATATATATATATATATACATATATATATATATTTATCGAATCACAACTATCGATTATATCGGTTTTCGATTGTACTATTTTTCTGTTTAGCCTCCGAAACCATCGTTAGGTATTACTTCAGAGGATGAATGAGAATGATATGTAAGAATGTAAATGAACTGTAATCTTGTGCAGTCTCAGGTCGACCATTCCTGAGATGTGTGGTTGATTGAAACACAACCACCAAAGAACACCGGTATCCACGATCTCGATTGTACTATTTTTTTTTTTTTTTTACCTCCTAGACCATCGTTAGGTATTGCTTCAGAGGATGAAATTAATGATTTGTAGCGTATGAAAATGCCATGCTGACCGGGATTCGAACCCAGGACCTCCGGATGAAAGGCCGAGATGATATCACTCGCGCTACGGAAGCCGGCTCAATTGTACTATTCACATAATTATTCCTAACTAAACAGATTATTTATTATTAAGAAGAGAAAATTAATGAAACAATTTTTTTTTATATAGTAACATAGATTGATTACAACTTTATGAAGTTAAGCTTTATAAAAATGTTTGAATTTAATATAAATTTCTTATGACAACTACAAGAAATAATTGATTAATGTTTTATTAATGTACTTTAATAATTTTATTAAATAGATCGAATAGAACTGATCAAGCGAACACAATGTTTAACCCATTTTATAAGAAAATATTTCTATATTTTTTGTAACGTGTTCGTGAGGAGACGGAAGTTCAGTATAGAATACATATCAAAGCTGGAAACGAAGCTGGAAATCGAAGCTGGAATTTACTTGAAAGAAGACTGAGTAGGCTACTTGTACTGGACCTTGTTGATCTTTGAGGCCGTGGGTGATCATTGAAGTGCGTGACCTGCGGGATGATACAATGATTATCATGTTAATGATAGATTAAACTCTTAGAATCTATATTGTTTTTATTTGCCTTTATCAAACTTTATTATTTTTTTTTATTAAATAATTGCTACGTTTGCGATATGAGAGATGAAGCATATTATTATTGTATTTCAGATGGGCTGTGATTGAATGGTATTCTAAAAGGTTACTCTAACCAGAAATTTTACTTATGATCGCAGTCCTTTTTGCGACCAATATAAAAATAAATTGCACAAAAATAAAGTTTCTATAATAATCTACGTAAATTTAAATGAAATAAGTAATGAAAAATTTAATTTAAGATAATTAAATTTTATAGCTAATATAAAAATGTTATGAATAGTATTATTATTTAAAGCACGTAAAAATTTATTTAGATAACTTACAGATTCGGTCGAGTTATAATTTCATAACAAAACCCATCAATTTTGACTCACTATGTTCATCAGTATCGAATCCGGCCACCAGTGCTGTCACCTGTGTTATTAAAAATGGATACATTTATTGATGCTGAACGTGCTCCCTGTGTGTTTTGGTTCACGATTTAGTCAGAAACTGCAGTTCAACGTGATTTGTAGAGAGTACAGTACGGATCATCCTAGTAGGCACACAGTTTACTCTTGACTCCAAAATCACCAGAACACCAACACATCACTGAAGCTGCTGTAAAACATCTCAGGGAAAGCTTTGTACGTAGTTCAAAGAAATCAACTCGACGTGTGTTCGTGAGTTTGGCATTCCACAAAAGACTGTTTCGCGCACATTAGTAAACGATTGCCCTTAAAGCCATACAAATTAACCGTGGTTCAACACATTACAGATTGTGACAAAATTCTCGGCTGCAGCTTTGTACGAAAATGATGAATTAAATTGCAGGCAACGTTACACATTTTTAGACAATGTAATTTTTAGTGATGAGTCAACGTTTCGCATTAGTGGCAAAGTGAACATCCCTAACTGCCAAATATGAACACCGAAAATCTCGATTTAATATTGTAGCATATTCCTGATAGTAAATTTGTGCCTTAAGGAAACAAAAACTGTACAGCACGTTCTTCTTCCAGAAGGAAGTCGTAAAGGTTATCGTTTATCTGTACATATTTCAAAATTTTCTAATTCCTCAGTTAGACGATAATGACCAATATGGACACAATTACTATCGACAAGACGGGGAACCACTTCACTACCACCTAGAAGTCCAAGAATTTCCTGATAATCGATTCTCAGGTCGGTTGATTGGAAGTAAAGGTCCAATCGCACGGCCACGTCGCTCCCAGATTTGACCCCGCTAGATTTTTCTTGTGCGGGTTTCATGAAATATCGAGTTTTTGTACCACCTTTACCTGCTGATCTTATTGGGCTAAGACTTAGAATTAACGCCGCAGCTGCAGAGGTAACTCTCGACTTGCTGGCTACAGTCCGGAATGGAATCGACTTCGTATGGGATGTAAGTCTCATTACAAATGGAAGCCATATCAAACTAAAATGAATGTTAGGTGACAAACCTGATGTGTTTTTGTATGAAATGAGACCTCAACCTAATCTGTAAGTTTTCTGTAAAAAATTTGTATATGGGTTTAATGTTGTGAAGTCGTTTTTGAATTACCCGTTATAACAAACAATTTTTTGTCAGCTATTTTTTCTTAATTTTTAGTAACTAATATAATCATTTCATTATAATTTAGTTAATAAAGTTTTTAATTAAGTTTGTTAATGTGTTGGGTAATTTTCTCTCAATTGATTTTACAATGTCTTTTTTTATTACATTTGCTTCATATTAGCTCGAGAAAATTTCAGAAAATATTACACGTAAATATATTTTTTTTTTTTTTTAGGCAACGAATTTATCAAAGTAGTTTACTTCTCTTTTTCCTTAGCTTTCTATTGGAGATAAGTATTTATATATATATATATATATATATATATAGTTATGAAAAATAAACAACAGATATTTACTGATAAATCAAAAGTATTACTATTCAAATTATTAAAATTTAATTACTCGAGTTTATTTGAGTGTTAAGTTGAATCGATTCTGTTAAATACTAGACGAAAATAGTATTAACAACATTGAATTTTAATGAAAATTGTAGTATAGTTAATTATTTACTATTAATCTACTATCATTGTGGTATCTAACTCAGATACTAATCATAAACAGAAATAGTTTATTTAAACGAAATGCTACGTCGTACGAACACCAGTAAAACACTGCTATTATATAAAATAAATTCATGTTGTATTCATGGCTCTGTCAACGGTGATACCGAATGACATCACACGTTAACCACTATGTATAGGAATTAGATAGCCTTGTATTCTATTTCATTTGAAACCTGTAGATTCATCCTTGGTGTAAATTGGTTAGGGTGTCTGTGGATCATTCCTGTAACTAAATAATGTTTGACAACTGTTTAAGCTTAATGGTTGAAGGCGCTGCTATGTAAAGTCATATTCAGAAATCTGTCCTAAAATACAAAAATATAAATAATAACAAGTTTTATTCTATGTTTTACTATTCCAGCTGTATGTATAACTATATATATATATAAGGAAAAGTATGGTTATATATAAAAAAATCACTTTTCTGGTTTTTGGAAAATTTCAATGATTCACAAAGTAAGGAGTTGATTAAAACTAAAATAAAAAATAAAACATTTTTTACGGATGGGAAACATTATCACATTAGCTTTTTTTCAAAAAAGTGAGTGTTGAATGACAAACTTGAGGTGGTTTTTCTATGAAATAATACTAAACCGAATCAGTAAGTTACCTCAATAAATTGTTAAAGGTTTTTAAGTTGTGAAGTTCGATTTGTTGTTATTAAGATTATTATTCTTCCTGCTAAGATCACTATAATTTCTATGTTGAGTACTGCTTACCTTTCTTAGCTTCATACTTTAATAACTTGTTGACCCGTTTCGGAACCATTCCGTTGACAAAACTTATTGTACTGGTACTTTAAATTTCTGTTAATTTTTATATAGCATTTAGTCAACGCTCCTCCCTATATTTGACGCTATGCTTTATCTGGCCTTCTTCTTTTTTATTTGTTGTAAATGGTTATATTTATCTTCTAATTTTATTTATCTATTTCCTGTTTTCAATAAATTGAAAAGAACATCAGCTTGGTTGTTGATCTGTTCATTTATGACCGTATTATTTTTTCCGGTATTTTTTAATTTAAGTAAGAGGTTTCTTTTTAATTTTAGAATAAAGAATGAACATTTTAGAAAATCTAGAAATCTTTAAATTAAAAAGTAACAATAAAACTATCATAAATTGACTAGATCAACAATCAAGCGGATGTCCTTTTCAATTGATGGAAAACAGGAAATATTTACTATTATATAAAGAGGAAGAGGGTTTTTGATTGTTCGGGATAAACAAAAAAACTGCCTCATCAATCGCAACCAAATTTTTACCAATGTGTCCTTGTATAACTGAGAACGTTATTAATATATTTCATCTCAAAAATGTCATAGAAAATATATTTATATACGTAGTACTGGAGGTTTGCCGGTTGAAGCACACATTTTAATGAATTGAATTAATAAATCGTGAATTGTGAGTGTCTATCACTGTGTGAGCTGGGTTTTAACTGAATGATTATGAATTTTTAAAAACCTATTTCTAGATTTGAAATTTCGAGTTTTAAGGCATCAAATGCATTTTTGATTTTTTTTAAACCCTGTTTTTTTTTTTTTTTTTTAATTTCTCGGTAACAAATGAAGAAATCAACCTGATTTTTTGGTGAGTATATCTCATGTCAATAAACCAATTTCTAGATTTTTGAAATTCGATCTTGAAATGGGATGAAGAAAGGTAAAATCATTTTAAACAATGATTATAACTTTTCCCAATCTTGGACGCACCTGCGTGGCTGCACCTGCCTCCGGTTACATGACTGAAAAACATAAAAAAAAAGATTGACCGCTACGGGAAACGCAAGTAATCATATACTGCAGGCGAAACTGTGACGCGGAGCTATTAGATAAATAAAATTAAACGATAAGTATAACAATTAGTAACAAGAAAAAGAGCAGAAAGGCACGACGTCAAATATAGGGAGGGGTGTTGACTAAACGTTATATAGAGATTAACAGAAATTTAAAAGTACCAGTCCATGGAATAGAATTGTACTGAAATGCGTCAACAAGTGATAAAAGAATGAAGATAAGAAAGGTAAGATAGAAATTGTGAAGTTTCTTTTGAATCACCCAGGATATAGAAAATTCTTTAAAATAAGTACATTTTAAAAATACTTTTCGTCAGTTTAACTAAATCATTAATTAATGTAATACTGGTTTTAATTTAATTACTTAACGGAAAATATTGATTCTGATTTAGGTAGAGTACCTGAATATTCCATTAACGAATTTATTAGGATTTATTAAGAATTTAATAAGAACTTATAAAACTTTACTAAGACTGGGTCGTTCCTACTTATTTATTGCTACAGCTAATTTTATTGAATCTAAGTTTATAACCTTTTTATCGTTCTGTTTTTAAAATTGAATTTTAATTAATAGCACAAGCTAGTAAATAGTTTCATTTTTAATTTTTGTATCAATGTTAAATGAAAATTCTAAACTATTTATTCACAAATAGATAAAGGAATAGAATGAAATATATATAATATATTTTATATTTTATGACGATCAATTTAGAAAAAGTATGAAAACTCACTTAATGGTTAACATCATTTGAAAAAAAAGGAAGATTAAGATCGAAAAATAAAATATTATAAACATAACAGTTTAATTTAAGAACGATTATTTATTTTGAATTTAAATTAACAGCCCTGAAAATCCCTAGAGCTCCGAAAGTACTAGGATTTACACTTTTTAAATTGTTGGTAAGTGGAAATTTAATTTGTACAACTGTATTAATACCAACGGTGGAAAATATTTAGTAAATTAAATGTAAACAATACATAAATTGTTTTTAAGGGATCCCTATATTTAGTTTTTAGCGTAATCATAGACAAAAAACCCCTTTTCACAAAGTTAAGACGTGGCGAAAGGGATTAATTTTTTCAATGCTTCTTTGATTAAATTTCCGTTTTCACTTCGACGAGCAAGCCAAAACGTATCTAGATCTTCACGTGTGAATTATAATTGTAACGTTTTATCAGCAGACATTTCGATGATCCGTTCGTGAATGTCAACCAGTAACTTAGCAGCTGCAACAAAATTTTCATTAAATGGATTCAGTACCTATCTGTTCGAGACATCATTTTTATCTTCCGGGAAATGCTCCACAAACGGGATTTTTTTCACGTAAATGCTTCTCTATGCTATCCAGACTTAAGTAAACAACAGTGTCTCCTTCATCCAAAACTTTTTCAATATAATCAGAAGTGAGTGAAAACATATCAAATGTTTGCTTTGAAGGCGAATATTCCAGATATCAAGCCTCTGAATGAAAAGCATGAATTCCAATGCCATTAATAAAATATTTTCATAATGTTCTTGTAAATTCACAATTAAGTCGTTTAAATGCGAAAATACATCAGCTAAGTAAGAAGCAGTAATATATATTCATTATTCTGTAAAAAAATTGAGAATGGTTTTTTTCCAAGAAAAATATTATTAATTCATCTCTTAATTCCAATAACCGGGTTAACATTTTTTCCCGTAAAAACCATCTGACGTCTGTATGAAAAAGAGGATACTTTTTCTCCCACTTCATCGCATAATTTAGTAAAAATTCCTATCGGCACGTCGGAAGGCGGAGGTAGATTTCACCGGGGTAAAATACGGTTAGGCGAACTCGGATTGTACGAGCTCGTGTATTACTTTCCATGTTTTACGGACACTACGTTTTCTCATTACACTATAAGCTATTGCTAAATTTATCAAGACTTCCTTATGATTTTTCCTGAACTGCTTGACAATACACCTATTTGAGGATTAGTGGGAGATTCTAGGTTTGTCTCTTTGTATTGATAAAAAAAGACAATGTTTTCAGAAAGTTTTATTTAAAACACGTATAAATGTAACAACAGTGATGTTGATACATTTACAGATGATTTGAAAGTAAAATAGGCCTATATTACCCACACTAAGTACTACAACTTATGTTAAATACACTACTTTGTTTGAATATACCGAACTTTTCTTCTTAAGTCTAGGCACATTTACATAATTTCACATTAAGTAAGGATAATACCCAGAAAAATCACACTTCTTGGCAATAAAATATTGTCACTTGTAAAAATTAAAATATACACAATAATAAGTCACGGCAGTTTAAATGCGTTCACTTCAAATTCACTCAATGGCTTCATATGTAAACAAGTTTCACATGTTTAGCAAATGGGAAGCCTCTTCTTGTTATAATTCCGTCAATATTTTAGTCATCCCTTATCGTAAGGGTTGGTCATATCAAAAGTCGTTTCAGACAAACTTTTTAGATAATATTTAGAGAACTAACAAACACTTTATACCGATTCGATACTGTGCTTATTAAGGAAAGTATGATATTTTTTGTCTTCGAAACCCAGTTTTTCCACCGCTTGGGCCAATGGTTGGCGATATCAAAAAACTTTACTTAAATAAGTTTTAGGCCCTTATCCAAAGAATAGTAAGAACTTTAAACGAATTCGATATTTTACGTAATAAGAAAGTTATAGCGATATTTTGTTGGTTTTTTTTCGAAAAAACTTTTTCCACCTCCACGGTCCGATATTGCCCATTAACCAACTTGGCCGAGATTTTCGGTCGTTATATTTTATGTAACATTTTGAAAGCGATTGGCGCAAATTACTACAGTTATCGTGTCCACAAGAAAGTGAAATATATATATATGGTTTTGGGGTCTGGGGGAAGTGAAACGCGAAGACATGTAGAAATTTTCCGGAAGTGGAATCGTAGTACCCATTACCATTGGCAGCTTTCTTATGAAATCTACCTAAAACAGCCAACTCTTTAAAGGTGACTTCTAATAAAATTAAGTATTTTTACAGCTTTACAAAGAATTTGTTTGAGATTTTCCGGCATATTCTTCCTGGCAAAAGCATATCTGTGAAGGAAGCAGTTTTGTCCATTCCTCCCTTGGTACAAGACGATTTTTAACTTTTTCAGAAATCCATTGTTATTTCCTGTCTTTCCACCATTGCTAAATACTGCAATACATTTCCTCCAGTCATTGTTATAGTTTTTAGTAGCTTCACAAAAAATATCAGAAAGTCATTGTTCTGTTGCACGTCCAGGTATTAATTTGCAAAACAACATATTTTCTTTGATGTACTGACTCTATCACATTCATATTACAGAAAACATAAGACCTGAGAAATGTTTGCTACATCAGTTGATTTATCAGATTGAATACTAAAACATTCACTTGAACTCACAAGGTAAATTATCTGATAGTCTTTTTTTTGCGATTGAGGAGAGAAAATCTACTACCAGACGCTCCGGCACGTAGCGCTGGATGTGTGAGGTTTCCCGTGAGGTTTCCCGCGTAAGGCGGGGACCCATTAAAAATCCCTCCCGTCCCCCCCACGGTGAGCTGGCAAAACCACCTAGTGAGGTACACATCGTCACCACGCGTGCCTACGGGTACTCCGGGTGTGGTCCTTCCTTAAGGGCTTCCGGCGTCCCCCGGGGGCACCCAGCGGCGACAATTATGTCGGACCCCCGCCGACCACCCCCGAGGGCTTGCCTTCCACCACCACTTCGAGACTGCACACTACCTTATCTTCTTCCTTCATCTTGTAATTTCACGGAGAGAACAATTTTGAACCATCTCGAGCACCTGTCCCGACCAGCCCCCGAGGTGATCATACTCTCCCATCACCTTCTCAAGTGAAACCGCCTTATTAAAGAGTCGCTCCGAAGCCCATCTCAAACATCTGAGTAAAGTATTTTCAACATCATCCGCATCGTCACAATAGTGACGTAGATGTGAGCCACGCCTAATATCATCGATTCATCTTGATACTGTGTCGTTAGAAAGCAGAATTTTTTTCAATTCTTTTGCTTCTTCCACGTCTACTAAAACACTAATCATATGAATTGTAGCAAGCAATATGAGGTTTTCTGCAATTGTATGGGGTTTGGACATCTTAGCTACACTTAATGCTAGAAGATAAGATGCCTCAACTGTTCTTTTATCAGTACAGCTTGATTTAAAAATAGAAACTTATTGATTTCTCAATGTACGTAATTTTCTTAAGAAACAATCCAAGGGTTTGCTTATATGATCCAGATGTTTAGTTTCCAACTGTCGAATTTTGATGCTTCATGCTTTCATGGGAAACAAAATGAAAACAAACAACGTACTGTGGCTTTCCATCCACAATTTCAATTACTGTCATTGTACACTCTTGTCTTTTTACCAATCGATTCGTTAGATGTAGATGGCTCAATTCGTTTTTTCACAAATTCATCCATTTTGCATAAGAATTTAATTGAAAAAAAACACACAGTTACACCGTTTGACCGTACACTAGAAAACCGAAATCTCAATTATTATTATTATAATTTTCAATGAAAGTACGCTGTTAAAGAATTACATAAAGGCATCAGACCCATGTTTCGCATTCGAAACTAAACTGATGTTCTGCAATCCCTTAATCCTCTTTTATACTACTGAGAACACGACTTGTTCAAACATATACGCATGTTATAACACGACACTCTCACAGCGAATATTATGCAAGCAGACCAAATTTCAAGGAGAACATACACATCAAGTTGCAACCTGTAGATCGTTCATGTCTGTACACTTCATACATGTATGTTCATAATCAATGCAGCTAAACAGTTTCAACTAGAACTAGATTTCATTGGCTTGTAAGGGGGGGGGGGATTCAAGAAATTAATTTTTTTTTACTTTTTGGGAGTCGTGGAGCAAAAAAGGTTAATAATCATTGCACTAGATAGTACACACACATATTTACGTTTATGGGTGAGGTCTGATAACCTTATATTATAATTATAACACACAATTATAATTATTATTATTATCCTTATCATAATTGCCTCTAAAGAGAGAGATTGTGGGAGAGAGTATTAATTTTTTTCTCATTGCAGTAAGAAGATATAAATATTCTTATTATATTCTATATACCAACAAATACTTTCATATATTTTTATTATATCTACATGATTAAAATTCAAGTGATTTTTATGAAATTAATTTTTAATAGCATTAAAGGTATTCTTTTAATTTTCTATCATATAAGACATCATTATTAAAAATATTTGTCAATTACTTGTTTATTAGCTTTTAAATAAAAGAACCATCAATTTTATTTAATTGAAATTTTCGTCTTTATAAAGTAAAAATATCAATGAAATTAAGGAAAAAATGTTACTAATACATAAATTAAAATTTATATCATTAGTATTAATATATATCGTATGATATATATATATATATATATATATATATATATATAATATAAATAATATATACAATATATAGTATTGTAATCTTTTTTTTAATAACGTGCATCTAGATAATAACACAAACCACAAAAATGTTTGACGTCATAACTTCCTGTAATATTTTACATCACATAGTTTAAAAAAAAATAATATAGCAATTTTTGTTAAAATTGGTGTGACATGAAAATAAAAACACTTTTATTTTAATTTTATTTCTAAGCATCTTCTTTCATTTTATAACCAGTAAGCAGATTTTTATTTCATAATATTTATATTGTTTAAGGGATACCAATTTTAGTATCTTTTTTAAAATATTACTGTTTTACAGAATATTAATTATACCTTCTTATAATTTCAAATAAATTTTAATTTTAGTTTCCCGGCTATACGCTGATATAACGGGAAAATACATAAATCGGTAAAAAATAAAAATCTAAATAATTGGTCTTCTAATGTCTCTAAGACATTTAAAAAAATACATTTAAGTAAATTATAAATAATCTACGAAAATAATTTTTATTCCACTGTTCCCAAGTCGAATTTTTTTTGTCAGAAAGACGTTTGTGAGCACGTACGTACGAATGCCAATACTTACATGCCGTATATTTGTACGTACGTATGCCTATATTTGTTCTTATAACTCTGGACCCTGTTGACCGATTTTCTTAAAAATTGATAGAAAATTACTACGTTTGATTGGGAAGGAATGTATTAAATATTGGCAAAAATTAGAAAAAGGGGTGGAAGGGTTTGGCCGAAATAAATTTCAAATCTTTACTGGGGCTCTTCAGCAAGAGTTTTTTTTAGGATAGTTTTGGTATTTTTATAAAGATCACAAATTACCAAAAATTAAAATATAATATTCAACCCCACCCTAAAAAGTGGCTATATATTTTTCTTTCTTTAGCTATATTTTTTTGGAAAAAAGAATTAATGGTAGTTTTTTGCATCTGTTTTTTGTAAATCGATAAACCTTTCAAACCCCTATAAAATGTTTTGGGCATTCCATTCCAATTTACTGCGATAACAAAAAATATTATTTTAATTAAAATCTTTTTAAAATTTAAATCCCTCTCGCAAGCTTCCGGTAGCATTTAAAATGTAAAAATTTAACTTTTTTTCTAATAACTTATTCTCGTATTTCTTGAAAACAGAAAATTAGCTAAAAATTGTCATCTTATTTCTAGAAAATTACAATTTTGATTATTTATAATGATGATTGTACTTTTACATTTTTTAAACAAATTTATAAAATTCTGTTTAATTTATTATCGCCATTTACGGATTATTTACTTAGAAATTAATTTTACCCGAATACTTACCTAAAAATTAAATATTTCAACATAATCAAACAAGTAATTTTTTCTTTTTTTTAATCAATAACATTTAAAATTTATTACGATAACTTCAATAATTCTTGGAAAAGAACAAGAATACAAAATAATATCCCCACTGTTCAACTTTCATTAAGTCCTTCACAAGTATAGAAAACAATTAATTTTTTTTGTATTTATTTATTTAACTATGTATCTATCATACAATTATAAATAAATGTTTTTACATGAATTATTTTGTGCAATAAAAAGGTATTATTTAATCTTAAAGATATAAAAATAGTTTAAAATTAGAAGTATTTTATAATATGCAAAAAGATACTAAAAGCAAAAAAAAAAACGAAAAACTAATTTTAACATATTGATATGAAATTTTGGAACACAAAAAAATAAAACTACCCAAATATAAAAGAAGAGAAATATAAAAAGCTATTTATATATATAAGCTATTTATCAAAGAAAATACAAATTAAAACACTTCATGGCATAACTTTAACTGTATATTATTACAGTATAGAAAATAAGATAAGTTTTTGTTTCAAGTGGAAGAAATTTTTGCATTTGAATTTTTTTTAATAGCATATTATATAATACACATATATACAGATGTAATTTAAACGTGCATACAAATATCTATTCTCTTCTGACGTAGTCTAAAACAAAAAGATAATCGAGTTAAATTTCAAGTGGCTTTTGTAAATTCAATGCATTTAAATTAATACAGATGCAGCAGCAGTCATTTGAATCTTTGTTCTGTTAACGCATTCAATGATATTTCATTTGTTCAAACAAATATTAATAATTAGATGACACTTCATTGCACATGTTTTTTATTTTTTTTTTTTAAAGAGAAGGTAAATATGTAACACAAGTGTTGCAATTCGTTATAGTTTTAATTTGTTATTGACTATCCTAACCATAACTAAGCTTTTGGCTATATTGTATAACTACAAAATATTATGTAAGTTATTAAAAGAAAAAGATAAGTTCCTAAACTATAAAGCCAAAATCTATCCGACCGTTTTTCGTAACCACATTTTTGGAATAAGCGTTATATAAATGACGATTTGACGAAATTTTTCATGATTGCGTTTTTCGCAACCCCCCCCCCCTCCCCACCATCCTTATATATATATATAAAATCTGATACACGAGGTAAGTCAAATATTATCCGCAATGTAGTTAGAAATTTTATTGCAATACAAAAAGGAAACTTACATGTTTATCATTTTTCAACATAAGTCCCCTTGCATGCAACGCACATGGTCGTTGCACAAGCTTCCTGATGCCCTCAAAAAAGAGGGGTTTTTCCGTTGAGCTGCGAGCTAGGAATGCACCTCTTCTTTCACTGTTTCGTCCGAGGTAAATCGATGGCCCCTTAATGCCTTTTTGAGTGGACCAAACAAGTGGTAATAAGAAGGGGCAAGATCCACTGAGCCATGGTTAACGGCAGAGCAGTTAACCTAGCAGCAACAAACCTGCACAGACATAACAACAATTAAACCACGCATGCGTCATCTATGCAACATGACAGTACTGCCAACATAAACAAAAATATAACTAAATTGCAGATCCCCGTAATTTCTAAATTGACATATCCTCGTATATATATATATATATATATATATATATATATATATATATATATATATATATATAGAATCTGGAAATATTTTATTGTATATGCTATATATATATATATATATATTCCTTATTTTCACTTGTAAAACGTATTCTAAAAGTTTTTTTTGTGAGACAAACTGTATATAAATTTTGTTATGTATATCAAACTAAAAATTTTGAGCTTATTTAATTAAAAAATTTTAATACTTAAAATGAATAAGAAAATTTATTTTTGCCTTATTTAAAAATTATATTTTTAATTTTAAATTTCAAAAAATCTACATTTAAGAAATAAGATTGATTAAAAAATTTGATTTGTGAAAATGTACACTTGGCAAGTAAAATCTGCTTTCCACAATTAAGAAATTTCTTAAACAGAAATTAAAAAAAAAAAAACAAAATTAACCCCAAAAGTTACCTAATATTTTTGAATAGATACAAATTGGGGTAACTCAAAATACCGTAAAACACATTCGTAAAGAAAATAAGAAATTAACAAAAAATATTTTTTTAAATTTATTTTAGCTTTTTCTATATTAACGAAATATTGTGTATTTATTTTCCTAATGTGTATGTTACAATCTGTTCAGCCAGTGTACAATAATTAATCCCCTCATAATCCATTGAGATGAGTATGATATGTATGACGTCTAAATGAACTGTTGTCTAGTACAGACAGAGTGACTGTTCCTGAGACGTGTGATTAACTGAACCCAACCACTAAAATAATAATAATAATAATAATGGAACACCTGATATTCCAGTGCTCGCGGTGGGACGAGGAATGCCGCGACTGTACTGGACATCTCGAGGTGGGCACCATCGTTGGAACGATGTTACGAAGTTCGGTGGACTTCGTCACTGTGAAGGGGTTTGTGTCGGGAATACTGCAACTGAAATATTGAAAAGCGAGGGGGTGAGGGACAACTCCGTACGGAACTGCCGTTCGACCGGGCTTAAGCGGATGGACGGTGTTGAAGTGCGGGGACTCTTGAGCCCTTGAGCTAAAAGACTGTCCCGGCGGGGCTGTCCCTCCGGGGGTGTCCCCATTAGAAGCGAAGCACAAAGGACCGAGTCCCGGTTGCTGGGTGATGGAGGCCGGGAACAGCAGAGCCGGGCCTGGCGTTTCCCTCGTCTAGCGACTAGAGACAAACGCACCTCCCGGAACCGTGTTCATGCTTAATTGGGGGTCTGGTTACGGGAGGTAGGGGAAAAATAATAATAATAAACCCACCGAATTGGTCTAGTGGTGAACACGTCTTCTCAAATTGGCTGATTTCGAAGTCAAGATTTCCAACGTTCAAATCCGAGTAAAGGCAGTTACTTTTATACGGATTTGATTGATCTTGGATTCCGGTGTTCTTTGGTGGTTGCGTTTCAATTAACCACACATCTCAGAAATGATCGACCTGAGATTGTACAAGACTACACTTCACTTACACTCATGGATATCATCCTCATTTATCCTCTGAAGTAATACCTGACGCTGATTCCCGGAGGCTAAACAGGAAAAAATAAACATAAACCAACCACCTTCATCCGGAGGTCCCGGGTTCGAAGTCCAGTCAGGCATGGCATTTTCACATGCTACAATTCATTCTTCTCATCCTCTAAAGCAATATCTAACGATGGTCCCGGAGTTAAGAAAAAAAAAATACACCGGTATCCACTGTTTAATAATCAAACTTGTAGAAAAGCATCTAACTTTTCTAGGATTTGAATCTCAGAATCTTCGACTTTGAAAATTAGCTGTTCAAAAAATTATTTGCGACAACTAGTTAACAATAGACCAGCTCGGTGGGCATAACAAAATCTTGTGGTGTAAATTTATTAATGATAAAAGAAATAAAACAGTTATACACTCCTCTTTCCCAATATATTACAGTTTTTGAATCTCAGTTTTTATTTAAATTTTATTTTAATATCCGTAAAAAATATTCATAGGATGTACTTTTTTAGCGAATAGTCAAGATTATACTGTTTGTGACTACGAATAAAGTATTAGAATAACAAATTTACGTTTTGCAACAAAATCTTTAAAAAAAGCTCGGTAATTTTAGATAAGTGTATTATGAATAGTAATGCGAGTAATTTTAAATTATTTCGTTATATTATCCACATCTCTAAAAACAAAAATTAAATTCATTATCCGTGATGTTACATAAATTTACATATTTATAAAGAAAAATAGAACCTATTTTATCACGTTAAAATTTACATAGAAAAAAAATTAATTTCTTATTTGTTTTCTTTTTAAAACTCAAATTATTATATTTTATTTAAATTGAATTAATATGTTATTAATTATTAACAACACCTTAGTATTATACTTAATTAACTTTTTTTCATGCATTTTCATGTAACGTTTACAAGGCGCAGATGCTTAGAAGTAAAGAGAAAAAAAATTGTAAAATATAGAATTTTATCCAACGATAAATAATTGGAAGATATATTCATAAATTAACTACTTAATAACTGAAAACTTTAATTTTAAAAAATTTTTATATATAAGAAAATCTGATGTGGACACCACATGACTTCCTTGCACGCCTATTAAATTACAAATACGAATTCTTTCCTGCACGTCATTTGAAATTATTTCATTTGAAAGTGAGATACGCTCCTTCAATTCTTTAATAAAATGAACAGTTACACAATTGCTGAAATATTCGTTTTTATTAACATAAAATATTTATACAATTATTAATTCAACATAAGAAAGAAGCCATAATAAGAAAGGGAGTCCGACAAGGATGTTCTCTATCTCCGTTACTTTTTAATCTTTACATGGAACTAGCAGTTAATGATGTTAAAGAACAATTTAGATTCGGAGTAACAGTACAAGGTGAAAAGATAAAGATGCTACGATTTGCTGATGATATAGTAATTCTAGCCGAGAATAAAAAGGATTTAGAAGAAACAATGAACGGCATAGATGAAGTCCTACGCAAGAACTATCGCATGAAAATAAACAAGAACAAAACAAAAGTAATGAAATGTAGTAGAAATAACAAAGATGGACCACTGAATGTGAAAATAGGAGGAGAAAAGATTATGGAGGTAGAAGAATTTTGTTATTTGGGAAGTAGAATTACTAAAGATGGACGAAGCAGGAGCGATATAAAATGCCGAATAGCACAAGCTAAACGAGCCTTCAGTAAGAAATATAAGTTGTTTACATCAAAAATTAATTTAAATGTCAGGAAAAGATTTTTGAAAGTGTATGTTTGGAGTGTCGCTTTATATGGAAGTGAAACTTGGACAATCGGAGTATCTGAGAAGAAAAGATTAGAAGCTTTTGAAATGCGGTGCTATAGGAGAATGTTAAAAATCAGATGGGTGGATAAAGTGACAAATGAGGAGGTATTGCGGCAAATAGATGAAGAAAGAAGCATTTGGAAAAATATAGTTAAAAGAAGGGACAGACTTATAGGCCACATACTAAGGCATCCTGGAATAGTCGCTTTAATTTTGGAAGGACAGGTAGAAGGGAAAAATTGTGTAGGCAGGCCACGTTTGGAATATGTAAAACAAATTGTTAGGGATGTAGGATGTAGAGGGTATACTGAAATGAAACGACTAGCACTAGATAGGGAATCTTGGAGAGCTGCATCAAACCAGTCAAATGACTGAAGACAAAAAAAAAAAAATATTAATTCAACAATCTTACAAGAATTATTAGGATAGAGTAAAAGTCCCTTAATTACTTGTTTTACTAGATCAGTGTTATTCGTATCTTCGAGAGTTGCTGATTAACAAAAGTTTTAGATTTCTAGTGTGTCGTATAAACAAAAGTTAATAATAATTAAACTATTCCGTTTAGTGAACTCCTGCATACTGGTTACAAATATTAATTTCAACCTAACGGTATAAAATATTCACTTTTTATTATTGGATTATTTGGTGAATAATCAAAAATGAACACGAAACAATCCTAGAGGGAAAAGAAAGATAACATAAAAAGATACAACTCGAAAAAGGACAAGAAAATGAATATTAAGGTGAATAAATATTAAGACAAAGGAAGAATAAAAAGATTAAGAGAAAATGATAAAAGAAGAAAAAACGTTAAAACCAAGGAAATAACGCGACCAAGGCGTTTATGAGTTATGCGAGATACATATGAACATGTCACACTGAAACAAGTTAAAATGGATTCAGGGATTATCAAAATGGTTATTTCAGTTGAAATCTAAAAATCGAAATGTTTCGTGATCACAATACATCCTTTACTTCGTACTAGGAAGTAAAAAAACGGTATCAAAGTATTTGCTGACATTCTAGGCTTCGCCAGTTCAATATTACCATTAAAAAAATAAAAGACCGGAATATACTATAGGTGCCAAAGCAATTTTTATTTTAATAACTCAGTGTATTTTTTTCTTCAGTGGTGAAGAAAAATGCAAATAAGAGATAAATATTAAAAATTAAAAAATCACGACTGCCAAAAAAAAACAAAACCATTTAATTTGCTATAGGAAAATTAAAGAGCGTGCGGGTGGCAATTTTGTGTATAGTATAATCTTTTTCTAATTTTTTAAATTATATAAACACACACACACACACACACACACACACATATATATATATATATATATATATATATATAAAATCTATGAAACTACCGGTAACGTAAGGATTCCATCGCGGAGTCATACATCTACATCGGTTCACTCGTTGAGCTGCTACGGGAGAACAAAAAAAACCTTCATACATACATACATACACTGCAAATACATTATACTCCTTTTTGGGCAAAAAATATTTCAAGAACACATGCAGTTCTACTAATGTCATTAGCATAAATGAAAATATAAAGTAAGCATTAATAAATGAAAAATCGGAAGACTGGTTGAGAAGATATAACAACATTTACGAATAAAAGTGATTTGTTAAAACGAAAGTGTACCACATGCATGCATACGTTAGTCTTCAGCCTAATAACAAATATCCTGTATGAATTTTTAAAATCGGACGATTGTTTGCAGATATATTATATTAGCACCCCATTGCACCTTCCAGAACAGCATCGCAGGGGCATTCCGTTTGTTACCAGTTGATGGTGATGATCAGTCTAGCCTCGGACGAGGTGAAGGGATCCCCTCTTTATTTTTTCTGTTTAGCCTCCGGAACCTATAATGATATATGATAGGTGTACGTCTATGAGAATGATATGTATGAATGTAAATGAAGTGTAGTCTTGTGCTGTCTCAGGTCGACCATTCCTGTGATGTGTAGTTAATTGAAACCTAACCACCAAAGAACACTGGTATCCACGACATACTATTCAAATCTGTATAAAATTAACTGCCTTTACTACGATTTGAACATTAGAAGGTTGAAATCAGCTGATTTGCGATGACGAGTTCACCATTAGACCAACCCATGACTCTAGCCTCACATGGAAACCCAACGGGAAGTCCATTAATATTAAACAGAGATTTTTTTTAATTTAATAATATTATTTTATTTTATTTGTCATAAATTTAATTCTATTATTTTTGAAATATTCTTTATTCGATGGATTTGATTCATTCAGTTCAAATCCAGCTCACAGAGTAATAGAGGCTCACAGTTCACAGTTCATTAATTCAAGTCATTAAAGTTTCTGCTTCAACCGGAAAATCTTCATTACTGCATATATATATAATTATATGCATATTTATATAGTCTATGACACAACCGGTAACGTAAGGATTCCAACACGGGGTCATATATCTAAATCGGTTCAGTCGTTGAGATGATACGGAAGAAAAAACATACATACATTATACACCCTAAATACATTACACTCCTTTCTGGGCAGTCTTGTAAAAAATTATTTTTTAATAATAAAAATTAAAAAAGTTAGTCAAAAAATAGAATATATTTCTAGAGAATAAATTTTAGAAAATATTTTCTAAATATATATATATATATATACATACATATAAAGGTTAACGAGGTTAACGTAATTCTAAAATTTTTACTCTAACTCTCATACCCCTTCAAATAAGAAAAAATTTCAAAAAACCTTTTTTGTATTTGAGGTCTAAGGTCAACAATTTTAAAAAATTGTAGTCATTTTTTCATAGTTGTATATATGAAGTAAAACTTTCAAAAGATTTTTGAAAAATATTTAAACCGAAGGGAAATACAGCAAAAGAGCAAAAAATATATATTTTATGAGTTGGGGGGGGGGTAGATTTTTGGAGAAAAATCTTTTTTTTTGATTATTTATATATGCTTTGTAGGTAATAAATTTGTTTTAATAAATTTTTCTATAAAGTACCTCTAAAGAAAATCTAAATTTGATTTTTCGCGATATGCCTCTACCCCTTTAACGAATATTGAAAAAGAATTAATATGATCAATGTCTAGAAATATTTGAGCCAAATTTGAAGAAAATCGGTTTGATCAATCCTAATATATATGGCGGCCAAAAGCAGTGCGACTTAAATACGTACGCACATAAATACATATATATATATTTTGCTTTAGACGAACTTTTTGGATCCTAACACGTAAATATTTTCAAAAGACCCGATACTCCACTTTTGACATGATCACAATAATTTTCCCTCTCATATGATTAGTTATTCTAGGAAAGTATGATTGAAATCTGATCATCAATTCGTGCCTGTAATAAATCCATTTATACTGAATGAGTAAGTTAAAACGCTAAACATAATTACATGTGTCATTTTATAAATGAAATGAAAATGGAAAACGTATATTAAAGTCGTATAAAACTTTAACTTAAACTTTAAGTCGTAAAACTTAAACGTATATTAAAGTTTCAGATTAGATTTAGATTTAGATTAGCAAAAGTTTACGTATTTACCATATTTATACAAAAGACGTTCGAAATGAACGAGCGCTCTGAGCAGTGATGCAATATTATGCTCTAGTAATCATATTGAAAGACCTGACGCAAATCTTTGTTATCAGTGCCGTCGATTACTTGTTGAATAATGAAAAAGAGTAGGATGTATTCTGACAAGACAATATTTCACACATCAAATGATTCACTAGCACGCGTTCATGAGGGTTTTATAGAACGAACTGTCAGTAGAAGACAGTGGACTCCACAATACCCATACTTTTCTATTTGCAATTTTTTCCATCGGGGAATGACCTTCAGATCATCGGTAGTGTGGGGATTAAATTCATAGACTATATTCTTTTTAATACCCCTGATGGAAAAAGTCACAACTAGACAAATCTGGGTACTGTGAAGGCCACTGCCCTCTGCTGACAGTTCGTTCTCTAAAACCCGTATTAACGCGTGCTAGTGAATCGTTTGATGTGTGATGTATTGGTCTTGTTCGAAGAAGCCCTACTCCTTTTCATACTTTGTTAACTGAGCATATAGCTCAATGGGAAATTTTACGGTACACTTCTTGTGCATTGATAATCCGGTAAAAAATCTTCGCTACAAGATTACCAGAAAAAGCACACCATAAACCGATTTTTTCTACATCAACTGGGCTTCAAATAACTGTTGAGAAATTCTAGTCACCTGGTGTTGTGCAAATTATATGATAATATTAACAGACGCATAATTATATATATATATATAAATTTCTCCAATCAGTTTTCCAGCTAGCTACTGCCTGGTCTGAGTGTGTATGTATAGGCAAATGCAATTACTGCTACCGGTTTGTCACGCCTGACGTAGCTGCAATGTAAGCGTAAAAGCATCTGTAAACATGTAGTCCTGAACAGACTTAGTTCGACCAATCTTTGGACGTATGGATAATTGAAACCCAACCACCAAAGAATACCAGTATCCATGATCTCGATTGTACTATCATTTTTTTACCTCAGAGACCATCGTTAGGTATTGTTTCAGAGGATGAAATTAATGATTTTTAGCTAATGAAAATGGCATGCTGACCGGGGTTCGAATCTGGATGTTAGTCAAATCCACATAAAAGCAACTACCTTTACAAGGACTCGAATCTTAGAACTCTCGTCTTAGAAAATCAGCCGATTTTGCGATGAGATTAACAGACGTATAACTAACAGATAAATTTAACTGTGCTTTTTCGATATGAAATGTAGCATCGGATAAATCTTCCTTTGTTGTGACCAATTATAGATTTTTCGGACAGGCAGAAATAATTCTTCGAATATCGGCTATCGCTTCGGAGGGAGTCCTAACGGAAGCTTGCCTATTTCATTTTGCGCTTCAAACCGACTCTCTCTTTGTACATCATTTTTTAACCAAATCGTGTGCTACTGTTTGCTGGGATATTGGAAATAGAAACTTTTTCCTCAAATATTTGACGAAAGGATCCAGAATATATATAAACTTCTACCATAGTAACTTTTCCTCGATCGATTAAAGCAATTTTTAAAAAAACTCATAACTGCAAAGAACGAAATTTGCACTGAATATGAGCAGTTTATAATTGACAACAATAGATGATAGTAGTAACAATGACGGTTATACGAGACAAGAGTTCCAGCCGGCTCGACTATAAGGGCAAACGCGTAATATGCGGCTGCGGCTACAGCTAGCGGCCGGCCGGTCGTGGCCGCATTGCAAAAGGCCGAACAAGCGGCCAGCATGGTGGTAGCCGCGCCTCCACATGATGGATGTTACCGAGATAGCTACAACTGCATATTTGTACGAGTATATTCACTCGAAACAGTAAAGAAAAAAGTATTGGGTACATCCCATTTTACCAAATCGTTTATTAAAAGGCATATTTATGTGATTTTTTTTGGCTTTTTTTGTGATCTCCGTCAGCATGAAAATAAAGTTTCAATTTCACAAGAGTTTTAATGATTTATTAAATAAAACTGCAGACAGCATAAAAGGTATTATAAACACATCACTGCGTCTGTGTATGAGAAATGTTGGTTGGAATATTCATCGGAAGATAATTAAATCCCATAAACTTGATCTTTCTTTAACTTCGGAAATGAATTTTTCTCTAACGAAATCAATTACCGACATTATATCAATATTTTTAAAAAAGTGTCAAGTGAAAAAACGAATTTGAAAAATATACGTTTGCATTCTTTTGATAAATTACACACTAAAATTACTATTTAATTCAATTTTACATACGTTACACTAAACTGAACAGGTCTGATTGCATACTGGCTGACTGGCGTGCGCGTTACCCCATTACAATTAATACAAATTTTGGCTGAAAGATTTCGGTTAGTCGGGGCAGCCAGAACGACAAATCTCTGTTTTCGCAGCGGCCAGTTGGTCGCACCGGCTACGTGCGCTTTCATTCATAAGAGTTCCATATAAATTGGCCGCTTGCGGCCAGCTGCTTTCCTGGCCGTGGCCGCAGCCGCGTAAGTGCTTGTTTGCCCTTAAAAAAAGCATGACTCAACTGGCTTTTCTCCCAAGGAAGAAATTTTACTCTTCTTTATTAAAAGATTTTATAAATGTTTTATAGAAAAAAAGTTTCATCTTTTATTATATTCAATTATTCATGTCCTCTGAATTTTTTATATTAAATGAATTCATTTTGCAAATTTTGTTAACAAAAAAATTTATTCATCCTTAATTTTTTTTAAATTTGTTTTAAGTGTTATATCTATTAAATTTTATCATAATAATTATTTTCGTAAATTACAATATCAGTGAATAAATCTTAAAGAAAACCAAAAATAAATAAATAAGTCATGATAAGCCATGTATAATGTTGGTTCAGAAGAGAAAATACCTCTAGATCAGTAAGCGAAACTAACAGTCTCGTTTAACTATCAGGTTTGAATAATATTAATAATAGTAATTTTATAGTTACTAACAAAAAAGGCAAATAAAAAACAAAAGAACAAATATAAAAAAATTAATTAATTTTCCATCTATGTTACATAATACTGTATTAATTTCAGTAAAAGCAATAATAAGAATAATAATTTATTATTATTATATGAATCCAAAATAAAGATCTAATTCATTCTTTATTTTTAAGAACATCTTAATGGATCTTAATAGCTCAAATAAAATTAAAATAATTAATGATGCATATTTTGATATAAATTAAACAATTATGATTTTTTTTTAATTATTTAACTTTTGGTCTACATAAACAAATTATAATAAATCTGTTGAAAGATATTAATATAGACATAAACATAAAAGAGATAAATATAAACATTTATAAAGTCAATAAAAATCGAAATTTAATTTATAAATTTGTACAAACGTTACAAACTATGATATTTAATATTTCCAAATATTAAAAATTAATTTCGTTAACCCATTCTTATTCTACTTTTAAAAAGTCTCTGACATAATTCAACAATTTATATTAGTTTTACCTATTCAAAATTCTATTTTTTTCTTATTTTCACAAATCAATGAAACTTAATATTTCCCATAATTCTAAAAAGCACATGTTTTTTTTATTTTTGGTCTTACTTTTTATCCATCAAAAAACTTCTCTATCTGTTCCCTCTCTTTTTTTCTGTTTTAGCTTCCGGAACCACCACGTAAGTTATTACTTCAGATGGTGATATGTACGAATGTAAATTAAGTGTAGTCTTGTACGGTGTCAGATCAATCATTCCTGAGATGTGTAGTTAATTTAAACCCAACCATCAAACAACACCGGTATCCACGAACTACTATTCAAATCCAAATAAAAGTAACTGCCTTTGGACCTTAGGATTTTCACCTTAGAACTGTCGATTTCGAAATAAGCTGTTTTGCAAACACGATTTTCACCATTACACCAACCAGGTAGGGTGGATATCGGTGTTCTTTGGTGGTTGGGTTTCAATCAACCACACATTTCAGGAATGGTTGATCTGAGACTGAACAAGACTACTCTTCATTTACATTCATACATATCATCATCTGAAGTAATACCTTACGGTGGTTCCTGAGGCTAAGCAGAAAATGAGAAAGTTATCATAATTTATCTGTAATGATTGTGATAACTACAATATGAAGGTTCATTTCAGTATCGTGAAAAAAAAAATTGGTGGATAGACGAAGGAACGAGGAGAATACCTTATCCACAATTCATAAATGTATCAAATTACTTAAATTTTACTATATTACTTTTCTTTCATTTCAAATTTTACAATTCAAATCGGAATTTCTTTACCTTTTTGAATAAATATACTATGATTATTTTTTTAAGATAATAAATTTATTTATTAATTTCTATTTAATGTTTATTTTATTGATGTGACAGGTTTTGAAATAAATTAAATAATATTTTCTGGCACGTTTTCTGTACAAAAGATATCTTTTTCTTTCAGTTACGATATTACAAACATTTTAGCACTTTATATATATATATATATATATATATATATATATATATAAAGATAAAAGTGAACACAACTTTTTCTGAGAAAAACATTTTATATCTGTAATTTTTTTTCCTGAAATGGAGGGGTAATCTTGCTTTGTTAAACTTATCTTAGTGTTAAACCTCAGCATGGATTTAATATAAACATTCGTTGTTATGTACCCTATCATTCCTTTATATATATATATATATATATATATATATATATATATATATGTGTGTGTGTGTGTGTGTGTGTATATATATATATATATGTGTGTGTGTGTGTGTGTGTGTTTTATAGTTGGGGGAAAAAGAGGCAGTCGTATTACAAATCTCTTGATAAATTCCGTAGAAAATCTGAAACTCTCTTATCGTGTAACTTTAAAATAAGCTGAGCAAAAATTCATAATATTGTTACCTGATATACTTTAAACATAAGAGACAAATAAAAATTGTTTTACGTAGCATTTTGTATTTTAAAGATATTAACTTAAAACGCCTTAAAAGATAACAGACATTACTTTTTTTTATCTAACTTCAAATAAAGAAATAATTTTAATTCTTTTAGTATGCATGTGTCATGTTTATATCCGGTCCAGATAAATCTGAAACATTTCACTGTATATGAAATTTAAAGGCAACTATCAAACAATTTTACTTGAATCTTTCACAAATAGATTCTAATATCCCAAGAAAAGTGTTTTTATACAATTCATTCATTCATTCATTCATAGTGTTCTGCCATTAAGGCAGATCCTCTTACGGCTGCTCCTCTCTACCTAGTTCTATCCTTTGTAAACCTCTTTGTTTCTGCATATTTTCCCTTTATCATAATCTCATCTATCATTTGAAATGTATTCCTTTCCTTGCATTCAACAAACCTTCTTTGCATCCGCTAATAAACATCTTCTTCTTATACAATGTCCTGGCCAGTTTGTTTTCCTGTATTCAATCACTTTTAGCACTTTCCTGCTTTCTTCGATTCTCCTTAATACTTACTAATTTGTTACATTGTCTTGCCATCTGACATTTATCAATATGAAAAACACCCAGATCTCAAAACCCATTATTCGTTTTCTGTCTGCCTTCCTCATTGTCCACTTTTCAGCTTCATTGAGCATCACACTACAAATAAAACATTTAATTAATCTCTTCCTCAACGCTAAATTTAACTTTCCACATTGGAGTTACCCCTTCTTATTAAATGTCTGCTTACTTCTTGATATTCTTCTTTTAATTTCTGCCGTGCAAGTCAGCTCATCGATTATAAAGTTCCTGAAGTACTGAAATTTCTTCACCTGCTCTAAAATTTCATTTTCTATCTTAATCTCAATCCTCTCTTCTTTTCCATCTAATACCATACATTTTGTCTTCTTTTGTTGATCCTCATACCCTGACTTTCGCAAGAATTATTTAAGTTACCAAGCATTTCATTTAGTTTACTTGTCCTCTCCGTCAGTGCTGCCATATCATCAGCAAAACATATACATTCTATTCTTCTTATTCCTATCTTTATTACTCGATTTTCCATTCAGGCAGCATTTAATTACTTCTTCCAGAAATATACTAATCATTGTTGTTAACCTGCAGCATTCCTGTCTCACCCCTTCCAATCCCTACTCTCCCTGTCATTTCGTCTCCATCCCTCACTTTTATTCTCTGGTTATAGTACAGCTCTTTTATTAGGCGGCTCTCTTTCCAGTCAACTTCCTTCTTTTCCAAAATTTGCTGTAATTTATCCCATCTAACTCTGTCAACGCCTTTTCTAGGTCGACAAATGCAACACTACACTCTCTGCTTCCTTTCCATGTATCTCTAACCAATTACTTTTAGCAGCCCTATAGCGTTCCTTTTTCCAACAACTGTTCTAAACCCATCTGTTCTTCTTCAGTAATTTAATAAAACAATTATTTTGATTTATGTGAACTGATAATTTGTCTGAACTCTTTTTTTAAATGGCTTTACAGTCCTTCAGTTATAGAGGAGGCTAAGTACCTTGGCCTCTTCTATAACTCGTCTCTAATCTGCATCAACTCCCTCCAATTCACAACATCCATACTCTTTAAATCTCTTCACGTCGTGCAGCCATTGAATTCTGGGTCTACAGCCAATCCTCCTGACTTGTGTATCTTGGGTAGAATAAAATTGAAAAGCCGACAGTGTGTCTTCCTGTTTATCCTTTTAACCCACATTATACTCCCAACTCACCTTACCTCCGAGTAATACCGCTCCAAGGCTCCTTGAGAATATCAGTTGGTTGTGTAAGTCCGACGAATTTTCTAGATATTCCAAAACCTTCCAGGCATTCAGATCTTTTATCCTATTTACATTATCCATGGCCTGTTTAAAGTCAATATACAGAATTGCAGCTCAAAACCGATACTCATAACACTTTTTCGTTGTCTGTCTCAGAGGAAAAATCTGATCAATAGTAGCTTTCCCCGTTCTAAAACCATTAGTGTTCTCCAATAATTCCTTCTTTATATGAAGGTATTCTGTTCAAAATGCTACAGATTATCTTATAAGCGACATTTAAAAGAAAATTGGCCGGAATTACTTAGAGTAATTCAAGATTTTTGTATTACCTTTCTTAATGTAAAAATTATATTTTTATTATTGAAATTTCGTATAATTAACAAACAGAAAAAAATCAAAAATAAGCTAAAATAAAAATAAAATGGATTATTCAATTACATTTTTTTAACATTTCAAACCACAAACAATTTAGTTTGGCAGTAAATTCAAAAAATCTCAATTTACTGAAGAATTGGCAATATACTTTTTTTCCTTTTGCCTACGTTCTTTGAATCGTTCTATTTTTATTGTTCTATAAATATTTTTGTCTTATTACTTCCTTGTACGAAGTAAAGGAAGTAGAAATATTGTGATCACGAAAAATGTTGAATTTTGGTTTTCAGATTTCAATGGAAATATCCATTTTGACCATCCCTGAATTCATTTTGACTAGTTTCGGCGTGATGTCTGTACGCACGTACGTACGTATGTATCTCGCATAACTTAAAAACGATTAGCCGTAGGATGTTAAAATTGTGGATTTAGGACTGTTGTAACATTTACTGGTACATCTCCCCTCTTGATTGCAATCGACTAGACAAAAAGTTTTCCCAAATATATTTGGATTTTGGACTTTTTCTTAACTGCAGTAATAAGTCTTCATTGAGAACTTTTCAACGATATATCATAAGTGGTACTTATTTTCATTGGTTCCAGAGTTAAAGCCAAATGAAATTTTCATTAATGAAATATTTGGAAATTACAAGGGGAAGGCATATCGGTTCGAATCCGACTTCATCACCTTTTTTTTAACTTAAATATATTGATTTATTAATAATTATTAAACTCTGTAAAAAATGTTTTCCGATAAATAATAACAATAAAAAGAAAAATAATAAAAAAATATCAGAAGTTATTAATGAAATAAAATTTTATGTACTTTTCATTTTAAAAGAATGTATATATGTACTTTAATAGGCGTACAAAGAAGTCATGTGGTGTTCACATCAGATTTATTTTATTTAAAAGTTGAATTGTTTAATAAAAATAAATCGCTACCGGTATGATTAAAACCATTTATAAAAAAGACAAAATTCGAAAAAACCTGATAAGCCTTAATTAGAATAAGTAACAGAATTGTAAATAATCTGGAATAATGCGTTTTTATTCCAATGTTCCCAAATTGTAAAAAAATTATTTTTGTCTGACAGACGTCTGCTTAAGTAGTACGTATATGTATGGTGGCTTGTATTTGGTTTTAATAAAACTTTATTTGGTTTATATAGGACTCTTCCTTGGTCTTACAGTCAACGGGTTCCTGAGACTCCGTTGACCGATTTCCTTCAAATTTGGTAGACAGGTAGAGTTCTACCTTCGGGAGGAAAGAATACATTAATTTTTTTCAAAAATTTTAAAATTGGGTGGGGGTGTTTTATTCATAATTAAATCTCAAATATTTACTGGGACATTTGGCAAAAAACTTTTGTTATTATAGTTGAATTTTTTTTACAAGATCGCAAATTAACAAAAAATTGTATTTAGTATTCATCCTTCCCCAAAAAATGATTATATATATATATATATACTTTTTTTTTTTAGCTACACTTTGCTTCAGAAAAAGAGTAAATTCATTTATCTGCTAC
Source organism: Lycorma delicatula (assembly GCF_047948215.1). Taxonomy (NCBI): domain Eukaryota; kingdom Metazoa; phylum Arthropoda; class Insecta; order Hemiptera; family Fulgoridae; genus Lycorma; species Lycorma delicatula. The sequence continues at coordinate 369,346,289 of NC_134455.1, read as the reverse complement.
ATCAATAGTCCTTCAAACCACTTTGGTTTGAAAAAGATGTTAAAAACAGTTTGCCCATCCCACTCTAATTGTCTGTGGTGGCAAAAAGTATTTTTTTAATTGAAAACAAATTGATTTTAAATTTAACCCCTCCCTCAAGACTGCATATAAAATATAACAATGTAAATTTTTTGATAACCATACTCTTCAGTATTGAAAAAATATATTATACCAAAAATTTAATCCCTTCCTAAAAAAATAAGAACTTTATTTACTTAGAATTACGGCTGAATCTTTGTATTTTTAAAATAACTTTAAAAGGTTATAATTTAAATTTATTATCATCACTTAGGAATTATTTTCGTAAAAATTAGTTTTTTCCAAATGCTTACCCTTGAGTATGGAAATGTTGAATGAAAAAAAAATATTTCCCAATTTCAAATGTTTAATAATGAAAACGTAATTTGTTAAACAATAAAGTCCTAAAATAGCTTATTAACTCTCCATTGATGGAGAAAATTTAACAAATTGAAAAAAAAAATCGAATTCTTATTTTAAATTTAATTTAATTTTAGTGAATAGTTTAATCATTAAAAAGAGGCCCCTGATGTATGAGCTCCGAAATTAAAAAAAAAAAAAAAAAAAAACGAAAACATATTTTTCGAAATTGTGATTCTAGTGTACAAATATTAAAATTTTGCTTATAACTTTATTTTGTAGTACATTTTGGTTTCAAAAATTATTTTATCATAAAATGCTTGAATTAAAAAACTGTCGAATTTTTTATCTTTTTTATACGTCATAAGGCCTCTTCATACCACGTTTTTATCAACTCACTTATTTTTCAACCAATTTAAAAGTCTTTTATTTTTTCTTTCTGTTTTTTTCTTATTGTCATTGTTCCACTTCCATAAAACGTTACAATCTATAAAAATATTTTACAAACGTTGTTATAACTATTGTAACTCTTAGATTTAATTTGATAGTATTAAATTATTTTTTTTTTTTAAATGCTGTTCTTGACAACAATCTACTTTTTTATACTAAACTATTTTTTTGTATATTTTTATAATTAAACAAAATTCTTCTAATTTTGGTATATTATGTTTCGTTATCTTAATATTTAATACTTCAGACTGCTATATATATATTTTTTTTGTTATATTTTATTTCATTTGTTTAATTTTATTTATTCTAAAACCTAATCCAAAAGAAAAATCCGTACAAAAACATCTTTTTTTTCTGTACAATGTCATTTTTAATATTTAGGAGATTAAATTGACGTTTGTTTTATAAAAAAATATGACGTCATTATTTATGTATTAGCGTAAAAGTGCTGCTGCTTTGTTTTTTTTTTTATCCTTAAATCTAAAATGTTATCTGTAGTATGAGAAACAAAAGCTAAAATATAAATAAATTAAATACTTTATTCAGAACAATCAATAATTATAAATACGAGACATATTCATAAAGTAAGAGTCGTTTGGTATTTAAACCAAATTAACTCGTGAGGAAAGGTTTTTACTTACAATTTAAGCTAACTACATATCTACTTACTTTTCCACATAATCGTCATTCAGTTCTAAGCACTTCGTAACGCTGCACCTGTTTCATTATCCCCTCTGGATAGAAGTTCTCCGCCTGGGAATTGAACTAGTTAACAAAGGAAGATGAGTTCCTTATCGTTTTCAAACCGTTGTCCACCAAGCCACATTTTCAGTTGCAAGAAGAGGAAGTAGTCGCGAATATAGGTCCGAACTATATGGAGGGTAGTCAAAACGTTTCCAACGAAAATCTTGAATCTTCTTGATTAAGGCAGCGGTGTGAGGATGCGCGTTGTCGTGAAGGAGGATTACGCAGGACGACAGTTTTCCGGAACGTCGATTCTGGATCGCACGTCTCAGTTTGGTGAGCGTTTCCCAGTACTGGTCAGTTGTAATTTTGTTGATCCAGGTTCCATGAAATCAACCAAAATGACGCCATTTTCGTTCCAAAAAACGGTAGCCAACATTTTTCGATTCGAGTACGGAGATTGCTTAAACATTTTTGGTTTTGGGAAACTTGAATTGATACACTGCATTGATTGTTCTTTCGATTTTGCGTAACCTGTAACAATGTAGGGAAACAAATCATCTCCATTTTGTCGATAGCGGTTCAAAAACGCTCTTCCACTGCACATTATTTGCTTATTGTGTTGGTCGGTGATTTTCGGTACCCACCTTGGACACAATTTGTGATATCCTAGCTTTTCTGTGACAATCGTGTAAATAGAGGTCCGTCCAACAAGCAGGAATTCATCAGCCAGAGCACTAACTGTCAATCGCCGATCACATCGTAGTATTATGTTCATTTTTTCAACGATTTCATCGGTGTGAATACTGGGCCTGCAACTCCCCTCTTCGTCATACACATTTGTTCGGTCATTTTTAAAGTCTTGACACCATTATCTAACCTTTCCTTCGCTCATTACTTAGGTCCATACACTAGGCACAATTCTCGATGAATTTCAGCAGCTGAAGATCCTTTTGTACACAGTATCGAATCACAGCGCGCACTTCACAACTGGCAGTTGCTGAAAGGATTGTTACGGTAATTGCGATTTGCATTCACCGGCAGGCAAACAACTAATGAATCAAAACAAAAACTGCAGTGGCTTCGTCAATAGCCGATGGATGGCCATGAATGCGTTAAACTGTGTTCAGACCCGCTAATATTTAAATATAAGCCGACGGCCCTTACTTTATGAATATGCCTAGTTATACATAACATCTCAAGTATAAGGTTCCACTTATTGTAAAAACAAACTACTTTAAAATTTAAATGTCCGATAAAATATAAAACGAATTTATATATTAAACTATCAAAGCAAATCGTTGATAAATTTTTATTAGAGCATATTATTAATTACAAAATTAATGTATAAAAGACAATCCACCCGAAAAATATGAAAATAGTTATTATGTTAGGGCTCTTGAAAGTAAAATGAATATTTGTCAACCTGATGATTTCATATAACTAGAACGCTGGAATTAGCATCTTGAAAATTGAAAAATGTAAAATAAGGAAAAAAAATTACAATAATCGATTCAAAATTTAATAAATTAATCCCAGTTGATCATTAAAGATAAAAACATCGGATTGAAGTTTTACTCCATGATATTGTCGATTTTTAATGAATTATGGCATTTGTCAGTGCCACTTAAAAGAGTGAAAAAAAAAATATAGTGCGTTCGAAAATAGCTATGCTTTAGAATTATGTGATGCATTCTGTTCTTTCGGCGTTAGTTCGGTTGCCCTGTGGGTTCGTTGGGCGTTGCTCAGTAATAAACTAAGACGTCAATTGTTGAGTTGTGATTGAACCTGCTTCGTTTCGTTTATCGGAATTAATATTTGGAAGAAACATAGTAATCCTTTTGGTAGAGGAGCGCATTTTACTCGTTGAACACGTATTTCGTGAAAGTAACAATTATACTGATTTAGCAAAGCAGAAGTTTTCTAAAACGTTTCCAAATAATCCTGTTCCTCACCTAAATGTAGTTCGAACTCTTATCAAAAAATCTCCGGCAGCAGGCTCTGTTGAAGCTGATCGAAATGGAAGACCACATAAAATAAACGAATAGAAGCTTGATATTTCAGATGTTAGGCCAAAAATCCATCAGTTAATGCGTAAATTAGCAAGATGTCGGACTTGATACCGCACATAAAGCTGAAAGAAAAGAACTGGAACTTTTCCCCTACAAAGTAATGTGTGTTCAAGAACTGAAACCTACAGGTTATGCCAAAAAAACTAAATTTTTGTCAAGGGTAATATCGAGGCTATTACGTTTTCTACAGATCAAGCGTGGTTTCATCTGGGAGGATATATTAATTCACAAAATACATGACTGTGGTCGACAATTAACCTACATCAATTACATGAATAATCTTTACATGAAGTGAAAATTAGATTCTGAGTCGGTGTAAGTATTATGCGCATTATAGGTCCAATCTTTTTTAAAAATATAGCTAATATTGATCGTTATTGTGCTGCTTTAACTAACTTCATTAATTAATTAATGGAAGCGGAAATCAATCACGGTTGGTTCCAACAAGATGGCGCCACTTCGCATAAAGCTAACAGATCAATGACTACTTTACGAAATGTGTTTGGTGAACGAATCATTTCGAGGGGTTTGTGGCTTAGACGATCGCCCGATCTGACTAATCAAGAATACTTTCTACGGGGGGGGGGGGCAGTGAAAGAAGCTGTGTGTCGCAACAGACCACGCACGAGTGGCCAACCAAAAACCGTAATAACGGAATACGTACCAAACATTCCAGTGTTTGAAAACAAATTGAAACGTATGTATAGCTGTATTGATATTGGAGGAGGTTATTTCCAACATCTTTAATGAACTATTCCAGTTATTGTAATATCCGTTTCAATAAAATAATGAAATAAAAATACAAAGAAATAATTAAGAAAGTTTCGTCATTATACTTCCATTATTTCAGTGCACAGCAACGTTCCGAACGCACAGTAAAATACAAAAATTTCGACTATTTATTTCTCATTCCCTAACTATTTCGCAGACAGAAACGCATTGAGAGTTTCAGAATACCGTACAATACATACGTTTGACTAACGAGTAGACACTACATACAAACGTCAAATTTCAACTCACTCACCACTGTGATACTAAAATATTGTCTTGAGTTATACAAACACAGTTCCATTATCTGGTATATTAGGGGTAATGTTCTTTTATTATTTTTTTTTTTTTTTATAAGAATAAGTGACTACTCTTTTTGGCAAAGATTGCATAGTCATAAATAATAAACACAGTTATATGTTAATATTATTAATTTTCAAAAATATCGGTCTATATAATTCATATTTATGGACGACGAACAACGATCTAATAGCTCATTTCTTTTTTTGTTTAAACTCGTTTTCACTTTTTAAGAAAGCCCAAAAAGATTATATTATACTTTAGACGGAAATATATGTAAACACAATAAATGTTTAATAATGAAGCAAAGTTTAACGTTTTTTTTTTCAGGAGCTTCAACGAAGAAAAGTACCGTTTGTTATTTTTCATCCCAAGAGAACTTATATAATAAAATACCAAAAAATTTACTTTATGGGTGACAGAAATATAATTACAATTAGGATTAGTCCACGTGAACAGCAATGTTAGATTCTTTAACATTTAAAAATCTCCTTTTTACATTTACCTGAGTAGTACAATTTAGTGTTTTAAAATATTAAAATTAAAAGAATAATGTAAAATAAAAATGAAAGTAGTAGAGAAGAGTAAGTAATGGAATATTAAGAATGTTGAAATACAGCCGGAATTTAAAAATTATGTCAATTTTTTTTTTACTATCGGTTCCAAGAAGAAACTATGAGTAAATAAAATTACAAAAATAACTTGATCAGGGGGTTTCCAATGAATCTCCTACATAAATCTTTTTAAATATTAAATTCCTAAAACTAACAAAATAACAAAACGCGTTTCCAACTAGACCAATCAGGTGGGTTAGAAAATCTTGTACTAAAAAAGATCAGTTTTGTTACACTAAAACATAGGAAGTCTCAAGTTTTCAATTATTAAATTAAATTTCGAAGACGATTGAAGAAAAAGAAAACTACCTTCATGATATTTTTATAATAAATAAATATTAAAAAACCGCCGATCTCCGTAGCGAAATGGTAACGTTTAGGCCTTTCATCCGTAGATCCTGGGATCGAATCCCGGTCAGACATGACGATTTTAATACGCTACAAGTTAACATTTCCATATCCCACGCACAAGCTTCAATCTTGTAGCGATATCATCGAGGGAAAAATCTGATGTAGGCATCACATGACATCCTTGTATGCCTATTAAATTACACTTAACACATTTTTGTAAAATGAAAATTATTTAAAATTTTATTTCATTAAAAAATTCTCTTTCTTTTTGCGGTTATTATTGAATTATTATTCATCTTTTTTTTACAATAAGGTTAATAATTATTAATAAATCAATATATTTAAATTTAAAAAACCAAGTTAAAAAAAAAAGGAGATGAAGTCTGTTTCGTACCGATGTGCCTTCCTCCAAGATGCAAATATTTCATTAATTAAAATTTTATTTGGCTATAACTCTGGAACCAATGAAAATAAGTACCACTTATGTACATCGCTGAAAAGCTCTCAATGAGGGCTTATTACTGCAGTTAAGAAAAAGCAAAAAATTCAATAGCTTTGGATTTTAGACTTTTTTAGACACTTTTGATGCAGTCGATTAATCAAATGCGAAGGTGCACAACTAGATGTTACAACAGTCCTAAATCTAAAATTTTACATTATACGGCTAACGTCACGCCGAAAAGTAGTCAAAATGGATTCAGGGATGGTCAAAATGGATATCTCCGTTGAAATCTGAAATCCGAAATTTATGGCGATCACAATACTCATTTCGTTCTTACAAGAATGTAAAACCAATCAGAATTTCGTATAAATAATTTTTATCACACAGAAAGAATTTATTTCCTTGTGTTTTTTTTTCACGATTGCAAAATAATTAGTAATAATAGTTATAAAAATTAAGTAAAAACGAATTTTTTTTTTAAACCTTATTTTAGCAAATAAGCACTTATATATTATTTATTATTACAATAGTTTTTTATATTAATAAATTTGTTTATTTCCTTGCTAGAAGTAAAGGAAGTATTGTGATCGCCAGAAATTTCGGTTTTCAGAATTCAACGGAAATATCCACTTTGACCATTCCTGAATCCTTTTTTACGGTGACGTCTGTACATACGTACAGTATCTCGCCTAACTCAAAAACAATTACCCGTAGGATGTTGAAATTTTGGATTTAGGACTGTTGTTATATCTAATTAACCATCTTCCCTTTTGATTGCAATCGACTCGACCAAAGATATCCAAAAAAACTCAAAATACCCAAAAATTGGATTTTGGATTTTTTTTAACTGCAGTAATAAACCTTCATTGAGATCTTTTCAACATATTTCATATGCGATAGTTATTTTCAATGATTTCAGAGTTATAGCCAAATAAATGTTAATTAATGAAATATTTGTATCTTACATTGGGAAGGCCCTTCCTTCTTTTTCCTGTTTAGCCTCCGGTAACTACCGTTTAGATAATTCTTCAGAAGAGGAATGAGGATGATATGTATGAGTGTAAATGAAGTGTAGTCTTGTACATTCTCAGTTCGACCATTCCTGAGATGTGTGGTTAATTGAAACCCAACCACCAAAGAACACCGGTATCCACGATCTAGTATGCAAATCCGTGTAAAAATAACTGGCTTTACTAGGACTTGAAAGCTGGAACTCTCGACTTCCAGATCAGCTGATTTGGGAAGACGCGTTCACCACTACACCAACCCGGTGGGTCACATTGGGAAGGCTCATCGGTTCGAATCAGACTTCATCTCCTTTTTTTTTTTTGACTTCTTTCAATTTACTTTTTTTAATTGTTTGTTTTTTTAATTTAAATATGTGTATTTAATAATTATTGTTACCCATGATTGTAAAATACTTTTAAAATAAATAATAATTCAATAAAAATAAAAAGTTATTAGTGAAATAAAATTTTATTTACTTTTAAAAAGTGTATATGTAATTTTATAGGCATTATTACATATGTGTACATCTAGTAGATTTGGTGAAACATTGATTATTTAATATTAATTGAAAATTATAATTTAGAATCGTATTATGTTTGAATTTTGTCGTTTAATTTCTGTTTAATTTTATTTGATTATTCTAGAATTTCTTTTTAATTTTATCTACATTAAAGTTAACTATAGAGTGACTGAAAAATATACCCACACAAGAACAGTTATACTGAGGCATACATACCTGATCTTTAATAAATTGAAAACAATTCTTATCTTTTAGTTCATTACTTCTCTGATATTGTCGGGTAATATTCTCCCTAAATCGGAATTTATCATAATTTCGTTTATTTGTTTTTTGTTGCCAATCATTTAATCGCTCTTTGGTTTGATATAACTCTTCTTATCTTAATTTGTACACGTTCTCTAGTTTTCAAAGTTTCTCTGCCTTTATATACATCATCCTATTAATCTTATTATTCTTTTCTTGGTCTTAACATTTACATCGTCATTATATTTATCATATTCTCTAATTTTTTTATTCTTCCCTTGTTCTTAACATTTTCTTCCTTTTCATATTCAATATCTTGTCGTTTTTTTGAGAAATATTTCTTCATGTTGTCTTTCTTTATCATGTATGATTGTTCTTTTTCATTATTGATTATTCACCAAATAATCCTAAAATATAATCTGAATATTTTACTCCGTAACGTCGAAATTAACATTTGAAACCAGTATACAGGAGATCACTAAACGGAATAGTTTAATTATTATTAACTTCTGTTTATACGACACACCAGAAATCTAAAACTTTTGTTAATCAGCAACTAACGAAGATACGAATAATACTGATCTAGTAATACAACTAATAAAGGGACTTTTACTCTATCCTAATAATTCTTGTAAGATTGTTGAATTAATAATTGTATAAATATTTTATGTTAATAAAAACGAATATTTCAGCAATTGTGTAACTGTTCATTTTATTAAAGAATTGAAGTAGCGTATCTCACTTTCAAATGAAATAATTTCAAATGACGTGCAGGAAAGAATTCGTATTTGTAATTTAATATGCGTGCAAGGAAGTCATGTGGTGTCCACATCAGATTTTTTAAATCATTTATTTATTAAAAATAAAAACAAACACCGTTAAAATAGGTTTGATTGTTTTTAAATATCTATACTACTATATAAAGGGAAAACTTTTTTTTTTTTGTTCGGGTTACACGAAAAAACTACCCAATTTAACGCAACTAAATTTTACTCATGTTTATTGGCATAACGTAGAAGGTCTTTGGATATATATCATATTGAAAAATGTCTTAAAAATTATATATGATGTAGTAGTGGAGATTTGCCTGTTAAATCACAAACTTTAATGAATTGTATCTAACAATATGTGAGTTGTGTTTCAACTGATTGATTTTTAACATACAAAAATAAATTTCTAGATTTTTTGAGCTTCATTCCGGATTTTTAGGATAAAAATTCATTTTTGTTTATTTTTGAAACCCTGTTATTTTTTATTTTTATTTTTCGGTAACAAATGAAGAAATCAATATGATTTTTGGTGAGTGTAATCATCATGTCAATAAACCAATTTCTAGATTTTTGAAATTCGATTTTGAAATGGGATGAAGAAATGTAAAAACATGTCTGATAAATGATTATAAATTCTTCCAATCCCGACTATAGTAAACGAGACATTCAGTAGATCTCAGCTTGCAAATACTCTTCAGATAAATATTCAAAAACACTTTTTCAGGTTTTTTTAATTCCGATTAAGAGGTACGAAAATATATGCCACTGTGGGCTTAACTGACACAGTCACTGCCACTGTATGTTTGACTAGTTGCACCATTTTTATTTTATTAATTTTTGTTTCTAACCTCCGGAACCACCGTTAGGTATTACTTCAGAGGATGAGAATAATGATACTTTTTGTAGCGTGTGAAAATACTATGCCTGACTCGAACCCGGAACCTCTGGATGAAAGGCTGAGACGCTACCACTCGCGCCATGGAGGCTGGCTGACTGGTTGCACCTGCCTCCTGTTACTTGACTTATAAACATAAAATAAAAAGATTGACCGCTATGGGATGTAACCATATATCACGGGCGAAGCTGCGACGGGGAGCTAGTCATTATATATACACATACATACGCAAGAATATTAATGAAAAAAATTTACTTATACAGATGCCGTGACAACATTTATAATTAAATATTAAAATTCTAGAATATTATACTTTATAGGTTAGAGTAAAATAAATAAATTAAAAATTAAAAAAATAAATAAAAATTAAAGGATTTATTGTAAGGAAGTAATATTTATTAAATTAATAAAAATAAGAAATAATTTGTAAATAGAAAGCGATTTTAATATTTTCATTTGGCCGTATCTTTTATATGTAAAATCCATAATAATAATTTAACGAAGTGTAAAACAATTCGCAAAAAAATTCCTGGATTTTTATTAAAAATAAAAAATAAATTTTTTATTTATATATAAATATATAATTTTTGTTTGCAATAATAAAGTCAGTTAGATGTTTATGCAGCGTATAAGAAGAGATTTTCATTTTCATGGAAATTAATTTCTAAATGTAGTATTACTACAATTCTAGTTTTGGCTCAGTCTCATTTTACAGTCGGTTAAATTTTTTTTTCACCACCAGTGAGAAGATGGAGTGAGAGAGAACGAGAGAGAGTGCGAGTATGAGGAGAGGTAGAAATTGAGAACTGGGCGTGCTGTGTACTGATACAACTGACCTAACCTAAAACTGGAAGTGCAACATGTCGAGCGAGTGCATTCTATTGATTACACTCTCCGTAAAGGACAAAGAAAGAACTACATACACACAACGCTCGCATTACAAGGCGGGCTGTATTAAGCGGCAGCACGAAACAGCGCGAGAGCACAGCCGCTAGTGTAATGGAAGTGGTGCCGGAGTGTCTTAGTGTAGTGGTGGGGGCTCCCTTCCTTTCTTTGCCGACTGTCTACGGAACCGTTGGTGGGGGGGACCCGAGTGCTCACGAAATGCAACGGAGTGAGGTGCACTCACTGCTCCTGCATGGTGCAGTTCTCGGTGCATGTGTTCCGTTGCACATTTTGTGCAAGTCGGCTCCGCTCTCTCCAAGAACAGACGAGTGTCTACTATTCAACGTTTTTTTAACACACCTTTTTATTATACACGACGGATTGATAACGTATAAAAAATAATAATGGTGCTTGACGTGGTGTTATAACCTCGAATGTGAGTGTCCGAAATGCAATCTGTTTTACAATTGTTACCGGCTAATTATTGTTTTTTCGTGTGTGGATATTTTTACTGGTGTTATAAAAGTGTTTTTGAGTTCCACTCGTGTTGGCTTCTACTCCGAATGAAAACGGTAAATTACTTTATCAAAATTAATTATTTAGACTTAATTAAATATCTTTATAACAGATAACAGTCGTTTATGCGCAGTAAGTTAACCGCATATCGTTTTAATATATTCATTACGGTATGAAATATAACTTTTAAAATTTTAGAATTGAATGTTAGACCGCCTTGTAGCATTCGCTAACTCACTCACTCGCTTGCGACTTCATCGATTTTTCTCTCTTACTTGAACCAAGAAGGAGGACGGTGTCTAGTCTGTAAAGCAAGCACTTATTATCCACCACCAGCCTTGGCCTATATTATTTGATAGAGTTTTAATTTCGCAAAATCTTCTTATTAATAATTATCATAAATTTTCACTACATTAATAATCGTTTCAGAAATATATTTTATTTTTTTAGATTAATTTATAATATTACGATTTCTATATAAATTTAATTTCTATGGGTAAATATATATAACGTATTTTTAGTTATTATAAATTACCGTTAATTGACGCACATGATTTCTTTTAATGCGAATTTAAAAAAAAAAATACGTAACGAGTACTAAATAAAATTAGGCCAAAAAAATAATGAATTTTTGTTATAAAAAAAATCATACCAAAATTAAATATTTAAAAATTTTAATGTTTATTTCATCATCACCGTATTAAATTCTATAAACTATAAGGTAAAAAATACCTTGAGAAGATTGAAAGTAAAATTAATTAACTGTTTTTATTACCTTTTAATATTTTTAATTACAATTATTATCTTTTTTAAAATACTATAAATTTTTGGAACGTAGTTCCAAGAGAGCGGTAAAATAAAATCTTAGGCTTTTATGTTTGATCAAATAAATATGTCTTAAATTTTTATCAACGCGTTATTATTATTATTATTATTATTATTGTTTGTATTTATTTATGTGTTATCTTTATCGCTATTAATTTTTCTTTTCGGCATGTTTATCTTAATTGAATTGTTGCAAAGACTTACATTTTTATTTTATTGTTTGGTTTTATTTCACGTAAAAATATTTTTAATTGTATTTATTATTTTAGATACGACAATATTTAAGCAATTTAATGCAATAAACTTTACTTAATTCTTTCTATTATTGTTAATTTATATTTTTAACAATTTTTATTTTAAATATCTTTTGTTTACTTGCAATTTTTTTTTTCTTTTTTAAGTATTTGTTTAAAGATTAAATATTTTTAATGCGTTCTAATTAATTAAATTTAAATAATTCTATTTTTAATTTTTTTTTTGAAAAATGTTATTAATCTACAAATAAACTATATCCGTATTTTTTTTCTACGAAAAATAATTTCCTTAGATAAGATAAAGTTATAAATATATGGTACGTACTTTAAATATTTCCGGTTAGTTATTATATATATATTTTTTTTAATTCATTTTATTAAATAAGTGAATTATAAAAGATGGTCTAAAATTAATTTTACGTTTTGTAATACACTTAGGTTATGTTTTTTTTTTTTTTTTTTTTTTTTTTTAATTATTATTACGGCCAATAAATATTTTACAATTTGCAAATATCTTATAAAAGATATTAACGTAAAACTGTTTGATCCAATATTTTGAAAAAATAAAATGAGTATTAATTTATTTTTAAAGCTAAATAATAAATTAAATTATTTTTTATAAGTAATTTTATACGTATTTATTTTATTTTTTTTTTGAACTTTAGTTCTGAACAAACACTTCCCCACAGAATCAGTATACGGACACTAACGTGTAAATTTTTCTAGTAATTATTACAATTACTTAGATGTAAATCTACTATTATTGTTTAAAAACCTTTTTTCTTTACGTAAATAAAGATTTTAAAACATTAACGAATTTTTTATTATTTACACGTTCTTCTTTTATCATCATTCAATTATTTTTAAATGATTATAAAATTTAATTTAACCGAAATGTACTCATAATAGTAAAAGTAATAAAATTATTAAAGAAAAACTAAATTTGTTTTGGAATCGTAAAAATTAAATTCCTTATTCGAAAGCCAACTTAAATAGTTTTAAATTTCTATTTGACTAAACATAACAATTTTATTTATAAAAATGATCTTTTTATATAAATTCTTAGAATTTATATATAAAAATAAAAATCCATAAAGTTTAAATTTTTTATTCTTTTTAATTTTCAAATTGAGGGTGTTAAAAAATTATTTACTGTATTATTAGGAAATAAAATAATTTTTAAGAAAAAAATTGTATTGTAAAATTAAAGATAATAGGTAATAATTGTTTGTAAAACGAAAATTAATAATTATTAAATGGAGAAAATAAAGAAAATTATGATGCATTATATTTTAGATTATTCCGTTTTATTTTAGTGAAATTTTTGAAATAATATTAGTTTACGATAAACGGTATTAAATTAAACGAACAATTTTCTACTTATATATTTACAAGTTACAAATATAAAGATATATTCTACCATGGAAGATTATCTTACTATAAAACAAAAATTAATTACCCAAAGAAAATATTTAATTTATTTATCTTTATGTATTTTAATAAATAATTTTGTTGTAATGATTATATTAAAAATGTTAAAGATTTTTTATGCTTTTAAACAACAATAAATAATTATATGTATGACAAAAATCTTCCCATTGAATTCAGTATATTTTATATAATATTTGTATTATTATGCTTTAATTAAAAATTAAAAATTATTAAAAACTAAGAAAAAAATTATTTATTTAAAAATAAAATTAAAAACAACCATTTTTTAAGATTTTATAACACAAAAAGTTTTCTACATAATTCATAATTAAGTATATTTAAAATAATAAGCTTAAAAATTGTAATTAAATAGATTTTCTCATCTCTATTTTATAAAAAAAAATAATAATAATAATAATAATAAATTGAATTAAATTTTTTTTATTATATTTAAAACAGAAAATTGATAGATTTATACAATCAAAATTTTTATTACATATTTTATAAAAATGCTTTCCTTAATATCAATATTAAAAATTTTGATAAAACCTTTTAATTATTTTAAGTACACGATTATAACTATATTATTTATAAGGTTTTACGAAATTAATTTTTTTTAAATGTTTGTTTTTAATTTTATTTTTAAATAAATAATTTTCTTTTTTTTATTAGACCTCTAGGCCTAATACCTCACGCACACATAAAGTCAAACAGAATTATTTTTTTGTACTTTCAGTATTCTCTCATTCTGCTACTTTGGTCTCGTCTTCTTTCAGTCCCGGTCTTTAGTGTTTCTGAGGGAGTCTACCGTTTTTTATAAGTTTTCTAAATTGATCTCGGTTTTATATTTTGTTTTCGTTCTCGTTTAATTTTTTAATGTCTTTATCGACATCCGAGAACCATGTGAGTTTAGTTTTTGCTACATTAAATCTATCAAAGATTTGTTTTTTAATTCTTTATGGATTCATTCTGTACAAGTAGCCGTAAATTGTAACCTTCTTTTTCTTATTATGTTGTAGATTTTATCTATGTTTCTGTAAATTTCGTTTTTCAGTTAGTGGATTTCGTTTTTAAAGTTTGTGCCATGTATGTTTCCTACGATTCTTTTTTCCACTTTGAAAATTTCTTTATATGAAAATATTTGGAGGTATTCCAAATTTATTTGGAGTATTTGGAGGTGTTATAAAATAATGATTTTTTTATTGTAGATGTTTCTTGTTAATTTAAAGGCGAGGTTTATTTTTTTGACTCTCTTTCATTGTTTCTTTTTCTAAAACGTTAGGGGTTTCTTTTCTTAGTATTTTTTCATGCGTTACTAATTTCCACCGGGCTAACGATCGATCATAGCTGTTGATGCCCGCTGTTTCATTATATAAAATAATAAATAATACTTAAATTTATTGAATTTTATTTTCGATTTAATAATCTATTAATTTATCATTTTTATAATTACTGGATAATTTTTTTAACTAATTTTTGAAAATATATAATCTTATATTGGATAAGCAAAATATATTAAAAATTGTACAGATATACACATTAATGTAATAAATTATTTTCTGCGAAAAAGAAAAAAAACGGGCGATGATAACGCCGAAGCCCAGAAAAAAAAAATCCTTAAAAAAGATTAAATTTATAAATAATTTTTATATTTAAAAAAAAAATTTATATTAAAAAAATAATTTATATAATAATAATTTCTTTAATGTTAATTATCAACGTAAACCATATAGTTTATTGTTTAAATAGAAGATTTAAACGTATAACCTTATTTTGTGAATTAATGTAAGAGTTAAAAAAAGCTCTTTAGGTTTTTGGTTATATTTTCAATAAAATTTTGTTTATTTTTTATATTTTTATTGACATCATTTTTTTTATTACAATTATTTATTTTTTAAAGTGTTATTTGTTTAACATTTTTTTCATTATTATATTTATCTTATACTTTTTTTATAAATATTTTAAAATTGTAACATCGATAGGATTTTTTTTTTAATATATTTAATCAAATAGTATTTTTTAAATATGTTAAAAAAAATTACTTCCATACAGGTGATTTAATTAATTCGTGGTTACTTACAGAGGTGTAATTATCAATATTTGAAAATATTTTTGTAATAGATTGAATTAAAATAAATAAATATCATTAGAAATCCTAAAATATATTTTTTTTTCCAAATAAACATATTCATGCGACTAATTTAACCGTAATAATTTTGTTGTATTTATAAAAACAAATATTTTAACATAGATTATGTTGCTTATTAAAAAAATGAAATGAATGTAATTTACTTACTTATAATTTTTTATTGTAAATATTTATGGTGAATTTACTGAAATCAAAAATTTAACTAGTAGTTTTTGATATTATACAAACTTAATATATTAATTGAAAATTAACAGGTATACTTTTTTTTATAAAATTTATACTTTAACAGTACAACACTACGCAAATATTTTATAAGACTTTAAATTAAAAGTATTTCTGTATTTTTAAACAGTTGCATATTAAATATAATCATTAATAAATTTAAATAATAATAATAATCCTTTTTAAAAAAAGTCATTATTTTGACGAAAAATTAATTATATTGTCGAGTTTTACGATGAGGTTATAACTTCTTAATTTAAATTAAATACTTCTATACTTATATTAAAAAAAAAATAAACTAAATGCGGTTTAATAAGTTTTGGTCTACTATTACATTTTTTCGTTATAAATAAAATTTCTAAATAATCTTTTTTTCTAATTATATAAAACATAATGAATTCAATGGAAAGATTTTCTGTCCTGGGTATTAATATTTATTGTTGTTTTAAAAATATTAAAAATTAATAATATATAACAAATAATAAATTATTTAAATAATAAAGCTGACCTCCGTGGATAAGTAGCGTTTCGGCATTTAATGTGGCGGTCCCAGAGTCGAATCCCGGACCGGTACGGCATCATTTCATAAGCTACAAGTTTCGACAAGGCTAATGAATATATTTTATTATAATAAATTTTATTATAATATCATAATATTTATAATATAATATTATATTGTATTATAAATATTATAATATTCTTTTCGATCTTAAAAAAAAAAAAAACAATAATAAAATCAAACTTTTTATATTACTTTTTTTTAATTTTAAACAGATTGAATTTCAATTTTTCATTCTGAAATTTAAATAATGTTTGTTTTTAATGTTCTTTTAATATAAATAAATTCCTTTTTTTCGTTTTTAATAATTTTTAATTCTTTTTTTTCATTTTTAAAATAAATCACAATAATATTATGAATAAAACAAACTGAATTTGTTGGAAAAATTTTCTGTCTTACGTATTATTATTTATTATTTTAAAAGTATAGAAAATCTTTAAAATTTATAAAATGATAATTATTACAAGAAATTTAATTATTAAAATATATAAATAAATGAATAAAATATTTTTTTTTGTGTAATAATAAAAGTTAGAATATATTTTTGTATTTGTAACATGTAGATAGTATAAATAACAAAAATGTATACTGTAAAAATAAATATTCGTTTAGTTTAATACCGTTTATCCCAATCTAATATTTCAAAATAATTACTAAAATAAAACGGAATAATTTAAAATATGTAGCATAAAATAATTAAGTAACATAATTTATAATTATGACCCAGGTTTATTAAAATATTCTTTTATTTACTATTAATTTATGAATAAAATTATTAAAATCTTAGTAATTAATTTAGAGGATTTAAATAGGGTTCTTTCCAATATATTCTAGGCAGGATTAATTTATTTTAAAACTTACATTTATGTTATTTTTTTTTAAATATGTTGTATATTAAAGTGAATTTAAAATTAAAAACCTAAGTCAGACAATTTCATGATATATAATTGGAATATATATATTTGTTCTTGCCTCGATAACTCAAAACAATTGCATTAATCTTCCTGAAATATATACACAAAACGATTCATCTCAGTCAGTAGACTATTGTTGAATTTATGAATGTTTGAATAAAATAAAATGGTAGACGGTAGACTTTACTTTAGTCATTCTGGAAGAAAAATATATATATTTGATATATATTATACACCGTTAAACATTTTGTTTTAACAGCTTGGTTGAGTAAAAATTAATTATAAAAAATAAAATTAATAAAACCTATTTAATAAAAAAATTTAATATTTTAATATAATATAAATGGGTTATTTAAAATTTTATCGCCGACCACCGTGACTGAGTAGGTAGCGAGCTCGGCATTTCGTGCGGTGGTCCCGGGTTCGAATCCCCCGTATAGATGTCGCGTAGAAGTCAGGCATTACATCTATACGCTACCAATTTTCACCGGGCTAATAACCATAGAAGTTGATGCCCGCTCTTTCATAACATAAAAAAATGTATCATTTTTCAAAGAAATAGTTAAGAAATTGAAAAAGTGAAAAGATCAAATATAAATTTAAATTAATCTATTATAATTTCATTATTGATTTCACAAAAAAAATTATCTTTCAATTCTTACTATAAAAAAAAAAGTTCTCTACTCTTTTTCAATGTTCCGTTTGTTGGAATTCATATAATATATTCCTCTTTTTATTAAAAATTTAAAAGATTTATTTTTTAATTTAAGCTTTGATTAAATTGACGGAAATCAGTAATGTTCGATAGTAATATTGATCAGATAGTAAAGAGTTTTTGTTTTTTGTTTAAGAATGTTATTTCTTAATTTTAAAAATTAAAGTAATTATTTATTAATTTAAATGTATTACATAAATTAGAATTTTTATTTATAATTTTGAAAAAAGTAATTGTTCTAATTTTGAACAATTTTTTAAAAAAAATCTCATTATGATCTTCGTTAGTAATTATTGTTATTTTTGACAAATTTAAAAATGTATATTTTTATATAAATATATATATATATATATATATTTGAATTAAATTTATAAATCATTTCCTTTAAAAAAGTAAAAAAAAATATATTTTATTAATAATTAAATATTTTTTAAGCATGCTGTAATAAGTAAATGTAATTTCTACTTAATAAAAAAATCTGATGTGGAAAACACATGACTTCCTTGTACGCCTATTAAATTACATTTACACATTTTTTTTAAAATGATAAGTATATAAAATTTTATTCATTAATAACTTCTGAAATTTTTTTTTTTATTGTTATTATGGAATTATTATTTTTCGTAAAAAGGTTTTTACAATCAGAGTTTAATAATTATTAATAAATCAAAATATTTAAATTAAAGAAAAAAGGAGATGAAGTTGGATTCGAACCGATTTTCCGACTCCTAAGTTCCAAATATTTCATTAATTAAAATTTTATTTGGTTGTAACTCTGGAACCAATGAAACTAAATACCACTTATGATGTATCTTTGAAAAGCTCTTAATGCAGTTAAGAAAAATTTTAGCATTTTATGTATGTACAGAAAATACATATGTACATACATAAATAAAATCGTACATAATACGTACGTACAGACGTCTCACCGAAACTAGTCAAAATATATTCAGAGATGATCAAAATGGATATTTCCATTGAAATCTAGAAACCGATATTCTTCGCGATCATAATACTTCCTTTACTTCGTACATGGAAGTAAAAAAGATTAATTAGAAAAGTTAAAAAAAAAAAAAAAAAATTTAACTTCGAAGTTTTTTGGTACTCACCCGATTAGTCTAGTGGTGAACTCGTCATCACAAATCAGCTAATTTCGAAGTCGAGAGTTTTAAGGTACAAATTCTAGTAAGGGCCTTTTATACGGATTTGAATATTAGATCGTGGATACCGGTGTTCTTTGATGGTTGGGTTTCAATTAACGACACACCTCAGGAATGGTTTACCTGGGAATGTACATAACAACAGTTCATTTACATTCATCTTTCGACGTAATACCTTACGGTGGTTCCGGAGACTAAACAGAAAAAGTAGAGGTTCTCTTTGGTTGGTCAACGATATGTATATATTTATGCACAAACACACCCACACAAAAATGTATGTATATATATATAAAAAATTAAAAGGGAGCTCTACTATGATTTTAGTAAATATTGTTATAAAGAAACTAATTTTATAAAGAGCGTCCCCATGCAAAACATATTTTTTTCTTATGATTTTGTTAAATTCATTTGGTATATTAAAATTATGAAGAAAAATTTATTTTTTCTGCTTTTTTTATTTAATGTTACATTATTCTTATTGGTCATTAGCGACACCTAGTGGATTATATGTATATAATTTTAAATAACGGAATGCTGCTTGAAACAGTAAGTACAGTTCAGGGGTTTAAAACAGAATTAGAAGAGACATAATTAATTAAAATTTGTTACTCATAATTTACCCATACATACATAACGCTGAAAATTCAAATCCTTCAGATAATTAAAAGTTTTTTCACGATTTATCACATTATTTAAGCAATTTTTTAGATCATAAGATATCTTGTATTTCATTCTTTCCGTTTGGTAGTGTGGACAGTCGCTATAATATGTGCTTTACTGATATATATATAATAATCCTGGCAATATTCACACCGAAAATTTGCTCCTTTTTCAAAGTAATATGTACTTGGCTAAAGTTTCTTTATTTCACATCGCAAATCATCATAAACGATTTATGATGTTTCCATTACATTTTAATTTTATGAAAACAATGGATTGTGCTTATTAGAAATTAAACTTATTTTCTTCTTTAAAAAATTATCAATAAAATTACCATTCTTTTCGACCTATATAACAATAAATTACTCATCTGAATTTTAAAAATATTTTTTATTCGTTAAAAAACAAAACTTTTCATAACCTTCTAGTACTGCTCCTCTGTTATTGTTTCAGAGAAATAATACGAAGTGTTTATACGAAGAAGTTTTTATATACTAAAATAATTATGTAGAATTTTTTTATTCATGCTCAAAATATGAAGAAATATTTGCCAGTTTTAAAATATTCCAATGTTTTTAAAAATATTCCAATTCCAAGTTCTGAAGACTGTAAATATTTAGGTTTATTTCTTGACCGACGACTTATCTGGACAAAACATATGAAATCAAAGCGGATACAGATGGACTTCAAGTTTAAAAACTGTAATAGGACGTAGATCTCGGCTTTCGGTAGAAAATAAATGATTGATTTATGAATCCATTCTGAAATCTATTTGGATTTACGGGCTTGAATTGTGGGGTACAGCAAGTAATTCTAATATTGACATACTTGAACGCTACCAGACAAAAACACTGTGAAAAATGCTGAACATAGCCTGATACATAAGCAATTGAATTGCGAACCGGAAATCTTTCTGGTCGCCCTACAATATCAAAATCGTTTGAATCGGCACCCAAATTATATGGCAGTCAATTTTTTGGGTAACACAATCAGTGATTTTTCAAGATTGATGTGAAACAATATTCTTGATTTAATTTATCATTTCAGTTAGGTGACTTTATAGTCCGGCCTTACGGGGTGATCTGTTTCACTTATTTTATTTCGTTATTATTATTATTAAGTCATAAACCACTGCGTCTGTGGCTATTTAATGTTGGTTAAAATAGATCTTATTTACTTATTGTTCAATTATCTTACTGAACAGATTGTAAAGTCGTTAAAATTAAAAAAAAAAAAATGTTTAAACAAAACAAATTTAATAAATAAACTTGTTAGAGTTTCTAATTACGATGAAAATGTGTTAATTTCGATACTTGAGCGAGTATTGATTATTTTTCTATATTTTAGAATAAATTTCAATAACAAAAAATAAAAATAATATTTTTAAGTATTTAAAGTATAGAAGTAAAATTAAATGATATTTTTTGTAATTTTTATTGTATTAAACGAGACTTTACCCGCTAAAAAATCAATGTTATTGATGTAAATATATCCTATTACAATTTTCTTGTTCTTGCAATTTTGTTTGGATATGGTTTCCTAATTAGAATACTGTATATATAAAAAAATAATAAATCCCCTTTAACAGAATTAGTTACATATTTAAATTTTAGAAAATTTAAATTATTTTTAAATTTCCTATTTTCCTTATGATAGAATTAAACAAAATCATTTCATAAAGTTATACTAAAAAATAATATATGTATTTAATACCATTTTTCTTTAATTTTCAATTTTTATAAATCGGTGCTATATAACGAATTAACCTTAAGTTACTAACCCTTAATTTGGCGTTAACCTAAAAAAACCTATATTTAAAGATAATTTAAAGGTATTAATTTTGAGATTTACGTACATTTGCATTTTTCAAATTGATTTTTAATTTTCGTTTTTTTTTAAATTTTATTTTGCAATTTTATGTTAATTTTTATTTAATATTCAGACAGACATAGTAAAATCTACGTCTGAACGAAAACAAGTAATTTAGAAGAAACATAAATGAAGAAATTTGTGTCTTAATAAAAATTAAAATAGTAATAAAAATCATAACAAAAAACTGTCTGGAATTTGGTACTATTTTTTTTTTTTTTTACCGCGTTTTGAGAAAGAATTAAAAGAAGTAATGTTAAAAATGATAAAAAGAACTTTGTTACACAGCGTGAGCTGAGGCTTTCGATAGTAAAAGAATAAATATTATTTTTTATGCAAGTTTTTTATTAATTTTCTTTTGCAAGAATTGGTATTAATTTAGATAAATATTTCTATATAACATTTTGCTATAATAATTAATCCATTTTTAAGCAATAATAACGATAAAAGCAAATAATTTCAAATTGTCTACGTAGATAATATAAGTTTTTATTTCAAAATATGTTCTTTTTAACTTATCTGAAAAACAGAACGGGAACATAACAAGAACTTTCTTTACAAAATAATAAATGATAATTGAAATTAGTTCATTTAATAATGATTAAGTCTTGAACATAAATAAAAATACATACGAGGATAAAATTATAAATCGCTTTATTCTTTTTCGAGAAAGGGATTCAGCTAGATTTAAAAAAAAAAAATTATTTCATTTTTTTAATACTAAAATTAATTAACCCTTAGTTTTTTTATAATGCTTTGAATTATTTAAAAAATATATATATTTCTTGATTTAATTATTAAAGCGTGGGTAATTAGCGTATTGGCATTTCGTGCGGTAGTCCAGGGTTTGAATCCTGGACTGGCATGGCATCTTTTATACGCTACTAATTTCCACCAGGCTAATAACCATAGCTGTTGATGCCCTGCTATAAAATAATTATAAAATTAATCTTTTTATTATTTGTTTTAACTTTAAATACAATAAATTTCAATTTTTGTAACCGTTAGGAAAACTTACAATTTTTTTTTTTTATAAATTACTGAAAATTAGGCAAGATAAATGTTAAGAAAAATAAAACAGAAGGAAATAGATTTTTTGTAATAAAAATTATTTGTACTAAATTCTGATTGTTTTTACTTGTACGAAGTAAAAGAAGTATTGCGATCGCAAAAAATTTCGGATTTCAGATTTCAACGGAAATATTCATTTTGACCATCCCTGAATCCATTATGACTAATTTCGGCGTGACGTTTGTACGTAGGTATGTACGTATCTCGCATAACTCAAAAACGATTAGCAGTAGAATATAGAAATTTCGAATTTAGGACTATTGTAACATCTAGTTGTGGACCTCCCATTTTCATTGCAATCGACTGGACGAAAAGTGTCCAAAAAAGCCCAAAATCCAAATTTTTGGATTTGGACTTTTTCTTAACTGCAGTAATAAGCCCTCATTGAGAACTTTTCAACTTTTCAGTGGTACTTATTTTCATCGGTTTCAGTGTTACAGTCAAATGAAATTTTAATTAATGATCTTACAACAATCGTACAAGAGTAAGACTCATCGGTTCCAGTCAGACTTCATCTCCTTTTTTTTTTAATTTAAATATGTTGATTTATTTATAATTACTAAACTCTGTTAAGTAAAAAAAATTTTACGATAAATAATAATTCAATAAACAATAAAAAAAAATATCCGAAGTTATTAATGGAATAAAATTTTATGTTCTTTTCACTTTAAAAAAAAGTGTAAATGTAATTTATTAGGCGTACAAGGAAACCCACCGGGTTGGTCTAGTGGTTAACGCGTCTTCCTAAATCAGCTGATTTGGAAGTCGAGAGTTACAGCGTTCAAGTCCTAGTTAAGCCAGTTATTTTTACACGGATTTGAATACTAGATCGTGGATACCGGTGTTCTTTGGTGGTTGGGTTTCAGTTAACCACACATCTCGGGAACGGTCGAACTGAGAATGTACAAGACTTACTACACTTCATTTACACTCATACATATCATCCTCATTCATCCTCTGAAGAATTATCTAAACGGTAGTTACCGGAGGCTAAACAGGAAAAAGAAAGAAAAGGCGTACAAGGAAGTCTTGTAATGTCGACATCAGATTTTTATCTTTTAATTCGGAATTAAATGAGTTCACTGCATTTTTTTTTAGTAAAATAATTTTTTTTAATAATGTAGCCCAAAAATATTCTTTACAATATGTACGTTTAATTAAATAAAATACATTTTCTTATACCAAAAATTAATAATTTTTTTTTTTATATTCTCAGTATTTTGAAAAATATGCTTTGTACACTCTAATTTAATAAATATAGGAAATGCCAATTAAATATATACCGTTGTAAACTTTCAGGTAATATTTTTTTTTAAATAATAAATAGAATTTGAATATTTTAAAATTTATTGCTCGTAAATATATTCGTACCGACGCATATTTACAGCTTATAAAAATTAATATTTTATATTATAAATCTAAAATTAATAAATGGTAAATTACTTGCAAATAATATGAAGAATTTAATTAATATAAAATTTATATATTACTAAATTAAATGCTTTATTTTCATTTTTTTATAAATAACTGCTGAAAAAGCTTTCAAAACTCTGATTTCATTTACTTACTAATTTTTCACCTGATTTAATATCATTAGTTTAAAACTTACGGCGATACATTGAATATACATTTTTATATATTAAATTATTAGTTATAGTTAACGGATTTAAAAAAAAACAAGTAGAAATTCTCAAATCAAACTGTATGCATGTTTTTTGATTGTTAAATAGACAATATTTTAGACGAATAATTATTTTTACATTGTCTACACACATGATTTGAGCTAAACATTTATTTTTTGTAGCGTAATTATTATGTATTGATATTCATAGTAATCTCGTGTTATAATTCAAGAACATTATTGGGAAAAATTACGTTAAAATATATAATATATATATATTTATACGAAATACATAAAAGAAAAAATACATAAAGAAATATTTTCATATTCTTTCTTAAGATTCTTCGTTATCTCTTCAGTGAAGCATGGTGCTATCTCTTCAAACCAAAGCATGGTGCTTTGGTTTGTTTGCTGTATATGCTCGTATTTTTATTTTGAACAAAACGCACAAACGATTTATCTAAAATTATATTTGGGTTTCAGGGATAAAAAAAAAACATTGAGGTAAGAGCTATGTTAAAAAATCACAACTCAAGAAACAGATAAAATGTTCAGAATTTGGAAGCTTTTCATTGTAAAAGTCTTTTTTTTTTTGTTGTTCGTACGCTAAATTCGTGAACGTTATTTAGTTAAAATAGGTAAAAATATTTAATAAAGTTATGTGTAATGAAACAAGCTATGTAAAATTTTCGCGGTGCCTTTTTTCTAGTTTTTATCTAAACTTAAATTTCTTGGCTGTACTTTCTTGTGAGATTTATTATTTTCATAAGCACAGTTTTTTATTAAGTCTTTTTATATTTTAATTAATAATGAAAGAGAAAAAACCATTTAAAATATGTTTATTCACCAACAAAAAACCAAAAATGTATAAAATAAAATTTATAAAATTTTTAATTTTTTAGGCAAATATTACAGATTAGTTGTGATAGATATTTTTAATTTGGTACCTACACCAAACTTTGAGATTTAAATAATAAATATGGATTTTTATTACGTAAAAAAAGTCATATTTACATGGCTTTTTGAAGTCCGTTGCCATTTTTTTAAGTTTATTATTATTTAACAGTACGATAAAAAAATTAATTTAAAAAATATTACTGCGGAAATAAACGGGTATTAAAATTTATTTTTAATAAATTAGTTGCTGGTTACTCGACGTTACTCACCCGGTATTCATTTCTCCCATTCGTCTATTAAACAGGAAAGGAATCAAATCTATTCTTACAGAGTTCTATTCGACTCAACTTGGACTTAAAATCATTGAGACTTTCACCGATCAGCCTAGCAACCATGAAAACTGTGAGTTCTACACTAATATTTTTCGTTTTCGATTATTTTTACATGTTACCTCCTTCTATCACTATGCAAAGGTGTACTATGGGTATCTTACCCCAGTAGTATTTTTCCACAGTTTTCTTTTCATTAATTGTTTTTATTATTAAATTAATTTTATTCATTTGTACCAATATTTCTAACATTTCTATGCGTTTATATTCTCAAAATCGCGATGTTTTTTATAATAGAAAGGAAGGAAAGATAAATTATTCCTTAAAAATAATTATTAAAAAAAAATATATATGCGACAGAACTATTTTTGCGTTGCACAAAAATATTATTTATTAAATTAAAAGATCTTTTTATTTTTATTTTTTTGTCTTCAGTCATTTGACTGGTTTGATGTAGCTCTCCAAGATTCCCTACCTAGTGCTAGTCGTTTCATTTCAGTATACCCTCTACATCCTACATCCCTAACAATTTGTTTTACATATTCCAAACGTGGCCTGCCTACACAATTTTTTCCTTCTACCTGTCCTTCCAATATTAAAGCGACTATTCCAGGATGCATTAATATGTGGCCTATAAGTCTGTCTCTTCTTTTAACTATATTTTTCCAAATGCTTCTTTCTTCATCTATTGGTCGCAATGTCTCTTCATTTGTCACTTTATCCACCCATCTGATTTTTAACATTCTCCTATAGCACCGCATTTCAAAAGCTTTTAATCTTTTCTTCTCAGATACTCCGATCGTCCAAGTTTCACTTCCATATAAAGCGACACTCCAAACATACACTTTCAAAAATCTTTTCCTGACATTTAAATTAATTTTTTATGTAAACAAATTATATTTCTTACTGAAGGCTCGTTTAGCTTGTGCTATTCGGCATTTTATATCGCTCCTATCTTTTTATATCTTTTTATAATATTTTTATATCTTTTTATAAAAAAAAATTAAAATTAAATAAAAATATTTACATTAACTTTTTTATTTATTTTTTAATTATAATGACACATCAACTTTACAATCTGTTCAACAAGATAATTGAACAATAAGTAAATAAGATCTATATTTGAACTAACATTAAGTAGTCACAGACCAAGCGGGTGGTGACTTAACGATAACAACGAAATGAAATAGAAAAGCATTCCTTTCAACTAGACCATAAAGTCACCTAATTGAAACGATAAGGCAAACCAAGAATAACATTACTCAGCAGTCTTGAAAAATCAGTGATTGTGTTATCCAATTAATTGACCGCCAAATAATTCGGATGCCGATCCAAACGATTTTGATAATGTAGGTTGACCAGAGAGATTTCCTGCCGAACGGTTCGCAACTTAAGATCATTATATATGAGGCTATTGCTTATATACCAGGGTATGTTTAGCATTTTTCGCAGTGTTTTTATCTGGTAGCGTTCTAGTACGTCAATACTGAAGTTGCATACTGTACCCCACAAATCAAGCCAGTAGGTCCAAACAGATTTCAAAACTGATTTATAAATCAATCATTTTTCGAGTAATTGTATGAAAATTAATATTATTAATTCCCTGGTATCCAGGATATTGTATGTTATTTCTTTCTTACATTATATATTGTACATTTATTATTAATTATTTATTGCCACTTTTTAAACTGATGAATCGTTTAACAACAAAACAATAAATAATTTTTTTATCATTTTTTAATCAAAATATAAAATTAATCCTTAATTACGGTCGTTTATCACTAATAAAAGGTAAATAAATATAAATTTTATGATTTATTACGTGTTAACTTTATTTTTTTCTTTTAATTGTTTAAATAGAAATGTATTATATAGTATTTAATATTAATATTTCATAAATTATTTTATTTTACATAAATTGTTATTTTTAGTATAAAATTTGACTAAACTTTTTTATATTTACGTATATTAAAACATAGCCACTAGCATTTTTGTTTAATTTTATTTACATCTGGATATATATGACCACCAATATTTAATTAAAAAATAATTTTTTTCGAGTATGTTTGTTAAAAATAATACATTTAAATATTTAAAAATTAAAAACAAAACCTTTATTACACAACTGCACAAAAAAGAAGTGTATTTAGTGTAAGAAGTGTATTTAGGGTGTATGTATGTATATTTTTTCCACTGTAGCAGCTCAACGTCTGAACGTTACCGTTCGTTGGAATTATTACGTTTCCGGGGGGAACAAAGTGATTCAAAAGGAAACGGAATTAACGTAGAAACTGATTCTAGAGTTTGATAGAAGGAAAAAAGTTCATACAAACATACATTCAAAAATGTTTTGTTATCGATTTACGGCTAGCGAAAAAGTTCGCGCGTATTTCAGTTCCTCCGGTAAAATTTCAGTATATTAGTGGTAAACGTGATTCTTACGTTTTTTGACCTGAAAAATCGAATAAACAATTCCTAGAATTGTATTTCCCGTAGTTTTCATTATTCCAACGTAAAACAGAAACATTCGTTGACGAAAAACCTTTTTTATGTTTGAAGTACATTAACTTTGTTAAACGACTAATTAATGCGTACATTTTATTATCGAAACGCATAGAAACTTTTATTCTGAGAAAAGTCACTTAATAAAGTCTATGAAAAACACAAAAAAATGATCAACTTTTATTAAAACAAAAAATCGTACGAATTTAACAAAATTAAAACTAGGTGTTTTTAGTGCAATAAATCTAAATCTTTGAAAAATTAAAATATCTATAATTTACTTTTAAAAAATACTCACTGTGGTTTATACGTTAATTTATTACACGACTGCCCAAAAAGGAGTGTAATGTATTCTGGGTGTATGTAAATATGTTTGTATCACCGTATGCAGCTCAATGGCTGAACCGATTTAGATGTGAGACACCGCGTTAAAATCCTTACGTTACCGGGAATATATATATATATATATATATGTTTTAAAAGATTTAAATGTTTGGAAAACATTACGCTATAAACAAATAACGTAACAAAATCAATACGTCGAACGAAATGAACAGCGTCATTTTCAATATTACGGAAAGTTTATAATAGTACGTGGGCATTATATTTAACCAAGTTAAATATTATAACCAAACCATATTGTCATAAACCTTTCACGGATCTAATGGCAATTATCAGTACTTCTACACTGTCGTGTAATGTCTGCACTGGCCGGACATCCTATTTTTTTTTGCAGTTGTGTTTTTTAATTTTTACAGATTTAAAAACCGTTATTATATTATTAAGACGACCAGTATTTGTATTTTATATGTTTTCTAAAAAAAAAAAAAACAATAAAACCATTCGATTTATATTGCATATAATGAAGTAAAACTTATAACATTTCCTTACATCAATTTCCTTGGTACTATATGTTCAAAATTGAAAAAGAAATAAAATAAATCACATTAATTAATTAATTAAATCTGACATAACTCGGTCATTAAATCTGACCGTAACTGTTATATACTTAAAAAAATAATAATTTGGTATTTGATTCGGTTAATATTTTTTCTTGATAATTTTTTTTTTACTTTTATAGACCTATTAAAAATGTTATAATTAATTTTTAAGTAATCGTGGCTAGTAGTTAGTAGTTTACCTTACGTTGTATAATTTTAAATTATAATTATTTATTTTTAAAAATCTGATGTGGACAGCACATGACATTCTTGTACGCCTATAAATTACGTATACACATTTTTTGCTGCCCGTCATATAAGTTATTTCATTTGAAAGTGAGATACGATCCTCCAATTCTTTAATAAAAGTGAACAGTTAGACGATAGCTAAAATATTCATTTTTATTAACGTCAAATATTTATATACAATTATAACTTTAAAAATCTTACCTGAAATATTAGGTTAGAGTAAAAGTCCCTTTATTACTCTTTAAATAAATGTAAGTCTTATATCTATCTAATACTATGTATTTTTAAATTATCATGATATAACCATCACAAAATGAAAACAAAAACAAATAATCAGACGTTTCACCAAATCTTATAAGGACACCACATGACTTCCTTGTACGCCTATTAAATTACATATACAAATTTTTAAACTACATATAAAATTTTATTTCACGAATAAGTTCTGATTTTTTCATATTGTTTTTATTGCTGTTATTGAATTATTATTTATTGTAAAACTTTTTTTACAATCAGACGTTAATAATTATTAATAAATAAATATATCCAAATTAAAAAAAATAATAAAGATAAAAAAAGATAAATGTATAAGAAGTCGGATTCGAACCTATGTGCCTTCCCCTTGTAAAATCCAAATATTTCATTAATTATAATTTTATTTGGCTATAAACTCTGGAACCAATGAAAAAAGTACCACTTATGATATATCGTTGAAAATCTTTCAATAACGGTTTATTACTCAGTTAAGAAAAAGTCGACAACCAAATTGTTTTGGATTTTGGGCTTTTTTAGACACTTTTTGTCCAGTCGTTTGCAATCAAAAGGGGAGGCCCGCAACAGTCCTAAATCCAAAATTTCAACATCCTACGGCTAATCTATTTTGAGTTATGCGAGATACATACGTACGTACAGACGTCACGCCAAAACTAGTGAAAATGGATTCAGGAATGGTCAAAATGAATATTTCCGTTGAAATCTGAAAACCGAACTTTTCGCGATCACAATACTTCTTTTACTTCGTACAAGGAAGTAAAACTAATATTTTGTAATTCTTTTGATATAAATGTCAATTTTTTTAAATTAATAGAAATATATTACCGCCAGTTTTATCATTTGTACAGTATTATAATAAATTTTATGAAAGCATAATTTTTGGTGACTTTTTTCGAATAAAATTGTTTAAACAACTGTATGAAATATAATTTATTTAATTTTATTTCTTTTTATACATAATTTTAAAGAATATTAACCTTTATTTCTACTTCTTTTATAAAAATCTAATTTATTTTTTTTATTTTCAACGGAGTAAATTTAAAAAAATATCGTTTCTTATTTAGGCATTAAATTAATTGTATGGTACGTTACGTATTCATAGGATACGTAAATTAAAAAAAAATAATTTTTATAAAAGAACTTGTTTCTTTATCTAGAATATGAATGAATATTCTATACATTCCTTTTATTTTAAAGAAATTAGCCAATTAAACTAAGTAAATTTAAAAAAAAAATCATAAACTTACTTAAGAATAAATAAAAAATAATTAAAAAATTACTGATATATATTTTTTATGTCTCATCAATAGAAATAATTAATTAAAGTCTGTGTGATAATAAAATTTAGTATGATATTTATGCACTGTCATAAATATATATAGAAATTTTTTTTTAAATAATTAAAAAAAATATTAAATCCGTTATTGATGAAAACTTTTATAATTAATATTTTTTAAATATATAAATGCACCCAAATTTTTCATTTAAAAAACCGAAATAGTTTTTTTTTATAATAAAACCAGCCTTATTTTAGTGCCTTAACAGTTATATCTGCTTCGTGTTAGGAAAGAACCTCGGTCAAAATTCGCTGTATTGCATTTGGTAAGATTTATTCACACCGTATAATTAGTTATAAAACCGGGGATTGTGATTAGTTGAAATTTACTGTATTATAATTAGTCAATTTATTCCATTGCTGTGATTAGTGTAAAATGTGGTTGGTCGATCGATACGATGTAATTTTGGTATGAACATACAATTTGATTAATCAATCGTATTCGTAGGTGTGATTGGTTAGGAAAGTATATTTTGTAAGATTTCAAATTGTTTTACTGCTGCGTTGTAATTAAATTTTATATTGATCCATTAATCACAGAAACATAACTTAATTTTTGATCTTTGAGTTTATATATATATATATATATTTATATATATCGCGAAAGACCGAGATCTGCCAATCGTTGATAATCTCTGGTAAATGTTGACACATACAAAATACGTCGGTGAATGACCGAAATATTTGCTTACTCGGACCTTCACTGTTATATTTCCACAAACACAGATAGGCTCTGGTAGGGGTTGAAATGAAAACTAAAAATTAAAAAAAAAATCACATAGTAAGGTGGTAAATAAATTACGAAAAACCGTCGTAAAAAATTTTGATGTGGGCACCACGTAACTTCCTTGTAACCCTATTAAATTACATATAGAGATTTTTTTTTTAAATGAAAAGTACATAAAATTTTATCTCCTTAATAACTCCTGTTATTATTTTTTTTTTTTGTTATTGAATTATTTATCGTAATTTTTTTTTTAATTACCTGTGAATAATTATTAATAAATCAATATATTTAAATAAAAAAAAAACAGATGAATTCTGAATTGAATCCATGTGCCTTCCTCCAAGATGCAAATATTTCTTTAATTAAAATTTTATTTGGCTATAACTCTGGAACCAATGAAAATAACTACCGCTTATAATATTTCGTCGAAGAGCTCTCAATGAGGGCTTATTACTGCAGTTAAGAAAGGCGAAAATCCAAAGTTTGGATTTTGAGCTTTTTTGGAGTCTTTTGGTCCAGTCGATTGCAATCAAAAGGGAAGATTCGCAATTAGATGTTACAACAGTCCTAAATCCAAAATTTCAACATCTTACTGCTAATCGTTTTTCAGTTATGTGAGATACATACGTATGTACAGATGTCACGCCTAAACTGCTGAAAATGGATTCAGCGATGGTCAAAATGGATATTTCCGTTGAAATCTGAAAACCGAAATTTTTCGCGATCACAATTCTTTCTTTATTTCGTACAAGGAAGTAAAAATAAAGGTTAAATTTAAGCAAAACATAACCTACGCTCGCTTCGCTCTCTAATCTCGTCTAATTCACGTTAAATACAAACTATAAATGTTATTTCCCAAAACCTAGGGTTGGTCTAGTGGTGAACGCGTCTTCCCAAATCAGCTGATTTTGAAGAGTTCTAGCGCTCAAGTCCTAGTAAGGTCAGTTATTTTTACACCGATTTGAGTACTAGATCGTGGATACCGGTGTTCTTTGGTGGTTGGGTTTCAATTAACCACACATTTCAGAAATGGTCGAACTGAGACTGTACAAGACTACACTTCATTTACACTCATGCGTATCATCCTCATTCATCTTCTGAAGTATTATCTGAACGGTAATTACTGGAGCCTAAACAGGAAAATGAATGAAAGGTTATTCTTCATATCTGGAGGCTGTTAATCAAATTCGCAGCATTTATAAAAAAAATTTATTTTTAGAATTTTATAAATTGAAAGGATTAAGCAGGATATACAGAATATGTTAAATGTATGGATGAACGATAACCATACAAATAGTCAGATGGTTTGTATTTTGATCAATTTTTTAAATAAAAATATTGTTATTCAATATTCACCATCAATGCATGCTGAATAATCGGTGAATGTGATTAATCCCCTCCAATTTTGGATATTAACCTATATTTTTTGTATTTAACGTTAATTAGACGATATTAGCAAACGTGGGTCGTGTTTGGCTTAAATTTAAACTTCCTTTTTTTACAAGGGTTTCTGGAAGTGTATTTAGCTTAGAGATTGGTTTTGGATGATTTTTTTTTTTAATTTCTAGTTACTATTTCGACCCCCATTAAAGATTATCTATGTTTATCGACATATACCTGGAAGGTCCAAATTTATAATATTATAAGCAAATATTTCAGTCTTTCACGGATGTATTTGGTCTGTGTAAACTTTCCCCAGAGAATATCGACTTTTGCTAGATATCGGTTTTTCACCGTAAAATGTACACACACGTACGTTTTATTGCAGTGATATTCGTATTACGCATAAAATATAGATGATATTCCTTGTAATTTCTTGTAAAAGATTTACTTAAATTTTTCCTTTTAATAAAATTAGAAAGTAATAAATGATAGATATTGAAATCATAACTTAGATAAATAATTTCATGCTTTTTTTAAGATAGTTTAACATAATTCTTTGAAAATTGTGTCACCACAATCAGCTTTTGAATATGAATATGAAAAAAATAAATAGAAAAGAATATATAAAAGAATTTATTTTCACAATTTTTTTATATAATTTTCCTCAGAAAATAATAAAAGATTTTAAAGAAATTTGTTTTACTGTATAGGGATGTATATTACTGTATAGGGACAACGAAAGCAATTTTAGGGTTCAGATTTGAAGGAGCATTAAAGAAAAGCAAACCAATATACTTGGCCTTTATAGACCTAGTAAAGGCATTCAATAACGTAGACTGGAATAGAATGTTAAGCATTTAAAAAAATTAGGATTTAAATACAGCGATAGAAGAAGCATTGTCAACATTTACAGGAACCAAACAGCAACAGTGATAATTGAAGAACATGTGAAAGAGCCGTAATAAGAATGGGAGTCCGACAAGGATATTCCCTATCACCATTACTTTTTATTCTTTACATTGAACTAGCAGTTAATGATGTTAAAGAACAATTTAGATCTTGAGTAACAGTAAAAGGTGAAAAGATAAAGATGCTACGATTTGCTGGTATAGTAATTCTAGCAGAGAGTAAAAAGATTTAGAAGAAACAATGAACTGCATGGATGAAGTCCTACGCAAGAACTACCGCATAAAAAATAAATAAGAACAAAACGAAAGTAATGGAATGTAGTGGAAATAATAATGGATTATTGAAAATAAAAATAGGAAGAGAAAAGATTCCAAAGTAGAAGAATTTTGTTTTTTGAGAAGTAGAAATACTGAAGATGGACGAAGCAGGAGCGATATAAAATCCCTAATACTACAGGCGAAACGAGCCTTCAGTCAGAAATATAATTTGTTTACATTAAAAATTAATTTAAACGCCAGGAAAATGATTTTTGAAAGTATATGTTTGGAGCGTAGCTGAATATGTAAGTGAAACTTGGACGACGGAGTACCTGAGAGGAAAAGATTAGAAGCTTTTGAAATGTGGTGCTATAGGAGAATGTTAAAAATCAGATGGGTGGATAAAGTGACAAATGAAGAGGTATTGCGGCAAATCGATAAAGAAAAAAGCATTTGGAAAAGTATAGCTAAAAGAAGAGACGGATTTATAGGCCACATCTTAAGGCATCCTGGAATAGTGGCTTTAATATTGGAGGGACAGGTAGAAGGGAAAAATTGTGTAGGCAGGCAATATTTAGAATATGTAAAACAAATTTTTAGGGATGTAGGATGTAGGAAGTATACCGAAATGAAACGACTAGCACTAGATAGAGAATCTTGGATATCTGCATCAAACCAGTCAAATGACTGAAGACAATAAAAAAATGCGTTTAAAAATTTAATCAACTTTTTTTTATGCTTTGTACAAAAAAATAATCTCGGTTTACAACTCATTTACATGTCATACATATCATTTTCATCTCATTGGATCATCGGTGAGGAGGCGGGCAGCTTACTGTTCACTAGTTGAACAGATTGCAATGTACACATTACGTAAAGAAATAATAAAACACAAGATTGCACGTGTTTTTGATGCTTTAATTTGAATAATAAACATTAATTTATAAATTACAGATATAATTTTTAAATTCAAAAATCAATTTAAAGTTATTGTAATAATAAAAGATATTTATTTTTAAAGATTTATTAATCAAAGCTTTTTGTTAACGGGTAAGCGTCCTGTGGTATTTTAACACTTTGTACCACTACTCTCAATAGAACTACTTTTGTGGTGAATATGTTTGCTGTGTGAAATAAATTTGAAAGCAGTTCATTACGTATTAAAAAACAATTCTTTGTTTCAGTTTCTCTTTAGATTTTAAATATCAAAGGCGATTAAAATTAACAACACTTAATTTTTCATCAATTTTTTATATTAAAATTAAAGATTGAAATAATTTTTCTAATGTCTTTTAATCAGTTTTATTATTTTCTTTTAACCTATCTTATTTTTAATAATTTTATTTTAAAAACCGTTCGTAAACAATGCAAAAGCGAAAAAATTTACGTTTTAATTAAAATGAATTAATAGAGAGAACTATTATAAGATTAGGCTCTGTAGTCTGCATGGTAACTACTATTTTTAACTTTGGATTTTTATATCTAGTCATACATAATCAAGAATTTTTCAAAATTGTTTATAAAAATAATTTTTACATTTAGAACACAATAATAAAATTTTTTTTATCAGTATAAAGTCGAATTTATACATTCTTCGTTATTTATTTTTATTAACAATTCCATACATTTTTATACTATATTGTGGCTCCATCTAATAATATTGCAAAAAATATTATACAAAATTCCTAAAAATCACATAATTTTTTACTTTCATCAGTTAAGTTCTGTATTATATTTTTTATTAATTTTATATTTTTTGTCCTTTTCTTCAGATCGTTTGGCACGATGTAATTATTTATTAACGTGTAATATTATTTATTAATGTTTTAAAGATAAGAAAATAGTTTGGGTTTGATCATTAAATATTTGCTATGTCCTTATCTATAAAATAAAATGTTTTATAATTTATCTTGATGTATAAGATAAGATGTTTTATAATTAAACATATCTTTTTTACATGTTAATTTTTTTTTTCATATAATTAGAAATCAGACGCATATCAAGGAACAAACCTAGAACCTTTAATCTATGAATCATTTGTCATTATTGATAATAAGAAAAATAGCATTAGATAGGAAAATAATTTGTTAGTAGAATTTGAAAAGTAATTTTTTTAATTTTTCTTTTTTATAGGTTTGTTAACTTGAAAATTATGAATAACGGCATTACTTATGATTCAGAGAATTTGTAGTTTACACATTATCATCTTTAATTTAATAATATAATAAGATTTTTTTTTACAAGAAAAGGTAAAATTTTAATTGTAAAATTTATTTTCAAATTTTAATGTAGAATAGATAATTTTATACAATATACAGATTTACAGTTTAAATAAAAAAATAAGGAATTTTGACTTAATTTTAGGCTCATTTAAAAGGTGATTTTTTCACTGAATTATTATACTTATTTATATTTTGTTTAAATCATGGAAATAAACAGAATTTTATAACAATTCATATTATACTACTTCAAAATTTGTGTTTCTTCAAAATTCATCACTGAAATATTATACATGCGCGTATTTGTTTTGTTTGCATGAGCTCTTTAAAGGGAGAAAGTTCTCAATTTGACCCGTATATTTTTTTTGTCTTTGTTTTCCGGGGTTTATAAGTTTATATTAAGAGAACCAATGTGGATGAACGCTTTTTTAAACAATACAAAATGATCTCATGTTCGCTCCACACTTTTACCAACGGATACTAGTCTAATAATAAAAAAAAAAAATTATTTAGGAAAAACTCCTATTTAGGCAGTAGAATGTATTTTTATGGCTTCCCTGTATTGAATACGTGTCCAAGATTACTCGATACTGCACGCATTCTCTGTAATCGTATATTTTTCATCGATCCTTTAGTTTCGAAATTTTTCACGTTAACATATCTTACAAAAATCAATTGATGTGAACGTTCTTCAACAGTTTCACGACAAATAGTTTCATGATTCGACGAAAAACGATGGATCTTTGTTCTTGAGTCTAATTTAAATGGCGCTTGTGGATCAAATATTGTAACAACGTTTCCTTTCAAACTAGGATTTTCTTGACAAGTTATGTTTCATTTATTTCCGTATTTTAGACAGTCGCTACTCATTTACGTTATTATGTACTCATGATTTTAAATCCTATACAGCCTTATGCTAATACTTTAACACATTTTGAACGACCCAGTATTGTTTCAGGAAAATGTTGTTTTCTGTTATAAGCATTATATTTTGTAGGCCAGCCGGAAATTCTGCTTAGAAGAGATTACAGAATAAAATAAAAAAATCTGATGTGGACAATACTTGAATTTCTTGTACGCCTTTCTTTTTTTTAACCTCCGGGATCACAGTTAGATTATGATAATATTTTTAGCGTGTGAAAATGACCGAGATTTGAACCCGGGACCTCCAGATGAAAGGCCGAGACGCTACCTTTCGCGCCACGGAAGCCGGTTTCTTTGTACGTCTATTAAATTACATACACACAGTTTTAAACGTATAAAATTTTATTTCATTAAAAACTTTTTAATTTTTTTATTGAATTATTATTCATCGTAAAAATTTTACAATAATAATATTATTATTATTTAATAATAATTAATAAATCAATATATTTAAATTAAAAAAAAAATAAAGATAAAAAAAGATAAATGTATAAGAAGTCGGATTCGAACCTATGTGCCTTCCCCTTGTAAAATCCAAATATTTCATTAATTATAATTTTATTTGGCTATAACTCCGGAACCAATGAAAATAAGTACATTTTATCATATATCGTTGAAAAGCTTTTAATGTAGGCTTATTACTGCAGTTAAGAAAAAGTGAAATTTTTTGGATTTTGGGCTTTTTTGGACACTATTGGTTCATTCGATTGCAATCTAAAAGGGAGGTGCACAACTAGACGTTACAACAGTCCTAAATTAAAAATGTCAACATCCTACGGTTAATCGCTTTTGAGTAATGAGAGATACATACGTACTGACGTAACGCCGAAACTATTCAAAATGGATTCAGGGTTGGTCAAAATGGATATTTCCATTCCGTTGAAATCTGGAAACCGAAATTTTTCGTGATCCGTACAAGGAAGTAAAAACGAACCTACTCCAAAAATAAATTATATAATTAATCTGATTTCATAATTCAAATGAATTACGTAATTCGTATTTTATGCACTTGTAATTAATTTAAAATTTGCCGCCGAATTCAAAATATAGGTTTCAAAGATGTTATTCAGAACGTAGTGGAAAAATTACTTTTCCTTTTCAGTGCAAATCATTTTCTTCGTTTTCTTTTGTAAAGTCGATGCGATTTTTTGAAAAAAAAAATTATTGTAATGCGTTGAAGTTTATAGATTATAAGGATTTTTTTAATAGATAATTATGTTTTAACTAAAAAAAATTATGATTCCCCTTTTTTTTATTTTTAATAGGGTTAAATTTTTACACGACTGTCCAAAAGAGTGTAATGTATTTAGGATGTATGTATGTTTGTTTCCCGTAGCAACTCAACGACTGAACCGATTCAAATGTATGATCCCGCAATGGAATCCTTAAGTTACCTTCAAGTTTATGTCATAGGCTGTATAAACATGCACATGCAGGTTTTTCCCTTTCCTCTTTGTAGGAAAGGGAAATAATCTGGAAAATAATTCTAGAGCTTCAAATAAGGAAAAAAGTTCTTACAAACATATGTCCATAAACGTTTTGTTATCGAGTTATGACTAGCGAAAACATTTGCGCGGATTTCAATTCCCTGGTGAAATTTCAGTATATTAGGGGTAAACTTGATGGTTTCTTACGTTTTTGGACCTAAAAATACCTATTTTTATGTGATTTAGGCGTAAAAATCATATAAAAATACCTATTTTTATATGATTTTTTTAGAATTTTGGGACAAAACTTCGGGAAATACGTTCTGGGACCTCCCAGAACGAATTTTCGAAGCTTGTTTCACCGTATGCAGCTCAATTGGTTGGAATGCTTACATTACCGGGACAATCATAGACTATATAAAAATATGTATAAATATATAATTTTTTTTTGTAGAATTGTGATATGTATGTATATATATATATATATATATATACATGAAACAAACATAAATACATACATCCAAAATACATTACACTCCTATTTGGGCAGTCGTGTAATACATTATAGAGTATTAATCACAGTGAGTATTTTTTGAAAATAAATTAATAATATTTTAATTTTTCAATGGTCTAAATTTATTGTACTAAAAATAGTTTTTTTTTAATTGTTTTAAATTCATAATATTTTTTGTTAAGTTTGTTATTAATAAAAGTTAATTTTTTTGTTTTTCATAGATTTTATTAAACTAATTTTTTCAGAATAAAATTTTCTACGCGTTTTGTTAATAAAATGTAGGTATTTATTAGTCGTTTAACAAAGTTATTGTCTTTCAAACATAAAACAAGATTTCGTCACCGATGTTTTCTGTTTTACGTCGGATATAATGAAAGCTTCGAAAATTCGTTCTGGGAGGTCCCAGAACGTATTTCCCGAAGTTTTGTCCCAAACATCTAAAAAAATCATATAAAAATAGGTATTTTTATATGATTTTTACGCCTAAATCACATAAAAATAGGTATATTTAGGTCCAAAAACGTAAGAAACCATCAAGTTTATATATATATATATATATATATATATATATATATATATACTGTATGTTTAAATAAATTTTTATCAGATGAATGAGTCGTTTTTGAATAACTCGCTTCTCAACGCTTCATTCTGAACGATTCGGAAATCTCGTATTTCATGGTGTGAAGTTATCTTCGTGTTTTTGCACGACTGACTCAAAAGAAGTTAAGTATTTAAGAAATATGTATGTATGTTTGTTCCACCATAGCAGCTCAATGGCTGAACCGATTTAAATATAGACCCAGTATTGGAATCCTTACGTTACCGGGTGTCACAGGATCTATATATATATAAATAATTTAAAACATTTGAAAATAAAATTATACTATATACAAATACTGTATACAAAATTGTTAACTACTCGCCCTTTAATTGTCCTATATTTTATTTTCTATTAAAAATAATTTTTTCTGGCAGTCGTGTATTTTAATTTTTAATATTTATCTCTTGTATAATGCGTAAACTGTTTTTTACCGACAACTAAAAAATTAAGTAGGCCATGGATTTTCAGTAAGATTTTTAATCAAGGCAAGCCACAAATATTTTTACAATCCTTTATATTTTATGTAATTATAAACAGTTGTATATAAATTCAATTATCATTATTGTATTACTGTGTTTAGTGGAAATACATGTTTTATATAAAACTATGTTACATAAATTATGCTACAGCGTATTGCAAAATTTTATATAAAGTATAAAAATGTTATAATTAAATTATTAATATAGGTTA
The DNA here is from genome assembly GCF_047948215.1 of Lycorma delicatula. NCBI lineage: Eukaryota > Metazoa > Arthropoda > Insecta > Hemiptera > Fulgoridae > Lycorma > Lycorma delicatula. The sequence goes on along the minus strand of NC_134455.1, from coordinate 369,305,723 downwards.
TGCACTCGTATATAAATTTTAATTCCTGACTAACTTATATATAAAAATTTAATGATAAATATTTAATAAATATTGGTGTAATTTAAGTAATTTTTTTATTTTTACATACTTTTCTTTTGAACGTTAAGTCTATGCACATGCCTGCACGTTAGAGATGCAGATTTTTATACATTCTTTAAATAAGTTTTTTTTAATATTCAATAAAAAAGAAAATCAACTTTTAATTAACTAGTACGCCTAAAAATAATAACCGTTAAAATTTTTAAATCTATGACAGTATTGAGGAATTAAATTTATGAGATAAATAAATGGACTCATAAATATTTTTATTTAATATGAATGTTAAATACTGAACGTCATAAATATTTTAATTATGTTGAAAAAAAATAATAAAATAACTATTATGCTGAAGTAAATATATTAAAATTGCTGATTAAATCCGTAATTTGTAGTAATTATTGCTAATAAATTTAAAAAAACCTTTTGCAAAATTATGTAGATTTTTGCATTTTTTTAAATAAGTGTCATTAAAAGCTATTTTTTTAAATACATATTTATGTTGAATAATATTTATTTATTAAGAGATCTTTTTTTATTAAGGTAACAGAGGTTCTAAAAGTTGTTATTGGTTTTTTAATTTTTTTTTTTAATTTGAGTATTCATATTTTCCGAAAACCAATCAGTTATTAATTTATAGAAATGTTTCATTCACAAGAGAAATAATTTTTCCTGTTTTAAAAAGATTTGTTACAAATTGGATTTTTTAAAAAAAGAACCATTTTTTTTTCTTTATGATTTTGACCATTTTAGGAACAAGTTCCAACTTCCTTCAATTTTTTCATTATTGTTGTTTTCTCTCTTCCGAATATTTGATCATTCTCTTTATATGTTGATTTTTGCGTTCTTCAAATAATTTCATTTTCGGATTTTCTTTCATAATCTTTTGTTTTTGGAAACCGTCTAACATTTAATTTTGGATTTAAAGGTTTCTTTATCTTTAATATTCTTTTATGTTATATTTTTAAATGTTTAATTTTTTTATCTTCTGTAATCCAGTTTATTTTTTCCCCTATTATAAAAAAAAATCAAAGATTTAACTAGTTAATCTCGTTTTACAAAGAGACCAAAAAGCATCATCTTCGCATTTTGCACGACTGTCCTAAAAATAATGTAAATATTTAGGGTGTATGTATGTATATTTGTTCCACCGTAGCAATTCAACGGCTGAACCGATTTAAATGTACGTCCCCGCGTTGGAATCTTTACCTTACCGGTAGTGTCATAAAATCTTTTAATAAATTGAAAAAAAAATTTTTTTTTAATTTTAATTTGAAAAAAAAATTATACTGTATACAAAAATTTCACCCACAATGGTTTTTTTGGCAGTCGTTTTGTTTTTAAATTTTTAATATTTGTCTCGTTCATTATGTTTATGGTAGACTATATTTCATTGTTGCTTCTAAATTTAAATTTGCATCAATCCTTTACGTCCTTTCTTTCCTTCTTTTGTTTATTTTCTGTATTTGTGTTCATGTTTAAGGATTCACATGCTATTCCTGGTTTTATTAAATAACCTGTTTATTTATTTAATCTTATTTTCCTAATATTAACATAGGGCCAAAGAAACAATCGTAGGTCGGCAAATCAAAAATGTATCGACATTTCGTAGTACCACGTAATTTAATTAATAATACACGAAAATAACTGTGCAATCCTTATAATTGTCAATAAAAATTTCAGTCTGGAATTTGATAAGAAGTTTCCTTACAACATCCTTCATAATGAATCAATTACTGTTTAAAAAATAATAAATAATTTGTTTTTTAATTTTTACTTTCATGACTGTTTAGATACTGGGATCGAATTCTTCGTTTTTTTATTTAAATTAATTTTTATTTTTACTGATAAATCCAAAAATAATTTTGGAAAATGTATTTATTTCGTTTGTTAAGAATTTCTAGGAAATTTAATAATTATGAAATTTTAAATTTAATTTTCATTTATAACTTATTTTAAGTACGTAAAAGTTAACTTATAATTCCTTCCCTTGTGTTATATTATACAGAATATTATGGTATCATATAAACTAACATAAATTATTCATGTATATTTGTATATGTTATCTTTGTATAAGGCATTTTCACATTCTGCAAAAATTGTTTTTCATCTCATCCTCTCAAGCAATACCTAACGGTTGTCCCGTACCGGACGTTAAAAAAAACAAAAAAAACAAAGCTAAATGTATTAGTAATTTCTTTCTCATAACAAGCTTGACAATTATTTTATAATATTATATTTTCTTTCCAAAATCGTTTTTTATTTGTCCGACTTTCATTAAAATTTTAATAACAGGTTTTTATTGTTATAAAATATATTACATTTTTAATATCTATAGGCGCATGGACATTTTACTGAATGTATATAAAAAAAAATTATTATTATTATTTTTTCACTTTAAAGCAGTTATTTAATTTGCTATCTTTTAAATTAATAAATTCCTTATATCCTAAAATCTGTTGTTAAAAAATTACTGTATATTTGTTGAAAGAATTTAAGATTTCACTTTTCCTGTTAAAGCGTTATGCGCTGTTATAGACATAACAGGAAAACATATAGATCGGTAAAAAAAATATCTAAAGAATTAGCATCTTTTTAAATTTTGTTTTGTTAAAAGAAGATATTAAAAAGATTAACAGAAATGATAAATTTAAATAAATTGTAAATAATCTACGAAAAAACTTCTTTTCCAGTGCTCCCCCCAAGTGAAAAAAATTTATTTTGTCCGACTGTTCGTGCGTATCTACGTACGGATGTATGTTAGCCTGTTTTTTATCTTATAACTCAAGACCCCCCACGACTGATATTCTTTACACTTGGTAGACATGTACCAATTCTTTGAAGGGAAAATATATTAAATTTTTTACAAAAGCTGGAAATAAAGTTGCGGGTGTTTTGATAGGAATAAAATTTCAAAAATTTTACTGGGGCACTTAAGCAAAAGGTTTTTCTTACAAACGTTTGAAGTATTTTTATATGGATCACAAATTATCAAAAAATTATAATTAATATTTATCCCTTCCCTAAAAAATGACTATACATTTTTCTATCTTTAGCTCCATCTTCCATCAAAAAGGAAGTTAATTGGAGTTTTCTTGCATCTAAATTTTCTAAATAGATAGCCTTTCAAACCAATATAAAAAGGTTTTCCTATTCCACTCCAATGGAATGTTATACCACAAGAAATATGGAATGTTATACAAGAAATATTTTTTTACCACGATATTTTTAAATTAATTTTCAAAACTATTTTTTAGTCACAAAAATGATTAATTCATCATAAATTATTGCATCACATTTTTAAATTAGAAAACTATAGTTACTCTTGTGAGCCTGTTGTAGGACAACAGAAGTATAATTCATAAGCTATGTCTTATTTGTAACTCTGTTGTATATTGTAAATGATATTGTATTGTTTGTCTTAAAAAGCGTATTCTTAGTTTTGAAAATAAATTATTATTTATGCATGTATATTTGTATGTTATCTTTTTTTTTAATATTAAAGTTTTAAAAAATGTAATCTTTAAAAATCTAGTATGGTAACTTGATATTAGACAAATTTGTTCTAATAATTTTTTTTTTAAATCCGATGAAAAAGTGAAATGTATCGAACTGTTGTCGTAACATGTTAGAAACTGATGTTAATTAAAATTTGACTTTTGTGTGAGTTTTAGTGTATGAAAAAATATATTACTGGTTACACCCCAAATTAAATAAACAAGTAAAAATAAAAATATAAAAAAATTAATAAAAGAACAAAAGTTTTGTATTTTTCTTTTTATAAATGAAGCGGTATGAAGATAGAACAAATTTTCTATGATTACCTTATACATCCTAAATAACTGGATTGTTAAATTTTTTATTTTATCAATTTTTTTTAAACATAAAATAACAAAATAGTGGAAATTTTAATTAATTTTATTAAAATTCAAATTTTTGTTCCAGAAAATCTATTTTATTTACTAATTTTTTTTTTTTAATTTAATCTTTATCATAAAGACTCTTGTTTGGGAGTCTAGTGAATCAACTCCAAAAACAAGAGTGAAAAAACACAAGAAAGTGACAAACAGTTGATTCGTAGTTAACGATATAGGTTTTATTAAAATTAGCGAATTTTCTTTACTAAAAAACCATACACACTTTATGCACTTTTCTCTATATAAAAGCTATTTTCATTATTAAATACTCATTAATAGACACGTTTTACATGCTATTAATATTTCTCTCATCACGAAAAATGAATCCGCCATTTTTTTATTTTTCTCCAACAACAAGCCAACTTACGTTTGTTTTAAAAAAATTCTGATGTGAATACTACATTACTTCTTTCTCCGCCTATTAAATTACATATACACATTTTTTGCTGCACTTTATTTAAACTAATTTCATTTGAAAGTGAGATACGATCCTCCAATTTTTTAATAAAGTGTACAGTTACACAATTGCTTAAATATTCATTTTTAACATCAAATATTTATAAAATTATTAATTCAATAATCTAGCTTCTTTATTACTTGTATTACTAGATGAGTATTATTAGTATCTTCCTGAGTTGCTGATTAACAAAAGTTTCAGATTTCTGGTGTGTCGTATAAATAAAAGTTAATAACAATTAAACTAATCCGTTTAGTGAACCCCTTTGTACTGGTTACAAATGTTAATTTTGACCTTACGTTGTAAAATATTCAGTTTTATTATTGGATTATTAATGAAAAATTATAAAGAAACAATTATATAGAATAAAGAAAGATAACATGAAGAGATATATCTAAAAAAACGACAAGAAGATGAACAGGAAGAAAATGTTAAGAACAAGGGAATAATGAAAAGATTAAGAGAAGATGATGAATATAAAGAGAGAGAAAATTTGAAAAATAGAGGACGTGTACAATTAAGATCAGAAGAATTATATCAAACCAAAAAGCGATTAAATTATGGGCAACTAAAAACAAATAAACGAAACGATGATCAACTCCGACTCAGAGAGTATATTGTCCGACAATATCAGAGGAATAATGAATTAACATATAAGAATTTTCTTGCAATTTATCAAAGATCGGGCGTTTAGGCCTCATTATTTATATATATATATATATATATATATATATATATAGTTTTTTGTCAGGGTCTATTTTTCAGTCACTCTGTAGTTAACTTTAATGTAAATAAAATTAAACAGAAATTCAGCTAGAAAATCCAAAAAATAATACGTTTCTAAATTATAATTTTCAATTTATATTAAATAATCAGATGTTTTACCAAATCTGTTACTTATACACATATGTAAAAATGCCCATTAAATTACATATACACATTTTTAAAAGTACATAACATCTTATTTCATCATAACTTCTATTTTTTTCATTTTTCCTTTTTATATTATTATTTATTGTAATTTTTTTTACAATCACGGGTTAATAATTGAATCAACATATTTAGGTAAAAAAACAAGTTAAAAAAATAAAAAAAAGGAGATGAAGTCTGATTCGATCCAATGTGCCTTTCCCATGTAAAATCCAAATATTTCATTAATTAAACTTTTATTTTGCTGTAACTATAAAACCAATGAAAATAATTATCACTTATGATATATCGTTGAAAAGTTCTCAATGAGGGCTTTTTATTGCAGTTAATAAAAAGTCAAAAATCGAATTTTTGTTTGTTTTGGATTTTTTTTTAACTGCAGTAACATTTTCTTAACTGTATATATGTTCATATAGACATCACGCCGAAACTAGTCAAAATGAATTCAGGGATGGTCAAAATTGATATTTCCGTTGAAATCTGAAAACCGAGATTTCTCGCGATTACAATACTTCCTTCATACAAGAAAGTAAAAATAAATTATATTTCGTCTACATTTCGGCGCAAGCTACAATCAAATGTTTTACTTTTTTATCATCAAGAAAAATAGAAACCTACTTTTATCGTGTATATTCCGTCAGATAGCCCAATCTATCAGGGTTCAGAAAATACTGGAATGTATCATATTATGAAAAAACCTTTTAATAAATTATACATATAAATATAACAAATAGCGTATTATAAAATGTAATATAATTAATATTGAATTAATTAAATATAATTAATAAATAAATGAATAATTATTAATGATTAACAAAAATTATATAATAAACGTCATTATATTTTTGTGTATTATTATGGTGAAGAGTAAACACAGTAAAATACAGCTGGATTGCTAGTGTTTTTTTTAAGGTAGATGATTACCATTTTAATGGAAATATTACACATTAGATATTTATTGTTAATAAATTATAAAAATTATGTATATATGAAATATGTGTTCATGCCGAAAATCGAAACTATAGTCTATAGGTAAAATGGTCCATTTGTATTTTTTATTTATTTTATGTCATCATATACATCATGAAGAAAGATATTACATTCAAAATAAATTAATGTCATAATAATAAAAAAAAAATTTCATTGTAAAAGTGTTAGTGAGTTTCCTTATGACACAAAAATAATAAAATAGAAAAAAATGGTGAATAATACAAACCCCCGAAGAGCAATTGTTTTGTGAAGGTATCCCTCAAGAAATAATTGTTGGTCCCGAACCTGAAAAAAGAATTAATATCCTTGTAATTACCAAGGTTCATTCGTCACAGAGCTGTTTTAAAATATAACAAATAAATAGTTTAAAAAAAATAAAAACAAGAAAAAAGCTATTCAATCGTTAAGAGCAACATCTTTTTGCTATTTATTATTTTTTAATTGAAACAATAATGTGGTAAGTGAACTTTTATAATTTAAAAATATCAATTTTTTTCGGATTCGAAACAAAAAATTGTTTTTTGAGGGAAGAACTGTAAGTATTCTTCGGGGGTTTATATTATACAACATTTTTTTGATATTATTATTTTTGTGTCGTAAGGTATTTTATTAAAAATTTTACAATGATTTTGATTTTTTTCGTGGTTGTGATACTTTATTACTTTGGTTAATAATTAAAATGATGCGTTTTTTTTTTAGAAAACGTCTAACCCGTTTAAATAAATTGTTATAAAACATTTTAAGTTTTTATTTATGTTTTTTTTATTAATAGTTTATAAAATAATTTAGTTTGTATAGAGAAATAACTTTTTATTTCATCAAGACAGAAGAAATTAAATTTTTATTGAAATGTTATGAAAGTACATCTGATGTATGCATGTTATTGTAAGACGTGTAATAGCCTCCAGGACCACCGTTAGGTACTGCTTCAGGGGATGAGATGAATGACGGTGAAGCGTGTTAAAATGCCATGTCTGACCGGGATTCGAAACGTGTAATAGTTAAACCAGAGATAGATATTAAAAATTAAAAAACACGACTTCAAAAAAATATTAGTGACAAACATTGCTCTATAATATAGGATAAGCTATACCAAAAAAATTACAATAGAATTTCAAATCGTACGGTAAGAGTCTCGCTGATATCATTTCTTCCACTCAAAAAACAAAATCTTCTGTGATATAAATAAAACTGATTTTAACAAAATGATACTGATATCAAAAAAGGTAAGACAACACATTTCTATTATTAAAAATCTGTTATTAATTTAGAATTTTCTTTAAAATAAAATACATGTTAAATATATGTAATACACATTAGATATACAACAATAGATAATAAACAATGTTTAAGCGTTCCATATTATAAGAAAAAAAAAAAAAAAAAAATCTTACCGGCCCGATTTCATTAATTAACTAATGAATAATACATATCACACTTACAGAAATAATACAATCCTTACGATTATTCGTTGTTTAATAAATGAAATAAGAGTTTTGTTACAATTTTTCTTTTTTTTTTGCTTATTATATAGAACACTTAAACATTGTTTATTATCAATTATTGTATATCTATTGTGTATTACATATATTTAACATGTATCTTTTTTAAACAAAATTCTAAATTAATAATAGATTTTGATTATAGAAATGTAGTGTCTTACCTTTTTTTGATATCAGTATCATTTTGTTATGAAGAATTTTATTGTTAACACAAAAAACTTTTGTTTTGTGACCGGAAGAAATGATATCTACGAGACTCTTACCATACGGTTTAAAATTTCATTGTAATTTTTTCGGATATCACTACGTTTTGTTAGATTATTCTTTTATTATTTTTTTTATGAATTACTGATTGTTATGTTATGGATTTATTATTTAAATTTATTGCCTTTCTAGAATAAACAAATATATATTTTTTTTTAATTTCTCGGCCTATTTTCTTTTGTTGATAGTTACATCTCTTACTTCATACCATATTTTTCATTTTTTAATAAAACTAGTATAATGACTTTCACTAATCGAAAATCCGTGATGTAATGTTGCACATATTACTTTGTAAATGTAACCCTCGATTTTTATCGTATCCGTAGACACACATTTTATATTGTTATTAAATGAACTTTTTTTTATTTCTCCATCAATTAGTTCTAATTGTAGAATAAGAATTTTACCAATCGAATTTATTTCTGTTTTCTGTAAAAAATCTTTGTTGCCACATTTGCAACACTTTTCTACTGTCGTGTTTTCTTGTGTTTTATTAGCAGCTATAATCTCTTGTAAACTAATACTTTTATTATTTTTTTTTAATGAAGTGAAGGGAATTATAAAAAAATGTTTCATTTTCAGTACTTCCATTTGCATAAAAGTACATTCTATTAAAACAAGCTGTAGTATATTTTCCTTTAAATTGTATTATTTCAGTTCATTATCAATTTTTTGTACGAGATGATTTTTACCAATGATCTCTTTGAATCGAATGATTCAAAGGCGCCGTTAAGTACTGCTACCTAGCGGAAGGATTCGTAAACCCACCTTTTGAGGAAAAAGTGACATATTTGAGTCCTTGGTTCATGAAATAGAAGAAAAAATCGTAGTCTAACAAAATTAGAGGTATTTTTTGAACGTATTCTTTATTACAAATCTAATTAACTGAAATATAATGTTTTCATGGTTATTTTTTCCCCCATTATCATTATACATTTAGGTTAGGTCATGTTTAGAACTGAAAAAGATAGTTCGCAGTGCCGTCCAATTCTGCGGACTCGTACCGAGGAAGTTCTAACAAACTTCTTGACTATAATATAATGAGGAAAAGGATTTTTTTTGTCCGGGATAAACGTAAAAACTACCCAATATAAGCTACTAAATTTTTACCCATGTTTCTTGTCATAACTGAGAAGGTTTTTGGATATATTTCATCTCAAAAAACAATATATATGTAAAACTGGAGGTTTTCCGGTTGAATCAAAAACTTTAATAAATTGTGAACTGCAAATATCTATCACTGTGTGAGCTTGATTGAACCGATTGATTACTAACATCTAAAAAATCAATTTCTAGATTTTTTGAGTTACATTTCGAGTTCAAGAGTTAAAATTGGTTTTTGAATTTTTTTTTTGAACCCCTGTTATTGTTTATATTTCTCGGTAACAAAGTATGAAATCAATTTGATTTTTTTGTTGAGTGTAATCTTCATGTCACAATAAACCAATTTCCAGATTTTTGAAATTCGACTTTAAAACGGGATGAAGAAAAGTAAAAAGATTTTTGAACAATGATTGTAAATTTTCCAATCCCGACTATATTAAACGAGATATTCAGTAGATCTGGGCTTGCAAATACGCTTTGGATAAATATTTAAAAACCGTTTTCGGTTTTCTTTAATTCCGATTTTTTAAGTGGTATGAAGGTATACGGCCCTGTGGCTCAACCACCACAGGTACTGCCACCGTTACTGTATGTGTGATTGCCTGTATCTGCCTCTGATTTCTTGACTAATAAACATAAAATTAAAAGATTGACCGCTACGGGAAACGCAGTTAACCATATAGCGCGGGCGAAGCTGCAACAGGGAGCTAGTTACTAACAAATATAATTAAAGAATAATTTTGTATATAATATTCTTTTTTCAATTTATTTAATCATATACATATATATGTATTACACATATTTATGTAGTCTATGAAACTCGCGGTAATGTAAGGACTCCAATGCGGGATCATACATATAAATCGGTTCAGTCGTTGAGCTGCTACGATGGAACAAACATACATACATTCACCTTAAATCAATTACACTCTTTTTGAAGCAGTCTTGTAATAATTATCAAATTTATATTTATTTATCGTAAAAATGTTAACTGGCTTATAATATTTTGCAGAGTAAAAATGGAAAATCTTAAAAAATATTTAAATTATTAAATAAGCCAAATGAATTAATTTACTTTAATAAAATTTTTAATTTTAAAATTGAATTAATTAAAGTATTTAAATATTTTTAAGTGATGTATTTTTCATAAGTTTTAAATTAATATTACAAAATAAAAACAAAAAATTTATTTCTTTCGATATTATTTGTAATTCAGTGTAAAAATATTTTGTTTAGTTACAATGAAATATCAACTTTATTAATATTACGAAACTTTTATAAAATTAATTTTACAAATCAGCTACAATATTCATTTTTATTATTATTCTCTACTAGAAATTTTTCATATTAATTAATCAAATTTGAATACAATGCAAATTTGCAAATATGATGCAATCTTGAATTTTTTTTTTTTTTTTACTATTTCTCAAATAAAACGAGAAAAATAGTTAAAGCTAAGTAGCATGGCATTTTCACATTCTGCAAAAATTGTTTTTCATCTCATCCTCTCAAGCGATACCTAACGGTGGTCCCAGAAGTTAAAAAAAAAGAAAAAAAAAGATAAATGTATTAGTAATTTCTTTTTCATAACAAGCTTGACAATTATTTTATAAAACTATATTTTCTTACCAAAATCGTTTTTTATTTGTCCGACTTTCATTAAAAATTTTAATAACAGGTTTTTATTGTTATAAAATATATTACATTTTTAATATCCATAGGCGCATGGACATTTTACTGAATGTATATAAAAAAAAAAAAATTATTATTTTTTCACATTAAAGCAGTTATATAATTTGCTATCTTTTAAATTAATAAATTCGTTATATCCTAAAATCTGTTGTTAAAAAATTACTGTGTATTTGTTGAAAGAATTTAAGATTTCACTTTTCCTGTTAAAGCGTTATGCGCTGTTATAGACATAACAGGAAAACATATAGATCGGTAAAAAAAATATCTAAAGAATTAGCATCTTTTTAAATTTTGTTTTGTTAAAAGAAGATAATAAAAAGATTAACAGAAATGATAAATTTAAATAAATTGTAAATAATCTACGAAAAAACTTCTTTTTCAGTGCTCCCCCCAAGTGAAAAAAATTTATTTTGTCAGACTGTTCGTGCGTATCTACGTACGATGTATGTTGGCCTGTTTTTTATCTTATAACTCAAGACCCCCCACGACTGATATTCTTTAAACTTTGTAGACATGTACCAATTCTTTGAAGGAAAAATATATTAAATTTTTTACCAAAGTTGGAAATAAAGTTGAGGGTGTTTTGATAGGAATAAAATTTCAAAAATTTTACTGGGGCACTTAAGCAAAAGGTTTTTCTTACAAACGTTTGAAGTATTTTTATATGGATCACAAATTATCAAAAAATTATAATTCATATTTACCCCCTCCCTAAAAAATGACTATACATTTTTCTATCTTTAGCTCCATCTTCCATCAAAAAGGAAGTTAATTGGAGTTTTTGTTGCCTACATTTTCTAAATAGATAGCCTTTCAAACCAATATAAAAAGTTTTCCTATTCCACTCCAATGGAATGTTATACCACAAGAAATATGGAATGTTATACAAGAAATATTTTTTTACCACGATATTTTGAAATTAATTTTCAAAACTATTTTTTAGTCACAAAAATTATTAATTCATCATAAATTATTGCATCACAGTTTTAAATTAGAAAACTATAGTTACTCTTGTGAGCCTGTTGTAGGACAACAGAAGTATAATTCATAAGCTACGTCTTATTAGTAACTCTGTTGTATATTGTAAATGATATTGTATTGTTTGTCTTAAAAAGCGTATTCTTAGTTTTGAAAATAAATTATTATTATTATTAAATTAAATTCAAGAAGTTATATTTATTTCTTACAAGGGATGTCTTTACATTGAAAACCTCATATTTTGGCTTTAAAATTAACACCATTACAATTTCTTAACAAAAATAACAACTCTGATTAATGTTTACTGTACTCTGAAATATTTTATATAAATAAAGAAAAGGCTAAAAAAAGGTGGTGAAAAAAAATAAATCTCTCTATACACTTTCTGACATGAAATCAAGTATTATATTAAATTATTAATGTAATACATTTTGTTTATGCTATAGTTATGTCATGTTGAAGTAATAATATTCCATGATTGTAAGTTCTTGATTATTTTTATCCTTCTTTGAATTCCATGAGATTTCCTTAAAAAAAATTATACTGTAAAATTAATTTTAAAATTTACAAAAGTAAGAACAAATTTTTAAAAATTGGTTGTAATAAAATCTGATATTACATATTTCGAACTCGTTTTTATAAAATTTTTTATCGTTTTATTAAAAATTATAAATAAATCTTTTGTCTAAGACGTTTAATGTACAATAACTTATATTAAATAGAGAATTCGTCTATAAAAAAACAATTTACAAGTCTTTATGCCAGTTGTACCAACATACTTATAAGGACTTTAACCTTTACGTTTTAGGTTGATTGGTTCATCTAGACCAAAAAAAAAAGGATGTGTGTCGCACTGCTTTTGGCTTTATATATCAGGATTGAGATATTTTATTCTGTTCTTTTAAGGATAACTGTTATTCGATTATCTACATTATATATAATCCTAGTAAAAGTTATTAGGATTTGAACTTAAAAACTCTCGACTTCAATATCAGCTGATTTGCGAAGGATAATCTCTTTCTCTCTCTCTCTCTCTCTCTCTTTCTCTTTAGTTTCTGGAACCATCGTAAGGTATTACTTCAGAGGATGAATGAGGATGATATGTATTAATGTAAATTAATTGTAGTCTTGTACAGACTGAGGTTGACCATTCCTGAGATGTGTGGTTAATTGAAACTGAACCACCCAGGAACAGCGGTATCCACGATCTAGCATTCAAATCCGTATAAAAGTAACAACTGCCTTTACTATGATTTGAACCTTAGAACTCTAGACTTCGAAATCAGCTGATTTTCGATGTCGAGTTCACCCCTAGACCAGTCCGGTTGGCTTATGTTATGATAATGTAACCAAATATAATCTACAGTCTTTTCGCTCGCTAACCTTGACTAATTAACAGTAATCTTTTGATTATTTATATAATAAATTCAGTAATTACTGTTTATAATTGAATTGTTATTTTAATATGTAAAGTATGTTACTATGCAAAATATGTAAAATGACCAGAATATTTAATAAACTGCATTATATTTATTAAATTCTCCAAAACTGGAGGGGATTATCAAATTCACCGGTAGTTATGGATAATCACCGGATTAATCAATTCGATATCCGGTATATATTACCATAACATATATACAAAACGAATAGTACATCATCGCCTAGTGAACAGTGGTAAATGGGCGTTTTGCTGTAAACGAAATCAGCAAAATAAAAAAAGGATATATATGGATTTTTTTTTTTAATTAAGAAAGATAATTTTAAAAAATTGTCTTAATATTACCGGTATCTTTACCGGTAAACATATATTTTTATATTATTATTTTTTTTAATGATTAATATATAATACATACTCCATTAGGACGAATGATTTGAATTAGCTGGTAGTTTTTATGTTTGCTTGTTTTCAATGAGCGTAGGAAGTTAAAATAGACAACTCGTTAACCATTCATTTAACAGTTAAATTTATGGCAGTTATTTAAAATTTAAATCATTGTACTATATTGATTGAAGTTTATTACTCTACATTATTTATAAACAATAATTTCTTCATTTATTTATTTTTTTAAACATTTTTAATTATTAAAAGGAATTAAATAGTTTTATATTTTAATTAAGAATTCTTAGTTTTATTTATTGAAAATTATAAAAAAGTTTTTTTCTAACAATCGAACGATCTTACTATCGTATCGAGATAGCTGGGTGTATTGTAATCATTTGTGTTAAGATGTAAGTAAAACAAGCAGTCATATTTTTAAAGTGTTTGAAATAAAATAGTTGTTAATTTCTCAAACATGATCCCCTGATATGTTAAATGAATAAATAAACAATTAATATGATCCACCTTACCAGCACGTTGATATGTGCTCTAGATCTTTCGGCTTACTTGAAAGCCATCATCAGGAGTTAAAATGAATGTATTAAAGGTAAAAATTTTAAAAATCATAGTTAAAATTCAACAGTCATGACTTCCCGCTCCTACTAATTTACTGTACTAAACTGGTACACTTATACCAGTAGGACCGGGACAGTCATGACTACTTTTAAATTTCAACTATGATTTTTTAAACTTTTGTCTTTAAATGTATTAATTTTAACTCCTGATGATGACTTCCAAGTAAGCCGAAAGATCTACAAACATATCAACTTGCTGGTTTTTTTTTTTTGTCTTCAGTCATTTGACTGGTTTGATGCAGCTCTCCAAGATTCCCTATCTAGTGCTAGTCGTTTCATTTCAGTATACCCTCTACATCCTACATCCCTAACAATTTGTTTTACATATTCCAAACGTGGCCTGCCTACACAATTTTTCCCTTCTACCTGTCCTTCCAAAATTAAAGCGACTATTCCAGGATGCCTTAGTATGTGGCCTATAAGTCTGTCTCTTCTTTTAAGTATATTTTTCCAAATGCTTCTTTCTTCATCTATTTGCCGCAATACCTCCTCATTTGTCACTTTATCCACCCATCTGATTTTTAACATTCTCCTATAGCACCACATTTCAAAAGCTTCTAACCTTTTCTTCTCAGATACTCCGATTGTCCAAGTTTCACTTCCATATAAAGCGACACTCCAAACATACACTTTCAAAAATCTTTTCCTGACATTTAAATTAATTTTTGATGTAAACAACTTATATTTCTTACTGAAGGCTCGTTTAGCTTGTGCTATTCGGCATTTTATATCGCTCCTGCTTCGTCCATCTTTAGTAATTCTACTTCCCAAATAACAAAATTCTTCTACTTCCATAATCTTTTCTCCTCCTATTTTCACATTCAGTGGTCCATCTTTGTTATTTCTACTACATTTCATTACTTTTGTTTTGTTCTTGTTTATTTTCTTGCTGGTAAGGTGGATTATATTAATTGTTAATTTATTCATTTAAAATAGTTGTTGTTAAGATAATAATTAATATTTTCTTTTCTGATAATAACAGAAAAATGTTAATAATTCTTTTTTCGTATTATCTCAGTATAAGTAAGAGCTTGTATTTCTTTACACCACTATCCAAAGAGTGCAATATATTTAGGGTGTAAGTTTGTTCCACCATAATATCTCAACAGCTGAACTGATTTAGATGTATGACACCGCGCTGGAATAGGTACGTTACTGGGAGTCTCACAGACTACATAAATATGAGTTATACATATATATGTAGGTGAATCAAAAGGAAAGAGAAATAATCCGGAAGTGATTGTAGAGATTTAAATAAGGAAAATGTTTATACAAACTTGCTACGTTCTAAAACGCTTTTTTATCGAGTTACGGCTAGCGAAATATTTCACGCGGATTTCAGTTAGCCGGTGAAATTTCAGTATAGTTGAGGTAAATTTCATAGTTTCTTATGTTTATTGATCTAAAAAATCAAGTAAAGCAGGTCCTAGAACTGTTTCTCGTAGTTATCATGATATCTAAAGTAAAATAGAAAAATTCGGTGATGAAAAAATTTTTTTAGGTTTGAAGACTTTGTTAAATGACTAATAGAAATGTTATTATCAAAACGTGTAGAAAATTTTATTCGTGAAATTTTATTTAATAAAATCTATGGGAAAAAATCAACTTTCATTAATAAAAAACTTAACAAAAAAATCGTATGAATATGTACAAATTAAAAACAACTATTTTTACCCACGATGGATCGGAAACGGTATATGCGTTTGGAGTAAGAGGTTTTGATGTGTGTGTGTGTGTTAAAATTTATCTCAATAACTACTGGACCGATATCGGTGCGGTTTTTTGCATTTCATAGGATCACTTCAGAGCAGGTTCTTAGGTTTTAGGGTTATAGGCCATCAGGTGGCGCTGCAGTAGATCGTTTTTTGAAAACGTCTTTTGAATGTTTCTAAGTCTTTCTAACTCCAGAAATGTGTTAATTTTTGTGTGGATTATTAAATAATTTTCGCTGGTCAAGCATAATAAATTTTCATCATCATCAGCCTATAAACGTCCTACTGTTGGGCACAGGCCTACTAATATTTAAAAAGAAATAAATGAAAAAAAATTAAAAGTTTTAATAAAACACAACAGTAAAAAATACGAAATAATTAAATTACTCTATTTTTACCTTATAATCCTTTGTGAAACGGCGATATTGTTTTTAAAACAATAAAATTTGAGATTTCGATTGACCGTCGGGCGTGACCCGTAACCTGCATAGATAAGCTTAAGTTTTAATCATAATCACGCACGACAGTTTATGAAACCCGTAAATTTTATTTTCATAAAAACAATATCACAATGTCACAGAGGATTTAAGATAAAAATGCAGTTACTTAATTATTTCACATATTTTAGGTTTTTCGTCGTAAGTTTTTTAATATTTTTATTAGTAAATTAAATTTAGACCTTTGAAAAATTTATATATTTTTAAATTACTTTTAAAAACACCTCACTGTGGTTTATTCTCTAATAATTTATTAAACGGCTGCCCAAAAAGGAATGCAGCAAACTGTTTATTATAAGACTGACCAAATTGGAGTGTATTTAGTATGTATCTTTCACCATAGCAGCTCAACGGCTGAACCGATTTAGATGTATGACCTCGCGTTGGAATCCTTATGTTACTGGAACTGTATATATATATGTTTAAGTAAATTTAAAAAACTTGAAAATATAATTATAATGTATACAAAATTATAAACCCGCCCGCTCTTTAATTATCTTATATTCAAGAGCAATGTTTGTCAGCAATTTTGTTTTTTTTTTGGTAGTTGTGTTTTTTTAATTTTTAATATCTATCTCTTGAAAAAAAAAAATAAAAACATGTGGAAAAATTTATGTGTGGCCACATAAATTTTACCACATGTTCTACGCAGAGTTAAATATTTTCGAAATTACTACTCGTAGAAGTAGAAATAAACAAGAGTTTACATAAATATTGGCAAACGTGTAAAAAATTAAGAATATCCTCTCGCTTCATTAAAAAAGAAAATAAAAACTATATAAGCTGCAACAGTTAGTTTTTAATTAAATTAAAAAATTATTTTGAATTCTTTTCTGGTAGTTAATTTATTTATTACAAAATAATATTTTCTTTTATAGTGCATCTTATTTTTTTATTCTAGTATATAAAATAATATCTTTCTTACTACAAAATTACACTTCATAAAAACAGGATGTAAGCCAAATTGCCGTTCAAAGTTTGATACTGTCCAATCTCAGGATGATGACCATTAATTGATTGATAGCAGTGCCGTTAATTTAACTGTATTAGCCAAAGTAAACCGCTAATACTATCATTTAAATCCATTTAAAAGTATATTATTATGTTTTAAATTGGAGTTAATTGAATGAGAATTATGCAGCATCATTGCACAGATGTTATAACAACCAACCGGCTGTATGATAATTTTAGATATTAGCCTAATTTAAATTGGATCTATGTTTAGTTAAACTACACTACTTTTTATTTTAGATGATATTCGTTTTAAAAACACACGCAGATGCTCGTGCGCGTTTGTATATTTAGTACTTATTAGAAACGTATTGGTTTCATACAAAATATTACACCCACTAATTTATTATAGCTCTAGAGTAAGTAAAGTAATTTATTTTCCTGGGGAATGTTTATATCTCTGAAACTGTTAAACCTAAGTTTATGAAATTAGGTACTGTAATTAATTTTTATGAAAGAAATAATAATCCTTTTTTGTTTTTTAAGTTGTGCAAGGTAAAAGTAGTATTGACTGAGTACTTCTACTTTAATAAATTAATATAATTGAAATAATATAATTTCAAAATTATGAAGTAAGTTCAAAAATTTTCAAAATTTATTTATTATCTTGGTATAGTGGTAACGTCTCAGCATTTAAGCAAAGTATCCTGTGTTAATCACATTCGAATTGGAATTTTTTACGTGATATAAGATTTTCCTTCTGAATTCATTTAGAACCGCTTCCAGATTGTACAGTTAATTAATCATATGTTTGAAAAAATGCCTAATGTTTTACTTAATTAATAGATAAAACTGGACAATCTCCTTGGCGGAGTGGTACCGTCACATCCCGGAGTTCGAATCTCAATCTGGCATAATCTCTGGCATCATCTGGCATAATTTTAATCTCGATCAGGCATTGCATTTTTCATACGTTAAAAATTTCCATTTTCATAGGCCAAAATTAACAAAGCAGTCGATTCCAGACAACTAACAAACCAAAAAACTTTTTAAAAAAATTATATAATTTATTATTTTTTCCATAGGTTTTAGCTTTCTTAACCCATTAACCCATAATTAGGAAAAAATCAAAATTTTGGTTTTTATTTCGTTTTTGAAGAAGATTTAAAAAAAATTATTTTCGAAATTTTATTCTATTTTATATTTTTATTTAAAATATGGATAAACATTAAAAAAAGTAAAAAAATGTGTCATGGTAAAAAGAGGAAAGATTTTTTTAAAAAGGTCTAGATGCAAATAAGAGTCACAATGATGCAAAGACAGTCACTTTTATACACATTTGAATACTAGATCGAGGATACCGGTGTTCTTTGGTGGTTGTTCTTTGGTGGTGGTTTACCGGTGTGGTCAATTAACCACACATTTCAGGAATGGTCGAAGAGATTGTACAAGACTACACTTCATTTACACTCATACATATCATTCTCATTCTTCCTCTTAAGTAATACATGAACGGTAATTCCCGGAGGCCGAAAGTAAGACCGAAGCCCGGGGGGGAGGGTGAACTCCTTTGCGGAGTCTCCCGATTAATGGCAAGGCAGAGGAAAGAAAGTCCGAGTCACGTCTGTTCGGGTGATGCTGCTAGAACCGACATAGAGTAGCCGCTTGAGCTGTTAAAAACTATGGCACCTCCCAGGGCTTCGTTTATGCTTAAATTCGGATACAAGTTTGGTAGAAGGGGAAAAAACAATACATGGTGTATCTGAAATATTGTTAGCAATGATAATAACAAAATGGGTTAAATAGTACAATGCGGAAGAATGTCGTAGGTAGCAAGAAGCTAATCCCAAGCCCGGAAATCCATCATTATCGTGCGCATCAGTTGATCCTTCTAAGTTTTCACTAGAAATAATTTAAGCCTTGAAAATTCGTATATGGGTTATAAAAAGTTCATGATGCGAATTGAAAAGCTTCTTATTTTTCGTCGGTTAAAACAATAAACTCTTTGATAAAAATTGAAATTTTATAATTTTACTGTTTTATCAATCAAATTAAACATAATGTTTATAAATTTGTTATTATATTAGGATGTAAGTAGTTTTCGTGATCTAATATACGAGTAAAAGGTAGATAATTTAACTTTCTTTTATAAAGTAATAATTTTTCTAAGTATTCCAAATTATGGGTTTTATCGTATTGTAAGTTCGAGTCGATTTTTTCTTACTGCTTTAATAAATCAAAATAGTTTTTTCCTTGAGATTAAAAAAAATGATTAAAGTTTATCACTTTAAAAATGATATTCAAACTTCATCAATAAAGAATTTCGGGCATTCACGAACGGCGCATTCTCTTAATTCACTTTTACCTCTGCATCAAGCCTATCCCTGGCCATTAACCCGTTATTACCTGAATTATTTATATTTTAGAGATAACATAAAAAAACTATCCAAGCAGTTTTAAAGGAAAACGTCCCGATACTGGATTCATTAATCATAATGAGAAACGTTAATTACATTTACAACAACAAATATAACGATAGAAAGAAGAATCAGCCGCGTTTGCCAAAATTAAACAATGAAACAAAGTTTCATTGGAACCATCTTACCCTTACAAATTTATGCAATTTAAAATTCTCATGGGTGAATTTCTCTTCCGTTATTAGCCGTGATAAAAATACAGTAGTATTTTCTTATGATATTTATGAAGTGCAAATAAAATTTCTTTAAACGGTACGTTTGATTACTATTTAATATTTTTCACGCCCTTATTTACTTTGCGTATAATATTAAGCATACATCCCTTAGCTTTTTGCATCTTACAAGATAAACTTTCAAAAACCTAATAAGATCTATTTCAACTATTAAAACACAAGTTTCTAAATTTAAATTTTGAATTAAATACTAAATATTAATTGATTTCGATAAGAGTATCAAAAGTTATTGGTATCAGTTTGCCCTAAAGTGCAACAATTGTTGCCACTTTTATTTTGGCCAGAGTTGTTACAGATAGTCATTATCTACGATCTAGGTTTTGAATACTCAATTGTAGATTCCGATGTTCTTTGTTGGTTGTACCACACATCTCAAGAATGGTCGGCCTGAGACTGTACAATACTACACCTTATATTACATTCATACATATCATCCTCTGAAGAAATACGTTACGGTGGTTCCGGAGGATAAACAGAAAAAGAAAATAAAGAATCGTTATTGAAAGATTTAGGAGCTAGGTTTAGCAACAAGAGTACAAAACTACTACTGAAAGTGAACTGAAGAGATGGTTGAATTATGTATGTGGTTTATACTTTTTGAAATTTTCTGAAGTATCTCATTCATATTTCGATCTTAGTAAGTGAATAACCGCAAGACGAAAGATTAAAAGGAGATATTCAGATCATTTTATCGATACATACAAATCGGAAAATGCAGTAGTTCATCAGTGATATGTGCCAACTTCAGTGCTAGTTTAGAAAGAACAACAAACTGCTGTGAATTATTTCCTCGTGATTTAATGGAAGGTACAAAGCTCATTCATGAACAAATAATTTTGTAAATATTCTTTTTTGGATTTCAAAGAAATACAAATATCAAACTGAAAAGTATAAACAAATCTGTTAGAATCAAGAATCTTATAATCAGACGTCGAAATGACTTCTTTATTTATCATGAAACGGACAAACTCTCTCTTTTTCTGTTAGGCACCGAAACCATCGTAAGGTATTATTCAGAGGATGATATATATATATGAATGTAAATGAAATATACAGTCTCTTGTCCAATCTCAATGATCGACTATTCCTGAGATGTGTGGTTAATTGAAATCCAACCACCAAACCACCCGGTATCTACGATCTAGTATTCAAATCGTATAAAAGTAATTGACGTTACTAGGATTTGAACCTTAGAACTCTCGACTTCGAAATCAACTGATTTGCAGTGGCGAGTTCACGACTAGACTACCCCGGTGGGTTGAAACAGATAATCTGCAGTGCGTAAATTTTTTGAGGTGTTCTAATACACAGTAATTTTAAAGGCATGATTTAAGTTCGATTTTTAAATGTTAAAAGTAATATTTTATCATTTGTCTTCTTATAATTTAGTATTAAACAAATTTTCATTAATTTTTTAATTAACGTTTCACATCATTGCAATATTATCTACATTAGTATTTATTTATATATTTAACTCATAAACTGTGCAGTTGTCTACTATAATATGTCCTAATCCAGGATGTAGTGCGCTGTTCCTGTAACGACTTTTTATACAAGTACAGAGGAGTGCATTGAGGCAGCCGAAATTTTCAGCTCTAAGAAAACAGAGAAATTCCATTATAAATATTTCTATTGAATGAATTTAATTGCTAATGTATTATTTTGTATATTATGATTTTTATAGTTTTTAATTAATGATTAATTAATTGCTATTAATAATTAATTAATAACTACAATTTAGTTATCTTTAAAAAAATGCTTTTCTCATCAGCGGTTGTAATTTAACGATTAGCCTGTACTTTGTTAAAAATTAAATAAATAAATAAAATTAAATCGATTAAATTAATTTAATTAATTAAATAAATTTAAAAATGAATCAATTATTAAAAAGTATGGTTTTAATTTTATATGTACCGTAATTTTATTTTTAAGCTAGGTTAACTAAGAATTAATTCTTTCCAAATAATTAAATACACATATTTATATATTTGGTATTGAAAAGAAATTTAAAAAAAATTATATTATTAATTTTGCATAAATTTCCTACCTTTTTTTTGTTTAAATATTTTTCTTATGAAACTTGAAACTGACAACTGAGAAACAAAAACAACTTGACGTAAGACTGAGGCTGCAAAGAGAGTTTGTTAGTTTTAACGCAAGTGTTGTAATATTATAGTCTAAGGTGTGAAGCATTAATTACCTACCTTATACTACGCTGTATCTCACGTGTATTTCTGAGACGTAGTATTTTAATTGGTTAGCTTACATGTTTATCTACTAATCTGTTATAGATACTTACATAAAAAATGGCCAACTAAATTTTTTTATTACTTTGGTTTTTCCAAAAGTTTTAATTTTTTAGTGTTACGCATAATATTACGTTTCATCCTCTCCCTCTCACTTTATTTTATATATGTGTATACATATAAATAAATATATACATATTTTATATATATGTATATAAAAGAGTAAGTTAAAAGTATGGAATCCCCTGAAAAAGTTTCAAACCGTTCCAGATAGAGTACAGTAACTTTCAGGAGAAGGTACTTTATCTTTTAACGAGAAATAGAATTTCAATCCCTTCTTGGAGGGTAGCTCAGGGGTTGTAACTCAAATATTTTAAATAGTAACACCCCTAGGTGTTACTATTACAATAGGTAAATTTATAAAAAGATAATGAAATTGATATCATCGAATAAATTTATTTAAAAAACAAATATTTACGAAGAATAACGTTTGCTTATCTACATTTCATTTAAATAAATGTTCAAAATATCCTCATTTGTTGTTTGACATTGTACCAGTCGGTTGTAAAAAAATGTCACTGCAATATTCAATGATTCTGTTGTAGTGATATTTTGCGCTGATTCTATAATTATATTTTGTAATTGATATCTTGGTGCTTATTATAATAAACAAAACTATCCCATAGAAAGTAATCCGATGTTGACAAGTCGGATTATATCGCTTGCCATTCTATTTGACCCCTTCGGCCAATCCATTTTCCAGGAAAAGATGCATTTAAAATTCTACAATCTGAAGACAGAAATAAGGCTGAGTACCATCTTGTTGAAAACAGATATTTTGGACGTGGGAGGTCAACAATATTATGAATGTTTCGTTATGATCGAGAGCAAAGCCTCATATTTAAATTTCCATCGATAAATATAGGCCCTATCAATCAACCACCAGCAATTTCTGCCCGTACATTTAATTTAACTGGATATTGTGTATGTGTCTCAGGATATCTGGATGGATTAATATCAGTCCAGTATCGACAAATATGGCGATTAACTTTGCCATTTTAAAAAACTGTGGTCTCATCACTAAAACGTATGTTGTTAATAAATTAGGATCTGCAAAAATATTGTTCATCACAACTTCGCAGAACTCAAGTCTTCGATCGTAATCATCCTCATTAAGTTCTTGCACTAGCCGAATTTTGAAGGGTTTGAAATTTTCACTTTTTAATGTCCGAGTCACTGAATTTTGGCTAATGTTATGTTCCCGTGCTGTTGTTCTAGTCGAGAAATGAGGATTCTCAATAAATTCTTGCATAATCTCTAGCGATTTGTTATTATTTGTTGTAGATTTAGGTCTTCCTGGTTTTCCTGCTCCCTGTTTTTTCAAAACGTTTAATGGTTTTTGATATTGTATCTTTTGAAATAGACTTAATTATTAAATTATTAAAAATGCATCGAACAACTCACAAACTTCATTATAAAACTTAACTCTACAACCAAAGATCCTCATCATTAAAATTGTAATCTCCTCTAGTTCAATAAGTGATATGTTGATAGTAATGTTAGCAGGTAGCACAGAAAAAATTAATTCAATAAAAAACAACCACAAAGAAGGTAAAAAAAAAAAGATGTAAATGACAGAAGTGACTTACAAATCATCACTTAGTCAAGTGATCGCAATAAATTTTCATAAGAAACTAACAGTGTAGTAATGAAACACTCAAAATGGAATATGACACAACAATGAAAAAAGGTTCGTTTTGCAACAATAGTAAGAGGCCATCAATGATTAGGTGACAATATTTTTATTTATTTACTCATTAAAATGGAAAAAAAACTTTTTGTTAAAAAATACATTTTTTTTTAATTTTAAAAATTTCTAATTTAACTATTAAAATAGATTTTAATTAAATTAGATTAAATTATACTTTAATTCAATCTATTTTTTTTTTTTTTAATTGATTTTATTATTTGAACTTACTATGTAAATTTAGTAATTTTCAAAATCCAAATTTTCTACCGTCGCAATTTTGGATGCAAATATCGTACTAACTTTTTATTTATATAATTTTTCTAGTCTTAAAGAGACAATTAAAATAATTTATAACACTCAGGATGTTACCATTTAAAATATTGATTTACTATCCTAGGCCACCCCCAAGAACGGGTTGAAATTTTATTTCTCGTCAAAAGGTAAAGTAGTTGACTTTTTCTGAAAGTTACAGTACTCTATCTGGAACGGTTTTAAGCTTGTTGAGAGGTTTACATACTTTTGACGCACCTTTATATATAATTAATAACGGAAATAGTTCATCGTAACCAAGCTAGTGGTAGATACTGTGCTCTAATAAAAATTTATGAAAAACGCAATAAATTTTATTTCTATTAAAAATATTCTATAACATCAAATCGATTAAAAAAGGATCTTAAATATCTTTTATTAAGAGCAGAGGAGAAATTATTGGTCGAAATTAATTATTTGTATGAATTGTAAATTGTTTCTTTCAGTAGTATTTTTTATTTTTTGTTTAAAAAAAATGCTAAAGAAAAAAATCACAAAATGTTTCATTTTAAAATTAGAGAATCGGAGGAATGTTTAAAGTTTCTAGTACAGAAATATTTAAAAGTATTTTATTCTTAAAAATTATATTTTTTTTATTACTTACAAAATAAAATATAATTTAAGAAACAATTTCATTTTAAAAAGAAGTAAAATTAATTCTGTTTATTTTTTTAAAACAAATAAAGTAGTTTTTTTTTTTTTAGTTAGATTTCATAAAAAAGCTACCTATTATAACGGGTATTCCATGATTTGAATTCCAGTAAATATCGACATATCTTCACGTTTCACATCTCCCAGACCCCAAACTACCGTCATTTCAAAAGTTTATACATATATGTATATATATATATATATATATATATATATATATATATTTCACTTCCTTGTGGACACGCAAACTGCCATAATTTTGCGCCAGTCACTTTTAAATTGATACATTAAATATAGTGACCCAGAATCCCATTCATGTTCAGTAATGAGCAAAATCGGACCATGGGGTTGGAAATAGTGGGGACATTTTCGAAAAAAAAATATCGCTATAACTTTCTTATTAAGTAAAATATCGAATTCGTTTAAAGTTCATATTATTCTTTGGATAAGGCCCAAAAACCTGTCTAAGTAAAGTTTTTTTATATTACCAACCATTGGCCCAGGGGCTGGAATAATGCATAATGTAGTCGTTGGTCCTTTAAACATTATGTAAAACTTCTGTATGAAACAATTTTTGATATGACCAACCACTACAGTAAGGGATGACCAAAATGTTGTTGGAATTGTAAGAAGATGGGGCTTGTCGTATGCTAAACACGTGAAACTTTTTTACACATGCAACAATTGGAAATTTGAAGTTTTTCTTAACATTAAGGGGGAAATTTTTTTTTATTCTCTACTTGGCACAGGTGAAATCTACCTCCGCCTTCCGACGTGTAGAAAAGAATTTTTTTATTATTATTTATTAAACTTGTTAAAATAAATTGCTTTGGTGAGATATTTTCAAGCAGCTTGTATTAATTTCCAGTAAGTTAATTCCCAAATTATTTTCGTGTTTTTTTTTTCAGTCTACGAAATGAGTAATTCAAAGAGACTGAACAAGTATGAAAAGTGTGCGTTTTTTGGTTGTTTAAAATTCAACCCACCATGGGTGGGTCGAGGAAGCCCATGATTATATTGAGTTTTTATTGGTCTCTAGAACAAAACGACTTTTTATAAACGAACTAAAGAAATAAATGTTCTGTGTAATGGAGGATCTATTTAGCGATACATTTTAATTGTAATTGTAATAATAAAATATTTAGAAAATAACAGTTTAAATATCACAATCATTCAATTATTTCTATACAATTGAAGGAAGTTACAGGATTCTGTATTTTCATCAAACACCTTCTCGAAATAAAAAAAAAGTAATGCTAGTTTTTTTTAAAGCTATGACGAACAACTTTCTTGCTTACATTAATTATTTATGTAATATTTATTGCATTATAATAAAGTGATACCAATGGAAATTAAATCAGAAGGAGAACGGATGTGATGTAATTAATATATAGTCTGTATCAATCAGGAAGAAGGAGGCTTTAAAACAGTTCAATAATATTTTTTTTTAAATTACTACAATACTTCCTGAGATTAACCCAGACGAAACAAATGAACTGACCAGATTCACCTTTTTTTTATAGAGTATAATGGTGTAGTATAATATCGTTTTATTCAAGCTTTCAGTATATATTAACTTTCCTATTCGTGGAACCAGTATTAACGATGGATTTTTTGGTTCGTGGATGCAGATACTAGTTTCAACAGGCTATATTATTGCGGAACAGGGAATAGGTTATAAAATAGAATTTATAATTATTTTTAGACAGTTTTAATCAAAAATTTATCAATAACATTTTCCAAGTATTATGTAAAATAAACTGTTATTTCTATGAATCAATAATACTGATACTATCTCCCGTTCTTTCAGAAAAACAAGTCAGTCCACGCTTACATTATTTTACCTCATCAGATTAGTGTTAAGGATCCTTTTTTTATTTCCGTGTACGAAAAAAGGAAATATTGTGATCGCGAAACATTTTGGTTTTCATATTTCAACAGAAATATCCATTTTGACCATCCCTGAATCCATTTTGACTAGTTTCGGCGTGACGTCTGTACGTACGTATTTATGTATATATCTCGCATAACTCAAAATCTATTATTCGTAGGATGTTGAAATTTTGGATTTAGCACTGCTGTAACATTTGGTTGTGCACCTCCCTTTTTGATTGCAATCGAAATTATTAAAAATTTAATTAATGAAATATTTGGATCTTAAAGGGACGGTACATCGGTTCAAATCAAACTTCTTTTGTTTTTTTTTTTCACTTTTATTTTCATTTTTGTTTAACTTTTTTTTTTTTAATTAAAATATTTATTTAGTAATTATTAACCAGTGACTGTAAAAAACCTTTACAATAAATTATAATTCATTGGTAATACAAAATAAAAAAATGGAAAAAAATTATTGCTGAAATAAAATTAGAAGCAAAATATACCAACCTTTGAAATATTAACTAAATAAAAGAAAATATATAATTAATATTTAAAATGTATAAAATAATTTGGCTGGCAACCCTGTGGAATTTAAAATTTCCCGGTCCAAGAGGGCAAAGGAGAAGGGAATTTCCCATAGGAGAAAAGGGAAATTCCAAAATGGCGGACTGCAATACTAGCGCTTGTGGTGATAGTAGGTACTATAGAAACAGTATGCTCTTAGCTACTAGCTTAGAAAATTTGTTTGAGTGTGGATGCGATTTTGAAAAAATCTTTTTTTTTAAATATTGTTATTTTTTAATTGTTTACAAATTTTCCTAAAAAATGTGACCTTAATTAGGCGAAATCTCTAGATACTGAGGGTGAACTTGCTTTACAGCCTCACCCCCTTGACCTTTAGAGTTGAAACTTTAATTTTATCAATGCCTCATGTATAGAAAAAGTAATCTAATCAAGTTTTGTCAAAATCGGTCCAGTAGTTCTGGAGATATAAGGTGATTTAAAGGCCAACAATGAATGCACACACATACACGAACACTAACACCGGAAAATTTCCATCCGGTGTTTTGGGTTCCTTATGTGTCAAAACGTCAAGATCCCGTGAAAACCCTGTATGCCCAAATTAGACCTATTACAATACTTTCCCTTCCAGAGCTATAATTTTATTATAGCGCTATCTAGATGGAAAATTAAAAATAAATGAAAAATGCAACAAAAACCATAGGGATATAATGGAAATACCTCTTTACAGTCATCAGTCAGTGATTTAGATATTTTGTTACTGGTTTACATTTCCATAATTAATTGTGATAGACAATGTCGTTTGTACACTTGACGAAATCATTTTTGCAAAGTATAAAAGAAATAAGCCAGATATAATATTCACACAACTACTAGTGCAATAAGATATCTATTTAGAAGATATATTTCTATCCAATTTAATTTCTTAAATAACCAGCTTTATTTTTGGATATGGTTATAATGAGTGGGTGATTTTTATTTTTATTTTAGATATTATATTGAAAAAAACATATATTTTTTTAGAAATATTCTTTTTATACGCAATTATTTCTGTCTATTAAGTAGAAACGGTGGGGCCAAAAATAATGCCGATATCAAATTGCTTCCCTTATTGTCTGGAAGCGCTGTCAACCTTGAGTATCTCTCTCATCTTATCTGTATTAGTTCCCATTACAATACATGAATCGCTATGCAAAGGAGAATCAAATTCTTATTAAAACTCACTACACATATCTTGAGTGTTTAGCGGAAAAAGTTCGTAAAATTTGGAAAATATTTGGTAGAAAAAGCGGACCGAATTAGTCAACGATTAGTGGGAAAATTTGAAGAAACGTGTGGTACTTTAGACATAAAACAACCTAGTTTTCCTCGCAGTGGCCGGTCACTTGATAACATCGAGTCGATGTGCGATATTTTTTCAGAAAACCCAAAAAACATGGACTCGTCATCGTTCACAAAAACTTGGGATAACCCGAATGAATTTAATGAGAATTCTAAAAGAAAAATGTGCATTTGCATTCATACAAAATACAGGTAACACAACTTAAATCAAGCAATCATCTCAAGCGCGGAGGGTTTGCTAAATGTTTGTTGTTGTCGTCAAGCAGTAAACGATGATTTTGCAAATACTATAATCTTTAGTAGTGAAGCACATTTCCATCTTGATTGGTATATCTGTATGCAAATCTGTCAAATTTAGGAAAAGAGAATCCTTGATTTCTTCATGAGATTCAGTCACAGGAAGTTACTATTTGGTATGGAATTTGGTCTAGTAGAGCTATCGGCCCATACCTTTTTGAAGATTGAAGTCGGAAATGCGTTACAGTTAATGGTAAATGATACTATTACACGTTGACCGAATGTTTGTGATCATGATTAGACTCATTTGGTGGCAATAACTTGCTGTTTTAACAAAACGGTATAACATACCACTGTGCCGGAGAAATACTCGGTTTTTATATGAGAAATTCCCAGATCGCCTAATTTCAAATCATCCCGACCAAACGGGGTCACTGAGATGATACACGATTTATTACCGTGTGATTACTTTTCTTTAGGGATTTTGAAGTTGAAGGTTTATGAAAACTTTCCGCAAACAATTCCTCAGCAAGAGGGGAAATTCAACGAGTGTCTGGAGAAATCACGCCAGATCTATGTTTGAAGTGATAGAAAACTTCAGGAAAAGAATGACGATATACCAGCAGAGCCTTAGAGAACATTTGTCTGACATTATATCCCCATTCATAATCGGATAACGTTTGCTATGATTTTTAAACCGGCATTATTTTTGGTCTCTCTCTGTGTGTGTGTGTGTGTGTGTTTTATTGAAATTAGAGTATGATCTCCAGAGAATATCGAGATCTGCCAGATCTTTCAAGGTAACACACACACACACACACACACACACACACACACACACACACACACACACACACACACACACACACACACACACACACACACACACACACACACACACACACACACACACACACACACACACACATATATATATATATATATATATATATATATATATATATATATACACAATTCCTTACACTGCCTATTCTAACTTTCTGTTTAACTGTAGCGATATAAAACTCCTTAAGGATTTAAGGAATAATTCACAATTGCTTTTTCTAATATTAATGATGTATTGAACAATCAGTTTCTGTGGAAAACAGAATTTAAGACACAACATTTAGGATTAAGTATCACTGCATCTAAGTTAGAATATCTAGCTGATGTGCAGTAATAAATTTTTTTTCAAAAAAATTCAAGGAGAAATCAATTTCCTGATATATCTATCAAGAAAATCAATTTGCCGAAGGCTATGTAATTTTCAGGTGGGAATTATGTCTATGTCGTTTCGCCTACCAAGTGTTATACACGTAATAGACATGCAAACTGTATTATTATTATTTATTAGTTATAAGGTCGGTCAAATAATTTTGATTACCTACTAATTAAACACTTATGGTAATAGTTATCTTGTTCCGATACTTGCAATTTTTTTTTTATGATAATCCTCACGTAAGTTTCATCTCACGGTTTCTCTTGTTTTTCTTATTATATTATATAATTAATTTTCCTAATTAATTAACAATTTTAAAAGTAAAATTCATAATTGTCCAGAGAAAGAATTCTACACTTCACTTTCTGAAATTTATTTTGTATTTATAATATCCATATTATAATTAAAGTTTAAATAATTACGAAACATAAATAAATATTATGTAAAATTTAACGAACATGGTACAATGTAATCAAAATTCCACTCCAGTTATTTGCGTTCTCACCACTATGTTCTTATCCTGTTTAATTTTTTGCCATGTTAACATTAATTTAATTAATAGCAATATTTTTTAATCAATTTGAAAGTTCGGTTAATAATGTAACTTTTTAACAATTACAAATTATTTTTAATTTGGTATTTTTACTTTCCCGTCTAGATATCGTTATAGCAGAGCTATATAGCTCTAGAAGGAAAAGTATTGTAATCGGTCTAATTTGGTGACATGGGGTTTTCAGGGGATCTTGACGTTTTGACACCTAAGGAACCCAAAAAACCGGACGGGCATTTTCCGGATACAAATGTTCATATGTACATGTGTTCGGTGTGGGCCTCTAAATCACCATATATTTCCAGAACTACTCGACGATTTTCACTAAACTTGGTCAGATTACTTCTATATATGGGACATTAATGCCATTAAATTCTCAAGTTAAAGGTCAAGGGAGTGACCTGTAGAGCAAGATAATCCCCAGTATCTCGAGATTTCGCCTAATTAAAGTCATATTTTTCTTAGGCATATTTGTTAACAATTAAAAAATAATTTAAAAAAAAAAATTTTAAATCGCCTCCCCACCCTAAAAAATGCTGTTGTAGTCGTTTGCTATGTTGTGATGTCACAGGTGAGCGGTAGAATTAAATAAATGAATTATATTTAAAGTGTAAAAAAGTAACTCTAACTAGCTGGGTCTCCAACTCGATCGCCCGATCGATTCGGTACCTGGTGCGTTAAGCCTTGCTGCTACACCAGTCTGCCGACCGTAGAAACTAAATTTGTTTTATATAAGTAGTGAAATTACATAGTTAGTGTCGACCGTCACCGCTAGTACCGCCACACCCGCGGGAATTAAATACGGTGTGAGCTTTAGCTGGAATTGAGTTAAATAAACGAAAAACTATTATATTTAAATAAAATGATAAATATTTTAAATTAAGTTGTGTGTGTGTAAGCCGTACATCGGAAACAACCCACAGTTGTAGGACTTTCCCGGAAAGTTCTACAACTGCGTTTTCAGTTCATTTTTTTTTTTTTTATAATTCTAAAACTGTAATAAATGTGAATCCCTAAAATATTTGTTAAGCTAGTGTGGATTTAGTTCTACACGTTTTAAAAATAAAAATTAAAAGAATTTAATTTTCCTATTACTTTGATATTATTCACGGCTTTAAATTATAATCTTTTTTTCCTCTAAGTCATCCTCTATTAATTAATTCACAGTGGTATGATGTCTGTAACAAAATGCTTCACCGTCCGTTAGTTAATCTTTATTGATTAAATTGTATATATATATATATATAAATTAAAATATAAATACGTAATTGAGTGGAATAAATAAATATATCACAATTAATTATAAAGTTTTATAAAAAACTAACGAATCCGGCAATGCTCGTTATTGCTAACTTTGAGTGTATGAAGTAAATAAATTTTATATTGTATTTGACATGTGTAATTCCTTCGTTCACTTCGTTGTGCTGTTTCTTCCTCTGTTCCATTTCTCCTATATTCTCTCACTCTTGGCTCGGATTATGTGTCGCGACCAATATTTTGTCGTTTTGGGGGCATTGTAATTTTTAAATTATTGAAGTTTTATCTTATATATATATTAATATTATTATTTACGTGTTTTTCCAATTTTTTTACTTACAAAAACAATAAAATGTACTATATTAATTCACTATTCATTTTTCTTTAGACTCCTGGAGTGTTTACCACAACTCAAACCTCATAAATCTTATTACTATAAAAATCACAAATAAAAAACTTATAAAAAAAAAATCTAAAACTTATTTTACTAAATTTAGTGTCATTATGTATATCAAGAGATATCTTCTACATTTGTTGTCATTGTCTATATCGATCTTTCTATAATTATCTTTCTCTGTGTCAATGTCGACTTCTATAGACAGTTATTATGTGAGACCAATATTTTGTCGTTTTGGACGCGTTGTTACTTATTTATTTTTATCTTTACCAGATTACAGAGTAACAGCACAGTGATATGATGTCAACAGTACTCTGCATAGATACCAAAGTATCTGTGCGCAGTCTGGCGTGTTTAAGTACCGGTAAATGTACAGTCTTGAACACTCAGGCTGACCACTCCTGTGATGTATGGTTAATTGAGACCCAGAAAACTGGTAAAACCAGAGAACACCGGTATCCACAGTCTAGTATATAAATCCATATAAAAACAACTGCCTTTACAAGGACTAGAAACTCTCGCCTTCAAAAATCAGTTGATTTTACGATGATGAGTTTAACCACTAGACTAACCCGGCAAAAAAAAAAACTCTAAAACAAAAACAAAAGAAATTAACTCTTGCCTTACTTTATTAGGAGGTGCGTAATTTGTTTAATGTAATTTCATTATTTCTATCCTGGAAAATCCATAACGACTGAGTTGTTTAAATAGTAACAAACAATTCATTTTAGTTGTGTGAAAAGAAAAAATTAGTACATTCATAACGAAATATGAAATATTTATTCATAAATATATATTTTAGGGTAATGTCAGGCGCTACACAGCGGTACAGGTGTTTTATAAGCGGCAGAATGCACAGCTCTGAATCAACGGAAAATAGATACAGTGGAACGTGCTGAAAGACGGATACTAAGGAAAATCATAGGGCCAGAAAACTAACGATGATTGAAAATAAGGAAGAATGAGGAAATTTACCGGGAATTGGATAGAATCATGGAAGCAATTCGTAAGCAAAGACTGGCATTCTAAGCACAAGAATGATTCAAAGACAAGAATGATTCAATGACAAGAATAGATTCAAACAGATTTACGAAGAAAATTTTGATAATTGTAATGGTGACGAATGTTAAATGGTTCAAGTAAGTTAAAGAGGACGTAAGGGTAGCAAAGATAAGTGTGACGGATTTAAAAGACAGAAGGCTACTTAGGTAGAAATCATAGAATTCAAAGGATTCCATTAGAAGAAAAAATTCTCTGACCTAAAGTGGTCGAAAGAAAGGAAGAAGCGGCAGAGTGGAGGAATGAATGAGTATTGAAGAGCTAAAAAACTAGCTAGAAATAGTCCTGCAATGAAGGGAGTTGAATATATATATATATATAAGTGTGTGTGTGTGTATGTGTGGATAACATATACCAGTGGTTCCCAAACTTTTTCGAGTTGCGGCGTCATTTTTCAATTAACCTTTTTCCATGGCACCCTGTCCTAGGTAAAAGTAAAAAATAAGTAAAACTCGTGTATCTTCATTGTTATTTTTTACTTTATTAACATTAAATTAATAATTATAAATGTCTTGGTTCAATTAATTATGAAGTTTTTACAATATTTTGCGGCGCCCCAGTGAAGAGGCCGCGGCTCCCCGAGACGCTGCGGCGCACAGTTTGGGAATCACTGGCATATTTTAAGTTACTGGCGTATGGTTAGTTGTGGAATTACTAGGTATGGTAAGTTTTAAATTAGTATATGTTCCAAATTAGTATGTGTTAGTATAATTTTCCAAACCGACATACCAAAATCATTTTATAATCAATCAAATAAACATTAATGAAAACATGATTTTTTTTAATATATACCAACAGATTAAATCACTGAAATTCTTATTAAAAACTCCTTTTTTTTAAATCGAATAATTATTATATAAAATGTTCTCCAATATACATAAAAAAAAAGCTAGCTAAGTGGTTTATTGATTAGTATACTACCGTCTAAATAATTTATACCGTCGATCTCCGGTAAGGGCCTCCGGTAAGCACTTTTTTACCTAGCTTTTCATTTTCATTTCCTCAACTTCCTCATTAGAATGCATATCCAAGTTCACAGCTAAAAAAAAAACTATTACATTGTCGTGATGCAACAGTGAAAACCGATAAATAAAAATGATAAAATAAATGAATTAAAAACCTTTTGAGTAATGTTTAATGTTTATTAAGCCCTGTCTCATTAAATAATATTTGCCTTAGTTTTCACCTTCTCAAAACGGTTCCATATCATTTTAGTTATTGTAAAGCTAAATTCTCATTTATTATATAAAGAAACCCGTCATTAATGAAAAAATGAATTAAATTGTGAGTTTTCTTGTTTCTCTTATATTAGAAATAATTAGCAGCTGTATGAAGATTAAAGTAGTAGAAATGATATCTAGAGAAAATTTAGATTAATAAAGTAAAATTGTTAATTAATTACTGCTACACATCGTAATTGATTGTGGAAGGCTTATCCCTGTGGATTATAAGCCCTTTTACTAGGGATATCGAATACAGCTACATCGAAGAGGAACTTCCAATACATTCCCATTCGTTTTGTTTTATTTTTAAATATTCGTTTTCCAATGCCGTTACCTACTTCTAACTATGTACTCTATTTCCAGTTTATATCTCAGAATATAGTTTAAATAATGCTACGCATTAGTTACTTAAATTTTTATGTTTTACTCCATTTTAAAGCTTAATGTTTATCGTTCAACTGATCTCCTACTATTGAATATCATTCTACCTTTCTTAATATTATACTTTACCTTGGTTTTCAATTTTTTTTTTTTTTTTTTTTTTATTGTTTTCTTCTCTCGAGAATAAAATTATGAATAATTTTGTAAAAAAGATACAAAAACAAACGTGAAGATGCAATTAAATTTCCTCTTTGATAATTATTACGAGTATTTCTTTATTAATTTATATTACTAAATATTTACTTATTTTAATTTCATTTTCTAGTTTCTTAGAAAAGATCAATTTTTTAATTCAATACAGCATGTGTAAGGTTTAATTTTCAAAGAAAAACTAGTTAATTTAATTAAATAGATGACCTCCTTGGTAGAATGGTAGAGTCTTAACCTTTCATCTAAAAGGTTGGGATTCGAACCGCGATCAGGCATGATATTTTTTATTCACAAAAAAAGTTCCATGAGATATTCCACCTACGCACGCTTTAAGGCTTATTTAATGAAATTATTTTAATTATTTAATTATTTTTTGTTATGATAGAACGGGCATCAACAGTTATGGTCATTAGCCTAATATAAATTGTATTAAAATTGAATATTAATTTAAATTTAATTCAATAATGATTAAAGGTAGACCCACAAAAGTAATTATAATTTTTTTATAACATTTACGATAATTATTAAAAAAGCAAAACGTTAGATTTATGATTGATCATTCATTCAGACAAATTTAAAGAATTTATGCAATTCATTTTAGAAAAATCTCTGTTTTTTTATTGATTTTTTAAAATAGTTTTGTAATTTATGATTAAAATAGTTTTTTTATTTTAATAATTAAAATACTCACTAAAATTGATTTTAAATAAATGACAATAATTTCTTTTCATTTTTACTTCCTTCTACAAAGTAAAGGAAGTATTGTGATCGCGAAAAATTTCGGTTTTCAGATTTAAACGGAAATTATCATTTTAACCATCTATTTTGACTGTACATATGTACTTATGTACTCAAAAACGGTTAGCCGTAGGATGTTGAATTTATAAATTTAGGACTGTTGTAACATCTAGATGTTCACGTTCATTTTAATTGCCATCAACTGGACCAAAGTGTCCATAAAAGACCAAAATCCAATTTTTTTTTGTATTTTGGGCTTTTTCTTAACTGCTGTATCAAGCCTTCATTGAGAGCTTTACAACAATAAATCATAAGTGATACTTAATTTCATTGGTTCCAGAGTAACAGTAAAATAAAATTTTAATTAATGAAATATTTGGATCTTACAAGGGGAAGGCACATCGGTTCGAATCCAGCTTCATCTGCTTTTTTAAAATTTAAATATATTAATTTATTAATAGTTATTAACCACTCATTGTAAAAAAATTTACAATAAATAGTAATTCAATACCAAAAAAAATTTTGAAAAAATATCAAAAGTTATTAATGAAATAGAATTATATGTACTTTTCATTTTAAAAAGATATGTATATGTAATTTATTAGGCGTAAAAGGAAGTCATGTAGTGTCTACATCTGACTTTTTTTATTTTAATTATTAAAATATTCACTAAAATTGATTTTAAATAAATTGAAATAGTTTTATAATTTTTTTTTTTTAAATTTTGGGAGCTCCTCCCAATAAAGAAAGGATATTAAATTATTTTAGTGACTTTATTGTTTAACAAAATATGTCCTGAACATTAAAAATTTTAAATTTTGAAAAAAAATTTTTAGTCTGGAGGCTTCCATATTCACGGGAAAGCATTCGGGTAAAATTAATTTTTAAGAAAATAATCCCTAAGTAGGGGTTTTATTATATTTTACATGTAATCGATAACTTGCTAAGTGGATTTAAATTTAAAAAAAAAATTCTTTTAACCTTTTCTGGAGCAAGATATAGCTACAAAAAATTAAGTATGTATAACGTAATTTTTTTGTGGAGGGGATGAAGATTAAATAAAAACTTTTGGTAATTAGTGATCTTTTGAATTAAACGAATTTAAATTTTCTAAGAAAACGTTTTTGCTAAAATGCCCCAGTAAAGATTTGAATTTGTATTTCTTTAAAATATCCGTATCTCTTTTTCCAATTCTTGCAAAGATTTAATACATTCTTTCCCTCCAAAGGTAGTTTGAAGAAAATCTACGAGGTCCAGAGTTAAATGACCAAATACAGGCCAACAAACAAACGTGTACATATCAGTACGTACATCCAAAGATCCGTCTGACAAAATTAGATTTTTTAGATTTGGGAGCATTGGAAAAATCATCTTTTTGGCAGACTATTTATATCCTATTTAAAACTTTTTTTTAATATCACCTTAAGACACAAAACCTAAAAAAAAAAAAAAAAAAATTATTTGTCCGTTCTGTATACTTTCCCGTTATAGCAGCATACATTGCGGTAGTAGGGAAAGTAAGTAGAAAAACAAACTATATAATACCGAGTACCGTTAGAATACTGTTTAGAAATTTACTCCAGATAAGGAAGCCAAATGTATATACATAATCAGTTTTTTTAGTGCAAATATTTCAAAAGATTAGAGATAGTTAATTTTTTTTTATATTTGTATTAGCCAAAAGTAGGACTGTCATCGTTGTAGGGTAATAAAATTATTGCTTTGTAATAATTGTGAATTGCATGAAATGATTTATTAAAATATTCTAGTCATGCCATAGACTACAACTGTTTGTTATTCTTGAAATAAGTACATTATTATTATTATTATTTTAATTATTTAATAAAGAAGAAGAAATAACCTTCAAATATATTCACCGCCGTATTTAATAAAATGAATTTTATTGTTTTCACTAAAATATTGCGAAATTAAAACTAAACAAAAATTTCTATTACATTACGTGCTAATTAATAAAATGTTGCAATTTATTACATTTTTGTAGTGTAATATTATTGTTCATAAGATTCATGCCGGGATAGTATCAAGGATCAAAAAATTTAATTGTGGAAAATAATTAATTATAAAATAAAAATAATCTTTTCTTACTATTTAATAGTAAAACTTTGAATTAAATTTTAGAAAAGAAATATAGAAAGATTTGCTAAAAAAAAACACAATATCGCATTATATTACCATTTACCTTTTTTACTTCATTGTACGTCGAACAAGGAAGTATTGTAATCGCGAAAAATTACGGTTTTCAGATTTCAACGGAAATATCCATTTTGACGATCCATTTTGACTAGTTTCGGCGTGACGTCTGTACGTACGTTAAGTACGTATCTCTCATAACTCAAAAACTATTAGCCGTAGGATGTTGAAATTTCGGATTTAGGACTGTTGTAACATCTAGTTGTGCACGAACCCTTTTTATTGCAATCGACTGAACCAAACGTACCAAAAAAGTCCAAAATCCAAAAAAATTTGGATGTTAGACTTTTTCTTAACTGCAGTAATAAGCGCTCATTGAGAGCTTTTCAACGATATATCATAAGTGGTATTCATTGGTTCCAGATTTATAGCCAAATAAAATTTTTATTAATGAAATATTTGGATCATAGGGGAAGGCAGATCGATTTAAATCAGACTTCATTACCTTTTTTTTAACTTTTTCTTTTTTTAATTTAAATATATTTATTTATTAATAATTATTAGCCTGTGATTGTAAAAATGTTTTACAATAAATAATAATTCAATAATAACAATAAAAAAAAAAGAAAAAAATATCAGAAATTATTAATGAAATAAAATTTTATGTACTTTTTATTTTAAAAAAATGTGTATATGAATTTAATAGGCGTACAAGGAAGTAATGTGATGTCCACATAAGATTTTTATCTATTAATTTGCCAGGCAAAAAGTTTAAAACTTTAAAACGACTTTTGGCACTCCGGCTGTTTGTGTATATACGATGAATTTACAATTAAACGAGTTTCCAACTTGTATGAAAATTTTCAATAGTGGTTTTTTTTTTATATTAGACCAAATGATATGTAACGAATTTTCATAAAAATTTATGTTTCAATTGGTAGTAGCAACCATTCATAAACAGGCGAAAAATAGGTATTTTCATAAAAATTTATGTTTCAATTGGTAGTTGCAAGCATTCATAAACAGCTGAAAAATAGGTACGCTGTAAGGTTAATTGATATTACCCATCGAGTTTGTCTAGTGGTGAACGCGTCTTCCCAAATCAGCTGATTTGGAAGTCCAGAGTTCCAGCTTTCAAGTCCTAGTAAAGTCAGTTATTTTTACACGGATTTGAATACTAGATCGTGGATACCGGTGTTCTTTGGTGGTTTCAATTAACCACACATCACAGGAGTGGTCGAACTGAGACTGTACAAGACTACACTTCATTTACATTCATACGTATCATCCTCATTCATCCTCTGAAGTATTATCTGAACGGTAATTACCGGAGGCTAAACAGGGAAAGAAAAAGGTTCATTTATTGTGCAACAAAATCAATACGTAGTCTCTCCGCTCCATTCAATATTTTATGTCTTAAAATATAGAAAATTAAGGATTTCACAACTTTTGACCTAAACTTCAGTAGAATTAAACAAATTTGGTAGTTGTTTTAAAAATTAAATAAATAACCAGGTACGAAATTTTTACGGTATGTTTGATACTTTAATGAGTTTATAAAAAACAAAATTATGAAAATGGTCTCTTAAAAGAGACGTAAAGGCAAGAAATTTGGGACTTTATTAAAACAATAAAAAAATATCCAGAGAAATCACGTTATGAGACTGATATAGTGGGCATGAGGTAACTATACTTTCAATAAAAGCGTAATATATAAATATATAATATATATATATATATATATATATATATATATATATATATATATATATATATATATATCAATTTTACGGTAAATCTGATTAACCCGATTAATTTTATTAATCGGTGATTATGCATAATTACCGATGAATTTTATTAATCGCGTCTAGTGTTGAAGAATAAAATATATATAATTTGTACATTTAACTTGATTAACAAGGTTAGCGAGCGAAGCGAGCGTAGTTTATGTTTGGTTAGGTTATGCATAATCTTTTTTTTTTCTCCTATTTAGCCTCCGCGAATCACCGTCAGGTATTACTTCAGAGGATGAATGAGGATGATATATATGATAATGAATGAAGTATAGTCTTGTATAGTCTCAGGTTGACTATTTCTGAGATGTATGGTTAATTGAAATCCAACCACCAAAGAACACCGGTGTCCAAGATCTAGTATTCAAATCCGTATAAACCTTACTAGGATTTGAACCTTAGAACTCTCGACTTTGAAATTAGCTGACTTGAGAAGATGCGTTCACTACTAGACCAACCCGGTAGGTTAGGTTATGTATAATCTAATCAAATACAGCCTACGCTGACATTGCTTGCTAACCACGATAAATTAAATAGTAATGTTTTGATTATTTAAGTAATAAATTCAGTAATTACTGTTTATAGTGTAGTTGTTATTTTAATATGTAAAAAGACCCGTATATTTAATAAATTGCTACATATTTAATTAATTCTTCAACATTGAAGGCGATTAATCAAATTCACCGGTAATTATGCATAATAACCGGAATAATAAAATTTACCGTAACATTTATTATTATTATTATCATTATTATTATTATGTATTTATTTTTGCCCTTAATGACAATGTTTGAACTTGAATGTTTCATAATTATGGGATTCTAAGTTGTTGTTTTCCTTCTTTTTATTTCTTTTTTTTTTTGACTGTGTTCCTGTTTCCTTTGTTCTGTCCACTTTGTTCCTGTTTTCTTCTTTTCTTTCACTTCAAATTTCGTGTTCATAATTTCGTTTCTAACTTTTCTTCTTTCTCCCATCATTTTCTTGTTGATCCCTGCTTGTAGACCCTGTTCTATCTCGTGATGCCAATTGGATTTCCTGATTGAGTCGTTCACTACATCAAAGATCCTCTTCGTGAATCTGTTGTTCATTTGCTGTATGCGCCTGTAGAATGTAAGTCAGCGTTTTCTGATCGTGTCTGTGAGTATGTCTGTTTGTTCATATAATTCCATGATTGGTCTTTTCATCTATATGCCATCTCTATGCACTGCTTCAAAAATTTTTAGGAGTATTTAATGTTACCTCCGGTAACATTACTATCTTGCATTATCTTGAGTTTCGCCTGACTCGATATATTTCGCTTGTTATCGTGCGACCATGTGAATCTGTATGTTTTCTAAAGCTTTTCTGTTTTTTTCATATTAGTTTCCTTGTTTGATTCGCCCATTTGTATATATTCCCCTAGGTATTTGAATTTTTCGAGACTCTTATGTTTCCGTATTTTGTGGATGTGAGGGTTTTGTATGGTTTTCCCATGTATGTGTTTTTCGTATGATATTTGTAACCCCGTTTGGTAGCGATTTCTCATGCAGTATTTCTCGTGCTTCCTGTCTATTGTTGCTGAGTATTTTCAGCTCATCTGCAAATGCATGTATTTTCAGCTCATCTGATGTTTGTTTTTGTAACTTATGCTCTTTTTAGACGTATCCCCTTGACAGGTTTTTGTCACTTTTTGATCATTTTTCCAAGGCCACGTTGAATAAAAGTGGTGAGAGCCCGTCTCCTTGTCTAACTCCTTTTGTATCTCAAATGGTGCTGAAGTTTCCCCTATGAGTTTATCATGAGTTTTATCATTTAAAAAACTACCACTGAGTTTTCCGAAAAAATGGTATTACAAGATTTTTTTTTTAAATAATAGAAATAATTGAAAAACTTAATTTACCGACATATTGGGGAGGGAAACGAAAATTAAAAATTTTCTAGTTGTAACAAAAAAGCTGAACTGTAATTAAAAAAAAAATTAAATTGACTTATTTGGGTGCCCACACAATTACAGAACGCGAAAATTGATTTCCGTAAAAATAATACCGAATCATTTGTCTCTCATTTGTTCAAATAACAATGGATAAATGATGTTTTTTTACAAACCGGAAGGAGGACAAACAAAGAAGAATAAAAAAAAAAAAATATTGATTCTCTATTTGCGTGAATATTTTCCAATTTTTTCGTTCATAATTTATGAGTGTTTTTTCTATTAATATTAATTATAGTTATTGATCCTAACATTATTTATTTTTCATACGCGTTTATCCAGTGAGTCATAGCGGTGAATGAGTTTAAACTTAATGCTTCTGTGTAGGGTCTATTTGTTAATGAAACGTATGCAATGCGTTGTACTTTGAAAATCAGTGCGTTCTGACTAAGAAATAATGAGGACGTTGAAATCGAAAAGGCGGTTTTCTTGCGCAGAATTGCGCAAGAGTATTTTGGTTTTTTTTTAGCTGAAGTTTTCGTATTTGTAGTTTTTTTCTTACCCGTGTTTATACACAAATAAAACTAAAAATGTATTAAATAATATAAACTTTAGAAAAATTTACTTAAGATAATCGAAGAAGAAGAAAAAGGAACAGAAAAATAATATTTTTTAATTTTGATTTTTTTTTCAAGTCGGCGCTAAATTATTAAGTTGTTTGTTCTTATAAACATAAAAAACGACTTTAAAAAAATTGAAATTTAATTAAAAACTGATAGCGCGTTTTTCAAGTCAATTAATTTTTAATTAATGTTTACTACCTACCATACATTATATCTTTAGACATTTTAGAATTCCTGAAGTAAATGTGAGCTTTTTATTACTTTTATTAAAAAAATTGTCCTCCCAATCTTTACTTTTAACTATTCAACAGAAGATTTTTTTTCTTTTTCATTGCTTTTTTAATAGCTCTCTTTCTATTTAACCAGAGATGTTAACTTTTACGTTTTAATACTTATATTTTCTCTTCGGGTCATCTAAATGTGGCCGGAATTAATTTATTGTTATTTTATGTATGTTATTTTGTATTTTATTTATGTTTTATTTTTTGCTCCTCTATATATAGTATTTATTTAATTAAATTACTATGTTTAGCATACTCGTATACCACTTTTTTATTTTATTTTTTATTCCATCTTGTGTATCTATAAATTGAGTTGTCCTGACTGACTGACTGATTCATCAACATCTAGCAAAAACTACTGAAGATAAATTCATAAAAATTTGTGTACACCTTTATTTTGCGATGTAAGTGCACAATAAGAAAGGATTTATGAAATTCTGAATTTAAATAGTTAAAATAAAGTTACAATTAAGTTTATTATTTTTTTTTAATTTTTCGGTAACAAATGAAGATAACAACTTGATTTTTGGTGGGTGTAATCTTCCTGTGAATATCTAAAAACTAATTTCTAAACTTTTTGAAATTCTGAGTGTAAAGAGTTAAAATAGAGCTTGATTTTTTTTGAAACCCAGCTATTTTTTTTTTTTTTTTTTTTTTTTTTAATTTTTCGGTATCAAATTAAAGGTATCAACTTGATTTTTGTCGTGTATAATTTTCATGTTAATATCTAAAAGCCAGATTTTAAATTCTTTGAAATTCAACCTTAAAAGGAGTGAACAAAGGTGAAAACAGTTTGAAAAATGCTTTCAAATCTCCCCTATTTCCGACTGTACTAAACGAGATATTATTAGATTGCGGCTTGCAAATATTGTTCAGATAAATGTGTAAAAACCATTTTTGGTTTTTTTTATTAATTTCGATTTTTTAAGGGATGCGACAGTATACGGCACGGCTCCTCAACCAACACAGCCACGGTTACTGTATGTGCGACGCGACTATCTACAATCTGTCTTTTTGAGCAACGGAACATCTGCATCCCGTTACTTGACTAAAAAACATAAAATAAAATTAGTTAAAAAAAATTAGAAACGAAGTCATTTTCTAGTGGTGTCTTGTCGGGTAACGATAAGAACCGGGCAAAATGCATTTTTACCCTACGAAGTACGGGTAAAACTAATATTTA
The DNA here is from genome assembly GCF_047948215.1 of Lycorma delicatula. NCBI lineage: Eukaryota > Metazoa > Arthropoda > Insecta > Hemiptera > Fulgoridae > Lycorma > Lycorma delicatula. The sequence goes on along the minus strand of NC_134455.1, from coordinate 369,261,600 downwards.
AGCACAGTTATAACTAACACTTTTAAGATGGAGTCCCACTATTTTGAAACCCATATTCTTAGATCGCTCAGCAGGCATGAGTTTAATTAACACAGAGGATTCAGAGTGCAGAGCGCCGTGGCTAAACGGGAAGGGTGAACGAAACAAATCCTGATCGGTTAAACATTCCCTGACCGCAACGGGAAACGTGCATAGCGTGAGCGAAGCTGCAATGGGTCTGCTAGTAACGATATATTTCGCAAAATGTCGAGCCCTGTTCTATATATTATGTTTATATTTTGAGCAGCTAAAGGACCGCATATCAGCTTTCATTTAATTCTTTTTTCTCTAATTTTTTTCCACATTATTTTCATCTTTACTGAGTGTTGTTTCTCTTCTTTCTTGTGTCCATTTTGTTCCTCCTTTTCTTGAGAGTGGATTTATTCTAAAACCTTTCTGTTTTTATAATTTTTCACGTCTCTGATATTGTTTTTTTTTTCTTTTACATCTTCATAGGTTTTTCTAAACCAATTCATTTCCAGTTTTGTATTATCGGAAGGTATCAAGTATTTTTTCGTTATCTATTTTATTATCATTCATTCTATAAAAATTGCAGTCATTTTCCTTTTAATTGTACTTACTAAAGGATTATTCAGTTTGTTTATATTGTTTCTCATCGGGAAGTATTTGTAGGTGGGAAGATTTTCCCAAGATTCTACTTTCATACTTTCTATTATTTCTGTTAAAACCTTACTATGAAGAGAAAACCATACAAGAAGCATATAAACCTTGTGGTTTTAATACGATGTTGTTTATAATGTGTTAATTTTGAATCTCTGTGTAAGGATTTTTTGTTATAATTTTCGGTTAATGCATAGGCTTCATTTAGTTTATTATTATTGCTGTTATTATTTTTTCCATTTCATAAAATGGAGTAAGAAAATATTAATATTAAATTATATTTATGTAAAATTAATCGTCAATTTCTGTATTTACTTTTTTTAATATTAAAAGCGAACTTTACGTATTTATTCATAAATACTTATTTAAAATAATAACAGCATATTTATCAAATAGCTTAAAAAAAATTAATAATGAAATATATACAAATAGTAATAGAAAATTAAATAAAATAATAATAATAATTACTATAATACAACCAAATTTGTTATCATTGTATCTTAATAATAAAAATATTTAATTATAAATAAGCGTTGTAACATTGTATTAACTTTTAAACTATTACTTTATATTTTATTACGTAATTAAAGTAGCTTATAACCTAATTGTTATTAAGTATAGTCTAGACGATACTGTACATTAATAATAATTGTGTTTTAAGATTTTATTACAACATTTGTTTACTTACGTTTTATTTTTTTACAACTTTATAAGTCATAAATAGATTTTCATTCACTTTTTCTGTAATTAAATTTTAAAGACGTTTTAGCAAAATTTATTTTTAAAAACGTATTAGTTCAATGATTTTTAGTTAAATTGTTTCAACTTATCAATGACTCGTATTATTTTTTATGTTTAACCATTCCTCTATCTTGTTGAAAATACTCTTCAAGTTTTTTCTCATTTAATTGGCCAATGAAAGGTTATTTAATTTCATTGTAAATAATTAAAAAAAAAAAAAAACTAAATTATACAAGTAACATTTTTTATCAAAATTTATTTTTATACATAGTTTTGGTTTGAAAAGTGGGTTTAGGTTTGAAAAGTGTTTTTTTTTTTATTTTCCGGCGAATATAACTAGAATAACTATTAAAGGGAAAATTATGGTGATCATTCCGAAAATAAGGTATCGGGTTTTTTGTAAACATTTACGTTTTATGATCCAATTAGTTCATCTCGACCAAATATATATGTACGTATCAACTGATGTTGTGAATAGTTTGCAAAAGTACTTTTGGAAAGTTAATAAATCAATTCTATAACGGTGTTTTGGTGTATAATTTATAATATTATTCCAATCAACACAATACTTTATGTTCATAAAGTATTTGAATTTGCAAAAAATAATGTATGTATGTGTTGCATTATTTTTGGCGTTATATCTCAGGGATGATCAAACGGATTTTCTTCATATTTGGATCAAATATTTACGTATATATTGCATTGATCATATTAATTGTTATTTTTTTCAAAAATCGTTAAGGGGTTGTGGGATATCGATTTTATTCAGAGACAAGTTAGAGAAAATTTTATTAAAGTAAATTTATTACTTATAATGCATTCAACCGCTATCGATCCAGTGCAGGATGATGGCCTCCACAGCACGTTTCCAATACGGTCTACTGCGGTTTCTGCCAATTCGGTCCAATGTACTTGATAAAATAAATCATCGATCCAGCCTTTGGTTTTTTTCATGGTCGTTCAATATCAATCCAAATGGTAGCCATTCAAGTACTAATTTAATCCATCTGCCATCAGTTCTTCTTCCTATATAGTCTGACCATCACCATTTTAATTCTTAACTTTCATATGATGACATGTAACTTTCATGCATATATATATATATATATATATATATATATATAATCAAAAACAATCATAACATCAACCTCTTAAAATTAAAAGTTTTTCAAATATATCGAAATCTCATTTCGGTTTAAATATTTTTCAAAAATCTTTTGAAAGTTTATATTTCATATATAAAGCTATCAAGAAAATGTCTACAATTATTTTAAATTCTAGAATCCAGACCTAAAATGTAGAAAAGTCTTTTGAGATTTTCTTTTTATTATTTTAAGTGTTAAGTTTAAAGAAAATTTTACTTAAGCGAATTTTTTAAGCTTAATCTCTTTAAGGATATTTAACGAAAAATATTTCTTTAATTTGTTTCCCATCTCAAAAATGTATATTCTGCTTTTTTTTCTTCTTTTTTTTTTTGCTGTAACTCTTAATTTTTACTATTTAATAACAAGGAAAGCCAGCTCTTTTTTTATAACTCTCCAACCGTTAATAAACAGTTTTACAAGTTTTTTATTTATTTTCTTTTTAATTTTGAGGTACCTGAATCAAAAATAATGCAGGTCCTAGTTTAACGTTGTGGTTACGTTTTGAAAAATAATGATGGTAATTGAAAAGACGTCCATTGAGTTAGGTTTTCTTATAAAAAAATAAAGAATATAATTTATATAGGTTAGGTTTATTATATTATTATAAAACTATTCTTTCCATTTTTATAAAAAATTTTCACTTCAAAAATAGTTCCAGTCCGTGTAATCACATACAAAAACAGGATTCTCATGAATACCAAGTATTCCATACCAGGTTTTTAATGGAAAATTAAAAAACGAAATAGTTTCTTAATGCTGTCTTCATTGTGTTAAATATACTGTTAGATATCAGTTTATCATGCCTATTAGAATGCAGGTGACATTTTGTAGTAGAGTTTAAAAAAATTGCAATTTTTACAAACAAAATTATTGTTTTTATTTTTTTTTTTTAAATGTCTTGTAAACTAAAAATTTTAAATATCATACTGGCAAGACAAATGCGAATTATTGCTAAATATCAGTCTATTAATTTATCAATAATAATATATTCCAAAAGTTACACAATGATTGTCACTTTGATCGGTTATATTTCCGAAAATAATTAACGACTCAAAACGTTTTTTTTTTTTTTTTTTTTTTTAAAGAGGCTTTTTGAGTACTTTTAAGCTGTGCTTTTCAAAATTAATTGAGATAATAATTTGTGAAAATATTTAATTTATTTAAAACCAAAAAAGTGGTAGTATGTTTCAAAAATTCCATAGGCTCTCATAATTACCCAATTTAATTTTTTCAAAATGCATTTAAAAGTTTGAACGCTCTTTTACATATGATTCAATTTTCAAGCATCTTGAGACTTTAATTCAGGCTCTACACAATTTGGAAAAATCGAATTTTTTTTTTAAATCTGGATTGCAAAATTATTGTGCAAAAACTGTGAGATGGATTTTTGTTGAAATTTGGCGTGTTGGTGTTCGAGTAACACACAAAAAATTCTTTGAGGGAAAATCTGAAGGTCTTACTTATAATATAAGTACTCGAAAAAAATTCCCAAAACAATTTCTTTCTTTTTTCCTTTTTTTGAGTTATTGCTATTTTTGCATCAATAACAACATAATTTTTGATTGGAAACCGTTGATAATGTGTGTAAAATTTAATAACAAAATGTTTTCCTCTCTCATTTTTTTTCTAAAATGAGCAGTTATCGAGTTATCTAGAGAAATATGAGAAAAAAAATTGATATTCTTACAATCTTTTTACGTTTCCTTTAATAAAAATTTAAGCTCACCTTTTTCAATGGTATATAACGAAATAATCATTTCTGATATTATTACGGAAGCATTAAAGCAAAAATTAGCGATCAGATAGAAATAGTCCAAATGTGGTCATTTTAAAACAGATACCGCTGGGACTATATAATGTGTAGAATTAATTACCCACTCAATTTTTTTCTAGGATTATAAACTCTTTCTAGATACAGTCCTTTTAACATCGAAAACTTTATTTCGCAAACTTTTCACTAGTTTCGCCCGTTCCAAATTGGAATTCACTGCTGCTGTCTGAAACCCTTGTTTTTTTGGGAAATACTGATCACTTGGAAAAGATCCAAAATGCGCCAAATTAAATTTATTCCCACTTTGAAGCAAATACTATATGAGGATCCCCTCGTTCCCGGTTTCTTCCTACATTGGCGTATCGACGTTGTCGTGGAGATCTCATTGAAACGAATTAAGATTTAAACAGGCTCTACTGTATTCATTCCATTCTTTATAGGAATTTTGACAGTTGGACTCGTGATCACACGTTTGAGTTTACTAAAAAAAGATTTCATACAACTGTAAAGGACCATTTCTTCTTTAGATTATAAATCTTTGGAACTTATTACTTTTACCACTAAAAATCGACTCTTAAAAAAACTCTAGAGTCGATTGAATATTGTACAATAAGTGATTGTATTCCTGCCTATCGACTGTAGTGTGACATTGACCGTAATATTGTCTGTTTCATAGTTTTCGTCACAAACATGTAAAAAATGTAGATAATAATATTAATATTTATATAGAAGTTAAATCTTTTAAAATTTAAAAATAAAAATGCGTCCAAAACGACAAAATATTGGTCAACGCATAAAATATATATATATAAAATATACTTTTTTCTGTTTAGCCTCCCGAACAACCGTAAGGTATTACTTCAAAGGATGAATGAGGATGATATGTATGAATGTAAATGAAGTGTAATCTTGTACAGTGTCAGGTCGACCATTCGTACCCACCGGGTTGGTCTAGTGATGAACCCGTCTTCCCAAATCAGCTGATTTGGAAGTCGAAAGTTCCAGTGTTCAAGTCCTAGTAAAGCCAGCTATTTTTACACGGATTTGAATACTAGATCGTGGATACCGGTGTTCTTTGGTGGTTGGGTTTCAATTAACCACACATCTCAGGAATGGTCGAACTGAGAATGTACAAGACTACACTTTCGTACAATATAATCTTTATTCATCCTCTGAAGTATTATCTGAACGGTAGTTACCGGAGGCTAAACAGGAAAAGAAAGAAGAAGAAGGTCTCGACCATTCCTGAGATGCGTGGTTAATTAAAACTCAACCACCATAGAACACTAGTATCCACTATCTAGTATTCAAATCCATATAAAAGTAACTGCCTTTAATAGTATTTGAACCTTAGATCTCTCGACTTCAAAATCAGCTGATTAACCACTATACCAGTCCGGTGGGTATATTAATTATTTAATACACAATAGCTGTCTGAGGAAGTCGATATTGACATAGACGACGATCGATATAAACGATGACTCTTTATATATACGCGTAAACGAAATTTGTAAATATAATTTATGCTAATTCAAACGTATAAATACACAAGAAATGAACAACAAAAAATGGAACTATTAAAATGTAAACACTCACGGGACAAATAGTAATTAATTTTGAAATTTTAAACGAAATCGGCTCACTAGTTTTTGAGTTATAAGGGCACACATAAAACGAAGATTGTCTATTATTTATGTAGATTAAATTTTACATTTTTAAAAAAAAATAAGTTTTGTTTCTTGCTTTGAAATATCTCATTTTTTTTTTTTTTGTTCTTGACACATTTATTTGGATGAATGTTACATATTGTTGCTAATTTTAAACTATCTGGGTAATTTTGAAATATCTATAAATATAAAACTTGACAAATATTTTAAATCGTTTTTTTTAATTAATTTCTAGTGCAATCATGAGGAGTGGCATGTAATCTTTGGATAAAAAAATAGGGCATTATAAAAAAAAGAGGATGTTAAACTTTTTTTTAAAGTAGTTTCTAGTGATAAAGTACTTGTCTTGGTTGGAAAATATACAAGTATATAATCCACTTGAATAGCAATTCTTTTTTACCGATTCAAATAATAATGATATTATTATTACAAGTATTAATTTTAATTGATTTCTTTGGTAAAACCATTTTGCATCAATCAATATACATGTGATCAATAAATAATTCTTAAGTGGGAGCAAATACTAAAATGTACTTTAATCTGAAATAAGTGATTTTTTTTTATAACAATTTTGTGAAATCTGAATAAACATGTTAACTATACGTAAAATAATTTCGTATTTCATGTATTAATAAAACATTTTATCGAAATCTAACTGCCTTTCATAAATACAATTTTACAATTTTATATTTTATAAGTACTTAATTTAAAGTAATGATATGTTTGTGAAAATTTGCTTTCAAGTATTAAAATACTACGTGAAAAATAATTTGTTTTATATAACGATAAAGTAATAGAATTTTTTTTTATATACAAATTGCTTTTAAAAAAATCGTTTGTTTGAAATTTTATACAATAATACAACGGTCTTACCTATTATATTGTCGCGTGTTCGCGGCTCGATCAGGATACTGACAGACTGGCAATTGAAAATTTTTTTATAATTAAAATTTATTTATTTAAAAATATAAGTAAATCACGATAAATCAGTAATAATAATAATAATAACAGATACTGATTACATAAAAAACCGGGAACTTTTTCGGAATTTCCTCCCATAAAAAAGACAATTTTTTGACCAATTGGCGAAAAATCGATGTATTTTTATACATCTATAATATCTAATAATATTTTATTTGATATTAGAAGTATCTATTAATATCTTACAAAGGTGGGAATATGCACCCCCCTTTAACTTTTCAACTTATATTTTCGTTTCATTAGGTGGTAAAATGCATGTTTCAGAATAAAAAAATCAAATTTGGTAGTTTTTCGTTTCTCCTTCCCATCCACACGTTTGCAAGTTCTTCACCCGGAGATAACTGAAAGTAGCAAGAAATGATGATATTAACAATAACCCGATTGGAGAAATTACCCAATAACCAGATATATTCATTTATATTACCATTCTTATAACCATTTATATTTATTTATTTTATAAATATAATCTGTTTTCCCCTCATCATTCGGGACGTATTCGCATCTAAGTAACTAATACTCAATCCTAGGGTGTCTCCCTATGACTCTACGTATTTCCTGCTAACCGACTGCAAGTCCTGCATGACAGGTTGATCCGCCAATTCCGGATTTTTTCTCCTTTACCCTTTGCCTCAAAAAATCCCCGGTGATGGAACTGAGCCTAGCTATGCTGTACCCAGGAACCACCATCAGGAGCTGGGACTATCTTTTAGTTTTTTTTCATATTTCTTTTTCTGGTACTTAACTTCCGTCGCTGTAATAGCTCCCACTTATCTAGCCCTTGGTAGAGGTAGCCCGGCCCGGATATGCCGTTCCTGGGACTCTAACCTCGGACCAGAACGATCGTCGCTTTCTATTCCAGATTACAGGTATCTATATAGTTGGTCGTCGTGTTTTTTCCCTTCGAATCGATGCTCCTCACGTTCTCAGTCAGGCATTTTCTAACGCCTCTGCGGACCAGAGCCTCATATAACAAGGCCTTCAACTTGTCTCCACTGTTGGGTCAGCTTCCATGTAGGCGGCTATATTCTCCGGCGTCAGGGTTAGTTTTAGTGTTATTCTCCAGTGTTGCTGTTATAAATATAATCTAACCAAACTTAACTTACGCTCGCTTCGCTCGCTAACCTTACTAATTAACAATACTGTTTTGAAAATGTAAATAATAAATTTATTAATTATTGCAATTATTTATTATTTAATCAAAACATTACTGTTAATTATTCAAGGTTAGAGAGCGAAGCGAGCGTAAGTTATGTTTGGTTAGATTAATAAATTCAGTAATTATTGCAATTATTTATTATATATAAATAATCAAACATAATTGTGGAGGTTTCGCGATCGAAGCGAGCGTAGGTTAAGTTTGGTTAGATTAATAGATTCAGTAATTAGAGCAACTATTTATTATTTAAATAATCAAAACATTACGGTTAATTAGTCGAGTTTCGCAATTTAAAGCGAGCGTAGGTTAATTTTGGTTGATTATACCGTATTTATAATTTATATCTATAATTATAAGTAATAATGCTTATATTTTTAATATGTTAATATGGAGAATGTTTGAAATGACCGGTTTTCGGGTTACTGGATTATTTCTCCAACCTGGTTATTGTTAATATCAATATTTCCTGCTATTTTGAAACATGCATATTCCCACCTAATTCTTATTGGATATTACAAATACATCGATTTTTGGCCCATTGGTTAAAAAATTGTGTTTTGGGGGGGGTAATTCAGAAAGAAATTCGAGAATTTAAAGTAGTCTTCCGAATTTATTCGCAATTAGATAAATAATGAAAACCAGAATTCAATCCCATTGACAAAAGACAGTAGCATGACAGCTAGTCTTAAAAATTTAACCATTAGTCTTGTATTAACACTAATAGTACCATAGGTAAGACGAGTATCAAGTTCTTTCACTCAAATAACTTTGATGTTTATAAATAAATACCCAAAAAATTCAGGAATGAAATGTAGTACTCGTACATTATCTCTTTCACTTACAGCCTAACAATAACTCATCAAACCATTTGTTGCTTTCGTGTACTGAAATTACCTGTGACGTCACCTTAATCGCGTCAAACTCAATTCAATAAAGATTCGCTTCTTCACTGACCTCCTCGAAGAATATTCTCGCTTCAAATTCGCATAATCACTCCACGCTTAGAACTCTATCGTAGCACTCTCTTGCAGATTCACATCGCATACTAACGTCTCACAGAACTCACATCTTGCAGATTGACATCATAAGGTCGCGCTTAGACTGATTTCAACTGGTCTTCCCCGGAGTATTTATACTCCTCTCTTATTTTCCTGCAGCACCAGGCCTCAGTTGAGCGTGAGAACGATCGACCAAGCCCTTTCATTCCCATATATTCCCACTCTGGTCCGATAACTCTTCTCTCGGGAAAAAATCTGTTAGATTTGTCAGCGGGCAGTATTACAAAAGTCGATAGTTAAACGGACTGATTATCTACTAAGTATAGATAGTAGATTATCTACTATCTTACAGATTGTTATCTTTACTAAAAGGGTTTCTTTTAACCTCTTTCTGAATTCCTCCCATTTTTATATTTTCTACTACTTTCTTCTTAATTGGTAGCAATCCGTTACTCAGGCCTGTTATGCTGGTCTTGTTACATTATAAAACTAATACACTTTCCGTTACAATTAAATGTAGTATAATATTATTACATTGTTTATGATGTTTGATTAAAAAAAACTTAGTAGAAAATTAATGGTTTACTTTACATATCCGTTTCAAATTATTATCACTAAATTAAACATTTATGTGAAAAACTAACAATAAAATTTGAATATTTTCCTTGCATTGGTTGTTTATATTTATGTAGTGGAAAAATAATTATATATGAAAAACCTTGCCTAAGATTTATTTTTCCGAGTGGGGATTATTTATGGTGAAGTTTTATTGTTAAATTATCATTATACATTCAAATAAACCAAAAAAAATTTTAATTCAAAAACAATCGGTATTTTTTTATATTTTTCACATTTTGGAGGTGGCTTCACCACCTCCAAAATCACCTTCCAAGTTTTTTTTAATTTTTCTACGTTTATTATGTTAAATAGAAGAAACTAAAAACAATTCCACAGAAAAATGTACAACCAATAAAGGTTATCCAAGATTTTTTGTTTGGGGGGAGGGTGAATTCCAATTTTATTGCAATATTATTTTAAGAGTTTATGAATAATATTAAAAATTTAAATAAAACAAAAAAGTTTTAAAGAATTAAAAAAATCGACATTTTTAAACCTCGATCGCCCCCCTCCCACCCACACCTATGCCTCTAAAATATTTTTATTTTTTTTCACATACATTGTTGTCTTTTTATGCCTAGGATAATTTTTATTTTTAATTCTGTTAAAAATATATGCAGCAAATAAAAATATAGTTTTGTCAGTATTTGGGTATTGGGAAATTTTGGGGCAAATATTTTTTTAGAACGGTAAGATAATCACGCACCCATGTACTAAAATTAATATAAAGCGTGGTTATCTTTGCAAACTTTTGAGAAAATTGGCTCTAAAAAACTATTTTCTGAAGATATTGACCTCAAACTTTTACCAACAAATTGCTCCATATACACCAGTCTGTAAAAATTTCATCATAATCAGTTTTTCCAGTTACAAATTATTAAGCTTCAAACACGCCAATCCACATATACACGTAAAATCATAGGCAGGTACGAACTTACCTCCCATTTTGTTTTTTGTTTTTTTTTGAGTTCCCTAGGTCATGAAACGTCGAAAAAAGCAAAAAAACCTATACCCAATTTTTTTATTGATTACCAAACTCATTCTTGCAGCATAAGAGCTCTGCTGCAAGCTCCAGAGCAGAGCTATAATATCCGAAAAGTAAAGAAAATAAATGATAATTATATTGAAATTGCGGGTTTTTAAATTGAAATTTCGGAGGCGAGTTTTTGCCTTTCATCCGGAAGATTCTGGGTTCGAATCCTGTTGGTCAAGCTTGGTAATTTATCACACCTACAAACTAGCTTCTTATTAAAAAGAAAGTAGTAGAATAATTGTAATTGAACGTAAGCCTATTATCAAATAAAAAACAATTTTTTTTTTTTTTACAATAAATATATTTATTCTCCGGAATTATCAGTTGAGGAAAATACTATATATCTTCCTTCTTGGTATTTAAAAATTAAGCTTTTAATAAAACAAATTAAAAAAAGTATTAAAATTAGTGAACTTAGTTCACTAGGTTTTCTATCTCATGATATTTGGGAGTATTTATTCTTTAAGAGCATTAATCTATATTTGATTAGCTTATCATAATGATAAGCTTAACCGAAGAGAAGATAAGTGGTACCGTAAAATACAAAAAATGTTTAGCAAAGAAAGAGATTAAGCAAGCTACAAAATGGTACTTTTTTGAAATAAAAAATAAAATAAAAATAATTGCTCTATTAATAAACATGAAAATCAGAGTAAAGGAACTAATATGGTAAATATTTAAAGGAGTTTGATATAAAAGAGAACTCAGTCGTCTGTTAACAAACGTCTTTGATCATTTAATTTAGAAAAGTTATTATTAATTATGTCTTAAAATTTTGATTTAATAGTAACAATAGCATAAGTAGTTGTTATAGTATCACTACGTTGATTTATCTATATACTAATCTAAGCTAACATAAATGTAATCTAAAATTATTTAATGAAAAAGTTCAAAATGAACAAAGAACTTCAGCGAAAATTTCATTAAGATAACTTGTCACGGATCAGTAATCTTTAATTTTATAACTCATCAACTGATAAAAATTTTTTAATTATCTACATTTGCTTTATTTTTTGGGTAATCTCAAGAACAAATATCACTTTACAAACAGATGATAAATATTAATATTTCATGAAGAATTATTAACAAGTTGTAAATAAGTAAAAATCTATGATTCTTTATTAGCATTACTTTCCTTGCGAATTTTAATATTTATCAATTTTCTTTTTTTTTTGGCGTCATAGTGCAAGAATAAAAGTCTGGAAATTTTCTTCAAATATTTCTATATATAAGGTCATTGGATCATATTATTTTCTTTTCAAAACCCGTTTAGGTAGTTGGGGGATAACGAGAAAACCCAATTTCAATTTTTCAGAGGCATTTTAGATAAACATTAAAGTGAATTTATTACCTACAACGGATTTATAAGTAATTAATTTTTTTTTCAAAAAATCAACTCTTAAAATTGAAATATAGGTTTTCACTTTAGATTTCCCTTTAATTCATCATAAAATATCTGGAAGTTTTTAATTCATATTCAGAGCTTTCAAAAAGTGAAAAAATGTATTTTTTACCCTACCACCCCAATGCCGGACCCGCGTTACGCATAACTCAGTCTTTGGGGGGAAGGGTGCCTTTATGCCTCTAACTCTTCGGGTGGCCAAGCCAATTCCAGCTAAGCCATCCCCAGCTGTTCCACCTGAATAGCCGGGTCTAGATCCTTTCGGTTTGCCTGGCCTCTAGTTAGTGGATCCCCGAGGGGGTCCCCCTACCAGGACTGTGGTCTTCTTTACCATCGGAGCATTCCACCTCTTGTGATCTGGGCTTTCCGTCCGTCCCTTCTCTAATTACTGATCCCACCGAACAATATACTATTGTTCTTGCCGGATAATCTTCTTTTTTTCTTTTTTTTTATAAAAGTTCTTGTATCATTGCGCCTAGACATCTTCAACTTCCTCGATCGACTTCGTCGTAATTTTAACGATCATTTCATTTGTCATTTCCCAGTTCCTTAAACTGTGAAGCATGACTTTATTATATTTTTCGGAGACACCTGCCCAATAACATTCAGGATATTTCTTCGAAACTCATCCCATCTGATACAGTGGAATATTGTGCCTTCCACTGTATCTTCTTCTCCGCACTAAATGAATACTGGGACCCTCCTCCTTTTTCTATCGAATAGATATTTGTTGAAGCAGCCATGGCCTGACAGGAATTGTGTTAATTCATAAGACAACTCACCGTGTCTCCTTATCAGCCACGGCTCAACTGGCGCATGATTCGCCTCGTCCATCCACCAGGATTGCAAACCTGACCACCTCTGCTGCTATCACTCCACGAAGTTCCTCTTCGCCAGCCCTTTGGGAATACCAACGGATCTTTTCCAATGTCTTCTCCGCTAATAGTTCTAGCGGCAGAATTACCGCTATCACAAACATCGCTTCTGTCGAAACCGTGCTATTTGCGGTCGCAACCCCTATTGTGATCATTCGTTGCAGAGTAGCAAGATTGCGTAGAGCCATCTTTTGCATAGTTCCCGTCTCCAGACTGGTATCGCGTATAGGAAAACGGACCTCGCCACCGCTGCTAGCATTCTACGTTTAGACGTGTTCGGCCCGCTAACCCTACACATTAACTTGGCAGCCGCCACGGTCTTGGTTGCCTTGTCGATGGTCTCGATGACGTACTGTTAGAAATATATTTTTCATCTAACCAGACCCCAAGGTAGTTGGCTTTGTTTACCTGAGCTATTTGGGTATCCTTCACTTGTATTCTAATCGGTCTCATCTTACGGCGCCCCGTCATAACCACCAGCTTAGTTTATTCAGACGTTAGGTGTAAGCCTCTATTTTCTGGTAAGTTTAGATAAAATCCAGAGAACTAACAATTTGGTAGGTATTAAATATAAGGAAATAGGTTGAATCGTTAAGGACAGCATACCCACAGAAGAACAAAGTATAAAACAAAAAGTTCATCCAGCGGAATGAGTGAAACATCTTTCAAGCAGTGGCCATCCATTCTTACAGTAATTTTTAGCCTACCGGCTTGGTCTAGTGGTGAACGCGTCTTTCCAAATCAGCTGTATGGAAATCGAGAGTTCCAGCGTTCAAGTCCTAGTAAAGTCAATTATTTTTACACGGATTTGAGTACTAGATCGTGGATACCGGTGTTCTTTGGTGGTTGGGTTTCAATTAACCACACATCTCAGGAATGGTCGAACTGAGACTGTACAAGACTACACTTCATTTACATTCATATATATCATCCTCATTCATCCTCTGAAGTAATACTTGAACGGTAATTACGGAATGATAAACAGGAACAAAAACAAAAATAAAGTGGCCATCCATTCTTATAGTAATTTTTACGCATATTTAGCAGCATATTACTGATACATGTTTTCCATTTACCATCTTAAATGTGAATGTATATAAAAAATTATTTTCCCTTTAAATATTAAAAAACCATCCAAAAACCGGTAAGTGGTTTTAAAGTAATAACTTCCTAATTCATAGAAGGGATAACAAGAGAGGAAATATCAATTTAAGCTATAAAATGTTTAACCAGAACCCTACTTTAGGATGATTCCCTGAAGGATAGATCCCTATTTTCCACCCCTTGAATCTTAAAATTCGTTATCCAATTTTAAGTTTTGCGGTATCTATTCTTTCTCCTTATCCTCTCCCCCTTTTTACCATATCCTTAATCCCCTTCTTCATGTCATATTATACAGGTTTTGAATAGACACCCGGTGTATATTAAGTTTTTGGAAGTCCTAGTTGAGTTACTACATCCTTAGTATTGTATCCTTAGTACTTCCTTTCATTATAACGGTTCTGTCTGTAGATCTATCCTGGAAGGGGGATTTAATTATTTTATTCAATAGCTCTGAAAAATGTTCCACCTCGGACTGATATATTTATGTATTTAATTGTATTCTGTTTTTACTCATCTCATATAAAAATAATAAGATAATGAAATCTTTATTGTTATATACAATTAAATTTTTAATAAATAAGTAAAAATATAAAATAAAAGGAATCTGATAATTATTAACATTAAAATATAAAAAGAAAATCTGTATAATTTACTGTAATGAATTTATAGTGAAGTAAAAGCGTGACGTAGAATTAAGCAATGCATCTTGCATATGTTATTGCATGTTTAAATGCTGATTTTCATTATATAACCTATTTAAAAATTAAATTAATATTATTTTAATTGACCTAGAATAATTAATAAAATGCAATTTTCAAATATAAAATAATAAGTTACGCTGGACTGTTTAAAATAAACTGTTTTTTTTTTTTTTTTTTTTAATAATAATAATTATTTTATCTTAAAATAATCGGATTACTAACCTTTCTCAAGAAAATACAAATTGTGATTATAAAATTAATTAAAGATAGAAAAATAATAATTACAGATATGGTTTCTTGGTTATTTGATTTTCACCATTATTACTGAACGATAATTTAATTGAAATTATTAAAATTTATGAATTTTTGTTTATAATAAAAGAATAAGAAAATACTCACAAATATTTTGATAAAAAATATTTGTTTTGTGTTTATTTGTACATCTGTAAAATAACTAAAGAATGATTGGGGTTTGATAGAAGATTAAAACTAATTCCTTGTTCAATTTCTCTTACCCAAAGAAATAAATTCTCGTAAAACTGGTGGCCGAAAAGATAGTTAACTACTACAAAAATCTCCTGTATTTTCATCATTCTGATTAAAAAAAGAAGAAATTATTAATTAATTATTACAAAATAATAATTAGTAATATAAGAAATACCGGCAGTGCTTCGTTGTTGCTAAATAAGAGTGAGTGAACGAAATCATAAAAAACATTTATAAATAAATAACTAAAACTTCTTTTATAATTTCAACGTCCTGTATATCGATTATCATTGTGTGTATATATAGAAACGAAAAAGTATAGACAACTATGGAGTTGTCTATACTTTTTCGTTTCTCTCCCCTCAAAAGTATGCAAGTTTTTCACTTGAAATAACTCAAAATATTAGGAAATATTGATATTAATAACCAGGTTGGAGAAATAACCCAATATAACCATTTATATTTATTTATTTTATAATTATAATCTTTTTTTCTGTTTACCCTTCGGAACCACCGTCACGATTACCTCAGAGGATGACTAAGGATGATATGTATGAGTGTACTTGTACAGTCTCAAGTCGACCATTTCTGAGATGTGTAGTTAATTGAAACCCAACCACCAAATAACATCGATATCCGCGATAAATATAATCTAATCAAACTTAGCCTACGCTTGCTTCGCTCGCTAGTCTTCACCAATTAACAGTAATGTTCCGAGTATTTAAATAATAAATTCAGTAATTATTGCAAATATTTATTATTTAAATAATCAAAACTTACTGTTAATTAGACGAGGTTAGCGAACGTAGGTTAATTTATAATTAATTAAGTAGGTTAATTTATAATGCTTGTATTTTTAATATGTAAAATATGTTACTATGGAGAATGTTTAAAATTAATCGGCATTTTCCTGCAATTTGGAGTTTGGTAATATAAATAGTTACATCGGGTTATTGGATTATATTGTTAATATCAATATTTCCTCCTATTTTGAGTTATTTACCGATGTAAAACTTGCAAACCTTTCGGAGGGAAAAACGAAAAAGTACCAGTTTGAGTGTATGAATTAAATCATAAAAAAAATTATGAAATAAATAAACTAAAACTCCTTTACTAATTTCAATATCATACATATCGAGAGATATCGTCTATATCGATTATCTTTGTGTATATCGGTCGTTGTCTAAGTCAGTATCGACTTCCTCGGACAGTTATTTTTTTTTTCTAATGTGTACGTTGCAATCTGTTCAACTAGTGAAAAATAAACAACCCCCTACGGTCCAGTGAGATGAGAATAATATGTAAACGAAGTGTAGTCTTGTACAAATCCAGGCCGACCATTCCTGAGACGTGTGGTTAATTGAATTCCAACCACCGACATATACCGTCAAGAATTCAAATCCGTATAAAAACAACTAACTTTTACTAGAATTTGAACCTCAGAACCTTCGACTACGAAAATCAGTTGTAGCTGATTTGCGACGATGAGTTAAACACAAGACCTCAACCAGGGGCTGGTTATTATGATCTAGTGGTTATTATGTTATTATATATTATATTATTATATTATTATGGACTGAAATAACATGTAAACACTCCCGGCAAAAATAATAAATAATTGTGAAATTTTCAGCAAAATCAGTTAAGTTGTTTTGAGTTAGAGCATCGTTTCTACAAAACGAAAACTGTATTTTATTCATATAGATTATTTAATACTGCCCGGGTGCACCTATCAGACCTTTACAAAATTTATTAAAAGAGGAAATTCTTAATTGACCTTTTACGTACATTTATTTATTAATAGCTTTTTAATATATATTCAAAGCAAATAATAAAATGTAAATTCAATATCAATTTTTTTTTACTTTTCCGGCAAATATAGCTAGAATAATATTAAAGGGGAAGAATGAAGATCATATTAAAAATAGGACATCGGCTTTTTTTTGTTGTAAATCTTTACCTTTTAAAATCCACTTAGTTCATCTACATACAGACCAAAAAGACATGTATATGCGTTCGAATATACGTAAATATATGTGTCGTACTACTTTTGGCCTTATATCTGAGGATTGCCCAAACCGATTTTCATCATAATTTGCCTCAGATATTTCTATATATGAGGCATTTGATCATATTAATTTTTTCTTTTAATTCGTTTAAGGGCGTGGGGGGGATAACGGAAAAATTCAATTTCTATTTTCTTCAGACGAATTTTACTGAAAACTTTATTTAAGCGAATTTTTTTACATATAATACATAAAATAATAATCCAATAACATTTTTTTTATATCATCCCCCATAAATTGAAATATGTCTGTGTTTTTTGTTATTTTCATCTCTTTTCCTTCAGTTTAAACATTTTTCAAAATTTTTGAAAGCTTATATTTCATAAACAGAGCTCTTAAGAAATATCGACAATTATTTTAAATTATAGACCCTTGGATCAAAAATGCAGAAAAGGTTTTTTGAAAATTTTCCTTCTCTTATTTTAACCTGTATTAAAATAGTTGTTAGATTTAGAGAAAACATTACTTAAGCAATGAATATTTTTTAGAAAAATTAAAAAATAAATTATTCTCCAAAAAAAATATATATTCCATTTTTTTATTTTTTAGTATTATTTCAATTTTTAGTATTATAGCTGGGAAAGTTACGCAATAATCTGTTAGATTTTTTATTTTATTGAAAAAATTCCTTTCGTAATACTGTTGTTAATTTCTCAAATAGGGATAATTTTAAACGAAAAAACGCGTATCAGCCGATTTAAAGCTATGAATATTAAACCTATTTTCTTGCAATATTTTTTTAAAGAATCTGAAAAATTTTCGTTAAATTTCCCTTATTTTTAAAAAAAACATATTTAGAAATCAGTTTGAAAAAGTTTTTTTTTTTGCATTTACATGAATGTGCAATCCTCAGATAGATCGATTTGATGTGGAGATAGATGTTTGCCAATATTTTTTCATATTTTACGGTTGAGCTAAAAGATAGTACAGATCTGTAGATCATTTTTATAGTTGATGAATCTATTTATTAACTATAAAGTTTGTGCATGGGAATATGGAAGTAAAATTTTTTAGCGTATGGAAAATGCCACATCGGCGGGGATTCGAACCCGGAACCTCCGGATTTAAGTCCAAGACATTACCGTTCTGTCAAGGAGATCCTCTTAATTACATGATTTAATCTGGTTAATCATGCAACATTATTGTGCTATGCTTATCTAAATAAAATTACTGTCAAAAATCGTTACCTTGAGTTACTTTATCTCCCGAAAGTTTAGTTTGAACTGGTTCTTCCTGCTAGGTGGATGCTTTGAGTTATCTTTAGGGTTATCATGTTTGTCTTGTTTCCTTAGATCATTCACGGACAGATTTTAATTTCTCACCATCCTTTATTACTTGAATCATTTATCCCATTTTGGATTTTTGGGTACATATATGATTTGGGTAAAATATTGGCTGTCTGTGGACTGATGTGAGGAATTTGATCCTTCTCAGTGGTTAGATAATAAGTTTAGTGATTACAGTGCCGATTATATAAAACCGGCTCTCTTTGACTTGCCTAAAATTCAAAATATGAATAATAAATAATTTACAAAACGTGAATGATTCTTAAAAATTCAGCCTTAATTATATTACGCATAAATTATTATGTTTTATTTAATTTTGGGAATTTTTTGAATGACGCTGTACTATTTTTATATAGTTTACGAAGAATGATTAGATTAGACAAAATTTAAAATTTTTACGCCCGAGAGAAATTTAAAAAAAAGTTATTTCAATTTAATAAGTTTTTAAACAAATAGATTTTATATTTTATCATATGATACAAATATTTTCACGTTTATCTATTCCACGCATCCTAACAGAATTATTTTAAATCCCAATTTAAATAATAATAATTTAATATTAAAGTTAAATCATAATAAAGTTAGTTTATTTTTTTATTTCCTGTAGGTCATTGAACCTACAAGTTCTTAATTGTAGGTTCAGTGTTAAAATATGTTCAATTGTAGGTACAATTAAGTTCTTAATTGTAGGTTTATCACATATAAAAATGAATAATTAGTAAAAATTATAAGTTAAAAAAATTCTTTAAAATTAAATTATTTAGAGTTTGTTTAAAACTAAAGTAAATATCAAATCTTTATTAAAAATAGAATTTCATACATTTTTTTTACTTCCTTATACGAAGTAAAGGAAGTATTGTAATCGCGAAAAATGTCGGTTTTCAGATTCTAACGTAATTATCCATTTTGACCATACCTGAATCTATTTTGACTAATTCGGTGTGACGTCTGCACGTACGTATGTATGTACGTATCACGCATAACTCAAAAAGATTAGCCGTAGCATGTTGAAATTTTGGATTTACGACTGTTATACATCTAATTCTGCACCTCCCCTTCTGATTGCAATCGACTGAACCAAAAGTGTCCAATAAACCTCAAAATCCGAAAAAAATTGAATTTTGGACTTTTTCTTAACTGCAGTAATAAACCGTGATTATGATCTTTTCAATGATATATATGTGCGGTACTTATTTTCATTGGTTCCAGAGTTATAACCAAACTGAATTTTAATTAATGAAATATTTGGATCTTAGAAGAGGAAGGCTCATCGGTTCGAATCAGACTCCTTTTGTAACTTTTTTAAATTTTTTATTTTATTTTAATATCTTGATTTATTAATAATTATTAACCTGTGATTATAAAAAAAAGTTTTACAATAAAGAATTATTCAATAACAATCAAAAAAATCAATAGTTATTAGGGAATTAAAATTTTGTGTGCTTTTAAAAATTTATATATATAATTTAATAGGCATTATTACATATGTGTATATATAATAGACTTGGTTAAACATCTGATTATTTAATATTAATTGAAAATTATAAATCGATTTATTATTAATAAATTTATTAATTATAGTCCTATCTATTAATTATAGAATCGTATTATTTTTGGATTTTCTAGTTTAATTTTATTTAATTATTCTGGTATTTCTGTTTAATTTTACCTACATTAAAGTTAACTACAGAGTGACTGAAAAATAGACCTCACAAGAACAAAATGTATACTGAGGCATACATGGCCGATCTTTGATAAATTCAACAAAAAATTTTATCTTTTAATTTAATACTCTGATATTTTCGGACAATATTCTCCCTAAGTCGGAGTTGATCATCATTTCGTCAATTTTTTTTTTGTCGCTAATCATTTAATTGCTGTTTGTTTGATATAATTCTTCTGATCTTAATTTATATATCTGTTCTCTAGTTTTCAAATTTTCTCTCTTTATATTTATCATCCTCTTAATCTTTTTATTCTTTCTTTGTTTTTAACATCTTCCTTTTTATATTCATCTTCTTGTTTTTTTATGAGATATTTCTTCATGTTACCTTGTTTTTTTTCATTTTTGATTATTCGTCAAATAACCCAATAATAAAAACTGCGTATTTTACATTGGAAGGTGGAAATTAACATTTGCAACTAGTTTAAAGGAGTTCACTGAACAAAATAGTCTAATTATTATTAACTTTTATTTATACGGCACACCAGAAATTTGAAACTTTTGTTAATCAGCAACTTACGCAGATACGAATAATACTCATCTCGTAATACGACTAATACAGGGACTTTACTCAGTCCTAAGATTTCATGTAAGATTGTTGAATTAATGATTATATAAATATTTTATGTTAATAAAAATTAATATTTCAGCAATTTTTTAACTGTCCAGTTTATTAAATTAGAGGATCGTATCTCACTTTCAAATGAAACACGTTTAAATGAAGTGCAGAAAAAAATTTATGTAATTTTAATATATGTACAAGGAGGGAAGATCATGTGGTGTCCACATCAAATTTTTCAAAAATATGATTTAGTATTATTTCAAAACGTAAGTCTCTACGATTGCTGTATTAGTTTCTTTTCTTATATGCATAAGTCATTTTTTAATTTTTCAAAAACGGTTCTGTTTAATGAATTTTAATTTTTCCTTCACTTAATGAGAATAACTGTGTTAAAGATGAATTGCAAATTTATTAGGATAGAATGATTCATTTCTAGGAATAAGAAAAACACGTAATATGACGTTTTAAAGAGATTTTATTTTCATATTATTTCAAAATTAATCAAACCTGCCAAACAAGGAAAAATTATCCATAATTTCAGCCTGCGTTATTGAAATAAGAAATCTTAATCAAGTGGTATAGATAAATCACATTTACTTTTATTTGTAATTGAAAGCCAACTTGCTTCGAATATTCCGTTTATTTAAGAGTACTGTTTAAGAATTGGCACAGAAAATTATCAAACGCTAGTAATTAATATGTTTATGTAATTGTTCAGAGTAATATAAATTATGAGTTAAAAAAAGGAAATATTGAGATCGCGAAAAATTTTGGTTTTAAGATTTCAACGGAAATATCCATTTTGACCATCCCTGAATTCACTTTAACTAGTTTCGGCGTGACATCTATACGTACGTACAGACGTATCTCGCATAACTCAAAAACGAATAGCGGTAGGATGTTGAAATTTTTGATTTAGGACTGTTGTAATATCTAGTTGTGCACCTCCTATTTTGATTGCAATCGACCCGACCAAAAGTGTCCAAAAAAAGCCCAAAATCCAAAAAATTTGGATTTTCGACTTTTTCTTAACTGCAGTATTAAGCCCTCATTGAAAGCTTTTGAAAGATACTATCATACGTGGTACTTATTTTCATTAGTTCCAGAGTTATAACCAAATTAAATTCTAATTAATGAAATATTTTGATCTTACAAGGGGGAAGGCACTCGGTTCGAATCCGACTTCATCTCCTTTTTTTTTAATTTTCATGTTTGTTTTGTGTACTGTGTTCCCCTATTGAGTTGACATTATATATATATATATATAATACGTCGGTTTAGAACGGAAAAGGGTACATTAATTTACTCCTTACACCATTTTCTTTTAAGTTTTTTTTTTTTTAATGACTATGAAACATATTTCGCCTATAGAACGAAATTAGTATATAATGAGTGATTCAGAAAGAATGCAACAAACTTTCAGAACATGGTCTAGTGGTGAAAATAAAGAAAAAGGTTCATATAAACATAGGTTCATAAAGTTTTGTTAACATGTGTCGGCTGGCAAAAGATAACGCTCTGAATTCTGCGCCTTCGGTAAAATTAAGCCACACTATAATTCATGGGAAAAAATTAAGGAATAAATTTAGTTGTATTATAAGATATCTGGTTTGTAAAATTGAAAAAACTCCAGAATTGTAATTTTAAAGTTTTCGAGAATTCTGTCGTCAAAAAACATTGTTTTATATTTGGTTTAAAATAACTTTCTTAAATAGATAATAAACACATAAAACCTTTAAACAAAACTTGTTGAGAATTTAATATTCAGTATGAATAAAGACCCAGAAATTAAACAGAAAGGTAAGCATTTCGTAGTTTATTAAAAATAAAATATATAAAAATATGGCAGATTTTAAATTTGTATAAACGAAACAAAATTTTCAGTATTATCGCAACTTCCATATCTGAGTAGGTAGTACCTTGGCATTGGGTTCGGAGTTTCTCGGGTTCGAATTTCGGTCAGGCATGTCATACGCTACCAATTTGCAATTTCTAAGTAGAGGATAAAAAAGATTTCCAACTTAAAGTTAAGAAAAACTTCAAATTTACTTAATACGACAGTGGTTGTGTGTGAAAAAAATTTCACATTTGCAGCATACGAAAAGCCGCATCTTACAATTCCAGGAAAATTTTGGTCATCCCTTGCCGTAAGGGTTGGTCATATCAAAAAAAAGTTACAGATAAAAGTTTTAGGTAATGCTTAGAGGACTAACGATCACTTTAAACCGATTCGTCCTAATAAAGGATGTATGATTTTTTTTGTCTTCGAAACCCCATTTTTCCACCCTCTGGGTCAATTTACGGTGATATCAAAAAGCATTACTTAGATAAGTTTTAGGCCCTCATTCAAAGAATAGTAGAAACTTTAAACGAATTCGATATATTACTTAATAAGAAAGTTATAGCAATATTTTTTTTTTCGAAAAGCCCCCATTTCCATCCCCATGATCCGCTTTTGCCCATTAACAAACTTGACCGAGATTTTGGATTGTTATATTTTATGTATCAATTTGAAAGTTATTGGCCAAAAATTACGGTAGTTATCGTGTCCACAAGAAAGTGAAATATATTTATATATATATATAAACTTTTGAACTGAGAGTGGTTTTGGGGTCTGGGTGATGTGAAACGCGAAGATATGTCGAAATTTTGTGGAAGTCGAATCACAGTACAATAAATAGCTTTCTTATGAAATCTATCTAATTAAATAATACAATCCATCTATAAAATAATTTATTAGACATCTTTAAAGCTTATTAAAAATTAATTTTATGTATATTTTATTTGAAATAGTTTATTTCTTAAGTTGGCATATGTTAACACCTGATTAAAACTATTAAGTATTCTGTACTGCATTTTAAAAACAATAAATATTTAAACAAGTGAATAATGCGTGTTATCTAACAATGAGGCCATTTGATATTTCAAGTGTAATACAAGAGATTATTTAGTTATTTGAATTCTTAATACAGTATAACTAATACAAAACAACCCTACTGATATACGGAAAGCCACCAAAAACATTTTTCGTCGGGCAAGGTTACATCTACTATGGTGCAGAACATTTTCAGCATTTTATTTAATGAATTATGTTTGTATTTTTTTAGTTTTCTTTATAATTTAATAATTTTATTTTGTAATAATGAAAAAGTGTTTTTGTTTAATTTCTAGTTAGAATCTGCAATATTTTAAATATTTTTACAACATTTTTTTCTGCAGACTTTTTATATTTTTACTAGTACTAGTAATTTACTAGTAATACTTATTAAATGCGTTATAGTCACAAGAGAGGAAACGGAACAAGTAGTATAAGATATCAAATTGATGTCCCGTTACTATGGAAATTAATGGATTATACTGAACTATTTATGAAGAATGTAACAAACTTTGAGCGTATCTTCTACTTGTAAAAATAAACCAAATAGCTCATATAACCGTAGGTTCAGAAAAGCTTCGTTAGCGAATGTCGGTTGGCGAAAATTTTCTCCCTGATTTCTACATTTTCGGTAAAGTTAAACAAAACTGTAATTCTTTGGATCCAAATTAATACCTCTCAGTGTATTAGGTAGAATTCATTGTTGGGTGCCATTATTTGACGTCAGGAAAATTTCGACATATCTTCGCTTTTCATATCCACCAGACTCCAAAACCACAGTCAGTTCATAAATATATATATATATATATATATATATATATATATATATATTTCACTTTCTTGTGGACACGATAACTGCCGTAATTTTGTGCCAACCACTTTCAAATTGATACATAAAATATAACGACCCAAAATCTCGGTCGAGTTCGTTAATGGCCAAAATCGAACCATTGGGATGAAAATTGGGGAAAAAATTGAAAAAAATACCGGTATAACTTTCTTATTAAGTAAAATATCTAACTTTAAAGTTATCTTTAAATAAGGGTTAAATAAGGGTCTGAGACTAATCTAATAAAGTCTTTTGATATCACCAATAACCTGGTCCAGGGGGTTGAAAAATTGAGATTTTGAAGACAAAAAAAAAATCATACCTGGTTTAATAGCCTCAGCATCGAACATGTTTAAAATGGTCGTTAGTCCTCTAAACATTGTCTATAACTTATGTCTGCAACAATTTTTGTTATGACCAACTCTTACGGCAAGATGACCAAAATGTTACTAGAATTGTAAGAAGATGGGGCTTATCGTACGCTAAACATGTGAAACGTTTTTCACATGCAACCATTGTCGTATTGAGTAAATTTGAATTTTTTTTTCAACTTTAAGGTGGAAATCTTTTTTATCCACTACTTAGCACCGTTGAAATCGAACTCCGTCTTCCGGAGGACCCTAAAGGGATTTTTTTATATATATAAACACACACATTTAGATTATTCAAAAATAATGAATGGCTGGTTTTATTGTAAATTATTGACAGACGATACGACAAAAAAATCAGTATATTACTTTAATTGTTCCTTGTAAGAAAATAATATAACATTTAATTAAAATGTTTTAATATGTTTTATCGTTAATAAGGTTTCAAGATAAATTTATGAATGAAGAAATTTAATTCATTCATTCCATAATAATTAATAGGTAAGCAAATAGAAATTTATAAAACATCTTTATGAATGTACTGGTATTTATTCCTTCCATATAAAACAGAGAAAAACTTTTTTCTTACGTCAGCATGTAATAATTGTATGAATTAATTTATTCAGACAGATTGAAAATATTAATTTCTATGCAATAGTTTAATCAAATTATTAATCTAATGGTGAATTAATTTAAAATTTATGGACGAGAGTTTAAGTAAAATTAAATAACTAAATACACAGTAAAAAAAATATATATTTATTTATTTTTTTTTTTTAAATTTAATTATTTGTTTTTTTATTTTATTTTTTTTATAAGAGCGTGCGGGTGTCAATTTTGTTTATAGTATAAATTTTTTTTTTCAAATTTATTGAATCTATTTAAATATATATATTTATATAGCCTATGACACTTCCGGTAGTGTAAGGATTCCAAAGCGGGGTGATACATCTAAATCGGTTCAGCTGTTGATCTGCTACGGTGGAATGATAATACATACATACAGATATACTTAACACGGTACACTTCTTTTTGGGCATTCGTGAAAAAAGAACAATTTTCTTTTTTATTTATATTTTCTAAAATACGAACAAAACTAGAAAACAAATATCCATGAAAATTCGATTCGCATAAAACACATTTCTAAGAAATATACATCATAATAAAAACTCAGTAAAACGAAATAAATAAACTACTATGAAACATGATTGTTTTCCTGAAAGCGGAAATTTTGAAGTTGGTATTATTTGTTAAGGAAATGATAGTAAATAAAAGAAAATTGGCTAGGGTTGATTGGAGAGTCTTTATAAAATTAAATTTCCTAATAATCTCTTATCGACTGAGTTTAAAACATGATCAGATAGATTATTAAGTATGTGAAAACACGTTCGATTGACCGCTTAACGGAATCATAATTAGCAAAGGTTACAAAATGAAACAGTTGCTCGTAAATTATACGTTAAGTTCCCTGATAACCTAAGCCACTTTTTCGATGAAAATGCTTTACAGTAAGATGTTATCAATATATATGTTAATATAACTGGTATAATGCTATTGAAAAACAAAAACAAAAAATTTTTTAACTGAATGTAGATTGTATAATTTATCATTTAAAAAATCTTTTATATTTATTTTTTTTAAATGTCCACATAAAGTATTTGGAAGAAATTTAATGCATGATAACCGTAAAAATCTCTGTTCATAATTAAAAAAACTTATAATCGAAATTAGCTTATTTAATAGAAGTCTAAATCTGAATATACTTCAAAAGATATACATACGAGTTACATTTTTATGATCATTTATATTTACAAAAAATAACGGATACAACAAGTTTTTTTGTTTATTTTTTATTTTTAATTAAAATATAAGATCTGTAATATTATATTCAACTCTTTTTTAAAATATTTTTGTAGTTAAAATATGCTAAAAATAGTTTTTTTTCTTCAATATACGTATTATTAACTTTAAACTTTAGCTAACAAAACTGATGACGAATCGAATTTAGTTTCTTAGTTGAAATTTTTAATATATTTATGGTTCAACAAACTTAGCTTCATTCACCCGTTATTATATACCGAAATAAACCACAAAATATCGAGTTTTGTTTGAATGATTTAACCAAATCGAATAAAATAACGGAACGGTGCTTAGGTAAAGGGTGGTCTCCTCTTGCAGAAAACCACAAATGCTTTATAAATCTAGTTTACAGTTATTCGGTTATGTTTTTAAATATATATGTATATGATAGTTGTTTTAAAAAAGGAAAGAGGGAGATAGGCAGAGAGAGAGAGAGAGAGAGAGAGACATACACAGACGAGACATAAATTTGATGATTATATTCCATCTAAATCAATATTCGTTTATAAAAGAGTGACATCCATTTTCGTTGTAACAAACCAATCACTATTATTATTATTATTTTTTTTTTATTTTTTTTATATATACATATATATTTAACTGACCTAGCCTCATTCAGTTTGAGTAATACATTAATCTATTGAAATGAAATTGGTTGAGCTTATAACTTAATCCTATTTGAATTGTTAAGAGGTTATTTAACTCAAAATATTCATTTGGAACCCCAATCATTTTGACAAAAATGTTTTAAAACCTTTATTTTCTCATTTAGGATCCAGTTAATAAAAAAAACTCATGTGGACCGAACATGATTTCCTAGTACGCCTAATAAATTACATATACAAATTTATTTAAATGAAAAGTACATAAAATTTTATTTTATTAATAACATCTGATATTTTTTCATATTTTTTTTATTATTGAATTATTATTTATCGTAAATTTGTTTTTTCACTCAGAAGTTAATAATGATTAAAAGTCAATATATTACAATTAAAAAAAAAGTTAAAAAAAAAGGAGATTAAGTGGGATTCGAACTGATGTGCCTTCCTCTTCTAAGATCCAAATATTTCATTAATTAAAATTTCATTTGGGTATAATTCTGAAACCAATCAAAATAAGTACCTCTTATGATTTATCTTTGAAAAGCTCTCAATGAGGGCTTATTACTGCAGTTAAGAAAAAGTCCAAAATCTATTTTTTTTTTTTGGATTTTGGACTTTTTTGGACACTTTTGGTTCACTCGATTGCAGTCAAAAAGGGAGGTGCACAAATAGATGTTATAACAGTCCTAAATCCAAAATTTCAACATCCTACGACTAATCGTTTTTGAGTTATGCGAGATACATACGTACGTACGTACAGACATCACACCGAAAATGGGTTCAGCGATGGTCAGAATGGATATTTCCGTTGGAATCTGAAACCGAATTTTTTTCCGATTACAACGCTTACTTTAGTTTTTACAGGGAAGTAAAATTAGTAAAGGAAAGTGCTTAAACAACTATATTATAGTTCAATTTTTATTGTTCATTACTGTACATAAGAAAAACCGCCGACTAATCTCACTTTCTTATAAGAGATTTTGTAAATTGCTCTTCCCTTCCCCAGACTTGCTGCCTCACACTCCTTCAATCACTCTCTCTCACTCATCCTCTCTCACTCACCCTCTCTCACTCACTCTCTTTCTCTAGTGAGTAATATTTATTCTTATTTTTATTTTTAAATGTCATTTCATAGTATTAATTAATTTTAATTAAACGCATTCTCTTAGTCAGTTTATCAAACGGATCGTACTACTACTTTTCCGTCTAACGTTATACCAGAGCAATAGCTATAGAAGGGAAAGTATTGTAATCGGTCCAATTTGGGCATATGCGGGTTTCACCACATCTTGACGTTTTTGAACTTAAGGAACCCAAAAAACCGGATTGAAATTTACCGGATGTAATTATTGTATTTACGTGTGTGTGTCGGTGTCGCATTCTAAATCACCTTATATCACCAGAATTACTGAACCAATTTTGACCAAATTTGGTCAGATTACTTTTATTTATGAGGTATTAATGCCAACTTTTAACTTAAAAAATCGTTGGGATGAGGCTGTAGAGCAAGGTAATCCTCAGCATTTCAAGATTTCGCCTAAGTAGTCTTATTAGGTAGATTTCGTAAGAAAGTTACCCATTATAATGGGTACCATGATTCGACTTCCAGAAATATTCGACATATCTTCGCGTTTCATATCCCCCAGGCCCTAAAACCACCGTCAGCACAAAAGTTTATATATATATATATATATATATATATATATATATATATATACTCTTAATTTTTTTTTTTTTGGTATTATAATTAAATGAAATAACATTAATCTTATGGACAAAGATATAACCCAACGATTCTCAAAGTTCTGGGTTCCATAAAAAGTAAATAAATATTTTGTAATCTATAAATCATTCATCTCATCCTGTGAAGCAATACCTAACGGTGAACTCGGAGGTTAAACAAAAAGAAATTCGATAAACCGTGAAAATTGATAAAGATTAACATGAGCCTGAAACTGTATTAAATGCAACCAAAATATTCGTTAAAATCAGACGTCTATGGTTGTTAATTCATCCAAACTTGAGCCAGTTCTGAAGATATTTATTTGTTCAATGAAAGATCCTTTCTTTACGTCACGTAATTTTTTTTTTGTTCCACAACTAGTATATTTACAATCGGCTCCTTAAGTGGAACCATAAGTAAATTGTTTGATAATAATCATATGATACGGTGTTCTTAAGGAACTCCGATAAGTCAATCCATAACAAAAGTTATCATTAAACTATATTCTTAAAATTCATTAGTAAAGAATATAATTGCCCACACTTTATAGCCCATAAAAAACAAAAAAATCAACAAATAAAAACCAATAAATAAATAAATAATCAGTAAAAAAAAAAACTTTTAGCTGTAAACAAAAAAATAAATAAAGAAGTAAACAAAAATAACATCACTTGATTTGGCCTCCCAGTGGGGACGTCCCCACTATTATCAAGCAGATTTATTGATCGCTAACTGTTGACGTGATTTTCTAAACGTTGTAACGTTGGTATTTAACACTGCTGTGCTGTCTCACAACCTCACGAACCGTCGGAAGATATTTGTGGATCTCATCGTTCTGTGTGAACCTTGGCGTCACTGCAATTGAACTCGTTACCTTCTTCTGGAAGCGTTGTATGATATGTACGTTACTATTACTTGCTGTCCCCCACAACTCCACACCATAAGTTCAGATCGGTCGTAGGATAACTTTGTAAATCATAACTTTATGTTAGACAACGTGAGGTTTGAGTTTCTCCGCAGCAGCCAAGAAGTTTGTGACGAAGTTACAAAATTTACTATATGTGATATATTTTTACTAATATGAGTAGTAATATACATGCGAGAGTATTATGTCACGTAATTTAGTATATGAACTAAATTTTATTGGATTTAAGAAAATGTTCATGGTTGATGAATATTGTGCATATCTTTTTTTTTTCTCTCAGCTCCCCTGGGCCGGACCGACTTGGTATTACGCCGCCCAGGGGAGTGTCTTTAAACTCAAATATGCCTCCCCACCTAACGGCTATATACCGGCATATTATATTATATTGTGCATATCTGGTAAATATTTTTGCAACGCGGAATGAAATAATTTAATAATTCAAGAAAGGAATATTACTATTTTTAATACAAGAGATAAACTTCCAACTTTTGATAGAAAGTTACAATTCTGGATTTCTACAGTTGAAGAAAATAATTTTTTTTTTTTTTATTCGCCACGCATAAA
The DNA here is from genome assembly GCF_047948215.1 of Lycorma delicatula. Classification (NCBI taxonomy): domain Eukaryota; kingdom Metazoa; phylum Arthropoda; class Insecta; order Hemiptera; family Fulgoridae; genus Lycorma; species Lycorma delicatula. The sequence goes on along the minus strand of NC_134455.1, from coordinate 369,230,876 downwards.
TTTTTGACTGAAAAAAATTCTAAATTTTAAAGTAGATGAAGAAATTTTAGAATAGTTGCATGACTTACAAACAACAGTTTTAAAATATTTTTTGAAATCTAGTGAGAACAATTTCTGGGTACAAAATCCATTTACAGTGATAACTAAACTATTAAGATTCAGCGCATATGATTATGAAATTTTACTTGTATTAAAGAGAAAAAAATATAAGGATTGAACAACTTCGGGACAAATTTAACAGAAAATTTCTTCAGCGTGTCAAAAATAGCTATTCATGTCTTACTTTTCTTCCTTTTAAAGCAATATATTAATGAGAAGCAGTTTTATCATATTACGGTGCAGCGAAGTCGAAAAATAAGAACATATACAAAATTTGTCATTGTAATATTGGTCCAATATCAAAAGAATCTGTAATTTAATGACTCAAAAACATCGAAGTCATTAAGAACATAATTTTACATTATAATATATGTACCGCTGAAAAAAAAAAAAATATATATATATATATAAATAAATAGTAAAAAAAAACCAAGGACAGCTAGTTAAAGAAAAAAACAACTTGTAGCTTCTAACTATAAACAAAAAAATAAGTAAACAAAATTAACATCACTAGATTTGGTGATAGTAACTTGCAAACTGTCATTCTGTAGCCCATATATCAAGGAAATGGAGATGTTTCAACCTTCAGACGTCCCCACTGTTTTCAAGCAGATTGACCGCTAAGTGGTTGACATAATTTATGTTTTATGTTTTGCATCTTTATGTTTTGTAATGTTTTTGAAAAGACCCAAAAAAATAGAAGTCATTAAGAACATAATTTTACATTATAATATCCGTTGTTAGGTTTTTAATTTTTATATATTTTGTTTTAATTAAATACGATTTGATAATACATGTTTGGTATTTCCTTAATAAATTGAATTCCGAATAATTGGACCACTTCAAGACTGGGACCTTATGACCCAAGCCATATTAACGAAAAATGAGGAAATACACACATATACAGTACGCTGTATACAAATTATTAAACACGAGTTACCGTCTTATTATTTGCAGTTTTTTTAAATATTTAATACAGTATTAAAATCCTGAAAAAAAAAGATTAAATTAAAAAATTATTTAAATTTTTTAGTCATTCATTATTAATAAAAAACAAAACTTAATAAACAAAATAGAGGTACAAATCAAAATAAAGACTACCTTTTATGGTCATTAAAGTACAAAAATACGATATTCTAATATATTATACTTGCTTAAATTTCTTGAAAAAATTCTTGTTTTGCTCTGTCGTATTCCTTTCATTACCTGGCGTTCTAAAAATTTGGTACAGATTCGCATTTCTGCTAGCATGTTTCATTCTTCTTGTAAAAAATACTGTTGAAGTTCGTTATAATTTTTTTTTCATCTTGTGTAGATACGTGTTTCACTACAGGTTCAGCTTCATCATCAGCAACTTCGCCCAGATTTTGAATAATTTTTTTGGTTACTTTATATCTTGAAAAAATAACGTACTTTGCAGACCAGTACGAACAAACTTATCTGTTAATGGTAAGAAGAAGTTACCTTCCTTCCAATACCGTTTAAACAGTGGTTAAACGACAAACATTATTAATAAAATCGTGTTATTTTACGAGTAAATCAAAGAAACAAACGAATTACTGGGACTAGTAAGCGACATTTCAAGCCTAAAACGGGGTAACTTTAATTGTATTATACCAATATATTACTGTTTTACAAAACTGCCTTAAATATTGGTGGTCTATTAACCAGATTTCACTGTATTTAAATTTACTCACTTAATTTATTTTTTATAATTTCTAGCTACCTTAAAAAATAACCAAGATATAAAATAAAATTTTAGGATTTGTGAAATTTTTCTTCGCAGGAAAAGTTTTGAGAAATGCTAATGTAACAAATTAGAAACGGGTGTTTCAAAAAGGACTTGACAAGTTAAAAAGCTCATAAAAATTAATTGAGATAACTTACAGATTCGGTTTAGGTCTCATTTCATAACAAAATACATCAAGTTTTGATACATCTAGTTCAGTATTTCACTATTACCAAATTCGGCTACATCTTGACCCTGAGGGGAAGAAAGTGAGGGGATGTGACGGGTCCGAACGTCACGCCAACCCCACCGTAGATAACCCTTAGGAGCTAGACAGCACTGTCACCAGTGTTGTTAAAATGGATAAATTTACTGGTATGGAACGTGCTCGCTGTATGTTTTAGTTTCACGTTTTGCAGTCACCAGCTGCATTTCAACGTAATTTTCGTAGAGTACGATAGAGAACCTACTAATATGTATACAATTTACTCTTGGCACCAAACTTTCGTTGAGACAGGTTGTTCTTCCTCTAGACAGAATGGCCATTTCTTTTACCAGAAGGCAATCGTAAATGGTATCGTTTATCTCGACACGATTCAAAATTGTTTAATTCCTCAATTAGACAGTGATGACCAAGATGGATGCCATTACTATCAGCAAGACAGGTCACCACTTTACTACCGCCTAGAAGACGAGATTTTCTTGATACTCGATTCCCATATCGGTGGATCGATCGTAAAGATTCAATTTGCTCCCAGATTTTACCCCGTTAGATTGTTTCTTGTGGTATTTCATTAAAAATCGGGTTTATCTGCCTTTAACTGCCGATTTTGTTGAGCTAAGACTCATAATTAATGCCGCGGATGCACAAGTAACGCCCGACTTCTGGCTTCTGGAATGAGATCGACTTCAGTTGGAATATATGTCCATTACAAATGGAAGCCATACGGAACAAGAGTGAATGTTCGGTGACAAATTTGATGTGTTTTTCTATGAAATGAGATCTCAACTTAATCTATAAATTATCTCAATTGACTTTCAAGTGCTTTTAAAATTGTGAAGTTCTTTTACAATAAAATAGATGTTAGCTTCACAAAATCAAAAATTCATCATATTTGTTGAAAGTGTTAATTTACGGATGATTATGAAGTATGTACTACAAGGGTAAAGTATATGATATTGACCTGAAAAATTATCTTTACAGTTTAATTTTTTTCACACACTGGAATATGAAACATCGAAGAGTACAAAAAAAAAGAAATAGATTTGATTACATCACGCTTGAGTGTTTAGGATGAATCTATTTGACTTAATAACGAGGAATTTGTTTAATAAAAAAATTTTAAATTTAGAATAGTGATTTTTAGCTGAAAGATACAGATCAAAGATCATAGTTGTATTAAATTGCCACGAAGTTTATAAAAATCGTTACCAATTTTTTATTTATTTAAATAATTTAATTGAAAAATACTCATTTCGCTAAAAAAAAAAAGTGTAAAAATAATCCAAATACTCTCATTTTGAGATCTTTTTAAATAGTTTTTACTATTCTTGACTGTAGAGCAGTGGTTCTAAACATTTTTTTCTCCACGAACCCCAAAAAGTAAAAAACATAATAATGAATATTTCCCGACTCCTCCAACTCCTACCCAATGAAATCTCTTCTTTTTTCCTGTTTAGCCTCCGGTAATTACCGTCAGGTATTACTTTAGAGGATGAATGAGGATGATGTGTATGAGTGTAAGTGAAGTGTAGTTTTTTACAGTATCAGTTCGACCATTTCTGAGATATGTGGTTAATTGAAACCCAACCACCAAACAACACCAATATTCACGATCTAGTATTCAAATCCGTATCAAAATATCTGCCTTTACTACGATTTGAACGTTGGAACTCTCGACTTCCAAATCAGCTGATTTGCGAAGACGCTTTTCCCACTAGACCAAGCCGGTAGGTTAACCCAATGAAACCCAGTTACTGTTATTTGACTGCATTGATAGCGACGGATATGAACATGCATGTATATAGTGTACAATGAGTAATTTATAGGTTCCAACTTGACGTGCTCCTTGTAATTTGGTCTTCTTGCACAATACTCGCTGTGAGAGCAAGCGTCATGTTTCGAACATGCATATAATATATTTAAACAAGTTGCGCTCTCAGTAGTATAAAACAGGCGTAAGGGAATGCAGAGCGTCAGTTTATTTTCGAATGCGAAATGTGCGTCTGGTGCTATTATTTAAGTTTTTAAAAGCATAATTTCATTAAAGATAATAATTGAGATTTCGGTTTTCTAGTTTGGGTCAAACCGTGTAAATATTTATTCTTTTTTTCAATTTTATTCTTATGCAAAATGGATAGATTTATGAAAAATCGAAGTGAGTCAGTTACATCCAGCGAATCGATTGTTAAAAATACAATATTGTACAATGATAATTATTCAAATTATGATTTTATCTCATTGGATGGAAGGCCTCATTGGCTGTTTGCTTTCAAGTCCTCGTCGATGAAAGTATGAAGCCATCAAAATTAATTCGTCACTTGGAAACTAAACATTCGGATCGTAAAAGTAAACCCTTGAAATTTGTTGAAAGAAAGTTACATACTTTGAAAAATCGACAAGCTTCTACGTGAAAATCAAGCCATACTGATAAAAGTACACTTGAAGCATCTTATCTTGTAGCACTTAGAGTGGCTAATATGTCCAAACCTCATACAATCACAGAAAACCTCATATTTTTTGGTCAGTTGATAATAATTTCACGTGAAATGAATTTACTTTTGTGTGCTTCTTACACAGATCTACGTATGTAGATCTGTGTTTTTTTTAATTTTTAATAAAAAACAAACGCAACCATCTCATTAACTTATTTTTACTTCCTTGTACGAAGCAAAGGAAGTATTGTGATCTCGAAAAATTTCGGTTCTCAGATATCAACGGAAATATATATTTTAACCATCCCTGAATCCATTTGACTAGTTTCGGCGTGACATCTATACGTACACTGTATGTATGTATCTCGCATAACTCAATAACGATTAGCCGTAGGATGTTGAAATTTTGGATTTAGGACTGTTGTAATATCTAGTTGCGCACTTCCCCTTTTGATTGCAAACGACTGGACCAAAAGTGTCCAAAAAAGCTCAAAATCGAAAAAAAATTTGGATTTATGACTTTTTCTTAACTGCAATAATAAACCCTTATTGAGAGCTTTTCAACAGTATAAGTGCTACTTATTTTCATTGGTTCCAGAGTTATAGCCAAATAAAACTTTAATAAGTGAAATATTTGGATCTTGCAAGGGGGGTTTGAATCAGAGTTCAACTCATTTTTTTTTAACTTCTTTTTTCATTTAAATATATTGATTTCTTATAATTATTTACCTCTGATTGTAAAAAAAATTACAATAAATAATAATTCAATAATAACAATAAAAATAAATATGAAAAATATCAGAACATTATCAGAAATAACATCAGATTATTTTACATCTGTATTTTACATGTGTGTATTTTAAATGTATCATAAATGTAAGTAAAATCTTTATAATAATTTGTTTTTTCTTATAAAATGATTTCATAATTGTTTACGTGTAAAGTTTTAGGTTAATTTTACGACCCCCTTTCATATCACCGCGTACCCCGTGGGTGGTCTCGACCCCCAGTTTAATAAACACTGTTTTAGAGAATATTAGAACAGGATTGACTTGCTGGTAATTTTACAACTGCTTTAACATATTATTATAGATTTTTTTGATCAGAAAAAATTAATTAAATAAATAAGTGAGGTCATAACAGTAATAATAATAATTTTATTACTGATAAAAAGAGTTAAATTTTAAATTGTGTATAAAGCCTGGGAAGTTCACCAATATTGTTGTCTGCTTTTTATGCAAATTATGTATATTCATTTTTTTTTTAAATACGCCTGTGTACATAAGACATAGTTATTCAAACGCTAACTAAACAATAAAATCAATTACTAAATGAAATGAAGTAATTACTGTAATAAAATATTCGTACGGACATTGCATTACTAGAATAGTTGTACTATTAATGATAAATAATAATAATAATAACAGTGATAAAATTTTATTCTATAAATAACTATTATTTTTAATTTATTTTATTATTTTAATTTCTTCATTGAATACAAAGCAGTGAAAGTTTGAGTCGTATGATTAAACCGCCTACTCTAACTTTAATATAGCATACGCACTACTTCAAGTTAAATTATTTAATTTAACACTAATTTCAATTTAGTACAGTCAGATTAAAATTTAATTATTAAGTATAGATAAAATTATATGTAAATTAAATAATTTCCTATATTTTGAATATATAAATATATATATATTTTTTTTTTGAAAGAGAAATAATATTCTTTAATTATTCATTATTGTTTCGTTAAAAAATTTTTACACATTTTTAAGAAAGTGTACTTTCTATTACAGACTAAAAAAATAAATATATATTTACCTCCATTAATTTCGAATCGTTCAATTATTAATTTTTGAGCATATTAAGACGAAAATTAATTTTTGAAGCTACGTATTTTTCATGATTGAGAAGTTACAAAAACGGAATTTTTGTCATATTTTAACGCTTATTATTTTTGTAATTAATTAATGTCAGATTCCTATACAAAAACGATGAGTTATTTTCATAATAATAAAAAAAAAATCAATCCGATTTTATCTGTAGGTTTCAATGGAACATAAGTAGAAAATCCATTTTTTTAAAAATATTTTTGTCATTCTGCTGTGCGATTTTGTGGGTAAGTGTCGATTGCAATCAAAAGGAGAGGTGCACAACTAGATGTTACAACAGTCCTAAACCCAAAGTATCAACATCCTACGGCTAATGGTTTTTAATTATGGGAGATACATACGTAAGCACACACTTACGTTTATCATACATACGTAAGTACAGACGTCACACCGAAACCAATCAAAATGGATTCAGGGATGGTCAAAATCGGTATTTCCGATGAAATATGAAAAACGAAATTTTTCGCGATTGCAATACTTTCTTTACTTCGTACAAGGAAGTAAAAATAAAATATCTTTCATCAAGTCTTCTTTCGCGATTGCAATACTTCCTTTACTTCGTACAAGGAAGTAAAAATGAAAAGTTTTTCATCAAAAGTCTTCTTTTTATTTTCAAAATTGACAGTTACATAAATTAACGTTTAATTTTAAGTTACAAAAAAATGTTCTGAATTTTTTGAAATTTGGGCCTCCATGTCAATAGAGTATAATCATTACTGGAGTGTAAATTATAACGATTACCAAAGTAAGATTTAAGCATCTAAATTTCCATGTTTCAAATAATTTTTTTTTTTATTTAAGGGGATTCCCTTACTATGTGAGGGAAATTTAGTAAATCTTTTTTTTAAGGAAGTGATTCCTGACAAAAAATAAATAGGTTTAAAAAAATAATTGTTTAAGAATATTGAAAAAAGTATATTTTTTATGACAGTAATGAAAAAAATTACTTTTTAATTTGGATCTGGGGTATATTATAGTGGCCAAAACGTATTATAGGGGTCAAAACTGCTTAAGGCTTAACTGCTTAAAGGCTTTCTAATAAAGAATAAAAGAAGATTGTAAAAATTGTCAAAAAATTTTATGTTTTATGGTCCGGGGTTTATAATTTTTGAAAATTGTAGATATTTTTTGTTACCACTATAGATGATAGATTTGTGTAAAATTTAAAATCAAACAGAAAATTTTTACATATTAAAACCGAAGGGGATTGAGCAATAAAAAACTATCTCAGTTTTGAGAGATAGGGTTAAGTTTTAAAAAAATCTTTTTTGAATTATTTATATAATCAAAGTATTTAAAAAATTTGTAAAAAAAGTGCCTCTGAAAAAATCGAAATTGGTTTTTTCGTTATATCTCCCCACCCCCTAAACCAATTTCTGAAAAACGTTTCAGTTTTGTTGCGTCAGGAAACTGAGACTTAGAATTAATAAAGTATATCCTCCTATCATCCTCCTCCTAAAGTATATCCACATATCATCCTCATTCATCCTCTGAAGTATTATCTAAACGGTAGTTACCGGAGGCTAAACAGGAAAAAGAAAGAAAGAAGAATTAATAAAGTATTATATTATATTAATAAAGTATTATAATCTTTGTTTTAAGAGAAAACAAATAAAACTGAAAACAATTGTAGTTTACTAGAGCTTCTGATTTTGATAAATTGCTTTAAAATCACATTTTATTTTTATGGAATAAATTCAAAAACATATTAAATATTTTTTTCTGATTTCCTTGAAGATTTCAAATATAATTTACTGGTGAAGGTAAAAAAAATTCAATTATTATTTATAAAAAAAAAAAAAAAAAAAAAAAAAAAATTGGCTGATAATTTGTGCACTATTGTGAATACCACTCACTTTCAAAAAAAAAAGATATTAAAAATTAAAAAACATGACTGCCGAAAAAACATTGCTGACGACAAATGTTTTTCTTTAATATAGGATCATTGAAGAGCGTGCGGGTGACAATTTTGTACATATATTTTATTCAGATTTTTTAAATCTATATATATATATATATATATATATATATATATATATATATATATATTTACAGCCTATGACACTCCCGGTAACTTAATGATTCCAACGCGTGCTCATATATTTAAATCGGTTCAGCCGTTGAGCTGCTACGGTGAAACAAAACGTACATACACACATATATAAACAACATTTGCACTCCTTTTTGGGCAGTCATATAAAAACACCAGTTTCATGAATAAAATTAAGTCGTTTTTGAATAACACATCTCAGACTTCATTCTGAACGATTCGGAAACCTCGTATCTCATACGTGAGATAAGAGTTATTCATAAACGACTCATTTATCTGATACATTTTTCAATTATTTAAATATATATATATATTTATTTATATATATAGCAACGCGGGATCACACATCTAAACAGTTTCAGCCGTTGAGATGCTACGTGAAACAATCATACATACATGTATACATACACCCTAAATACTCCTTTTTGAACAGTCGTGTAAATAAAAGAAAGGGATTATTAGTTAATATTTAGCAATAAAATTGTGGAGCAGAGAGGATCAATGGTGGTACGCCGGACTGCTCCACACGGCTCCCTGCACGACTCACTCCTGCTCGAAGCAGTCTCTTGACAATTAATTTACAGATTATTTAATTTCTAAGCGAAGATTATTTTTATTTATATTTTATATTTGTGTTTTTATTTATTTACTAATTTTATTTATAAAATAAAGGGATTATTATTTAATATTTAGCAGTAAAAAGAACACGCTTACATGATCGAACAGTATGATTTTTTTCTTAAATGTTTATAAACAATAAGTAAGACGAAGCAACACCAACAAATAAGATGCACAGAGTTCGGTGTGTTTGTTAGCGCTCTCTATTTTCGAATTTTATTGAGTCTCTCTTTTATGTTTCGTCGTTTATTTGTGTTATTAGTTGTTCGTTCGTTATTTTTTTGTTATTCTATTAGTTCGTTAAGTTTTTCGTTTTGTGTTAATTCGTTCGTCTAAGTTAGTGCCGCATTGGTTAACACACCTTGCGAGCTAATTTTATTATTAGTGGATTTATTTGCAGTTTGTTTTCGTTCTAATTGACGTTGTTAGTCGTTCTGTTTGTGTTTATTGCGTTTTCGTTGCTTATTGTATTAATTAATCTATTGATGTTTTTTTTATATTAGTTGGCCTACGATTGTTAGGGTCTGTTTACTTGGCAACTACAGTTGATTGATTTGTTTACATCGGTTTTTTACACGTTCGAGCTCTAGAATTAATTATTCGAATTTTCGGACTTAGAATTTTTTATTAAATTTACTCATATTTTTAAAACAGTGGTGACGGCGGCACCACTGGGAGGGTGTCTTGCCGAGTTCTGAGGAGATCCACGGAGGAACATTGTTATAGGTTCTGGTGAATCGGGCACCAGGCTGGGTCCTGCAGCGATCCCGATAAACGATGTCATTTTTTTAACCTTTGGGGTTGCGGGACATCTTCGAACGGATTATCAAACAGAAACCAAATGCTCCCTGTGTAATCTTCGGGGTCACTCTTTAGGGGACGTGCCAGCTTCGGCAAATGAGACCCATCATCTGTGTCTTGGAGAAGACCTGCGTTGGAACAGTCCTGTCGAAAAGGGGTGGACCGTTTAGGTCCACTGCAGACGATTGGGTGGGGGACACCCCTGGGATTTTCTTGGAACTTCGTACTGGGAGGCAAATTAAGACTGTAGTTTCGGTAGAGGGTCCCTTTGGGGTTCCTCACTTGAGGCGTGGCGTAAAGACCGAGAACCAGTAGGGGATCCCTTTGAGATCCCCTACCGGATGCTTAGTTGCGTGTCGGGCTCCAGGGGAGGGGGATAAAAAGCAAGAAGAAAGAACATGCTTACATGATCGCACATACGCCAGTCAAAAATCATAATTTTTTTCTTAAATGTTTATAAACAATAAATAACAACAGTAATAATAATTATAAAATAAATTTATAAATTTTACTACCGTAATTCATTCATTCAGTATCGTAGCAGTTCTTGAAACACAACTATTTTCTATGCAAATAAATCTATACTGAAAATACTATAGATTATCGATTTAGAATCGTATATATGATATTTTGTGGCCTTTTAGTTGCAATTAAAGTTAAATAAATACATATTCATTAGCCTATTACAATCTCCGTAACGTATGGATTCCACCACAGGATCATACATCTAAATCGGTTCGGCCGTTGAGCTGCTACGGTGGAAAAAAAAATGCATGCATACACCTTATAAACAACATTACACTCTATTTGGTTAGTCGTTTAAGAAGATAGGATTTGATGACTTATTTTAATAATATTAAAAGATTGTTTTGATTAATATAAATGTGGTAAGATTTTAAAATTAGACCCTCCTTGATTGTTTTTTTTTTTTATTATTACATTAAAGGAGGTATTGTGTTTCAATTCAAATTCATCGGTAAGAAAAAATCCCGACTAATATAATCATTGTTAATTTTTTATTCACTAAATAAAAGTCATTGACATTAAACTGCATTTTCAAATAGCTTTTATATAAATGCATACTCACACCTACCTGTGCGTGCGAATTTATAGGTAAATAAATTATGTACATACATTTTCCTGCTGTTTTATTTATTAATCTTTGTTACATTTCACTTGTTCTAGCAATCTTTTCAGATAATGAGTTATTATGTAAATATTACTATAAAATATAATAATTAAAATTTTTAAAACAAATTATATTAACTTGATTTTAATATTATATCTTTTAGCCTTATTATTTAATTATCAACAAGATTTTAATTTAGGCGGTTAAAAACTCACAAAATATTTTCTTAAAACAATGTAAATCACATGTCATGTCAAGTGTAAGAATAAAAGCTTAAAAAGCTAAAAGCTTAAAAAAGTATTATAAAAAAGCTTATAAAGGTTTCATAAGAGCTAATAAACCTACGAACCCATCGGTATGAAATTTTTCTTTTTTTAGATTCTTTAAAAATCATTATATTTTTTTTTTGCTATTTGAGTTATAAAGCATGTGTTTGCTATGTACAATGAGGATAAAACAGGAAGTGATACATTATTACCTTTAATTACATATTTACGTCTTTTACTGCATCTTTACTTACATCGGCATTTTGTTTTCTTATTTTATTTCCTTGTTCGAAGTAAAGGAAGTACTGTTATTGCGTAAAATGTCGTTCAGATTTGAACGGAAATATCCATTTGACCATCCCAGAATCCATTTTAAATAGTTTCGGTATGTCTGCATGTACGTAGGTACGTATATATCTCGCATAACTCAAAAACGATTATCCGTAGGATGTTGAAATTTTGGATTTAGGACTAGTTGTGCACCTCCCTTTTTGATGTGTCCAAAAGTGTCCAAAAAAGCTCAATATACAAAACAATTTGGATTTTGAACTTTTTCTTAACGGCAGTAATCAGCCCTCATTGAGAGATTTTCATCAATATATCATAAGTGGTACTTTTTCCATTTATTCCAGAATTATAGCCAAATAAAATTTTAATTAATGAACTATTTGGATTTTATAAAGGGGAAGACACATCGGTTCGAATCCGGCTTCATCTCCATCTTTTTTTTTTTTAATTTAAATAAATTGATTTATTAATAATTATTAACTTCTGATTGTAAAATAATGTGTATATGTAATTTAATAGGCGTACAAGGAATTCATGTGGTGTCCACATCAGATAATTTGCTTTTCAACAGTTTTGATACATTTCTTTATTCCTTACTAGTTTTTGACATGAAACGTCTTTAAAATCACACTGAAACATACAGGTACTAGAATAGACAGTTGTAGCGTAACGAAATGGTCTAAATAACATTAAAATTTTAATGTCCTGCCTTAATAACTCGCTAAATATTAGTCTCAGAGATGTAAATGCGGTGTCATTTTATAACTTAAATGGTCAGTTCGCCGATACGACTTTGATTTTGCGTCACTGTGAGTGAATTCTTGATAGAGGAGACAAAGCACAGCTTGGCGCTGTCGCTCATATCCAATCAGTGTAGCTCACGACTTAGACGTGATAGCGCGTTGATTCGTACGTTTGTGTTTAGAGTTTTTCAAGATAGATCGATTTAAGTGTATTCGATCGATAAGTGTATTTTATACAATATTTATGTGTAAAAAATTAAAGTAGACATGTAAAAAAACATAAAAATTCAATATGTCAGCCTCACTCCGTGCAAAAGCCAGCGGAAATATAAATTACGCATATCGTTGGAAAGGATGTCATGGAAACGCACACGTTCCCCAATGTCCGGTGCCGAACGAGCGAGACTGTTTCGGGACCGTCGCAAACCTGATAACGTGCGCTCAGTGAACGACGCCGACGGCACGAGCACCTCAACCGCTGTACCCGAAATAATGGATATAACGAGTGAAGATAACACCCATACAACTGCCGAAGACGTCCCGGGCTGATGAATGCAGGACCATTGGCGTGCAGCGAACAAACGCTTCAAAACGATATTTGAAAACAATTCGTTTGGTCTATCTTGCAGCGTTTGTGATCGACTTTGGTTCGACTGAGATTAAAGCATGCGAAAGGTCGCAAAATTTCTCTTCTTCAGACTAATTCCCCGGCGAAAATGTGGCAGCATTTCGTTTATTTAGTACCGGTAGCAAATCGATAATTCCAATAAAATCCCGACGCTGCCGCGCTAAAACGGATTTCGATATCCTCTGAAGCCGGACGGCCTGCTACCGCTTTACTCGATCAGTGTTCGCTTGAATACTGCTATTTAACTCTACAGATAAGATGGTCGGTCTGTAGCTCGGAAGAACTTGATCCAAGGTCTGTAACGTTTCACGTTAAACCAGCGGCCGTGCGCTTCGACACAGCCCTACCCGATTTTTCATTTTCATTTTACTTCGTTTATTACTTCTCATATAAATTCCAAATATCTTATTTGTAGTATTAAATTCACTAATCTTTGACACTTCTCTGTTCTCTCTTTTTCTGTTTAGCCTTAGAATCCATCGTAAGAATATGGACTAATTTTATAGAAATAAAGTACACAGTGTTCATTGTTGACCAGCTGTTAATATTGCCAACTATAAAATAAAATTTTATTTAAATATTTCTAAACTAACAAACATTTCAATTTAGTTCTTTAAGTAATTATTTGGTTTAGCTGTGTAAATCATTGAATATACACAGCTAAAATATTGTTTTATAAATTTCTTTTAAAATTATTTTCAGTAATTAGTGTTTTGTTTTTAAAAATAATTTTTTATTAGGTATAGAAAAAATAACTCCTATTTTTCCATCTGTTTTGCTTCAATATAAACCCGATTTTTAAATGTTTTTATTTACTTTTTTGGCTGTATTTACTCGTACATTAATATTCTCATAATTAAAGTCTGTGCAAGTTTTGTTACTAAATCTCCCGCATTTATTAGTAATTTAACAAATCTATTACACTACATCTAAAAAAAAAATTGTTTTTTAACACCTAATTTTGTGATTTACGTCGGATATCTTAAAAGCTACTTTTCTTTCTTTTTCTCTTTAGCCTCAGGAACCACCGTAATGTATTACTTCAGCTGATAATGAGGATGATATGTATGAATGTAAATGAAGTGTAGACGTGAGCAGTCTCAGGATAAGCATTCCTGAGATGTAGGTTAATTGAAACCCAACCACCAAAGAACTTCACTGGTTACGATATCGCCACTGCGCAAAGGTGTTACTGCTGTTACTGTTAATGTGGTGTTACTGCGATGAGGTTGACGATGCCGAACGCACTATTTTCGTGTGCAGACGATGGGAGGAACATCGTATAAATGCAGGACTGATGCATACCCGACCGGAGCAGCTCTCGGAGTGGCTCTTGGCTATATCCGGAAACTGGCATAATTTTGCTATATTTGCAAGAGCAGTCCTCAGAATAAAATAAGATTATGCAAAACGACTGGGATACTGAGGGTTTTAGTTTTATAGCAGGGCTGGGCGGACAGCCCCGTTCCTGAGGGGTCACATGCCCTGATGTGTGGGTTTCCGTGATGGAGCGGGGTCCGTTAGGTGTGAATGAATGAAAAGACTGAGACCCGGCCGGCGGTGTGGGTTCCCGGATACGCTTTGGCAGCTTCGGCTCCTGTGCCGTCAGTTTGAGGCTAGCAAAAGGAAAGTCCGTGACCCGATCTCCGCCGGGGGGGGGGGGGGGGGGCTGGGAACGGCATAGCCGGGCCCGTTTCTTCCGTCGGAGATTAGAGGCAGGCAATTAAAAGATCCGGAAAGGACGCGTCCCCGAATCGAGCATACTTAATTGGATGTCCGGCTCGGGGTTTGTAGGGGGGGGTGGAAATACCAAAGAACACCGGTATCCACGATCTAGTATTTAAATCCGTATAAAAGCCTTTACTAGAAAATTGAACCTTAGAACTCTCGACTTCAAAATTAGCTGATTCGCGATGAAGTGTTCACTACTACTCCACTATACCACTATAGATTAATCTTTGATACCTATAAAACATTAAAAGTACATCGAATGTTATTAGCGACAACGTTGTAATTAATCTATTATAAATTTTCCTGTCCCCAGTCGAGAATGGAATCAGGTACCATTGGTATAGCAGGTAAGTATGCCTGTTGTATTTCTTCATTTTGTTCTCTATCAAATCACGTATCTCAGTCGTTTGCTAAGTGATAATATTCGACAAAAATATTTTTAAGAATTTCTTTTATCCATATATATGTTCTTACTTATGATTTTGATATCATTTTTACTTCTCTATTTCTTCATAAATTTACAAAGTTAAAATCAAAATTCTGTTGGATTTTTTGTCGTATCTTCTAACTTTTATTTATTTTCTATTTTGATTAATATCTAATGTATTCAATATTAGATATTCTATTCCCTCTTTTTATAGATTATTCAAGTATATTTTTATTTAACAAACGTTACACATCTTTTCATGCTTTATACTCTACTTTAAAATGGTTAGAAATAAATTGTACACCAAGGTTTTTTTTAATATATGTTTGTCTATAACTAGATTCAACGTTAAAAATATTTTAAAAAACATTATGTTTGTAAGAAATCGTATAATAATTTTCATATACCATGGTAATATATATATATATGCGCGCGCGCATGGACTATGTGTTTATACTTATGAGTGAATATAAAATGCAGTTAATGTAGTTAGTAAACTAACATTACGCATTATTTAACAGCATTTATTATTATCTACTCTGTTCATATTTTTGAAATAATGAAAGATATTACAAATACTTTTCTTCATAATTATTAATATAACATAGTTAAATAAAAAGAATTTCTACAATACATTACATGAAAACCTAAGTATGTTTAATGCTGTTAGTTATATATAATATGACTTTGTTTTGCAATCTCTGAAGAATTCGGCCACGTTTATTTATCTTAATCTTTACTATGAACTCCTTCTGCAGATACAATGAATTTAATTTTACTAATAAAAATAATAAAAAACTGATCAATTAAATTGTATTATTTAAATTATTAGATTACTTACCATTTCTTTTTACTAATTTATTACAATTATTCCTTACGGTGGTTCCGGAGTCTAAACATAAAAAAAAGATAAAAAGCCTTTCACACGAAATGTCCCTGGTTCGAATCCTTATCACACCTATTATTTTTCATACGAAAAAAATGTTTTCCATTTCTTATTCCTACGCACAAACTTCGATCTTACATAATGATTAATTAATTACAGTAAATCAAGTAGGTAGAAAAAGGAAGAAATTTTTTTATGACAAGCCATATAAATAATTAATAAAATAAAAATTTATTAAAAACAAGCTAAACATTCACTTATTTTACATCTATTCTCCTAAGGAATTGCGATTACGTTTTCTTAAATATAATTAAATTAAATTTTAAATAAATGGTATATCAAATGAGGACAAAAAGAGGAACTAAAGGGATACTTGCTTTCTCCTAAGAAAAATGTTAGTTTAATATTAAAAATTTCTCATTTAATTTTATTATACATTAACTAATATTTATCATTATCATTAGAATCATCGTATAAATTCGAAATATATTCAAAATTACTTGTAAAAATAAAATATTGAGAAAGCACATGTAAAGGTTTTTTCAAGATTAAAGAAAAATATAAAATTGAATGCGTTTTTATTTTTATTTTTTTTAACATTATAAACCTAGAGAAAAACAATTTTACATATATCTACAAGACAATAATAATTTTTGTTTTAAGAGTCAATAATTATTCCCAGTGTTATAAATAAAAAAAATTACTTACTATTTATTTAATACTAGCACACTCGGCAATGCTTCGCTATTGCTAGATTTGCGAATATATATACATATACAAAATATACAAAATATATATATATATACAAATATAGATTAAATGAACAGAATTGAAAGTTAGCAAAATATTAAACTAACAAAATTAACGTTATATTAACTTGTACAATAAATTAACTTGACAAAATATTAACATTACGGAACTTCACAAAATTTAACCTTTCCCTTTCACCCTTTTACCGAAAGGGTAAAGGGTGAAAGGAAAAGGTTATGTTAAGTTCCCTTTCCCCCTTATATTTTCCCCGCTCCCCATATTCCTTTTCCCACCTTTATCCCATTTTCATTTTTCATTTCCCCTTTCCCAATTTCCCTTTCTCCCATTTTATTATTTTCCATCCCTCCTATCTCTTTCCCCATTCTCCTTTTTTTCCCCTTTCCATTTCCTTTTCCCGTTTTTCCTTTTCACCGTTTTCCCCTTTTTTCTTTTTCCATTTTCCCTATTCTTCCCTTTTTACCTTTTTACCCTTTCCAAATTTTCTCTATTTCCCTTTCCGATCTTTCTCCTTCTTCCTTTTTCCCCGCGCGTAAATCGGTCCAGTAATTTTTTAGCCTATAGCGGATACGCATATCGAAAACATTGAAATGGAATCGAAAAATATTTTGTATAGCGTGTGTTGCTTTTACGTCCAACAGATAGCGCTGTATTTCAAAAAAGCATGTTTTTACCTGTCACAGGTGTGACATCGTAAGTATATAAATAGTAAGTATATAAAAGCCCGCGCGTATTCGAATGCAAACTTGGGTAAAAATTTCAAAGCAATCGGTGAAGAACTTTCGGAGATTTAAGATTTTGAGCAAACGAACATTTACATTTTTATTTACATAGATGTAAACCTAAAAATTGTTTAATTTAAATAATTAAGTTTTAAATTAACTTTAAATAAAACAGTAATAAATGAAACATTAACTTTAAGGTAACCATAGATAAATAATAAACTTAAGCATCCATAAATTTGAATAATCGAAAATTAAGCAGAAATAATTATAAGTTTTATCTCCAACAAACCGTATCATCATAACGATCCATCAACTAGATCATAGCGAGTCTTTCAGCCGTCTAATGCCCTAACTATTGGCAAGTAAATTTAAAGCTAAATGATCAACAGTTTTTCCAACATGGATATATATCTCGAAACTAGGCTTTCAACTTCTCGAATATATGGAATGCCTATGTAATCGTGAATCTCACTATTATTCGCGAACCATGACGTTTTGGTTATGTTCCGTAGTATTTTACTCTGGAACCATTGAATGATCTTCACATTGCTGTTGTGCTCCAGAGTTCAGTTTCGTATGTCCATACGGGCTTCAAGAATGTCTTGTAAAGCGGAATCTTGTTGGATAAAGAAAGTTGAGATTCCTTACCAGTACATCATTTTAAACTTAATGTCAAGTTACTTCCTTTTCTCCCTTTCATGATTGACAGTGTAAACATATTCATCTATACTCAAAGATCAAGTATTATGTTATTTCAAAGTTACTATATTTATCTTGTATTTGTTTATATTAATTGTTTTTGTACTCGTTGAGGATTATCATTGGATGTCCTATTTTAAGTGATGGTTTCTCATAAAATTTACTTATACCTTCAGTGTGGAAGCTGATTGTAAATTACGAAAGGAATTCAGCCAAAAAATTAAATAAAGAATTACGTAAAATAAATAATAAAACAAAAATTACTAGGAGCTTTTTGTAAATTCTTTTTCTAATATAAAAAAATACAATAGTAAACAAGTATAATAATTCTGTTTTCTTTAATGAACTCTGATTAACTTGTTATATAGAACAGATAAGAAATTAATCAGTATGTATAATATTTGTATGACTTTGAATTCAAATCAATATTAATTAGATTTAAAAATAAAAAAAAATAATAAAGAGCAAAGTGTGATAATAAATTTAATTTTATTGTTTATATAATCAAGACATTCTTTATTTTTGTGACAATTTCAGTGCATAATTAAAAAAAAAGTGTTTTGTAATTATTTTAGTTATTTTTAAATTCATTAAATTTGTAAAGATGACGCAGAGCTATAAAGTGATTTGGGTAATTAGCATTAAAGTATTACAATTAAGAGAAAATTCAGTTTTATCAATTTATATTGTTTTAAAAGACCGTTTACATTTTTAAGGCTAAACTTCCTAAGAACGTTGCTGTAAATTATTGTAGGTTCATCACTGACTGTTTTATTGGCAAATCTTTTTATGTTAAAATTTTAAAATTTAGCGTAGAAGGAACGTGATAAATTTCATCTTTCTACCAAAATTTGTAAGCAATTTGGTTCAGCGTGATCGACGATATGTTTTGAACGTTATTGGAATAAATATAGGGAAAAATTAAAGTACTGTAACGAATGATACTGTAAAATAAAGTAGTAACGCTTAGCCCTGTAATCATCAGACATTATAATTAGTTATAATCTTTCCTTTATGGTCCAGATCAAGTCCTTCTGTACTTTAATAGCTGGACGAGAAACATATTGTTATACAGCATAGGAATACTGACCGTTTTCATAAACTGGCGTCGTCACAAATTATACTATTTGAATAATGTTTGTTCTTTTCGTCTTTACTTTTCCGATTATAATTCTATTGCTGCTGAAAAAAAAAAAATTGATTAAATTAAACTGATTATTTTATCGTAGTAATTTGTTAGTATGAGAGAAGAAATATTACTTTGCAAATATAAATCATAAAAAATGAAAAAAATATTTGTTATAATTAGAATTGAAATAGAACTAGAGATCTGAAGGATTTTATAGCTTATGAAATATCATTTAATTGAGCTATTTGGATTAATTGTGCATTTTATTTAAATAAAAATTTGGCTTAAATTTTAACTGTGGCCACTGTTTGGTTTTTTTATTAAATTGTAACTTTAACACTAGGTTTAGCAGTTATACTTATTTGATTCATAAGTAAAATTTTACTATTTTCAAAATGAATAGCAAATTTGATTGTATACTAAATGGAAAACAGATTAAAAATTTATTTACATTTACAACTCCTATTAAAGAATAATTCCTATAATTAATAACAATAATATTATATCATAATATTGTGTATAGTATAATTTACAGGGCGAACGATTGTGAGGTTAGGTTTTTGAATTTCTTAATTTTGTCCCAAAGTAGCCGATCTATGTTTTAATTTCATTGCAACCACTAACATCAACTATTATGTATTAGAAACATTGGGAGTGGTCAGTTAAAACTTTTTATTTTACCATTTATGAGAATCGGACCTTGGATCTTCGATATTAAAAATAGACAATCATGCTATTAATAATGTTACTGAGATAATATTAAATAAATATTATTAAAGTAAAAATAGTAATTAAACCATCATATTAATACTTGAATAACATTTTTTTAAGCAAAGAATTTGCTTCATTTAAATTACGAAATAGATTTTCTTTTAAATAAATAGATACATTATTTAATTAAGTAACTGATAGAAAATTGTGATATAAATAAGTTTTAAATAAAAGGTCAAAGGATTGGTTTGGGTTACTATGAACGCCTAGTTATGTTGTCTGATTGAGTAACAACGAATCCCATTATTTCTATTAGACAGCAGTTAAATTTTTTCGCTATTATTATTTTAACGAACAACTTTCTTATTTTCGTACATGTAAGTAAAAGATTATTTTAGTAACCTTAAATATTTTTAATTAAATTTATGATATTGGTATTTGTTGGTTCATTATAAGTATCAAGCACCCAATTTTTTATTTTACCGTTAAATAATTCGTTTGAACTTTTCATTGTACGTGATACATTAAACTAAAGTGGTTATTTGTTGCGCTATTTATTTCATTTTTTAAAATCTATTTAACTGATATTTTATATATCCAACCAAAATTCAGACGGAAAATAGTAATTCTAAATAATTCAAAGTAACTGGAATCATTTTTTTTAAGAGATTTCATAATTTTTTCTTAACGTGATTTCTGATTAATATCTAAATAGAAATAAAAGTATGCCCAAATTAAAAAATCGAATGTGGACACCACATAACTTCCCTGTACACCTATTAAATTACATATACAGATTCTTCTTTTAAAATGAAAAGTATATAAAATTTTATTTCATTAATAAATTCTGATATTTATTTCAAATTTTTTTTATTGTTATTATTGAATCATTATTTATGGTAATTTTTTTTTACAATCGTAGATTAATAATTATTAATAAATCAATGTATTTAAATTAAAAAAAACTGTTGAAATGAAGTAGGATTTGAACCGGTGTGTCTTCGCCTTGTGAGATCCAAATATTTCATTAATTAAAATTAAATTTGGCTAAATTCTGGAACCAATGAAACTAAGTACCACTTATGATATTCCGTTGAAAAGCTCTCGATGAAGGCTTATTAATGCAGTTAAGGAAAAGATCAAAATCCATTTTTGGGCATTTTTGGACACTTTTGATCAAGTCGAATGCAATCAAAAGAGAAAGTGTAAAACTAGATGTTACAGTAGTCCTAAATACAAAATTTCAACATCCTACGGCTAATCGTTTTTGAGTTATGCAAGACAAACACGTACGTACAGACGTCACGCCGAAACTAATCAAAATGGATTCAGGGATGGTCAAAATGAATATTTCCGTTGAAATTTGAAAACCGAAATTTTTCGTGATCGCAATCCTTCCTTTATTTTATACAAGAAAGTAAAGTTGTTTTTTTTTTAATTGTGATCATTTTTCTTAAATTTAAAAATATTTATTCAAAAATAAATTTTAAAATAATTTTATTTTTTTTGATTTGTTGATTTTATAACAAGTAAAAATAACAAACCCGATTTTCCCGGATCACATAATTCTTTTAATGTAATTAATTGAAATTAAAAACTAAAAAAAAAATGTACACAAAAATAATTACTATATTAATATAAATTGTTATACAAGTTTAAAACACTATTTCCCTCCGCAACTACCGTAAGGTATTACTTCAGAGGATGATTTGTATGAATGTAAGTGAAGTGTAGTCTTGTACAGTCTCAGGTCTAGTTTCGTTCCTGAGATCTGTAGTTAATTGAATAAAACCCACCCATCAAGGAACACCGGTATCCAGATCTAGAATTCAAATCCGTATAAAGTAACTGCCTTTACTAGGATTTGAACCTTAGAACTCTCGACTTTGAAATCAGTTGATTTGCGATGACGAGTTCACCACTAGACCATCCCGGTGGGTTCAACCGTATGACTTAGTTCTGCATAACTACGTGGACAAACGATTTTCCCAGATGAATTATGGTCAGGAGCTGTCTATGTTCTTTGAAACTAAGTCGGGCGCATCCTAAGGCTCAGTTATGGGTCCTGTTCTATACCGCGGGCATCAATCATGCTTCTTTTGCTAATTGTCAAGGCTATTTCAGATGTCGATGTGAATTCAACTGTAGCTTCGATTATTCTGCTATCTGGATTAGGTTAAATCAGCAGGTGGCTGGGAAAATGTAAAATAAGGGTTAAGAAAGCGAAATCAAATCGTGTGATATTCGCTATGAGAAAAGGAGACTGACCTCGTATTAATCCCGTATACCGAAAGCGTAGGGTACTTAGGCCTTTACGTGGATTGTCGCCTAACATGAAAGGTTTATGTATAGGAAAAGAGGAAGCAATTATACGTCTAGCTTAAGGAAATATACGGGTCGCTCGGCAGGAAGTCTCAGATATCATTACCCAGTAAGATATTGTACTCGGTAGATTTGGAATATCAAATTTAAATATGGGGTACAAAAAGCGAGAACAATGTTAAGATTTTACTGTGGTTCCAGAACAAGTTAGTGAGGTGTATCACAGAAGAGCCGTGGTTTGCGAAAAATAATGAGATCGTTAAATATTTGGGATTATCCTGCGTCCGAGAAGAAATAAAATGCTTCAGTTCTACATATGAACTGTTCCTGAAAAACCACGTGAACGTGGCCATGAATCTCGTAAATATAATAATAGATTTCGTAAATAATAGAGAGCACGTTAAAAGGCTTAACGTCTCCACGTGCTGGACCTTAGTGACTGTGTGATTTATGGTAACGCTTCCTTCGATTTTCTGTTTTTGTTTAATCTTCACAATTTTTGTATTTTCGCTTACTTTATATTTAATATTTTCTTACTTAGATTTCATCTCTTCCTTCTTTTTCGATTTCTGATTATCGTTCGACTTGTTCTGCCACTGAAGAATTTATTTTTCGAGTATAAGGTGTACGAACTTTCCGCCAATTATAATACTAGATTGTAATTATTCTGTGGTTTGATGGGAATTTCTTTTCAAGTGTTTATACAGTATATGTTAACCAATTTTAAGTAAAATTAGGAACAGAAAAATTGTAATATATTTAAATAATTACTGTAATTCTTTTTACGTATTTCTTATTTTAGAATAAGAATAAAATTCCTTTAAATATAACCCATATTAAGATCTTGAATAACTTCGAAAATCGAATGAATTTTTAAAATTATAGAGATGTTTCAGATATGTTCATACATACAGAGATAGATATATCTTAAAATTTAACCCTTCCTGTATTTCTAAATTTTGAAATTATTATTATAAAACTAATTATTAAATAAGTCTAATTATTATATGACTACTTAATATATTTTCTTATAAAAAAATTATTAAAAAAGAGTAAAGTTTTATAATGATTTTATGAAAAGTTGTAAAAGTAGAACAAACTTCAAACTCTTAAATTACGAACTGGATTAAGTTATTTTTCCTTAAAGTTTTTATAAAACGTCGTTATAACACTTCAAATGGGATCATTTCCTGCTGTTTGATCAAAAAACTTGTTTTAGTTTTTATTATTTTAAAGATATTTTTAAATTTATCTTCTTATATCTAATAAAATATATTACAAAAAAAATTTCAAGTCTAGAGTCAGGCAATAAAAATATTAAAAAAGTTGTAGAATTTTTTTAGGAATGGAAGGTTTCTTGTTTTTTTTTTAAGAAAAAGGAAGATTTATCTTCAATTTCTTATATTATAAGAAATTGAATTTCTTCAATTTAAGATTTAATAGTTTTAAAATTGTCCCTATCCTGATAATAATATAATTATAGAAAAAATTTTTTTAATATATCAATTCATTATTTTAGACATCCCTGTTTTAAGGATAGGGATAAACTCCTAGCTCTACAATAAAGATAGAAAATTATTCTAATCTAAAACAAAATCATTAATTACCAAGAACTTTTAATATTTAAAAATCCAAGAGAGAATAATTAAAAAGTAAATTAAAAAAATTCATGCCTACCGGACTGGTCCAATGGCTAACTCGTCAAAAATTTGACGAGTTTAAACAATTGATTTCCGAATCGAAGTTTCTGGGATTCAAATCCTAGTGAAGTTGGTTGCTTTTATACGGATTTGAATATTAGAAAGTGAATACCGGTGTACTTTGGTGGTTGGGGTTCAGTTAATCATACGTCTCAGGAATGATCGGCCTGAGTCTGTACAAGAGTACATCTTATTTACATGTCATACATATCGTTGCCATCTCACTGGATCGTGGGGGTTGCTTATTGTTCACTAGTTGAACAGATTGCAACGTCCACACTGGGAATATAAATAATACAAATTCATAAAAATTAAATTCTCAGTGTTTTTCTGCTTTTATTAATTATTATTTTCAATATATTATTTTTGGTAACCTAAAAAACTACTTAAATAATATTTTTAGAAAATCCAATTCTCCATTTAGTTATAATATCCCTTAATACCCTGTCATTAATCGCTCATCCATTTTTATTAAAAAATTAAAATGATAAACATACAAATTACCGAATAAAATTTCAGTTAATTATATTATTGATTAGACCCAAACTGACGGTAATAAGAATAACACATATAATTTCATCCTCAAAGGTTTTTAGCATATATAATTTTTCATTCTTTCTTGGCTTCCAAAATTCATGATTTCGAGAAATAGGAAATTATGGTGGGATTATTTTTTTAATAAAAATATTTTCCTTTTTTTGTTAGAACAGTTAAGAACTAAAAATTATAATTAAATAAAATATATCCGATGATATATTTTAAAAGAATTTAAACATTTTATAATTTCTAAAA
Source organism: Lycorma delicatula (assembly GCF_047948215.1). Taxonomy (NCBI): domain Eukaryota; kingdom Metazoa; phylum Arthropoda; class Insecta; order Hemiptera; family Fulgoridae; genus Lycorma; species Lycorma delicatula. The sequence goes on along the minus strand of NC_134455.1, from coordinate 369,206,085 downwards.
ATTCTTAATAAAAATAAATTTATTAAATTTTGTTGATACGATGCTTAAATTCTTGTCTTCAGGTGAAAAGATGTTCAAACGGATTTAATACCATTAAATGAAGCATTTATTAATTAATATTTGGTTTCTCCAGGCAAGGATTTATTTAGGAATACTACTAAGGTCATATTTATGAAGCAACATACCAGTAAATATATACTTCTAAATTGTTAAAGGATAATTCACGTTCTTTTTGATTTCAAAATAAATTATACTTTTTGTGTATACATTGAAGGAAAATAAATGTTTGATTAAATAAATACAAAGGAAAATGTTTTTAAAATTTAAATGATTTATAATTTGAATTACTAAACTGAATATTTATAAAAATGAATAAATGTATTTTTATTATCATTTTTTCTATGAATAATTATTTATTATTTTAAAAATTATCTGCAATTTTATTATTAAATTTTATTTTATACTTTATGTAATACGAATGGATTAATAAAGAAAATACCACTAAATTTTTGGTTTTGGTCACACAGATTAAATTGAAAAAAGAATTGACTGATTATGATATTTTCGAAATCTTTATCGGTTTTAACCGACTTTAATAAAGGAGATTATATATTCGACAAATTTTTTTTTTATATATTTGTTCGCACATAATGTTTTTCCTATTAACCTGATTGAAATAAAACTTATTTCAATCGATGCAACTGGTTTCCAAGATGGTACCTTGATGTTGTAAAATGTTTTTAGACATATAAAATCAGTCTGAAAATTAACAAAAAAAAAATCTTCGCCGTCCAGTGGGTAGGTAGGGACATCGGAAATGATACTCGATATGTATGCGTCACGTTAGATAATGTTAGCTGCCTACAGTACGCCTCCGCAGGTAACATTATCTGATGTGTTAAAGCTTAATAAATTTTGATTGGTTGAACCTATTTTTATAAAATTTTGTAGTGATTCATGTATATGATACAGTTTGATGGTAAAATTTGAGCTCAAGGGAATCTGGTAGATAGTTTTTTGGGTGTCGATGCAAATCCTACTTTATATTATGCTCAGTACATGCATGTATGTTTTCTTTATCTTACCATAGTTATTTTAAATTTTGCCTCAAAATCTTCAACTACCCTGAAAAAAGAAAAGCTAACTTTTTATTTATTGTATTTTTTTTTTTTAAATAGTTTTTTATTTATTTGGTTGAGAGTATTTCTTAAAATTTATCGCAATGACAGAAGTAAAACTTTTAAATAAAATAATTTTTTGTTGAAATAATACAATTTAATAGCTTAATAAGTCCAAGTTAATTACTTAATTAGTACATAAAGAACTAATTAAGTACTATTAAGTTATTATATTGGAAATTATTACTGTTTAGAATTCATTAAATGAGTAATTTTTTTTAAGTGTTTGGCAAATCTATCAGCGCTTTTTGTCATTTATTTAAAAATGGCAGCATATAATGTATGCTTTTTAATATAATTTAATTCTATATTCTGATTTAAAAGAATTTAGTTTTGTTTAGTTTTTTACCTTGCAGATATTTACTATTTTTCTGTCTTCAGTCATTTGACTGGTTTGATGCAGCTCTCCAAAATTCCCTATCTAGTGCTGTTCGTTTCATTTCGGTATACCTCCTACATCCTACATCCCTAACAATTTGTTTTACGTATTCCAAACATTGCCTGTTGCACAATTTTTTCCTTCTACCTGTCCCTCCAATATTAAAGCGACTATTCCAGGATGCCTTAATATGTGGCCTATAAGTCTACTTCTTTTAACAATATTTTTACAAATGCTTCTTTCATCATCGATTTGCCGCAACACTTCTTTTTGTCACTTTATCCACCCATCTGATTTTTAACATTCTCCTATAGCACCACATGTCAAAAGCTTCTAATCTTTTCTTCTCAGGTACTCCGTTCGTTCAAGTTCAATTCCATATAAAGCTATACTCCAAACGTATACTTTCAAAAATCTTTTCCTGACCTTTAAATTAATTTTTGGTGTAAAAAAATTATATTTCGGACTGAAGGCACGTTTCGCTGTGCTATTCGGCATTTTATATCGCTCCTGCTTCGTCCATCTTTAGTAATTCTACTTCCCAAATAACAAAATTCTTCTTAATAATCCATAATCTTTTCTCTTCCTATTTTTACATTCAGCGGTCCATCTTCGTTATTTCTGCTACATTTCATTACTTTCGTTTTGTATTTTGTTTATTTCCATGCGGTAGTTCTTGCGTAGAACTTCATCCATGCCGTTTGTTGTTCCTTCTAAATCCTTTTTACTCTCATCTAACCTTGTACTGTTACAACGGATCTAAATTGTTCTTTAACATCATTCTATGTAAAGATTAAAAAGAAACGGGTATAGGAAACATCCTTATCGGATTCCCTTTTTATTACGGCTTCTTTCTTATGTTCTTCAGTTATTACTATTGCTGTTTGGTTCCTGTAAATGTTAGCATCGTTCTTCTATCTCTGTATTTGAACCCTAATTTTTTTTAAATGCTGAACATTTTATTCCAGTCTATGTTATCGAAGCCTTTTCTAGGTCTATAAATGCCAAGTATGTTCGTTTGTTTTTCTTTAATCTCTCTACTATAATCAGGGACAACTATGCTAATCGTAATCTTTACTTCTTTTTAACTCATAATGTCATGAAACAAAGGTAAATAATGTTTGCTCCTATGTATGCGTACTAGTGTGTGTGTGTTTGTGTGTGTATGTGTGTGTGTGTGTGTGTGTGTGTGTGTGTGTGTGTGTGTGTGTGTGTGTGTGTGTGTTTATGTCAAGTTTGGTTAATAATTCCGGATTGGCTTTTCCAAAAACTTTCAAATTGTCAAAGAGATGGATGAAAAAGTGGGGGGGGGGGAGGATTAGAGATTCTAGTCATACACCGGAAAATTTTTAAAATATAATTTTTTACTTATTTATTTTTTATTTTTTTAACTAAACATTTATCGATGTATTTCTAAGTATACTTAAGTAATACTTATATCCACTGCTAATACTTATAAGTATGCTGATACTGCATACTTATAAGTATACTTATAAATACTGCTGATACTTATAAGTAATACTTATATCTAAGTATTTTTCGATTTTTACTTTATCTTGAATTTTTATTTTTTTTAAAATAGTCCTAAACAAATATATAACTAAAAAATAATCTTAAAGCAAAATTTTATTCTGAATTTTTTTTTTTAACATTTTGTTACATAATTAATTTACATAATAATAATAATAATAATAATATTCATTTACATTTTGTTACATAATACATTTTGGTAGATTTAATGTATCTTTTACAAGGAAATACATTATTAATAGACACAATAAATATTTAATTATGATGATAAATATAGAGATTGATTAAAAAACGAAACTGTTATAAATCTTGTTGCAAATTAAATCGATTCGTTCATTCCCGAAAAATATATTATCTAACCGAATACCCAAAATCTTTTACATCACGGTTAAAAGGAATTGTATTACTGGTATTAAAAAGGAATACATACACGCAATTAGAAATTCTAGGTTTGCCTTGAAAGCAGCTGTTGTTTTTTGTCCATATTTAAAATTAGACAGTTAAAATTATTACTCGATAATTATTTTAAACATAGTTAATTTAGGTTGTTCCTTTTCCGTTAATATAAATCCCGGATGCTGTTATTTTTAAAGGTGCATTATATTTTATAGGTAATCGATTTGTTAAATAAAAGGAAATTTTATTTAAATTACTATAATTTTGTAATATTAGCAGTGGATAATGTAGTATAAATTCACCGTAACTTAAAAGAAAACATTATTAATTTGCAGTTGTTTGGTAATCAAGAGGTAAATGACCTAAAGTAATTTCAGGTTTAACTAACAGATTGTTTTATATTACGTATTTTTTGGGAGTTCAGTTTTATTAATAACAACTTGGTGATAACTTATCAATAAACCACTTATTTTATTGTATAGCACTTAATTGTAATTTTATTATTATTATTATTACTCCTATACTCTTCATCGCATCTGTTTTTATTTAACTATAAACGCAATTAGATAAAAAAGGGAAAAACAGGATAGTATTATAAACGTGACATTATTTGCATTTTTTTTTTTTTTTTTTTTTTTGTAATATACAGTAAATTAAATCACTTGTCAGCAGTCTTAGAAAAAAATTCCAGTATAATGTGTAAAGAAATATAATATTGTTTGTCATGTTGACTACACTTTAATTTCGATTGTGTTGCTGATATTACTTCTTTTGGCGTCATATTTATACTTTTGTTTTTTCATTTATATTAATCTTTTAATTATTTCTATTGTTTATCATCCTTGAATATTTTTAAATATTGAATTATAAAGATTTTCATAGAAAATTGCGCGTTTTAAAATGTATACAGGCTCTTATTATTACGTATCATTTCTTTCCCATAACAAAGGATGGTGTGTGGGTTTGTTTGTGCTCACATTTTTATTTTAGCTGCTACTGGCGTAGAGCGGACCAATAGTGGTGAGCCGGGCAGCTGCGCACAACTGACGAATGATTGAATCGTTCAAACGGTTTATACTTCTCGGAAGATTCATTCGTTTAAATGATTTTTTACGAATCCTTCGTAAACACGAAAGATTTATCTAAAATTATATTTGTATTTTTAGGCTAAAAAAGGAAAACATAGGAGTTAGAACAGTTTTAAAAAATCACAACTAAAGAAATAGCTAAAAATGTTAAGGATTTTGAAGCTTTTTGTTGTTGTTCTTACGCTAAATTCGTTAACGTTATTTAGTTACAATTGGCGAAAACATTTAACAAAATTTAATTAAACATAAGTCGTGAAACATTTTCGCGGCGCCGCGTTTTTCCTTCCTTTCATTATAAAAACAAAGAATACGCATAAAATAAAATAAATCCCATTTTTAATAAAATTACTAGAAAAGAGGGCGAAGGCCCGTCTTGAAAAATGTTACATGTTTCATTACACATGATTTTGTTAAATGTTTTTGCCAATTGTAAATAAATAAAAATACATTGTACAAAACTGGAAATATTAATTAAATTAAGACAATACTAATTGAGTTTTTGCAAATCAGGGCTATTTTAAACGCCCTTGTTTTATTCCTTTAGAACAAGTGATAAATATTAGAAATTAAAAAAAGCATGGCTGCCAAAATAAAACATTGCTTTTTAATATAGGATAATTAAAGAGCGTGCGTGCGGGTGACAATTTTGTATATAGTATTTGTATATAATTTTTTTTTTAACTTTTTAAATTTATTTAAATATATATATAGCCTACGACACTTCCGGTAACGAAAGGATTCAAACGCGGGGTCATACATCTAAGTCGGTTCATCCGTTGAGCTGCTACCGTAGAACGAACTTCCATCCATACTTACACCCAAAATACAATACACTCCTTTTTGGGCAGTCGTGCAAAAATAGAAAGTAGCTCGCTGATTTTTATTTAACACAACGTTTGCAGCAACCACAAATATACAATTAAACTCCAAATCATCAAGTAGCTGAAAAAATGTACGTTCCTACTCGGCGTTCACGAACTGCGCACTTACTTAATCCCTTTTTACTTAATGCTTTTTTTGGGGTGGGGGGCGAAAAACGCCTTCGCGTTATCACCGCCCGGTATTTTTTTTAATAAAAAATAAAAGAAAATAAAGCTAATCTAAAAGATGAATAAAACTTAGAACTAATATCACAGATAAAATCTAAAATAAAACTAAAAGTTAATAGAATTTAACAAAGTCCGAGATGGGTGTTAAGGACCCATTCTCGGATAAGAAAAAGACTAAAAAGAAAACTAAAAAAGATTTACCTGTTGCTGAGTGAACATTAGAAGGAACAGTACGTTCCTTTAGTGCATCACGCTTACCGCTGTTAATTAACGCTTTATAACCTGGAAAATAATTATGTTTTGTTTTTTTTTCTTCCACGTATATTGGAAAATACAATGTTTCCACCGACATTATAAGCCAGTTTACAGTTAATTTAGAAAGAACAAGGAACTAGTACGAATCATTTCCTCACGATTTAATGGAATGTTTTAAAAAGTCCACCCTTGTTTAAATAATTTTTTGTTTTAAATTTTTAGATTGTTAATTATTTCAAATTGAAAACTGTAAATAAATCTGTTTTAATTAACGAACCTATAATCAGTCTTCGAAATTACTTCTTAAAAATCAAAATAAGTAAATACCGTGAACAAGAGCAGTCTGTGAAATGTTTAGGATTTTTTTAATAAACTATAATTTTTAAGGTACGACTTAAATTTGAATCTTATATTTTACGAGTTGATCATTTGTATTCTTATAATTTGTTCTTAGAGAAATGTTCGTTTACTTGTTAAATAATGTTTTAGAATTATTATAATATTACTTACATAACTGTTTTATTTAACTCAGATAAACGGCTATTCATTTGTTATAAAACATCTTACTATAGGTTGCAATGCATTGTTCATATAATGACTTTTATCTTTCGTTGTTTGGTACGCAGTTCGGAACTGCCCATTTATATACATAATTTTAAGCACACGTGTTCGCATACCTAAAATTCTTTAAAAAAATTTTATAACTTGACCTTTTTTAAAAATGCTTATATAAATCCGTTATTATTTTTCTTTAAATAAAGTTACGTAAAAAAAAGAAGTTTAACTTTTATTATAGAATTATTTTAGGTTTAAAGTTGTATACAAATATTAGGAAACCTTAATAATATTCACTAAGGATTTTTTCCTTATTTACGTCACAATTCAAAACATTAATTTTCTTCTGTTATTGTTAATTTTAGACGAAAATTCACTGAAAATTAATTTTTGCTTGTTACCCTCTATGAAAGGAAAAACTCTTTTCAATACTTATTTTAAGGATAATGGTTTTAATATAGTAAAAAAAAAGACTATTATCTAAAAGTACAACAAAAAATTTTCTTTGTTCGTTCCGGTTGGAAAAGAGGTGAAAAAATGTAAGAAAAAATACTTTCTCTAGTTTTTGTATTTTCAAGCAGCCTATTAAGCTCAATTTCTTCAGGCTAAATTATTCCTCCATCCTCTTTTATCGGAGATAAGAATTTTCCTATTTTCTTCGTAATATTTCCTAGAAATAATGTAAATCTTACATACGATTTAATTAATTGATAATAAAAAGTATTAAAAAAACGCTGACAACACAGTTGTAGTACTTCCCCGCCACGCTGCTTTTTTATGCACAAAGTACATACACAACTTAATTTAAAATATTTATCATTTTATTTAAATATGATATTATTTATTTAATTCTAAGATTCTAACTAAGCACGCGCGCATACCGTATTTCATTCGCGTGGATGTGACGGTACTAGCGGCCACTTTAAATACATTTACAATTCTACCGCTCAGCATGACGTTACAACAAAGAAGACAACTACAGCAGTAGCTGTACGTCGTGCTACAGTAGCGCTCCTTGTGGTGAGAGAGAGAAGTAATGACACACTATACCCACTTTCCCACTACTTTATTTAGACCATTTTTTGAGGTGGGGGTGCGATTTTTAAAAAAAGATTTTTTGGGGAAATTTTATTATTTTTTAATTGTTACCTAAGAAAAGTATGACTTAGGCGAAATCTCGAGATACTTAGGGTTATCTTACTCTACAGGTCACCCCCTTGATCTTTAACTTCAGAATTTAATGGCATCAGTGACCCATATATAGAAGTAATCTGATCAAGTTTGATCAAAATCGGTTGAGTAGTTCTGGAGAAATAAGATGATTTAGAGGCTTACAACGAACACACGTACATATGAACATTTGTATCCGGAAAAGTTCCATCCGGGTTTTTGGGTTCCTTAGGTGTCAAAACGTCAAGATCCCGTGAAAACCCCATATGTCTAAATTATACCGATTTTAATACTTTCCTTTTTATAGCTATAGTGCTAGGCGGGAAAGTAGAAGAAAACTTTTTATAGTTTAATTTTTCATACTTGATGTATGAACCTACTTTAGACCTACTTTCTATTTACCCTGATTGTACTTTGTAGATCTATCTGTAAATTTTGTAGTGATGAATATATCTTATTTAATGACATTTATTTTATCATTATCGTTAAAAAAAACAGCATAAACCTACGTTAAAAGTAATTTACTTTTTAAAAAGACAGTTTATTATTTAAATTATTTTTTTCTAGATGAAATATATTATTTAGTACAGTAAATATAGAGAATATCCATAACATTTTTTTTTTCTGTGATATGTCAGTAAAATTGAATAAAGCAATGGGAACCAGCTTCTAAGTTCAACTTTAAGAAATCTTTTTACATACATTTATATTAATACGTATTGTTTCCAATATATTTTCTCTAAAAGCACGGACAATTTTAAAACAGGAAGATTAATTAATATTTTAAAATAGAAAGCCTTAAAATAGTCTGTATTGTTATCTATCCTTGAGCAACGGCTATGAGATGCCCGATGAAGATATCACAAGAAAGCCGGTGTTTTCTTTTTTTGTAATGTTCATTAGCTGAAAAAAAAAAATTATTCAACTTTGATTTTATGGATGAAATGAAATAATTTTAAGCTATTCAATTATAAAATCTACTAAGAGTTTGATGATTACCGTTCGACTTTATTCGTTTCTGTAAAATTCCATGACAACAGAAATCGATTTGACACCATTTAATATTTTTTTTTTTTTTTTGTCTTCTACGTAGAATATTTCTGAATAGCCTTTCCAGTATCAAATTAATTTTTTTTCGAATCTCTAATAACCAATCAGTAGATATTTCGAAAATTTCTAGTTATTCATTTATATGATCGATAAATATCGTTCTAGATACTTATTTTAACTCATTGGTTTTAGTTGATCAAACTACAGAGTGATTTAGAAGGAAAAGGAAATAATTTGGAAACTGATTCCAGAACTTGAAATAAGGAAAAAGGTTCAATACAAACATATGTCCGAAAAAGGTTTTTAACGGAGTTACGGCTAGCGAATTACGATAAGAAAATAAGTGCTCATTTGGATTATTTTATTTAAACTTGGGGCATTTTATTTAAACTACTGCCCAAAAGGAATGTAATATTCTTAGAGTGTATGTATGTTTGTTCCACGGTAGCAGCTCAAAGGCCGAACCAATTTAGATGAATGACCCCGCGGTGGAATCCTTACGTTTCCTGTGAGTGTCATAGGCTATATAAGTATATATATATATATATATATATATATATATATATATATATATATTATGCATACGTATGTATATTTATAAAAATATATGTAGTAGTGGTGATTTTCCGGTTGAAGCACAAAATTTAACGAATTGAATTAGTGAACTGTGTACTGTGAATCTCTATCACTGATTTAGCTTAGTTTGAATTGAATGATTCAAATTAATCGAACGAATAAAATTAAATAATAATAGAATTAAATTTACATTAAATGTAGTAATATAAAACAAATATAAAGAATTTCTGTTTAATAATAATGGGTTTTTCGTGGGTAATGCGTGTGAGGCTAAAGTAGTGAGGTGATGAGAGCACCTAGTGCGAGGCTAGACTAATTATCACCATCAATTGGTAGCAAATGGGGTATCCCTGGGGTACTGTTTTGAGAGGTGCAATGAGGTACTGTTACAATATGTCTCTGCAAACAATCGTCCGATTTTTCAAAATTCAAACGGAGTATTTGTTAGTAAGTTAAATACTAATTTTTGCATGGATGAGATATGCACTCGATCTAACTGATCACGGTTATTCAGAAATGCTGTTACATCTCCCAATCAATCTTCTTATTTTCAAAATTCAAAGGGTTATTTTCTAGTTAACAAAATCACGACGGAACCAAACCAGAAGAATAGAGCAATGTCTGTCAGCAATTTTTTTTTCGGCCGTCGTGATTTTTAATCTTTAATAATTATCTCTTGTTTATATATATATATATATATATGTATATATGTTTTTTTTTTGTTCCACCGTAGCAGCTGAACGGCCGAACCGATTTAGATGTATGACCCCGCGTTGGAATCCTTATGTTCTTTCTTCTTGCTTTTTTTTGTTGTCGTTGCTTCTTCTTACTTATACTTTAAGGTGGTGAAAACAACTATGTAAAATACTGAGTTAGTATTTGCTGAAAACTTATAGCGGCCGGTTGGGAAGAATTACATTTTTCAAGTGGCATGTTGCTAAGCCTACATGAGACTCCATTTGAGATTTCATGGCTGTCAATTTGTTGTTAATACGTTTTACTAGTTTAAATAAAGTTAAACAGATATAGTTGTCACTAGAAACAATCGAAGTGAAATCGTATTATTTATAAATATATCTAAGTACATATTTACCTGCTTTTTCTGTATATTCTAAATAATCGAAATTAATTGTTAAACGATGTATTTAAACATTAAATAAAACTGAATTCAATTACATTATTATTTTGATTTTTTCCCATTTTATCTGATGTGTGTTTTGTCTTCTTATATATAAATTATCCCAACAATTTTAATAGAATTTAAACGAAGAGACTACATACTTCCTGTTTATAGATTCTTAAATTATTTACAAGGTGTTGTCTCTTTTTTTTATTAACATATAATTTTCTCAGCTCACTTTACAATATTACAAAATTTTATTAAATTGTATAGATACAATTAAAAGAATAACAATTTTTTTAACAATATAAAACAAATTTTAGGTTAGGGAAAAGTAATTTTTTTAAATTATGTTGAAGAAAAACATTTTGAAATATTAGAAAGGGTTTTGTATCATTATTTTGTTCGTAGTGAATCACTGCTATTCTTCTCCGGAGAATATAGCTAGAATAGCTATATTAAAGAAGAATCGTGGCAAAAATGGGGTATCTCGAATTTTTAAAATCATTACGTTGTAGGATCCAGCTATGTAGGTGATCTAGACCCAAAAAACGAAAAGTTTGTATGTATGTGCATACATATTATTGTTAGATAATGTAGTATATGTGTATGTATATATGTACTATATAGTGTAATCTACTACATAAGTATATGCTACTTTTGTAATAGTGTACAGAAATAGATGTGTGTCGCACTGCTTTTAGCCATATATCTCAGAATTGACCAAATCAATTTTTTTCATATTTAGGTTATATATTTTTATATGAGGAGCATTGATCACAGTTTTAAGCGGTGGGGGTTGATCTTTTGAAAAAATGAAGCCCTCTTTAAATAAATAAATAAATATATAAATATAAAAAATATATAAATATATAATATATATATATAAATATATAATATATATATATAATATAAATATAAAAATATATAAATATATAAATAATGTGTGTGTTTTATTCTTTTGCTTTATTTCCTTTTGGTTTAAACATCTTTTTTAATTTTTTGAAAGTTTATATTCATATACATGACTGTATATGAAATAACAAGAAATGTCCACAATTTTTTTTAAATTATTGATAGACGTAAAATAAAGAAAATTATTTTGAAAATTTTTGCTTTTTTATTTTTAACCTTTATTAAAGGGTGTGTTGCATAACTTGTATATGAATATCTCCATAGAATTTTTTTTTTTTAAGTTTATTCCCCACCACTATAAATAAATATTCTATTTTTTGACTAACTCTTTTAATTTTTATTATTAATGGTCAGAAAATTCATGCAATACTTTGCCAGATTTTTTTCGTTTAAATGATCAGAATAAAATGACATCGATAGTTAAAAAATGTAATAAATAATTTTTACACGGTTGTCCAAAAAAGAGTGTAGTGTATTTAGGGTGTATGTATGCTTGTTTTTTCCACCGTAAAAGCTCAACGATTGAACCGATTTAGATGTATGCCCGTCGTTAAAATCCTTACAGTACAGGGAGTGTTGTAGATTATATATATATAAAATGTATGTCTAAAAAATCAAATGATTATTTGACAGACAGTACGTTCGATCATTTAAGCATGTTCATTCTTCTTGCTCTTATTACACAACTGTCTGAAAAAGGATGTAATGTATTTATTAGGATGTTTGTTCCAACGTAGAAGCTCAACGGCTGAACCGATTATATGTATGATCCCGCGTTGGAATCCTTATGTTACCAGGAGTTTCATAAGCTATATAAACATGTATATATTATACTATTTACAAATATTATATACAAATTATCACCCGCACGCTCTTTAATAATCCTATATTAAAGAATAATGTTTTTTTTTTTTTGGCAGTTGTGTTTTTTTTTTTTAATTTTTAATATTTATCTGTTGTTAATAAAATTTGTAAGAAAGTTTTTAATTTAAAAATTTGTAGCGAATATATTCCTGTTTTATTATATACTCTCTGTAAATAAATTTTATCTAAATGATTTAAGGGAGAAAAGTCTGGAATAAAAAAGTATTTTTGAATTTTTATTGAAGGGTTTCTTTTTTAGGCGATTAAAATTTAGGATGGATTATTACAAGTACTATTAACTCGTAGTAGTACTTGGAAGAACATTAGATATTTCCGCTCAGTAATAATACTGTATTTGTTATAGATAACTGTTATTTATCATAAAGAAGTATAAATATACAGAAATAATTACACTGTAGGCGGTCTACTTCTGTTTTGAAATAGACAAAAAAAATTATAGTGATGCTCGATTAATCAGGACGTAATTTATTGTTGAAAACTTAAATTTTACACTTTTTTTAAATATGCATTCGTAGTTTAAATTATAAGAGAATTGTCTTTAACGCTAATATATATATATATATATATATATATATATATATATATATCATTTTATATATCATTTTAAAATGAATTATAATTTATTTTACCAAGAAAATTAGGGAGTTGTAGTAATAAATAAAATAAAACAAGCTAGTCAGAATGATCAGCGATTTTTTATTTATTTTGATAACAGATAATAAGCCTTTGTTTTTTGTATTTTTTAAAGAAATAACGTTCAATATCCACTGTTTCAAACAGACTGAATCCGTTCCGCATTTGGAACAATCAATCTTTTTGTTTTATTATAGACACTAACAACCAGTTCATAAAAATGTATTAAAAATTATTTTTAAATGCAATTTTTTTTAATAATGGCCATATATATAAATTTATTTTTTTTCGATCGTTGATCGATAACCTAGATTTAACGCACTATCAAATATTTGTAAATTCTTTGGTTTTATTTCTAGGCCAATCGTTAAAAATTAGGTTTCCTGCGGTTTCTCTGTCTCGTTTAGCAAGTTGTCAAAATAAAATTCGCAACCCGTTAATACCACTCGTCACGGAATAGAAATACCCACTAAATGTATTTATTTTATTAACCTTATAAATTTATTCCATAATATCAAATATCATTACAACCTGTTTTTTTTTTTTTTATGTTTCATTAACATTCTATTATTAACTAGCAAATAAAATAACCTTATTGAAAAAAAATAATAATAAAATAAAAGTTATTATTTAATTTGTTTATTTTTGACATAAATTGTAAACAAAAAGGTTATTTTTCTAAAAATTTCACTTTACAGACAAATTTTATAATATATTTAGTAATTAATTTATTTAAAATAAAACTTATAATTGTCGCATTCTAAGACTTATAAAAAATATTAAATCTTTATTTTAATATACTTGTAACTTAGCTGTAAATTATTCATAATTTTATACTATAGTTTATTATTTTTAATTAATTAGCCTTTTCAACTTATACTCTAAAAAATTTCTTGGCTATTATAGAAAATTTTTATTCCTCATAACTTTTTTAAAAGTTAAATTAAACGATGAAAAGTTAAATGACTTTAAGGATGAAACTATTTTATCTTAATTTTTAATCCTTTGTGCAACAAAATCATTTTTTTTTAACTTCTCTCCACTTATACACGGGGGTCTAAAATCAAAAAAAAAAAATTTAGAAATTTCTTAATAGCGCTATATATAAACTTTCAAAAAGTTTTTTAAAAATACCTAGACCGATAGGAAATTTCGATATAGGTTAGGCTACTGGTTAAACTCGTCATCGCTGATGTAGCTGATTTTCTAAGTCGGTAGTTCTAAGGTTCAACTCCTTATAAAAGTAGTTGCTTTTAATTGATTTGAATACTAGACTATGAATATTGGTGTTCTTTGGTGGTTGAGTTTCAATTAACCATATTGGGAAGGCAATGGAAAACCAGCCGTAAAACCTGCCAGGAGAGGGACACGACTGTGGTTAAATTTATTTCTATTTGCAATGGTTATACAATGAGTTTTTAAGGTCAGCCTACGGGATACTATTTTGGGGTACGGCAAACAATAGAAATATCGACAACTTTGAAAGGTTCCAGAACAAAATGCTGAGGAACATTTCGGAGGCGCCATGGTTTGCAAAGAAGGAGATCCACAATTTTCTAGGGATGCGATATATTAGTGAAGAAACCTAGCGGTTGATTACAAAGTATATACTTAAGCTTAACTCGCACGAAAACGATATGGCCTTTTGGATAATAGTGAAAATGTGAGGCGACTAAAGAGGATGCGTGTATTGGATCTAGAGGTTGTTGTGCGTTGAATATTTTCCTTTTACTGAAATTGCGCTTATACTATTTATGAATAATTTTAATTTAGTAATACGAATCGTTTCTTTTGTTTTTATGAATTGTTTAAGTTTCGTGGTTTGACTTAATATGTTATATGTGACCAGTGTTAATTTGCTGGTATGTCTTCTTTTTGTCATGTATGACTTGTGATAATTTTTTTTATACACAAATTTTTTCTGTTGTTAACCATTTTATTTTATTGTTCTCAATACCTATGTTAAGTTATTTTACCATTTAACTCTCTTTTTTGTTCTTAACAGCTAATTTTCAAATTGTTACGCTTAGTTATATTTTTATTCGTTATAATTTTTTTGTATCATACTGTGATTAAATCTTTGTTTTGTATTGGGAGGTATCACTGGAGGCCTCCCTTTCACTTCATTATTACGGTACAATTTACTTATAGTTTCAATGTTCAGGAACTGATTATAAAATAATCAATATACACACAAAAAAAATATGTATAATAGGTAACAAATTTGCTTTAACAATGTTTTCTCTAAAATTCCTCTGAAGAAAATCGAAATTGATTTTATCACTACACAATTTTAACGATTTTTGAAAAAAAAATTAGTATGATCAATTGCCTCATGTATAGAAATATTTGAGCCGAATTTGAAAAAAATCGATTCGGTCAATTCTGAGATTTAAAAGTAAAACCACTGCAAAACATATTCGTACACACATACAAATATACACATGTTTTTCTTTGTCTAGGTGGATTGGTTTGACCCACAAACGTATAACACAATTTATAAGAATGTCTCTTCTTTTAACTATATTTTTCCAAATACTTCTTTCTTCATCAATTTACCGCAATACCTCTTCACTTATCACATTATCCACTTACCTGATTTTTGCATTCTGGTATAGAACCGCATTTCAAAAGCTTCTAATCTTTTCTTCTCAAGTTGTTTATTTTAATGCGGTAGTTTTTGCAAAGGACTTCATCCATGCCATTATTTCTACTAAATCTATTTTACTTTCAGTTAGAATTATTGTATTATCAGCAAATTACAGCATCTTTATCTTTGTAACCTCTGTATAATAACAAACGAGTCAATGTTTTTAAAATACTTTTCCATTACAAATGCACGGTGTACAGTAATCCAGTATGGTTTGTTTCAAATGTACGGTTGTTTTACGGTGTACAGTAATTCAGTATTGTTACTGAAATGACATCTGATATGCAATGTCTTAGGCATTACTATTTCCGTCTACACTTAAAGTTTATCAACTTATTTTGCTTTAAAAATCGTCTGTTTCCCGTGACTAATTGTGTATATATATTTATAATATGAAATATGTAGAACATTTTATAGTATACATTCACAATCATTCAGTTTGAATTAGATTCATCCGAGTAGTAAGTGCACGATAGTTACGGAAAATTTAATTCCATTTCATAATAAATAAGATTCTAAAAGTTTTTCACTTTTCTCATTTCTTATACAATTTTGCAATAGATACGGATTATAAACTATTAATTTTAATTGACTTCAGAATTCAAATTACACCAAGCGTAAAATATAACATTTTAAACAATTTTTGTGAGCCAGTTATATTACATTTTCTTTATTTAGTATCTACTACTAGATATAAAATGAAGATGTAGAATGATTCTGATATATCTTAATCTGTACACGTCTACTAACTTTTAATCTTTTGTTTAGATTATTTTTAGCTTTTCTGGTTGACAATGGAGTATTACAAAACTGTTCTTGAAACAACTGAATCGTTTATTATTGTTTTTATCTTTCCTTTTTCTAGCGACATTGTAACACAAACACACTCTACTCGATTGTCGATTTATGATTCATATTTACCACTCAAAAATGCAATAAATACGCATAAATTTAAAGTCATATTTGTAAACCCAGCTTTTCAATATTAATATCAGTTTTTCAAACCGAAAATTTAATTAAAATTATGAAAATTTCTTTATTTTGCTTGGTAACGTAATTTTTAGGATACTGTGTACTTAATTAAATAATCGATAATCGTTCTGTGAATAATAGATATTGCTCTTTTGCACTGAATTTAACACTAAAATAAATTACAATAATTTTTTACGGTCAGAATTTGGAAGATTTACTCAATACCAAAATAATATTAGTGTATTAACAATTTTGCAACCATTAATTCTAGATATCAATGAAGGTTGATTTTCAAGGGTCTGTTTTTATGCAGTTTTTATATAATTTTTTAACTATGGTATATACAATGAAGTTAATATTTTGCTGCTGAAATTAACTCACAAAATTCGATGTTTGTGCATGGGAACATGAAACATGAAGATTTTGTAGCGTATTTAAAATGCCACCACGCCTGACCGGAATTTCGAACGCAATACCTCTCGATGAAAGGCCGAAACGATACCACTCTTCCACGGATCTATAGAAAATTATACAAATAGTCCACCTATCAGGTGGTGACTCAGTGAAGGTAATAATCGGCGCCACTTTTCGGTAACCACTACAGTGAAACGAAAAATTGAACAGTAAATCCATTGCTTATATGTAAATCCGCCTAATAGAAAATATTTTAATAAAAATTTCATAAACACTGGATAATATGTTTGTTTGTAACTGCATCATAAACAGACGAAAACTGGATTCAAACAAGACCTCGATACACTCAATTAAGTATAAAAAAGAAACAAATTGATGAAGTAAACAAATGGAAATTCAAATGATGACAAAAGGAGAAAATTTGTATTATAAATAACGATAAAAGATCAATTTTGTTCGTAGATTTATTGGTGAAAATATCGTTTAATTTTTATATTTACTTTTATTCCTTTTAAATTCCTTGTACGAAGTAAAGGAAGAATTGTGATCGCAAAAATTTCGGTTTTCAGATTTCAACGGAAATATTCATTTTGATCATCCCTGAATCCATTTTAACTAGTTTCGGCGTGACCTCTGTACGTACATATGTATCTCGCATAACTCCAAAACGATTAGCCGTAGGATGTTGAAATTTTGAATTTAGGACTGTTGTAGCATCCAGTTGCGCACCTCCTCTTTTTATTGCAATCGACTGGACCAAAAGTGTCTAAAAAAGCCCAAAAACAAAAAAAATTTGTATTTTGAACTTTTTCCAAAATCCAAATTTTTGGATTTTGGGCTTTTTCTTAACTGCAGTAATAAGCTCTCATTGAGAGCTTTTCAACGATATATTATAAGTGGTTCTAATTTTCATTGGTTCCAGAGTTGTAGCCAAATAAAATGTTAATTAATGAAATATTTGGATCTTACAAGGGGAAGGCACATCGGTTCAAATCAGACTTTATCTCCTTTTTTTAATTTTTGTTTTTTTAATATAAATATATTTATTTATTAATAATTTATTAATCAATAATTGTAAAAATATTTTTCGAAAAAATAATAATTCAAAAATAATTACAGAAAAATAAAATATGCAAAAAAAAAAGTTTTTAAATTTTTCAAAAATTTTAAAAAGAATTTTATGTGTAATTTAGTAGGCATACAAGGAAGTCAGATTTTTTAGCTTACATATTTAAGATTTTTAAAATTTGACCATTTAATAAAAACTTTAGAAACAAATGAATACTTTTCTTTCAGCTTCACTAAAAACAAAATTTTTTTTTAATTCACAGGCAATATTTATTTATTTCCTAATTTTTACGGTTATAAAGCTATAATATAATTTTTTTTAAAGACCTTTCCTTCGGTTTTATTAACGGTTTTAAACCTCTTCAAAATCATCTATATAAATAAAAGAGTCTTCGTTTTACGTGTGCCCTAATAACTAAAAACTACTTCACCGATTTCGCTGAAAATATCAAAATTTATTATTATTTGTCACAGGAGTGTTTATATGTTATTAGTTCCATATAAAATAATAATTTAATATTGAATCACATATTAATTCTCTGAGGAAGTCGATATTGACATAGAAAACGATTGATATAGACAATGGCAATCGATATTGACGATATCTCTCAATATACGACAACGAAATGTACAACATTAATTGGTAAAAATAGTTTTAGGTCATTTTTAATCCGTTTGAACCGTGGTATTGTTTGAACCACAGTTTGAACTGTAGTAAACTTTCGGGGGTGTTATAAGAAGAAAGAGAGAAAATTAAAAGCAAATTATTATTGTATAATTTATTGTGTTCGTAATATTGTTCGTTTCATTGTTTTCATAAGTTATCAAAATGTAAAAAAAACGTAAATAATAACAATATTAATATTTATATAGAAGATAAAACTTTTATAATTTAAAACTATCAATGCGTCTAAAACGACAAAACATTGGACAACAGAAAATTTGTTTAATGAACACACAGAGGTCCAGGGAGCAGAACCTTCTGACTCGCCGAGAAGGGGATGTGAAGCTAGTTGTGACCTGCTAAACATCTCCTGACCACGACGGGAAACGCAAGTAACCACATAGTGCAGACGAAGCCGCGACGGGTTTGCTGTTAATTAATAGGGACCGAATTATATGCAACATAAAAAGCTTGAAATATGTATGCAAATATGCATAAAAAATGTTTAAAATATTCAACTTTAAATAATAAATTTAGTAATTTTTAGTTTTTATATTTCAAAATCAGCATACAATTAGTAAGCAGTTGAATAATTTATCGATAAATTCGATAATTAACAATTATTTAACATTTTGTTACTTTTGTAAACATATACAATCAGAGGTACTGTTTCCCGGCTGCTAAGTGCGCTCTAAGAGCCGTGCAGCTAATAGGTTTGGCCGGCTACAACGTAAGATTTCATTTATTAACAAGGTACCCTACCGAAAAATATTGTAAATATAGCGAAAATATGCATCATCACTAGAATTTAAGGAAAATATGCAATAACCGGTGAAAATGGGCTTAATATGCAAATATGCAAATTCCTATAATGCAGTCTCTAGTAATTAATAAAATTAAAATTAGAAAATTCTTTACATTTTCATGGGTATGTGGTTTTTTTTTGAGCCTTTATATTATTTCATTATTTAACGAACCGTTTAATTTACTAAAATAAAATTAGTTTTCTATTGAAATTTATTCTATAAAAATAAAGAATTTCAAAGTGGCGTGGTCTTTATAAAAATTCTACTTTTGCATGGATTTTTTTTTAATTATAGATTACAAAAAATTAATAAAATGTTGAATATTAGAAAGAATTAATGTAGCGTTAAAAAATAATAATAATAGGCTATCCCTCAAAATAGTTACAAAAAAAAACTTTGTTCTTAATCTGTTAAAAGTTATTTTAAAAATATTTTTATTTAAATGAGATGTTAATTTATATTTATCTCGGTCTATTCGTATTTTAGAATTATGATATTTTTTTAGTTTTAAATGGAAAAAAATTAATAAACAACAATTTTTGTTTAAAATCTAACTCATCCGTTAGTTTTACCTTATTAAAATTTTTTCCCCATAATAAATTAAAGATACTAGATCAGTCAATAGTATAAACCAGACTTTTTTTTAACAGATGCTACAGAATACCAATACACAATATTTTTTACCTAGTTTTCCTGAATCTCTACGCATCTTTTCCCAATTTTTGCTTCCCTTCTTCATAAAACGTTTAAAAACGTGTCTCGAGTCAACTGCGCAGGAACTTTTCTTCGTTATCACTTTAGAATCGATGTCATTTCTGTGTCTTATTTAATGGTCCAAACAAAAAAAAATCCCACGGGAATAAATCTGGCTTGTACGAGGCATGTCTAAGATTTCCTAGTAATTTTTTTCCAGTTTATAAAGTAATAATGGCTGTGTAAGCCTTGGCGTTTTCGTGAACGAGAATCGCATCTCTGACTGGCTGATGGCGCGTTTTATTTCTGATGGCAACTTTATCTAAGAGCTGGAAATAGTTCGCAGCGTTCACACTGCTACATTTGTGGAGAAATCTAGCTATACACATTTCCAGTCTGAAGTAGGGTTGCGAGGAGTTTTCACACTATCAAAATCAATTACAAACAAGCAGTTACAAACTGACGTCTGTAATTGCTTTTATAATTCTGGAACTGGATTTCCACTCTTATTCCACATCATGAAATCGATTCAGTAGCCTTTGGCAAATTTCCTTTAGGGCCTATTCCTGATTTTGGATAAGAAATCTTGGAATCCATCTCACACACATTTGTTTTTTTAATAAATACTCGAATCGTAACTTAAATTTGGTGGAATATTTAAAAAATTGATTTTAGAATTTATGAAAAAATTTCGAAAATAAGATTACAGGATATTTTTAAAGGTATAATTATGTATTATGAAAATTAAAAAGGTTTTTTACTTAAAAATTTTTATTAAGTCTATTTTAATAATTAAGACCTAGTTTTACCATAGAATTTTATTTCTATAAACACATTCTATGTTTTTTTAAAAAGGATGTAACGTGATTCTTTTTTAAACGAAATATTTTGCAATAAACACTTAAAAAAAATGGAATTTCCTTTCTGAAGAATTACAATTCGTCGTTCTTGGCCGAATTTACTTATTATGTTAGTTGCAGAGGAATGAACTTATGTATTATTACTATTATTATTATTATTATTATTATTATTATTAGACTATCTGTGTGAACGTGAAATCGTTGTTGGGTGAAAGTAGAACAGTTTTAATACCAACTAGGCTACTCTGTTATCAGTTATTACATTAAAAACAATTCTTAGTGAGCTCAGTTCTTTTTATGCAATTGCATTTATCTTGTGAAACAATTAGCCTACTATAGAATCCGTGAGATAATTAATACGAACAAAGTTCATTACATACCCAAAAATTTTATTTTAAAATCATTTTGATAATTTTTGCGTATTTTCATAATTTGTAAAATAAATAAAAATATTTTTGAATGATTTTAACCATTTAGTAGATTAATATTATTCAAACTAACTAATAATTCATAAGGTTACTACGCACAAAAATAATTTTTTTAAAAACATGTACGGCCTGATTCATACCAAATCACTTTCGTTGCAAAGTATTAGTAAGTTTATTCATTTGAATAAACCTTAACTTTTAGGCAAAATGTTATGTGAACTTAACCTAATTTTTTTTAATTTTTGCCACTTATTTTTAATTCAATTAAGTAAATTTAAAAGCATTTATTTTATCATATATCTTAATTGCCTTTATTTAAAATCTGTTTAATATAAAGGTATATAAAATAAATAAAAGGTAAGGAACTAACCACAAAATAAACGAATTTTATATATATATATATACTAGCAGATCCACCAATACTTCGCTGTTCCTAGATTTGAGTGTATATATATAATAGATTAAATGAACACAATTGAAAGTTTGATAAAACATAACAAAATCAACATTACGGAACTTCGCAAAATTTAACATTTCTCTTTCCCCCCCGTTCCCCTTTTCATTTTCCCATTTCCATTTTCCTATTTTTCTTTTTAGTATATTTCCTTTCCGTTTCCCCATTTTACCCTTTTCATTTTCCCTTTTTCTCCTCTTTCCCTTTCCTTCCCCATTTTCTTTCGCTTATTTCCCCTTCCTCTTTCCCACCATTCTCTCTTTCTCCTTTCCCCTTTTCATATCCTTTTTCCGTTTTTCCTTTTCTCCGTTTTGCCCTTTTTATTTTTTCCATTTTTCCCTTCTTTCCTTTTACCTTTTTCCATATTTCTCTTTTTCCCTTTTTCCCCGGGCGTAAATCTATCTAGTAGTTTTTTAGTCTATAGCGGACACACATATTGGAAACACTGAAATGGAATCGTAAAATATTTAGTATGGCGTGTGTTGCTTTTACGTCCAACAGGTAGCGCTGTTTTTCAAAAAAGACATGTACTTACCTCTCACAGGTGTGAAATCTTAGGTATATATAAATATATATATATATATAGTAGGTATATAAAAACACGCACATATTCGAATGCAACGTAGTGTCAAAATTTCAAAGCAATCGGTGAAGAACTTAAGGAGATTTACGATTTTGAAAAAACGAACATTTACATTTTTACCTTTATATATATATTAATATTGCTTGCAATAAAAATAATTCATATTTCAAATATATGAAATTTATTTTATAAATAATATATTAATAGTATGATAAATAACAATAAATATAATAATAATAATAATAATTAAATAAGATAAACATATTGTTTGGTGTAGTTAATTGAATTTTCGCTGCATAATTTATCGTCATGTCTATCGTCCTCGGTTATGATATTTTACGCGAATCCGTTCAGAAAACTTAATTTTCTCTTTTACTACGCAATTAAATACGATTTAATGTCGTATATATATTTAATACGAAATTCATTATGTTTATTTAGTATATAATGTAAAATATTTCCATCCATAAGTGACATATCACAAGGTAAATTTATGCTAGTTTACTAAATTTATTATTAAATTAACCCTTTGGGTATTTGTGTATTACATGAATTGTTTACACACAATCATTTTAAAATAATTCTAATTTTATATATGTGCCCTTCATTTAAAAACAACAGAATACTTTATACTCTTTGTTTATTAGAATTCATCCCTTCTGTCACCAATTCTTTATTTATTAATCGTTTATTTGCATATCGTTTAATTTTTTTATTTTTTTATTTATTTTTGTTTTCTTATTTCCTTTTTTTACAACGTGGATTTTAATGAGATTTAATGAATAAAACAAAAATAAATTATTTTACCAACGATATATTTACGTAAATTAAAAAAATAATCTGTAATTTTTTGAAAAAAAAACGGTGTTTAGGTTTGATGACATCATTGACATCAAACTTATAATTGATAAATATTGAATCGACAGAAAAGAAGTAAATAAAAATTGTATATACACACACATAATTTATCCTATTAAGCAGAAATATTATATAACATGACAAAGCTAACTGTACATTCAAATGAAACAGTAACACTGATTGTATTTAACTAATTGAGAAAAATATTCTTATAAAAGTGTGGTACAGTCGTTTTTACGGATTGTATACGATTACCTTTTCTTAAACTTCATTATATATGACAACTAAAATTATTAAAATAAATAAAAATAATTTTTATTGCGTAAATTATATTTATCTACTACACTGATGAAATGTTTTTTTTTATAGTTGAATTGATTGATAAATTAATTTTAATTTGCCTGTATTCATTAAACATGAATAAAATAACAATAACAGAATTAGTTATATACAATAAAACAATTTTAAAATAAATATTTTAATAAAGCTTTTTCACACAAAAATACTACAAATCAGATTTATAAAGAATAAAATTAATACATAAATATTTCGATTGTAAAAATAAATATTGCGCTATAAACAATTAAATTAGAAATTAATGAATAGTATTGAATTATATTATTTAAAAAAAAAAAAATTTTGTTTTCTACTTATCACGAAAACATATTATAATAATGACGTCAGTTTCTTATGAACAAATTTATTTCTCTACATAACCAGTTTAATAAGTTAGCTTTGCACGCAGTATATAATGCTTTGTTATACAAAATGTAAGGGTACATTAAGTTTTTACTTTGTAATTTATAACTCATTCTTTCTTATTGATCCCGTGATAAATATATAAATGACTTATTTAGGAGTAACTTTCTCTATATACAGAAAGACCAAATGATGAAAGGAATAGAATGTTTACTTGTAATGCGAATATCAACTAGATTTCGGTGTGCTTGATACGGTTGAGATTTGGACAAGGCTTTCTTAACAGGAAATCACTTCACTCAGATCTATCTCGAGTAAGTTTAATACATAAAGCTTTTATTTTTGAGAATATCTACAATAAGTTGTACAACGTATCAGGTTCTCCTATACAACCCATTATTTGTTACGTCACCTTGTAGATTAAGTAAATGGTAGGAATACTAATAAAATTTTATGAACATAATTTCATCAGTGGTGGTTCCAAATCTACGTACAGTATATGAATTTAAAGTTATAATATAATAAAAAATCTGATTTTTTTCTAGAAAGAAAAAATCTTTCTTTGTTTTCATACATCGTTCGTAATTTAATAAAAAAACTGATTTTCTACCAAACATTGCTAATTAATTATTATGATTTACTCGTATTTCGTTTTTTCCGAAAAGTTCACCTGGGAACACGAATAGATTTCACAAGAAAGCTACCTATTATAATGGGTACCATGATTCGACTTCCGGAAAATTTCGACATATCTTCGCGTTTCACATTCCCCAGACCCCAAAACCCCCGTCAGCTCAAAACTTTATATATATTTCACTTTGTTGTGGACACGTTAACTGCCGTAATTTTGCGTGAATCACTTTTAAAATCTATACATAAAATATAAAAATCCAAAATCTCGGTCGAGTTCGTTAATGGGAAAATTCGGATCATGGAGGTGGAAATGGGGAATTTTCAAAAAAAATTTCACTCTAACTTTCTTATTAAGTAAAATATCGAATTTGTTTAAAGTTCCTACTATTCTTTGGAAACGGCCTAAAACTTATATAAGTAACGTTTTTTGATATCAGCAACCATTGGCCGAGAGGGTGGAATAAATGCGGTTTTGAAGACAAAAAAAATCATACCTCCCGTAATAGGAACAGTATTGATTTGGTTTAAAGTGATCGTTTGTCCTCTAAACATTAATTAAAATTTTTTCTGAAACAATTTTTAATATGATCAACTCTTACGGCTATCCCTTGCCCTTACGGTCATTCCTTTGCCCTTACGGGAAGGAATGACCAAAATGTTGCTGGAATTGTAAGAAGATCGGGCTTGTCTTATGCTAAACATGTGAAACTTTTTTCACATGCAACTATTGTCGTATTGAGTAAATTTTAAGTTTTTCTTAACTTAGGTGGAAAACTTTTTTATATCCTACTTAGCACCGAAGATCTACCTCCACCTTCCGACGTGCCGAAGGGAAATTTTTTTGTTTTTGTATCTGCCCAGTACCTTTTCATTCTTTCTGATATCATCTTTCTTTAGTTCTTCAGAACGTTAAGCTCTGTTGTTCTTGCGTTTTGGCACTTCTTAAAACCTTTTATTTTCATCTTTTAAAATTCTCTTTAATTTTTTTTTTCGTATAACTTCTTCGATTATCATCGGTTCTTTTAGGTCATCTTGGATTTGTGTGAACCATTTGCCTTTAGTTCTTACTTTGGAAGAAATCGAAAATTGTTTAGTCACTCTAATGTTATTCATTCTAAATAAATGGGAGTAAAATGCTATTCGTTTTTTCCTTATTTTCTTTGACAGTTTTTCAATTTTAGTATAATGTTTGCTATTTGGAATTAATTTTATCTGATCATTTCGCAATTTTGAACGTAAAAGATTTCTTATAATTTTTCTTTCTTTTTTTCTAGGTTTTCTAGTAGATCTTTCTTCCACAGTCTTAGGGTTTTTGACCGTAGATTGCTTCCAGCTTTATCACAGTTTTGTAATGTAGAAATTTTGAGTTCCGTGATAAGCCTGTTATACGTGCTCTTCGTTAGCTGGAATGCTAATTTCATTTTATTAGCTAACTATTAACGCTTTTTATCTAAAGAATTCCCACTAATCCATTCTCCGAGATATTTTTAATATGCTAGATTCTCTATTTTTACTATAATTCATACTAGGAAAATTCTGGCAGATTTTCTCATTAGTCAAAATATTCGTTTTCTCAAATGTGATTTTTAGTCTCATTTTAGGAACTTGTTTTTCTAATTGATTAATCTGTTGTTCAGCTTCCTTCCAGTTTTTAGCTAATAATGGCGTATCATCAGCAAAAACTAAACAGTTATCTTTTGTCCTTTAGTTTCCAGTCTTATTTCACTATTTTATCTAAAATTTTTTTCAAGAGCACAGTTAAAAAGTAGTGGAGAAAGTCCATCTCCTTGTCTTACGCCGGTTTCATTGGGAAAAGGATCAGATAATTCTCCCAGAAATTTTATTTTAGAGTATGTGTTAGTTAATTTATCTTTTATTAAGTTTTCCATTTTTTTATCTAAACCTAATTCTATTAATAATGAAAAAGTGATTTCGTATTTTATTTACATAAAATAGTTTTTTACATATTTCTACATAATTATACAACTTTTGATTAATAATAATAATTTTCCTTGAACAACCCATTTTTTTTGCAGTATCCCAACTGAAACATTGAGTCGTAAGTATGCCGTGTTTTTAATAATAAAATTTCAAGTACAATTTTTAATATAATATTCTATAAATTATTAAATTAAATTGAATGCTTGTGCAATAAGTTTTTAATGAATGTATTATTTTTCTTTTGTTTTAGGTGAGACAAAAATTTGATGAATTATGAAATAATCACCAGTTCCATTTCCTTGATGTAATATTTAGACTACAATAATTTAATTTTTTTAAATTTTAAAAAGAAGAAAAACAGAATCTAATGTAAGTGAAATAGTTTTTTATAGTAGTTTTTAAATACCTTCTATATATTATATTTTTATCAAATTAATTGTTATATTTAGTATTGTGTTTGTTTGATTTTTTTATTAACTATATTTTGGGGTTTTTCCCCGATTTGCTTTTGGTAAGGAAGAAGAATCTAAACCGCATTATTAATATTAATAATACAATAGTATAATAGGTATTAAACGTAGTCGATATGGATCGAATCTAATATTGAAGTAATCATAAAAAGTAATTAAACAGTGCAATAACTACAGTAATTACAGTTCTACCGTAATTATATATATACATATATATGTTTACCTGTTAAAATTATTTATTATAATGATGGGTAAAAAAAAACAGATTGGTGTTTCCATTGGACGTAAGTGGGTGTCTTTTATCAGTTGTTATTGGTTTGAAATACGCTAACATGAAGGAAGAATTATCAGAAATACATTAGGCTATGATAATGTAATACATATTGTTTACAGCCATAATAATAAACACTAGCACTGAAATTTCTGGTTAAAATGTATGTAAATTTTAATATTTAAATTTTAACATTATCAATTTAAGAAATGGTTCGACAAGGAGTCTGACTACCTATACTGTGCATAGTAATGGGAGAACTGAAAACAACGACATTTTTTGTTGTAATTACAATCTACCACGAGTTCTTTCATTTGAATAAGCTACAACGAGTTAACAAAATAATATTTGTTTCCCAGAAGTAGCTGTTTGTTTCTAAACTGAAAAAAAAATTCCCTCCTATAAATGTTTTATTGTAGTAATCCGAACTGTGTTAAATATTGTTAAAAAGACATGAAAAATGGTCCTGTTGTTGCTCTACGTTTTTCCTTCCATTAACAAACTAAATGATCTGGTCCTTTTGATATTTTTCTAAATGAATTTATAATAAATTTATATATTAAGCTATACATTTAAATTGAATTAATAAAATTGAAATTAAAATAAATTATTGAACGGAATTTTCTATCGTTATTAATTTAAAATAGTTTAGTTAGTTCTGAAAATATAATCTTAAATGATTAGCAAAAACATAAACACTGTTTGCAGGAAAACCAGAAGTGAGTGATTAGTTTTATATTTTTATTTTTAAAGCAATATTTCTGAGTAAAAATACCTTGTATTTCAAAATAGATTTCGGGGCTTTGAAGTTATGTATTATTTATTAACTTTTACTTACTTTGATAAATTATGTGTGAAATGAAAGAGCAACTCAAACAGTCTATTTTTTATAAGTGTACAATGTGAGCACCATTCATCATACGGCACACATCCAGTCGTTAGAAGAGTTCATCGCATACTTTAATCAGCAAGTCTGGAGTAATTGATGTGACAACGGCTTCAATCCTGTATCTCAAGTCGGGTAGGTCAGTCGACAACAGTGGCACATACACGTGATCCTTTATAAACCCCCAAAGAAAAACAAATCGCACGGGATCAGATCAGGCGAACGTGGAAGCCACGGCAAACACACCCCATCATCTGGTTCCCGGCGACCGATCCAGAGGTCGCGGAGAATTTCATTCAACCAATCACGTACAGAGTTATGCCAATGAAGAAGCGCACCATCTTGGTGCCAAGTTAAGTTCTGTGGTTCGTATTGCAGGTGAAGAACCATAGTTGTAGCATATCAAGATAGTTCATTCCAGACACACTTGCTTCCGCGACAAAAACGGCCCTTAAACGTGCCGTCGGGACAAAAACAATCACTCAGTTTTGTTTAAAAATACACCCAGTTTATACCATCAACGCATTTTATTGTCACTTGGAAGATCACAATTGATCTTCAAATGGAACGTACGTTGAACGATAGTCACAGATTCACACTTTGCAAACTGTAAAACAGAGAAGGCTTTCTATTTGCGATCACCATCTTTGCTACTAGCGCTTCCAAACGGAAAGTACAGGAAAAAGTTTATGAATTTTAATACTGCTAAAACATTTTTGAGTTGCTCTTTTATTTCATCTACAAATAATATTCACATACGATGTACGTGTAACTTGAGAAATGTTACACAGCTTTAAAACCCCGATATCCATTTTGAAACGGTAAACTTACCGAAATCTCTACGTAAGATTAAATATTTTATAGTTTACGAGAAGGATAAACTATTGGTACAATGTTAAGAATAGATTTCAGAAATGAACGTTTGCCTTAAAGATGATGTAAAATATAAAGAACACTCTTGAGCAGATGATCGACTTTTCCGACGCCCTCACATTTGCGCAGTCAGAAGAACATTGGTTTTCATAGTACAATGCATTAAATACGTTCGATTAACTAGTATATCCTACGCACAAGCATCAAGTTCAACCACATAACCTCAATTTGAGGTTATGTAAGTAACTGAAAATAACTCAACTAATCTACATCAAAATGTTACATATACAATTACAGATACACTTCTATAGGTATATCTATGTTTCAATAAAATTTATCTAATAAAATAATAGTTTTGGAAATTTGCAAACCTCAAAATTTTCAGTCTTTTTGTAATAATTGAGCGTAACTCAAGAACGATTCAACCAATCTTTACCATATTCTCACATGCACAACTTCAGATACACTACTACTACAGTGTATCTAAATTTCATTGAAATAAATACAAAAATAGGTATTCTATATTTATATAAAAGGAAATTATACTTTATATTATAACGTAAAAGAAATTCAGTTTCACCCAAAATCCCACCGTACAACCCAAAAGTAACACCGTACTTTTCTTCGAAAAGTCTGTAAAAATTAAATATCTATTATTTAGCTTTCGATAAGATAAGTGGAAATTGTAGTGATGTCATGAGAGGAGAGGAGGCCGTATGTTATTTTGATGATAAAAAATTCTATCCCACTACACAGTTTTATCAACCTTGTAAAAGAAAAACAACAAATGTCATTTGGAAAAGAAAGATTTTATGAAAAATTGTTATACATATATTATTCCATCAAATAGTAAATAATTTTATTGAAATGTTTTATTAAAATTGGAAAATTTTTTTCGCCCGTAAATATGTTACAAACAAAAAAAAACCAAATCATAAAAAGTCGTGAAAAAAACAGAGATTTATCTTTTATCGGTTAAATAATGTGTAGTAACAGTCATGCAGTGGGCTTATTTACTACAAACGAATTATTACAAAATGTTAGTAGGGTTTGTACTAATTGCTTACTGTTTTACTATGTTTACAATATTTTCTTTTATTACATTAAATAATTGTAAATGGATAAATAAATGGAATTGGTAGTAACATTTTTTTTAAATTTACGAGCATAAAAAAGTAGGTTAAAGAGTAGGCTAGTAGGTTTAATTGAGAAGAAGCCAAGATAGGTTTAGAGTCATAAGATAGGTTTAAAGAAACGATATCGTAGTTGATCACAATAAGAGAATAAGCTTCTTCATTCTCAGCATACAGGTTTTCATAGTCTAAACCTGTGAAAAAATTATCAAGATACATTCTTCAAGGTAGATCACATCCTGATATCTTATCCTTGTATCATATCCTTAGATAAAATAGACAAATCAAATAAATAACCCCCATAGAAGGGATAGCATTAATGTCCCTCTAAAAAAACTCTTAAGATATCCGGCAACAAATTCAGGGTATTTTTACCCAGCATGAAGCAGTATATTATTGTAATTTTCAGTAATTTTTTTTCATTTAACCATCGGACTGTAATCTAGGATTCCTAAAGGAAATTTCCTTTTATATCCGTATTAATTATTAAATGTTTAAAAACTCACTCCGAGAAGGAAATTACATCATAATAAAGTTACGATGTAAATATTATAATAGATATTTATACTGAAATCGTTTAATGAATGTTGGGTACTGATAATAAATAATTCCTTGAGAATCAATAAATCAATATTATATATATATATATAATTTAAATACGTCTAAGTAACTGTATAATTTGTAAATTTCATCATATAGATTTTTGTATTGAATATTATTTAGAAATTTATAAGCTTTAAAACTTAGCAATGCTTCATATGTCTTTAGGCAGTATGTGCCCTTGTGTTATGCACGTTTCACCTATATGGTTGCATGGCGTGGTCCTAATTTAACCTTAAAACCACAACTGCAACAAATATAAATAGCGTGATATCTACAACAACAACAAGCAAAAACAAAGTACAAAATAATTACTATGGTACATAGTCTAACAGGTTTTCAAATCTGGTACACTTAATTATATTATATTCAAAATAAAATCTTTTTTTTTTTAATTTTTATAACAATATTATTATCTAAATTTTAAATCTGATTAGTCATTAAATTTATTAAAATTATAGGGTACTCAAACAAAAACTTGTTTTCTTACACACGTTTTATTATTAAAATCATTTTAATTTTTTTTTTCTTTAGTGAAAGTATCTAGTTGTATTAGATTAGATGGCCCACATATTTTTTTTTCATGTATACACTATTATACTTACACACATACACACACTTCACTGGTACACAAGTTTTGTCTTAATAGTATTAACTCCCACGTTTTCTTATTAAAAAATATTATACTCACACATTCTCAACACAATTTTTTATGTTACCTTAAAAAGATATTAGTAAAAACATAACTTTTGGGGAATTTTAATTTTTTTAAATTACGTAATAAGAGAAAATTTTCGTTTTTTATTTCTGAGTAATAAGTGTAAACCGTGACTTGATTGCAGGCTTTAAAATGCTTTAAACCGAACTGGTGAATTCCCAGTAGTTAATAACTGGAGGCTCCTGGTAGGTTGTTGGAGTACTAAACTGGCGAATTCTATACTTGACCTACAATTACGAATATTTTTTATCTTGTAGTACATACTAGTAATAAAACAGCCTAATTCCATGTTATATACACTAACAACCAAATAACTATGAATCATTGTAATAAATTATTTTGACAAATTTATTTCCTTAATTTAATAAAACATTTTAAAAATAATAAGAATAAAATTGCTGATAAAATTAATTGTATTTATAAAGTTTAATTTAAATGAGTCAATGTAAAAAATTCAGTATTATATATATTACATACATACATATATATATATATTTTTTTTTTTTTGTTATGTAAAGGTTAATTAAATAAATTCTAAAACAAAAACTTCTTAATGCTAGTTGTGAAACATTTATCAGAAACAGGATTCAGCTATTACTGATCAAAAAGCATTAAAAAATTTAGGCAAGTCTTCTAAGAAATTAAGAGTTCTCTTTTTTTTATTTTTATCATTTAACCAAATTTTTTCCTAGAATATTTCTTTCATAATAGGAAAAAAAAACAATTTAAAAATATTATCTTAGGTGTACAAAAGAACATAAAATTCGAATACTCGGAACTATGATAATGAAATAATTTTTTTTATAATAATTTTACAAAGATTTTACTGTATTAGTATTCTATGAAAAATTATTACTCAATAATTAAATCTAATTATAATTATTATACTGCTTCTTAAAAATATATTTTTACTAATAAAATTCAAATTCTATATTAAAACGTAATTCACTGATAATTTTTTACGTCTCAATTATTTTTATACGTTGCACAAAAAGGAGTGTAATGTATTTACGATGTATGTATGTTTGTTCCACCGTAGCAACTCAACAGCTGACCCGATTTAGATGTATAACACCGCGTTGAAATCCTTACATTACCGGGAGTGTCGTAGGTTATATAAGTATGTATATACTAGAAAAAAGGTAGGCCTATGGCCAGTCGCAAAAACGTTACATTTTTTGTGTTTCATTACACATGATTTCGTTAAATATTTTTGCCTACTGTAACTAAATAACGTTCATGAATTTAGCCTACTAACAACAACAAAAACTTTTACAACGAAAAGCTTAAAAATCCTTAACATTTTTAGCCGTTTCTTGAGTTGTGATTTTTAACACAGCTCTAACGGCTATTTTTTTTTTCTTTTTTATCCCCAAAACACAAATATAATTTTGAACATATCGTTCGTATAAAGAAGTATAAATTGTTCGAACCAATTAATCGTCTGTGGGCTGTGAGCTACATTCCGGCGCGCCACGTGGTACTTTCTGCGCCAGTAGCAACTAAAATAAAAATATGAGCACATATATCAAACAAACAAACAAGCCCACGCACCATCTTTTTATAGGAAATATATGTATATATATATATATATATATATATATATATATATGTGTGTGTTTAAAAAATCATATGATTTTTGAAGGCAGTTCGATCATGTGTATGTTCTTCCTTGGTATACACTGATTAAATAATTTGAAATGTTAGTTTCCTCATTTGGGTCAACACGTTATATACATTACAACCATAAATTTTCGAGGAATGAATTTTTCTCGATGATCACTTAAAAATATAAAATAATAAAAACAATTAATTTAAAAATTAAAAATCTGACCATCAAAAAAAAAACTAAAAAAAAATCTGGTGGGGCTGTGTCGGAGCGCACGGCCGTTGGTTTAACCTGAAACGTTACAGACCTTAGATGAAGTTCCTCCGAGCTACACACCGACCAACTTATCTATAGAGGTAAACGCGAGAGCTACCAGCGTATCTTTTTTGAACAAAACTGAAAATCTCTAATGGAAAATTTTAGTTCCTTCATTTGGTCAGCTGTACAGATAAACTGGTCTGTCTGTATGTCAGCAAGTTACGAGTAGTGTACTGGATTGAAATAAAAACGAGACACTGACTGCGTATTAAATTTAATTTTTATATAAAACAGACATTAAATGGTACATGATACTTATCGACTAGTAGTCGATGATAATTTTGTTCAACGTTGGTCTATGATATCAGAAGTAAAAGAGACATAAGGCATAATAAGCAGTGGTAGAGATGATCGCAAAGTCGGCGTCGTTTAATGAGCGCGCCGTACCAGCTTTGCGACGCTCCCAAAACAGCCTAGCTCGATCGACACCGGACATTGGGGCTACCTGTATGTGACCCATAACTTCCTCTTTTTAACGATACGCGTAATTTATATTTCCGGTTGGCTTTTGCGCGGGCTGAGGCTGACATATTGAATTTTATACTTAGTGTGAGGGTCAGTTGCGCTGTGCTCCCTCCCCAACAACCTGCTCACCAGTGACGCAAACTCAAAATCATATCGGCCAGCTGACCATGTGAGTTATAAAATGACGCATTTATGTCTAGGAGAGTAATAGTTAGGCAGTTATTAAGGCAGGACGATATAGACCTTTTCGTTACGCTACAAATTTCTGTTTTGGTACCCGTATGTCTCGGTGTGATTTTAAAGACGTTTCACGTCAAAAAAGAACTAATAAAAAAAAATTGAACTAAAAATATGAAAGCAAGTATCGAAATAAAGGACTAAACATCGATGTGCAGTATCTAATAAAATAAAATAATGGGTAACTAATCAACTTTCAAACAGTTTTAATTTGTTAAAATATATTTTTCATGTTATAGAAATAGCAGACATTTAAGGTTGTTTAATTATTAAGAACTCACTTAGTCATACATTATTAAGAAACTTTTGTTCTTCGATGAACATTTTTAAATGCAGTCGGGGGCTCTGAATAGTAATTATTCTATAATCTAGTGCGGAGTGTCATAGGCTTTATATATATGTATATCTACATATGTGTGTATTTAAATAAATTAAAAAAAGAAATGCTATATATACAATTTTCACCTGCACGCCTTTTAATTTCCTATATTAAAGAGCAATGTTTGTCAGCAATATTTTTTTTTTTTTGGTAATCGTGTTTTTTTTTAAATATTTAATATTTATCACTTGTTTAGGATTAGATTTATAATTAAATTTAAGGAAAATCAAAATTTGATATGCATTAATACAATTAATTAATTAATTAGTTAATAACTTTATTCAAGCCGATTTAAATTAAAAATTAAATAATGAACTAAAAATTCCATTCTGTTAAAGCTATTGAAGGTTAACCCGATTAAAAAATCATTTATTTTTTACGCAAAGGAAAATAAGGAAGTGA
This sequence comes from Lycorma delicatula, assembly GCF_047948215.1. NCBI lineage: Eukaryota > Metazoa > Arthropoda > Insecta > Hemiptera > Fulgoridae > Lycorma > Lycorma delicatula. Next base: position 369,171,222 of record NC_134455.1, on the reverse strand, counting down.
TGATATCACCATTATACATTGTAGAACTTTCTTTACTTATTGAATCGTTAGGTCGGAAATTTTAATTGGTACTGAACTAGTCTTTTTATTACAAAAACGGTTCTCTTACATCCCACTATACATTCGCTAGTAAAATAAACATTTTACGTAATCTCTCCAACAATTCATAAAAGTATGAAAAAAATTTTTTTACCTCTACTTGTAGAAATTTTAATTAAAGTTCAACTATTTTTAAGTTGAAAATTTAAATGCATCAATGCCTCATATGTAGAAGTAATCTGACAAAGTTTTATCAAAATTAATCGTGTAGTTATGGAGATATAAGGTGATTTAGAATGCGACATCGATCACACACTCGTACATACGAACCCGGAAATTCTCCATCCGGTTTTTTCGGTTCCTCGGATGTCAAAACGTAAAGATCCGGAAAAACCGCATATGACCGATGTGGACCGATTACAACCCTTCCCTTTTAGAGGTATAGCGCTAGACGGGAAAGTAAAAGAAAACCAAAACAACATTATGGATTACTAAAAACCATAATGTACTACAAAGTTTATAATAAAAGTATTATTAATTATGAAAAATACTTTGTGTCGTCGCAAAGTGGTTACGGTAAAAATATATCGTAACAAATTATTAAAGTATGTAACTAACTGTATGTCGCTTCAATATTAACAGATATTCTAGGTATTTACAGATTCAGAGGCTAGCGATCGAAATACTTCTTTTTTAAGAAAATTATAATTTGTGATATTTTATTTCTTTTGGCAACATGTAAACTGAGAACAACAACTTTTAGTGATTCTACCATATAAATTATTATATGTAGAAACAATAAATAGATTTTTTATACCTAGTTTTATGAAGGATTGTTTTTAGGTTTAAATTAATTTTTCATATGGAACGTATATATCAATATTAACTGATAAAAACCTACAGGTGATAGCGTAGCGTACAACATTAAAATAGCTTTTTCTTCCTATCATCCAACTGTCTTTACTCAGAATTATTTTAATTACTATTTTTTGAGTCTATAATGCTTTAAGTTGAATAGTTTGCTCTTGAACCCCATACTTCAACTCAATATCTAATTAATTATTAAAGTATTGATTTATATAAAAAAATCATTATTTTTGTAGGTTATATACCACTGAGATACTAAAATTTACTAGTAACTACATGAATTTTTCTTTAGTAGTTTTGTTATATGACTTATCCGTTTTAATTTACTATCTAAAATTATTCCTAAATATTTAAGTTGTATATTTTGCAAAATTCTATAATCACTTCCGTTATTATTCATAGTACAATTATAAACATGAGCCTTGATAATTGTATGTTTAATAATAAGCTTGTGATTATCTGAAATGAACCATAACCGTAGGCAAAGTTGCAATTCAAGGGTCCATTTCATAAAAGAATTAAAATCTTCCTGAAGATGCCACCGATACAAATTCCTCGGCAGACGTTTCCATCAGCGTATTTACACAACCTAGTATTACTATCACCGTCCCCACCACCTACCATAACTTACAATCCTCAATTATCAAATTAACCGATTTGCGGAAGCGCAGTCCCCGCGCTTTTCTCTAACACCGAAAGTTTCACTTAAAACCCCTTCCTATATCTTTTTCTTTTTCTTGTTTAGCCTCCGGTAACTACCGTTTAGATAATACTTCAGAGGATGAATGAGGATGATATGTATGAGTGTGAATGAAGTGTAGTCTTGTGCATTCTCAGTTCGACCATACCTGAGATGTGTGGTTAATTGAAACCCAACCACCAAAGAACACCGGAATCCACGATCTAATATTCAAGTCTGTATAAAAATAGCTGGCTTTACTAGGACTTGAACGCTGGAACTCTCGACTTCCAAATCAGCTGATTTGGGAAGACGCGTTCACCACTAGACCAACCCGGTGGTTTCCTTCCTATATCTAACTTTAATTAGACTATGCACTCAGGTGCATTTACCTGATTGAGTCTTTAAACACCAAAAATATTAGCCTAATACCAACAAAACAAGTGTAGATCGCAAAAAAGACAATTATCTTACAATTCAATTTACTCAAAGCCCTCTTGATTTACTTAAACATCAAGAAACAGATTCACAAATATAATAAGCCTCTAATGTAAATTTTCTCTCTCTGCTCTTATTCGCTTTCGGGAGCGAGGTCAATGCCTACACCCTCCCACACCACAGCTCATAGAGTTCTCCAACACATCCATCTCATCCTAACAGGGAATATCTAAGCTAACCGAGGCTCGATGCCAAAATGCCTATCTTGACGAAGTAAGCACCCAATCGGGATCCTAGCCGCCCGAGTTCTACCTATACATCTATAACAGCATCAGATCTCCTCAGCCATCCTTAGCAGGGCTAAGAATCTAAGGAAGCCAGCAAAAATTTATATTAAAATTTACAATAAAATAAATGGTTTTGATCAGTATTATTATTATTAATATTATTATTATTTTAATTATCGATTCAATTTTCATTTATCTACTTTAATTTTTTTTTAGGAAAGCTACTTTGAAATCAGTTTATGTGTAAAGTAACAACTATATTTTTACTTCGTTGTATAAAGTAAAGGAAAGTTTTGTGATCCCAAAAAATTTCAGTTTTCAGATTTCAAAGGAAATATCTATTTGACCATCCCTGAACCCTTTTGACTAGTTTTGGTGTGACGTCTGTAGTACGTACTTATGTATCTCGCATAACTCAAAAACGATTAGCCGTAGGATGTTGAAATTTTGGATTTAGGACTGTTGCAACATCTAGTTGTGCACCTCCCCTCTTGATTGCAATCTATTGGAACAAAGGTGTCCAAAAAAGCCCAAAATCCAAAAAAATGGATTTTCGACTTTTTCTTATCTGCAGTAATAAGCCCTCATTAAGAACTTTTGATTCCAGAGTTATAGCCAAATAAAATTTTAATTAATGAAATATTTGGATCTTACAAGGGGAAGGCACATTGGTTCGAATTAGACTTCATCACTTTTTTAATTTTTTTTAATTTAAGTATATTAAAAACTGAGATAAAAACACAAACCATTTAAAATATTAAAATAAAACCCCAAAAATGGTTAGTTAATTTTTAAGATTTAGTTTAGTAAAAAAATTTACCTTTAATTGTTTGTTTTATTAATAATTATTAACCTCTGATGGTAAAAAAAAAAATTACCATAAATAATAATTCAATAACAATAAAAAAAAATAAATATATGAAAAAATGTCAGAAGATTAATGCGATAAAATTTTATTACTTTTCATTTTAAAAAATTGTTAATGTGTAATTTAATAGGCGCACAAAGAAGTCATGTAGTGTCCACATTAGAATTTTTTAGAAAAGCTACTTCGTAATCAGTTTATGTGTAAAATAGCAAATATATTTGTATTAAAGAGATAAACCATTAATTTGCTTCATGAGTAAAACGTATTTAATTACTTAAAGTCCATTATATTTACCCCTAATTAGTGTATGATGAGCTTTATAATTAAATTTATTTGATAAATTTCTTATATACTTTTATCTATGATTTTCTTTACCGTTATCTAGATGGTTGATTGTTAATGGATTTGTTAATAGTATTTTTGTCTTCTTTGAATAGAAAATAAACTGATATTTATAAATTACTCGTATTTTTTTAATTAAAAAACAGTAAATGATTATGTTAGGCCAGTTTTAAAAACAATACACTCGTAATAATATAGTATCAAAAATTTAAAAAAACAATCTGAAAACACGTGTAAATATTAGTACTTGTAATTACGTGTACAGTTACATTTTTGCTGTGATACGGGTCAATAGATTAATTATCAATCCGCTTTTACTTGCCAGTTATTTTATTTAAATACCTATCATTATCACATTTTATAAATTTTAGAAAATAATATTTATTTGATGAATGATGGTGATTTTATGACCATTTATCTACTGATAAATTTATAATATTTCTATAGGTTCGTATACATAATTTTTTTACTATTTCTTTATTTTCCAAAACAATTCTTTTATGTACGAGGTGTGTTAGAAAGGTAATGAGACTGCCTTTTTACTTACCAAAGTTTTTGTTTTTTTTCAAACAACAATATTATCCCCTTCAAATTAGTTCCCTTGGGTAGCTATGCACCGGCGGAGTCGTTGTTCCCACTCCAGGTAGCAGCTCTGCAAGGCTTCAACTGGTAGGGCTTTTAACTGGTCGGTCACAGTCTTTTTAATGTTCTCCAGAATTCCAAAATGACGTCCTTTTAAGACAGATTTCAATTTCGGGAAAAGGAAAAATTCACAAGGACTCAAATCAGGTAAATAGAGGGGTTGAGGAACCGTCAAATCAATGCGTTTTGAGGTTAAAAATTCCCTGATGGGAATGGTAGTGTGACACGGGTCATTGTCATGATGAAGCATCCACTTGTCTGCAATGCCTGGTCTCACGCGAATCACTCTTTTCCTGAGCCTTTCAAGGACACCTTTGTAAAACAGTTGGTTGACAGTTTGTCCTGGAGGAACAAATTCTTTATGCACGATACCCGTACCGTCAAAAAAGCAAATCAGCACGGTTTTGATCTTTGATTTGCTCATTCGTCATTTTTTCGGTTGAGGAGATGACGGAGTACGATGACGGGTATTCGCTTTGCCGCGTTGTTTCAGGATCGTACTCAAATATCTAGGATTCACCACCTGTGGTCAAACAATTTAAGAATTCTTGGTCGTTGTCAATCCTCTCAAGAAGATCGACGCACACGTTTCTTCGATTGTCCTTCTGTTCCGTTGTGAGGTTTTTCGGCACCAATTTCGCACAAACCTTTCGTATGTCCAAATCGTCTGTCAAAATCTGATGTACGGTGAAAGTGTTTAAATTTAACTGTTCACTCATCATCCTTATTGTTAAACGACGGTCTGATCTCATAAGAACCCTCACGCGCTCAAATTTTTCGTTAGATTTTGAAGTTGAAGGTCTCCCTGAGCTAGGTTTATTTTCAACGTGTTCTCGGCCTTCCAAAAATGATTTGTGCCGGCGGAAAACTTGTGTTCTTCATAATAAATGTTCCCCATAGGCCTGTTTCAACTTTTCAAAGGTCACACTCGCGGATTTCCCAAGTTTACCACATAACTTGATTGCACAACGTTGCTCTAAATTCCGAAGCTCCATTTTCGTAACACAAAAACAACTTCACTGATAGTGCTGTCAAAAATAATGTGTTGGCTGAACGGAGTTGAAACTCGTACTGAGCATGTGGAAGGGATAAACAAACCGGTCTAGCACAGACCGGTAGACACAGTGTTGCCAGATCACCCGCAGTGTTATCAATCTCATTACTTTTCTCACACACCTCGTATGATAGTTATCTATTATTTATTTGGATTTATTTTTCATTTGCATGACTTTCCCGGCCAAGCCAATCAAGTATAACTTGATCATCCTTCTTGTCGGACGCAAATTCGGAACCTCCTCAAAGTTCTCCATGGCATTCTCTAAATTTCATTCGACACAGCTTCAATTTCTTGACGAATGGAAATTTTCAGGTCTTAGATTATATGTGGCTTGTTCACGTACATTCATGATTTGATTCAATACCCTCCACTCTCCATTAAGTACTACCGGTTTAAAAATTATGCGTTTTCTCTGCTCCACTCTGTATATAGATTAAGCTTAAAAAATTAGCATAAGTAAAAAGGTTTTCCCTAGCCACTTGAATAACACTAAAATAAAAAAATTAAAATTTTCAAAAGCCCTTTCTTTATTTTAGGTCCGGGTCTATAATTTAAAAAAATTGTAAACATTCTTTGATAGCTTAATTTATGAAGTATCAACTTTCAAAAAAATCATTGGAAAATATTTAAACCGAAGGGAGGTAGAGCAAAAGAACAAAAAAATATATTCCAATTTTAAGAGATGTGAAGTGATTTATTGAAAAAAGTTTTTTTTTTATATATGCAGTATAGGTAACACATCTGATTTAATAAATTTTTCTCTAAGAAAAAAATTGAAATTGTTTTTTCGCGATATCACCCACCTCCTTAACGAATTAAAAAAAAAGGGTTAATATGATCAATATACAGAAATATTTGTGAAATTTGTTTAAAATCGATCAATTCTGAGATATAACACCTAAAGCATTGGGATTTACATAGGCACATACGAGTGCATACCCAAATATGAATATGTTAACCTTTTTGGTCTAGATGAACTTATTGGATCTTAAAATATGAAGATTTGCAAAAAAAACCTAATACCCAACTTTTTTGACATGAGCATCATACTTAATTTTTAATATCGTAGTTATTCTAGCTATATTCGCCGGTAATTATTATATTTAAAAAACTACATTTTTATGGGTAGTATTATTTTAAACAAATTTTAATGTTTATTTAACATTTTTATATATTTTGCAAAATTTAAATATGAAAGTTTTAATTTATACGGTGCAGATATACATCTAAAAATAAATAGAACAATTATTTTTAAATGTAATAATAGATATTAAAATTCTCTCTCTGCTCTCTTCTCATTTGTATCTATGATCTTTTATACAAACAAAAATCAAACTGGGTTTATTAAAATAAAGTAATTTTAACTTTTAATTAAATAAAAACAAAGCTGAATTAAATATAACTTAGTTAATGAGAAGAGTTGGTTTCATTCTGAACACAATACTGACAGCTTCTGTATTAATAAAATTACTGATACTGTTCAGAAATACAGAATGATTTACCAGGTTATGCAGATACTTTGGTAGCTCATTTTAAATGTAAAAATAAAGAAAAAACTACAAATAAATATAGTTCCGGAAACGCTTCGTTAACGAGTTACGACTGGCGAAAAATTTCGCTTACATTTCATCTTTTCCCGTGAAATTTGAAGGCATACAGAAATTCTTGAGACGCAAAAATGTAAGCTAATTTGATGGTTTCGTATGAAATTCAGCCTGAGAAATTTAAAAACATCAGTCTAAGAACTGTAATCTTTATGGTTTTTTTATAAAACTAGCGAAAAACGCAAAATACGTGAGTCGAAAAACGCATTTTTTACGTTTGACTTCTGATAACTTTGTTAAATTGCCAATAAAGCGATAAAACTGATTAATAAAACGTTTAGGGGATTTAATTCTTAACAGAATAGTATAAATAAAGTAAACAGAAAGCGAGCTGTATCATGCAGGATTAAACGGATCATATTAACAATTGATTTATTTTTTTATTTTTTTGAGACTTGATACAAAAAAGCTAATAAACGGGAGGAAGAAGATTCGATAAAAACTATTACACTACGCTTATTATTAACCAAAAGATATTATATTTTTTCGAAATAAATTTGTTATAATTTGCTCTTTAGATATTTAAAAAACACAATTAAATTTATACAAAGTATCTGCAAGTTTTCGAACCCGCAGTAGATAATAACAAGAAAATTTGCCGTAACTTTATAGAAATAAAGTACACTATTTTTACTGTTGACCACCTGTTAGTATTGCCAACCTATAAAATATTTTTTTTTTTAATATTTCCAAAATAAAATATATTTTAATTTAGTTTTTTACGTAATTTTTCGTTTTACCTGCGTATATTATTAAATATACATAGATAAAATATTTTCTTTACATTAAAAGGTTTTTCTTTCCATTTTTCGTCTGTTTTGCTTCAATAAAATTCTGATTTTTAAATGTTTTTATTTATTTCTTTGTCTATATTTACATTTGTATTCTCAGAATTAAATTCTCTACCAATTTTTTTACTAAATCTTTCGCATTTATTATTAATTTAACAAGGCTTTACCGTAAACCTAAAAAACTTATTTTTCGACACCGAAGTTTGTGTTTTACGTCGGATATCTTAAAATGTTGGAGAGTTTTTGTCTTATAACTGGAGTTATAGCTCTCAAAACTGTTTATCCTATTTCGTAGCTCAAATTACATAAAAACCACCAACTTTACTCCTTAATTTGGATCCCAAAAACCACAGTAGGGTTTCTTTTTATTAGAAGAGCTGAAATCCGGGTGAAATTTTTCGCTAACCGTAACTCGAAAATAAAGCGTTTCCAAACCTATGTTTATATGAACTTTTTTCATTATTTTCATCAGTAGAACATGCCTTGGAAGTTACTTAGTAATGAGTATAAGACGTAATAATTTCATATTTGTACAAGTAGACTGGACAACCGTAATCTAGATAGCATTTAGCCTAGGAACTCCTGGTGAGGTGTACTAGTACAAGAATTTAGCTATAGGTAACAAATTTTTCCTTCCTTAAAAGAATATACTACTACAAAAAATCTATAAAAATAAATTTATTTATTTTTACATTTTTAATTCTTTTAAATTTAAATTTTTACGAATTTTTAATTTGTAAAAATTTATTTATCCACGTAAAGAGTCATTCTAACGATGATTATTTTTGATAGAGTATTATAAAAAACCTGAATTTTTCAAAAATAGTTTGTAAATTTTTTTTTAAATGTGTTTTAAGTAATATTATTATCTTAAACATTTCAATTTTAATATTGTAACTCATAAGAAACTAGAAACTATTACAATACGGACGTAGCCACTTAGACTTAAAATTTTACCTTTTGACAAATTTTAACAAAATGACGGTCAATTGTTTATATATATATATATATATATATATATATATATATATATATATATATATATATATATATATATATATATATATATTCAAAATTTAATTATGTAAAATTATATTATAGTTTTATAAACATATATAAAACTATACTATAATTTAGTTATTTAGTTGTAATTTAGTTGTGTCATAATTATCCTCTTAAAGATGGCAGAATAGCCGAAAGTGTTGGAGGAAATCAAATTGGAATTTGGTAAGCTGTTTTAAAATTATACATAATAATATTATAGTTTTTAATGAAAATTTCATGAAAAAAAGGTATTTTCGTTTAAAATCTGTAATTATTACAGATTTTTTCAATTTGGTAGATTATATGGAAAAATCTATCTCTCTATATAATGAATGTTGAATTTGATCAACGTATTTGTTACACGAAAGATTGCAACTACTTGCATTCGTTACCATTCATCTCCGTACTCAGACTGAAAACCGCTAATTCATTAATGAAACCGCTCTCGAAATTCTGCGGTTTTTACTTTAAAAGCAATATCTTTCATAAAAATTCAATTAAATGTTTTGGTTAAAATTTTTCAACGATCTTGTTTGTGTTAATAAACTGCGTTCCCATATAATCAGGGACATTAAGATTAGACGTAATAATTAAATTATTACAAACGCACCGGTTTAGTCTAGTGAACGCGCCTTTACAAATTAGCTGAACTGGAAGTCGAGAGTTCCAGGGTTCAAGTCCTAGTAAAGTCAGTTATTTTTACACGGATTTGAATACTAGATTGTGGATACCGGTGTTCTTTGGTGGTTGTGTTTCAATTAACCACACATCTCAGGAATGGTCGACCTGAGACTGTACAAGACTACACTTCACTTACACTCGTACATATCATCCTCTGAAGTATTATCTGAAAGGTAATTACCGTAGGCTAAACAGAAAAAACAAAGAATTAAATTATTACGTAACCATTTATTTAAACCATTATTTTTTTTTTAGCATCCCGTAAATGTTTAAAATCAAAAAAAGTATTAGTTTAAAAACATTCTGCTGAATCCCTTTTCTTGTTAACACAGAGAAACTGGACAAAATTTATTGTTGAAAAAAATTATTTTACAAAAAAAGAAGTATAATAAAAAATGTACATGTATATTAACTAGCTGGCTTCGGTCGCTCTATGTGGGTACTTGCGTTTTACGTTGCAGTCAATTTTTTATTTATTTCATGTATTTTAGTCAAGCAACGGATCGCATCGCACATAAGGCAACAGTGGCACTGACTTTATTGGTTGCGACGCTGTGCCGTATCCCGTCGCACCCTTAAAAACTCGAAAGTAAAAAAAAAAATAACAGAAAATTGTTTTTAGATATTTATCTGAAGTGTATTTTCAAACCAAAATGTAGTGATTAATTTAGTATAGTCGTGAATGGGGAAAATTTTCAATCATTGTTAAAAATTTTTTACCTTCTTTATCTCTTTCGAGGTTAAATTTCGAAAAATTTTAAAATAAGTTTTTAAATATTCTACATAGTCACATTTACATAGATAGATATCTACATTTGTTACCGAGAAATTCAAAATATTGTCGGGTTTCAAAAATTCATTTTAATCCTTTAAACTCAGAATTTCAAAAAATCCGTTCTTAGTACACACCATCAGAAGAACGTGTATACAAATTTTCAGTAATTTATTCTCAGTAGTTTTTGCTAGGCGTTAATTATGAAACACTTATAACTTAATAAATATATGTCGATTTTATTTTTTTAAATAATTTTTAAATCTCTTCAAAATATAATAAATATATACTGAAAAGTGTGTTCAGTAAATATATGAACCATTCGCCGCTTTGTATGGAGTATTTGCCCAGGGGTTGATGTGTGAATCATGCTGGGGGAGATTGCTGATTACACATTGTATCCTACATAACGAACGCTGGAAGTGCCAGAGTAAATGATAAAAATATTTTTGACTAGAAAAGTGAGCTCTTTCCGCTTTAGCTAGACCCGTTACAAAAATAAAGTTCTAATTTCCAGTTCCTTTTATCATATCTTATGATGGAATAACGAAATTTTATTTATTCGTTGATTTTTAGAATGACATTGAGTTGTCAAAAATTATTATAAAATTTACTAAGCGATATCTGTCGTCAAATTTATAATCAATATAACTATAATCATTAAATTAAATTTAACAAAAGAGATAAACAAATCTTTTAGAACAATATTACCTTAATTTCCTTTTTCACTGTTTATTACCATTTTTTAAATACGTTTTTGTAGTTTAACATTATAAATGTATTTTAACCCAGTTATATTTCAATGAAAAAAATTTTAAAAACATATCCTAATTAAATACTCAGACGATCCGTCTCGTATAGGAAATTTAAAACTATGTAGTATTCAGGGAAGTTATATGAATACAAAGATTATATACAATTTAGAATAGATTGCATTATATAAAATAAAATAATGAAAACATTATTTTCCATCATATTATACGCTAAGTTGGTCTTCAAATTCCATACGATAAACTAGAATAGTTTTCAAATAATAAAAGTAGAATCCAAACAATGAAAATTTCAATTTAGGTAAAATAATTATTCCGAATGTTTTAAAAAAAGTTGGGAAACGCTAGTAGATAGAATTGTTTTATCATTTTACAAGAAAAAATCTTATTAAAAAACGCGTAAATAACATCGAAGTTTTATTACGAACGTTGTAAATTGTGGAAGCCTTCCGGAATTTGTTAGAAAAAATCTAGTAAAAGTTGAAAAAAGTGTTAAGAATAATCTACGCTCCAAAACTGGAAGGTAATATTTATAAATTAAGAAAATCAGAAGAAATTTACCATAATTTAGAAAGAATATACCATGTAATGAGAAAAAGACGACTCAAATTCTATTTTCACTTACTTAGAATTGATGAAACTAGCATTAACAAAAAAAACTTATCTTTTTTTGGAAAAAAGGAAAACTAAAATTAACTTGTTCAAGGAAATTGAAAAAGGTTTAAAGATACTAAATATATCCAAAAAATAAATTCTATAGTCAGTCTTTTAGAAAAACAATCTATGGCTTTAAATATTTTCAGGAAAACAGAAAAGGAAACATAATGGATAGACACAAGAAAGGAGAGAAAAATTAAGGAAAACAACGAAAGAATTTTGAAAAAGAAAGGATTATGGATATGTAACCCTTAGGAGCTTCAATCGCAAAAAAAATTTCGCAATTTAGTAAATTTAGTTGCAACTATTCTTCAACTAGTGAACAATAAGCAACCCCCCTTCCATAATCACGATGAGATGAGGATGATATGTACGACATCTAAATTAGGTGAAGTAGTCTTTGTACAGACTCAGGCCGACCATTACTGACAATTGTGGTTAATTGAACCCCAAACACTAAATTACACCGGTATCCACTGTCTAGTATTCAAATCCGTATAAAAGTACGAATGTTTACTAGGATTTGAACCTCAGAATCTTCCACTTGTAAAATCATCTGTGAAACAAGTGTTTTCTGAATACGTATTTACCACTAGATACCCATCCCGTGGGCTGGTCTAGAAGTTTAACGGAAATAATTTTATTTTACAACTGCCAAAATAGTTTACTACTTGCAGATGATATATGGATAATACAAGAATCGGAAGACGATCTGCAGAGATCTGTTTATACGCTGAATGAATTATGCTAGGCTTATAATCTTACAATTTCTGTTAGCAAAACAAAGAGTATGATATTCAGGGGTAAGCGCCCGGGTTGGTTCAAAGATACTACTGGAAATATAGTACTTGAACAAGAGCCTCACAGCAATTATTTGGGATGTGTATCAGCTTTGATGTAGGTAACAAATTAAATAAATTCCAAGTTATTTGTAATAACATAAGATGGACGTTAATTAACTGAGGTAGTAAAGGGACACAATTAAAATTTTATAAGATTATGGCCACTCCAGTTCTTTTTGGAAGCGAATCATGGGTTATCACAAAAAGAAGAAAGTAAATACAGGCAACGGAGATAAAGGTTTTAAGGGGCTGAAGGGCGTCACGCGGTTAGATCGGATACGGAATGAAGAAATAAGAACCGTATTGGATATTTATAGCTTGAATGAAAGAATGACAGATTACCACACTCGATGGAAGCAACACCTGGAGAGAACGTCTGATAATAGGATACCCATACAAGTACAAAATATCAGCCACGCGGAGGTAGAGACATTGGAAGACAACGTAAAAGATAGCAATAGCACATTTTGAGTTCGGAATATGCATAAGCCTAATCCTTGTGTTTAAGAAGAAAGTTTTACTTTTAATTACATTTAGTCTTTTAAAATACAATTTGTAGGTAAATGGATAGATATTTAAGGGAAGTCGTCATGCGTACAGCTCCTTCTACGAGTATATATCAATTATTAGATCAATCACTAACCTACTGGATTGGCTTAGTAGTGAACTCGTCATCACAAATCAACTGATTTCGCAGTCGAGAGTTCTAAGGTTCAAATTCTAATAAAGACGTATTTTTATACGGATTTGAATACTAGATCGTGGATACCGGCGTTGTTTGGCGGTAGAGTTTCAATTAACCACACATCTCAATAATGGACGATCTGAGACTGTACAAGACTACACTTCATTTACATTCATTCATTTCATCCTCTGAAGTAATACCTTACAGTGGTTTCGGAGGCTAAACAGAAAAGAAAGATCAACCATTGGGCAGTTTATTAAACTACGCTATACGTACATCTTGCTATGTCCATCTCTTTAACGATTCGACTAACAGACTCTATGTCATTGGTGAAAAATATTACAATAATTTTATCGATATGGATTTAATATTGATTGGTTTCCAAATATATATTTTTATTATTTTTTGTAATTAACTGATAAAGTATTGCCGTTTGCGCAGATTTAAATGAAAGTATATATTTATTTTTAACAAAATTATTGCAAGGTATAAAAAAGATGTTCCTGCATGTATACAGTGCTATATACGGTTCGTTTGGTGTTTGAAATTTATAAATAAATGATTATTAGTATTTTTAATTATTTAAATAAACTAATCTGTATTAGCCTTGATATATTTTAAGAATAAAAAAATTTTTTAATTTAAAGATATTTTTATTATGTATATAACGTTACTGTAGTTTATATAGAAAAATATGTAGAATGTTTATTCATAAAGGTTCATTTGTAAATTACTATATTTAAAAAGAAAAAAAATCCTGATTAAAATCATGTGTTATGACCTGAATCTGCTGTCAGTGTTAAAAAGATTCATTTATTCTGATATTCTAGGAAATATTTTAGTATTTAATAAATTACCATGAATCTTATATCTTAAAATAATATCATAATGCAAAAAATGTCATTAAAAATCAGTATTATGAAATTTATATTATTAAGCTTATAGTAGTAATAATAATAATTTTATTATTATTTATTTGATTTATAGAATTAAGTTTCATTTTTTTTAACAATAATTCTTGTAACTAATTTTACTGATAAAATTTCAAGAAGTTCTCTTTCTGTATTGTCTATTTTTTAACATGATAAATTTCTTTAATCAATTGTTCAAGAGTATTTTAAGTACATTTATTACATCTAATTATTATAATATATACATATGTATATATTTTGTATATCTTTAAAAATATTTTTTGTGTTGAATATTAAATTGAATTATATCTACGAATAAATACTTTTCCTTATAACCTGAATCCAAAAAATATTAATATATAAATCATGATTTAATATATATATATATATATATATATATCAATCTCACAGAATTTTTTTTCTCGTTTTAAGAATCCAAACCAGTTAAAAAGCAATCATCATCATATAATAATCGAAAAAGTACAAAATTAAAAAAAAATAAAAATTGTTAAAAAAATCATTGGATAGAACGCAACCCTTTACACTAATTAAAATTTAAAAAATATCTGCTTTTTCAGTCAGGTGACTTTCTTAGGTTTATTTTACAACAGTTTTTTGCCAGTAAAATTAATTTCATTTACAATCAGTCCCAATTAACTTGGACCATAAATAAATTTGATTACAATAAACAAATTGTATGCAAATAAAGGTCTCTATTGAAATCTCTCAAGAATCATAAATGTATGTATACGTATGCAAAAGTAAAGTTGTAGAATTTTCCGGATTTACCTTCAGTTTCCATTCATTATAATTATATTCAACACAGTCTGCAGCAATTAGAAGCTCCGATAAGGTCAGTACCCACGCCGGCCTCCGTGGTCCGAGCGGTAGCGTCCCAGCCTTTCGTCGTCCCAGGCATGGCATTTTCACACGATATAAAATTGTCATTTCATCTCATCATTTAAAGCAATGTCTAACGTTGGTCCTGGAGGCTAAAAAAAAAATAAGTATCTGAAATCCGTATCCGCTGTGAAGATCGAAAATAAAGCAGGTCCTAGAACTGACTCTTAAGGAACACCCGACTCGGTATCAAAGAATACCGACAGGTCCTGGATTGTACCTCAATTGAGAGAAACGTCTATCTAAGTAGCTTTATATGATCAAATAATACGGCTAGGAAGGTTCCTTTTTCACTGTCTAAGTGAAAAAGCCAGACCTTATCAAAGGTTTGCTGGACGTCTAGAAAAACAGCTGAGCAATACATCTTCTCTTCTAAGCACTTGCTGATAAAATTCATAATCCGTAGTATTTGTTCGATCGTCGAGTGACAACTTTGACGCCGAACGGATGGTCCGGAATAACACGTTCCTCTTCCAGCTTATCGGTCTGCGTAAGAGTTTTTAAAAAACTTATTTTAATGATATTAACGAAAATATTAGTGTAAAAAAAATGTATTAATAAAAAAAAAGTGAAATTGATTTTCTTTAAATACTTTTGTTATCGTCGCTCACCTCTCCCTTTCCTTCCAATATTTTTAATCCTTTCGCTGTTCTTTTTACTGAATTCTTTTATTATCTTTTTTTTTGTTTTGGAACTTCTTTTTCGTCAAAATCCTTCATTCGTAAGACTTGTTTTTAATTTCTATGATTAATTTCCGATTTTTTAAGTCTAGAATTTTCGTTCCTGCTTTATTGAAGTCCAATATACACTTTTATTTTTTCTTTTTAGAAAATAGAGAAGGATTTTCTTTGGAAATTATATTATGACTCATCCTTAGTTTAATCAACAAAAAAAATTGGATGGAATAGTGCAAATTTCCAGCCTCCGTGACGCGAGTGGTAGCGGCTCAGCCCTTCACACCCGGAGGTCCTGGGTTCGAATCCCAGTCAGGTATGACATTTTTCATACGCTACAAATTCCCATTCGGACTAAATGATCGTAGTAATCGATGCCCGCACACCTCATTACTAAAAAATAAGTGCCAACATACATATGACACTCATTATGCATAAATAAGGTTAAAAATTTTATATAAGTTTAGATAAGATCATTCCAGAAATTCAATTGTTTTTTAATAATAATAAATATTATGATTTATTTATATATTTTTATTGAGGGCTTGCAAAAATAAATTTAACTCATTGCGAGAAAATTTATTTTTTTAAATGTTAAAAAAAGGTCGTTTGATAAAAATAATTCTGAAATCAATTAACTTTAATTAAATGTTATTACAATAGCAATCATATCTACCCAGTTATACTCAATTACATGAATTTTTACGATAAAAACTTTCAAAATGAATGCCGTAATAAAATAAATTTAAAAAATCAGTACTGAGATATATTTTAAAATATGCTCTTATTCAACAAAATCTGTTTGCTCATTCAAATATGATTTGTATAAGAATGAATGATAGGGGGAAATGTGGAGAGAAAAAAAATAAGAAAAGAAAATACTGCCGATTTCAAATTTTCTTTTTTTCTGTTTAACTGAAGCAAGCATGATGAATTTTATTTATACTATAGCCAGCCTACCTACATTCGCCTCATTACTGTTATAAAAGCATTACGTCAATAGGTGGTAGGTACCCTTAATTTAGAATGAGACGCTCTAAAAAACCTGTATCATTCTTGGTTTAGGCCTAAATAAGAAGCTTACACTTATCAGCATTAGCTTTCCACTTCTTTACGAATATTTTTCTTCTCTTTTTTTTTTAGTTAATGCAGTAATATTTTCTGTGGGTTCATGAATACATAAGTAATTAGCATTTCCTAGTTGAAAAATCAACGAAAAATAATTAATTTAAAAAAATAAGTTTGTATGAGAAGTAATTTTTAAATTGGAAAAAACATAAAACCTTTTTCTGATTTAAAAGAAAAATTTTGATAATCGTTAAGAAAAAATTAAAAATAAATTTAATTTTCAAGATTAATCTTCATCCTTTTTGTATTGAATAAAATATAGAAATTTTTTAAATATTAATTAAAGTTATCTATTGTATTGTATCACAATAAAAAAAAAATCACGACAGAAAACATATAACTGTTAAAACTGATTTGCTACATTTATTATTTTACATAAGAGAGGAGATTGTAAAGAATTTGTCAGAGAATCCCTGTGGGTTAGTTGACGTTACAGAGTACTAAACCAAGACGTCAGTTGTTGAGTTGTGATTGAACGTTCTTCATCTCGTTTACCGGAATCGATAGTTGCGGGGAACGTAATGGTTCTTTCGGTCAAAGGGACGCATTTTTCTCAATGAAGACGTCTTTCGTGAAGCTGATATATATACTTATTTAATGAAACACAAGTTTTCTGAAAAGTGAACTGAAGCCTACAAATCATGCCAAAAGACTATTATTAATTAATTATTGTCAATGGTTTAAACTTTTTATAGACAAAAACTCCATAGATATCCTCGACATTAGGTTTTTTACAGATGAAGCGTGGTCTCATCTGGGAAAGTGTATTAACAAAACACACCACTGTTGGCGTCAACTAACACCCATGAATTACACGAAGCAAAAATTGGAATCTAGATCAATGCGCGTAGAACGCGCATTGTGGATCTAATCTTTTTTGATAATATACTGAGTTGGTTGGTTGGTTTGAGATATATATTTTGTTTTTTTCCGTAGGGGAAGGAAAAAGCTCTGCCAGCCGCCGCCAGGCCCGCTCTGCCTGCAAGTGCAGGGCTCTCACCCGCTAAAAAACCTCCCCCTCTAGACAGGCAGGGGCCAGACCTAACCCACATGGTATGTACACAATCACCCCCGAGCGCTCTTATCACCGAATTAGAATAGCCAGAGCGACGTCCCCAGGGGATCATCGGCGAGGAGCCCCCCGCCGCCCACCCACTAAAGCTGGCCGCCCACAGCCATCCGGCATCGATCGCTCCGCCTCAGGTCAACTTCAGACTTCCAGCCTCCGTGCCCTTTTCCTCAAATTATGCCTTGTTGCCTTGTCTCAAATTATGGCTGACACTGCAGTCTTTAATCTCGTTCAAGCAGCTCTGTCACTCAACATCACACGTATGGTTTGATATATTAATATATCTCTGTCATATGTGTACTATAATTTGAAAAAAAATATCATTAAAGAAGGATAAAAGTAGGCCATCATCTTGAATAATTTTGCTTTCACATAAACATTGATGCAACTGTCAGTAACTCTGTAATGTTTCTTAATGAAATTTTCGAATACTTACGATAAGTACTAACTTATTACAGCCCTTAAATTTGACCCTTATTAAATAGAAGACAAAATTGATTATTATAGTATCAATATTAAGTTTACAGTTAGTTAGATCGTCGAGTAATAGCAATATATTTTGTTCCATGTTAATTTTTTGTCAAAATATAATTTTAAAAAGAGTATATAATCACATCGTAATGTATCTGTTAAGATAAAATATAAAAACTGTATTTACAAAATAATTAGGGGGTCCTAAATTTGATTTTCAGGTATTACACCTTTACAAACGTTAATCTATATATATATATATATATACATACGAGTATAATAAATACATTTGTGGAAAATATATAATATTTTCTTTATTTTATCATTACTTAATATTTTATTACACTGTAAGTTGTATTCATTCTGATAATCAAAGTAGTTTCACATGAAACTCAAGATGACGATAAGCCTGGGAACTTAAAAGAAAACAATAAAATATATTTCTATATCTATCCCAGACTGCATTAACTCACGTTTTTTTAAAGTCTCTTTGCGTCATTTACGTTATTTTCGTTTTATTTTTTATGAAGGTTTTTCGCGTTTACGTATTTTAAACGAATTTTTTTTTACAAGGAAAGCGTTATTTTATTATTTTTCAGATATACACATAAATAAATATTTGTTTGTTTATCTGTATGCGTTCCTATACCATTCATCCGATTGCGATGAAATTTTGGTGAACTATGCTCACGCCCGAAAAGGTTTCTGAATTAGTTTGGACCCGCTAGGTGGCGCTGGGGGTCGAGATATTTCGAAAAATTGTATTTATACTTCGATTAGGCTCATATTCAGAATATGTGTTACTTACATGGAAAGAAAAACCTCTGCAAAAAATGGACGTGCTAAATGGCGCTGGAATTGAATATATGGAAAAATTGCATTTATGAGCCGATTTGGCCCATATTCAAAATATATATTAGTTACGTAAAAAGAAATATTTTTGATAAACATGGACCGGCTAGTTGGCGCAGGTGTAAAGATATTTACGAAAGAAATACACAAACAGACTTCCTTCTTCTATTTACATAAAAAGAAATGTTCGCATGTGTGTCCGCTATAGACTAAAAAACTACTGAACCAATTTACATACGGGTTTTTGCAAAATGCTCCGCATTGTCCGAAGAAGGTTTAAAGCTATTGAAATCCTCGATATGATCAGTAGAAAGAAAGTTAGAGGTATTTTGAACCGACTACTGTGTTTAGAAAGTAGTTTGAATTAAATCCGTTAGGTAGTGCTATTATTTTGACAATCGGATTTATTTACATTTTGACTTCTATAAAATGAAAGGTTAAATTTTGTGAAGTTACGTAATGTTCAGTGTTTTAATGTTTTATCAAACTTTCAATTGTGCTTATTTAATCTATGTACATACTCAAATCTACCGGCTCTGCTAATTTTAAATAAAAATAAAATTAATAAATATAAAATTAAAAAATAGTAAAAGAATAAAGAGAAAACTAAACAAAAAAAAAGTTATATTCTTTATAGAATTATGATTATAATTTATAAAACCGCTTACTAACAATTATCAGTAGTAATACACGTTCTAGCGCTTTCAGAAAGTTATTTCCATCTTCAGTGAAGTACGGTAGTTAGTTATGTATGTAATAATATTTACTTCCCGTATTAAGTCATATAAATAAAATAATACTAGTATATATATAAAACATTGATCGTCAAAATTAAAAAAATTAAGTCATACAAAATTCCTCTTTTCATTATGGTGGTCTCAATTGCTGTTTTTGTTGGGAGGGAATCAGTTTGACCAACATAGGAATCAACAATTATCATTTAAAATTTGTTGGAATAGAATGTCATTATCAAATTTTATTTTATATTTGCTCGTTTACCAATTTGCTGATATTTTAATATATCAGAAATTTATATTTCATAATATTAATCTAAATTGTTCATTAACATCATTAATTGCTAGTTCTATATAAAGATTAAAAAATAACGGTGGTAGGGAACACCTTGTCGAACTCCCAAAAAATATTACTTTTTCCGTTAAATAAAGTAAAAAACAATAAAAAACTAAGAATTAAATTCACTGAGAAACTCTACGTATACAACTCAATAAACAATAAACTGAGTCAGATGACCAACCAGCAATATAATGAAATAAACCCCAAATCCAGAATAAAAAAAAATCCTTTCGGCACTCCGTAAGGCGGAGGTAGATGTCACCAATACTAAGTAGGAAATAAAAAAGATTTCCTCCTTAAAATTAAGAAAAATTTCAAATTTACTCAATATGACAATGGTTGCATGTGAAAAATGTTTCAGATGTTTAGGATACGACAAGTTCCATCTTCTTACAATTCCAGCAATATTTTGGCCATCCCTTGCCGTAAGGGTTGATCATATAAAAATTTTTTCCAGACAAGAGTTTTAGGTAATGTTTAGAGGACTATGGACCATTTTAAAGCGATTCGATACTGTGCCTATTAAGGGAGGTATGATTCTTTTTTGTTTTCGAAACCCCATTTTCTCAACCCCCTGCGCCAGTAGTTGGTAATATAAAAAAAATTTACTTCAATATGTTTTAGGCCCTTATTCAAAGAATAGTAGGAACTTTAAATGAATTTGATCTTTCACTTAATAAGAAAGTTATAGCAATATTTTGTTTTTTCGAAAAAGCCTCCCCCCAATTCCTCCCACATGGTCCGATTTTACCCATTAATGGACTCGACCGAGATTTTGGGTTGTTATATTTTATGTATAAAATTGAAAGTGATTGTCGCAAAATTATGACAGTTATCGTGTCTACGAGAAAGTGAAATATATATATATATATATAATCTTTTGAGCTGATGATGGATTTGGGGTATGGGGGAATTTGAAACGCGAAGGTATGCCGAAATTTTCCGGGATTCGAATCATGGTACCCTTACAATAAGTAGCTTTCTTATGAAATCTACCTAATAATTGTTTTTATCAGAATTATTGTAATAATTTGTTGATAAAAAAATAAATACTTTATTCAGATTATAACATAAAGAGAATATAATAAATGATTGTAATTACATGAATAAAAAAAATATATGTAAAAGCCCCAAATATTTTCATGAAAAGATGAAGGAAACCTATGCAAAACTTTGTTCTGAATAATATTATCAGGTACAAGAATAATTAATTCAAAAATATAATCGGTTATAGTTCGTATTATGTACAAAAATAATATTTAAATGAAACAATTATTATGTAATAATTTGGAGATGATAAACAAATAAAATCGCTCAAGAGTAAAATAACGCTTTTGAAGATTTCATTTTATAAATACTGAGTATTTGTTTACGTGTTGATTAAAGGAGAATGTAGAAAATTCAGGAAAAAATTCATCTGCTTGGCGATAGGTCCCTTACTCCATCGCTGTCTCCAACCATTTCTATCCCAAGCTTTCTCCTTCGTCTCTTGGTAGTTTCCAAGCTTCACCTCATTTGTTAATTTCATCCTTCTCTTTCTTCGATTGACATATCCATTTACAATTGTCAAGATTCTACTTCCTTTAACCACATGTCCTAATCAGTTCCCTTATTTTTGTGTACTTCCCGTGTAAGTACTTTATCTTCTTTAATGCTGTTCATTATTTCTTTATTCGTCACTTTATCCGTCCATTTTACTTTCTTCATACCCAGATCTCAAAAGTCTCAATCTCACTCCCCCTCCTACTACCTTCGTCAATGCTTCACTTTCATACAACAAGAAATCCATACATAGCATTTCACTAACCTCTTCCTTTATTCTAAGTTTACATAGTACTTCCCTCTTTTTTATATATATTTTTTTTATTTTTACTACATAGTAATTCCCCCTTTAACTGAATGCTTCCTTTCCAATCGCTATCCTTCCTTTTATTCCCATTGCGCTCTTTCAGTCCTTTGTCACATAGTCCCCAAGTACCTCTAATTTTTTTTTTTTAATTTTTCTATTCCATCTTCACCTGTCCTTACCACCAATGTTTTTTTTTGTTTTTTATTTTAAATAATTATTTTTTATTTTAATTTTGTTTTTCTCATTTTTCCAAAGTAATGGAAAGTAATTTTAGCAGGTAAATATTATTTAAAAACTCAAGAGTAATATTATATTCCTAAAACAACGCTTTTAATTGAATTTTAAGTAAACTTAATTCAATATTTTAGGTATATATAATTTTTTTTAAATAAAAAAGTAATTAAATAGATAAAATACGTGTTATACATTATTTTGTGCTTCACATAGGCGAAACTATTTTTCGGATATACGAAAATAACTCTGTTGTCTTTTTGCTATAAGTTATTATTATTATTTTTGGATATTGGGAGCTTTTTATTTAGCAATGGTTATTCTTATATATACGAGTACATACAAACGCACGATGAAAATATTAGATTTTATAAGAAAGCTACCTATTGTAATGGGTACCATGATTCGACTTGCGGAAAATTTCGACATATCTTAGCGTTTCACATCCCCAGACCCCAAAACCACCGCCAGTTCAAAAGTTTATATATATATATATATATATATATATATATATATATATATATATATATATATATGTGTGTGTGTGTATGTATGTATATTTATTTATTTAACTTTCTTGTGGACACGATAACTGCCGTAATTTTGCGCCAATCACTTTTAAATTGTTCCTTAAAGATAACTCGTTCCAAGATCTCGGTCGAGTTTGTTAACAGCCAAAATCGGACAATGGTGGTAGAAACGGGTGGGCTTTTACGAAAAAAAACCAACAAATAATCGCTGTAACTTTCCTATTAAGTAAAATATCGAATTTTCTTAAAGTTCTTACTATTCTTTGGATAAGTGGCTAAAACTTATCTAGGTAAATTTTTTTGATATCACCAACCATTGGCCCAGGGGGTGAAAAAAAATTCGATTTCAAAGACCAAAAAAAAATCATACCTCCCTTAATAGGCACAATATCGAATCGGTTTAAAGTGATCATTACTCCTCTAAACATTACCTAAAAGTTTTGTCTGTAACAATTTTTGATATGACCAACCCTTACGGCAAGGGATGACCAAAATTTGCTTGAATTGTAAGAAGATAGGGCTTGTCGTATGCTAAGCATGTGAAACTTTTTACACATGCAACCATTGTCGTATTGAGTAAATTTGAAGTATTTCTTAACTTTAAGATAGAAATCTTTTTCCCCCTACAGAGCATCGGTGAAATCTACCTCCGCCTACGGTGTGCCGAAAGGAATTTTTATTTTTATTTTAATTAGTTAAATTTTTCTGAAAGTAATGAAAAGTAATTTTAACGTGTAAATATTATTTAAAAACTCAACAGTAATATTATTAGCCTAAAACAAAAACTTTTAATTGAATTTTAAGTAAACTTAATTCAAAATTCTTCGGTATATTTCTTTTTTAATTAATAAAAAAATAGAAAATTAAGAGTAACAGATTATTTGGTCTTTTACATAGACGAAACTATTTTTTGGGAATACGAAAATAATTCTGTTGTCTTATTTGAAATAAGCTATTGTTACTATTATTTTTAGATACTGTGAGTGTTTTTTTTTTTTTTTGGAAAGTTTGATTCACATTTACACCAGGACATACAAACCCATGATGAAAATATTAGATTTTTTTTTATTAACTCTAATAGAAATATCTTTTAATTCACATAACAAAATACTATACATAAAAAGGTTACAACGTTTTTTAAGCGGAAATACTTTTATTTATTAATTATCGAATAGTAGTTGTAATTTGATGACAGTAGATACACGTGTGCATGAGTGAGTATTTATATCTACGCGCGCAGCTTATTTCTGTGTTTCTGTCATCGTAAATATGTAATGAATGTAAGAGTAAGTACATTAGTTTAGGCAGCTGGTCCGCTGATTGCAAACAGGTGTTTTTTTTTTTTTTTTTTTTTAGTTTTTTTTTGTATATTTTTGGTGGAACGGAAATGAATCATTGTGTTTACATGAAATTACTTAACTAGGCGTGGTTTTTACAAGTAAAACTGCAAGCCTGTAGAGAGGGGATTATTTGTTTGTTTTTTCCATCAAACTTATTACTTTTTGGCAGTTCTTAAAATTCTGTTGAGCTTAGTGTATGGTTTTTCGTATGAACAGATAGTTAATATACTTTATTTAGAATGTAAGAAATTTTTTATTTTTTTAATTAAAGTGTGCTTAAATACGAACATGGTTTCAGTGGAGTTTTTGTGACATTAGTAAAATATGTTAATGAAAATTTATTTAAATTATTTTACAGGTGAGGATAGTTATATTAAATATATTTATTTATTAATTGTTTAATGTTTTTAACCTTCCCAGCAAATTATTTAATGTAAAAAAGAAAATTATTATCATGAAAATGAAAAATAACGGGTCTTTTCTGTTTCTCCTCCACAATGTTTTCTTTTACGTTACTTATTACGGATTATATTAATCAGTGGGTATTTGGAGGTATTTGCAGAGAAATTATAAATGTAATTAATCAAACTTAACCTACACTTCCTAGTCAAGGTTACCGAGCGAAGCGTGCGTAGGTTCAGCTTGGTTAGACTATATGTAAATATATATTTATAATTATAAGCATAATGCTTATATTGGACCTCTCTCGGGTACATTTGGAAGACCGATGTTTGAATAAAATCGACGAGTAGAAATAAAAACATAGGGAAGCGAGCGTAGATTAAGTTTGGTTAGATTATATTTATAATTTTTTCTTTAAATATCTCTAAATACCCACTGATTTGGAAGAAAAAATATAAAATATAATACGTAACGTAAAAAAAAAACCATTATGGGGGAAAACAGAAAAGACTCAAAATAAATCCTCATCCCCTAGAATATTTCTTTTAAATTTTGTTGCTGCCTCACCTTCTTTTATTTCTTTTTATACCTATCTGTTTTCGGAATCTTGGTAATCAAAACTACATTTTTATCTGTAAAAGTACATCGATTATTGTCTTGAGTTTCACGTTCCTTTTTTTAGTTAAGAAATCTTTCTTCGGTCAGGCTCCCTTAATTTTTCCATCTGTTATAACAAATTGTATTTCTGAATACCTCAATATTATATATATATATATATATATATATATATATTTATATAAAATCATTGTATTTTAATTTATTTTTCTTATTAGTTTTTCATAATTATAGCCTATAAACTTAGTTCTATGAAACGCGTGTTTAGAAAATATTCATATTACAAAAGCCTTTACGTTTTTGTAGTAGCTTTTGTTAAGTTTCATGATTACATGGTATACAAAAACAAAAAACAAGGGAAAAATATTACAAAGCTTTCGATTTTTTTTCTTTTTAATGCTCAGCTGTTTGTTTTTCAATACTGAAGACCTATTTTGAGAAAAAGCTGTTCTAGCTGTTTTTTTCTGTTCTGTTCTGTTGTAGTAGAACAAGTTAATTATACATCACTAATAAAATAAATATACTAAATATAAGCTAATTATAGAAATTTTTCTTAACTCCTTATAAAACAGTTACCGATAATCAAATTCTCTATTTATGTTGACGTTTATCTTTCTTAACGAAAATAAAATAACAATTATATATATGCTAGCCGACCCGTCTAGCCAGAACCTGGACCCTCGGGGACCAGGTCGCCCGAGGCGAAACCCGGAGCCAACTCAGAGTTTTCTCAGGGTCTCCCGGAATCATGGGCCTACCCCAGGGCCACAGAGCTCGCTCGCTTGCCATTCCCGTCTACCCAGAAGGCTTTGCTCCCTGGACTTCCCACTGTTCGTTGTCTTCATGGTTGTGAAAGTAATATTGATAAATAACAATTAAATTATTCAGGCTTTATAGAAACCTGAAAAAGAAACTAAATTACAGAAAATAAAATAATAGTAATTACGTGAACTAAAATGTGAATTTCTTTGAAGACGAAAAATTTCCCAATTTATTTCTTTGGCGTGGGAGCAGAAACATAATAATAAAGTAAAATGGTTTGTCTCTTTTTTCTTAATGAATATTTGGAATATTTTAACCTTACATGGGATAATACAAATATATCCTGAAAATTTAAAAGCAATCGGTCGGTTGCTTCTTGCATGATGCGAGAACAAAAAACATATAAACTTTATATTTATGTACATATATCTAATGAAAATATCTCAATTAAAAATATTTTCGGTGCGGCACGCAGTAAGAAAAGAACATGAGAATTTAGTGGTTCGCCACCTAGCGGCCCGAATGAGAAGTGGATCACCGTAACGGATTATTTATTATTTACACGTTTAAATAAATAATTTTTCGTCGAAATATAGCCTATGATTCTGGTTACATAATGAAGCTACTGTTAAAATTTAGTAGCAATTAGTTTAGCGGTTCTTGAGATATTTGCTAGCATACAAACAAACGTTTCCTCTATATATATACTTGTGTTTGTATATATATATATATATATATATATATATAAAAAGAGCGCGCGCGAGAGAGAGAGAGAGAGAGAGAGTGTGTGTGTGTGTGTGTGTGTGTGTGTGTGTGTGTGTGTGTGTGTGTGTGTGTGTGTGTGTGTGGCTTGGGTGTATGTAAGGTAGCTTCTTGAGTTAAATTTAGACGTAATGAAAATGTTACTTCTATGTATTTAGCAATTTATTTCAAAAGCAATAAAAGTTGATGTAATACCACCTAAATAATTTTTTTATGTATACTTTCAAGTTTTCTGGGATTGGCAAGAAAATTTACTGATTCGAAAGTACGTGAGGGAGAATTTTTAGCGTGTTAAAAGATCAAAATTTTTACCTATTTTCGTCTCCGGCACCTCTTTTAAAATACAATGATACTACAAAATTGCTACATCTCGTGATGATCTAGTGATTGACGAGTCGGTGTAAATTGTCGTTGATTTTTAAATTTGAAGGTTCTGAGGTTCAAATCTTAGTGAAGTTAGTTACTTTTATACGGATTTCAATACTAGACAGTGGTTACCGGTGTACTTTTGAGGTAGAGTTCAATTAACCACACGTCTCAGGAATGGTCGGCCTGAGTCTTACAAAACTATACCTCATTTAAAGGTCATAATGTAAATCATGTTATTGGACCGTCAGAGGGTTGCTTATTTTTCACTAGTTTAATAGATCCAACGTTTCCAAAATTTTCCACGGAGATCTACTTCAGTGTTGGACGCTTCTAGTCTAAATAATATTATAAATTTTATATAATTATAAAAAAATTTGATGTGGACACCACATAACTTCCTCATACGCCTATTAAATTACATATGCACATTCTTTTAAAACGAAAAGTACATAAAATTTTATTTTATTAATAACTTCTGATAATTTTCTTCTTTTTTTGTTATTGAATTATCATTTATCATAAAATGGTTTTTACAATACTAGGTTAATAATTATTAATAAATCAATATATTTAAATTAAAAAAAAAAAGTAATAAAAAAAGGAGATGAAGTCTGATTAGAACCGTTCCTTCCCCTTGTAAGATGCATAAACTTCATAATTAAAATTATATTTATCTGTAACTCTAGAATCAATGAAAATAAGTTCCACTTATGATATACGTTGAAAAGTTCTCAATGAGGGTTTATAATTGTAGTAAAGAAAAAGTCCAAAATCCAAATTGTTTCGGATTTTGCACTTTTTTTTACACTTTTGGTTCAGTCGATTGCAATCAAACGGGGCAGTGCACAACTAGATGTTACAATAGTGTTAAATCCAAAATTTCTACATTTTACGGGTATTCGTTTTGAGTTATGCGAGATACATACGCACATACGTAAGTATGTACGTACAGACGTCACGCCAAAACTAGTCAAAATGGATTCAGAGATGATGAAAATGAATATTTCCGTTGAAATCTGAAAAGCGAAATTTTTCGCGATAACAGTACTTCCTTTACTTCGTACAAGGAAGTAAAAACCATAATTAGATGAGACAGATCGTTGTTTTAGTGAGAGATAATTAACAGGAATTGGTGTTATACATATATATACAAGTATATATATATATCTGACATCATATACTATAGTACAGTAATAATTATTAAAAAAACATCTAAAAAGGTTATTGACCCACAATTCATTATTATTTATTGTCTGGAAGCGCAGTGCAGAATCGATAAATTTATATCGATATAAATATATGTTTTTTGTGAGAAACTACTGTAATGTGTAAATATTGCTTCTACATTATTTAACCAAAAACTGTCATTCATAACTTAATAGGTTTACTGCTTCATAATACTCCCATAATAAATATAACCCATCCCACGAATATAGTTGACAAGACAATAAATTGGCGTTTAATCTCCGTTCTTAGCTTAGGAATCGTTTTGTTAACAAGTATTATTAACATTCTAGACATAAATAATTAAAATAATAGTATTAAAAATAAATAGAAAACCTTCTGAATGTACCAGTTTTAATTTAAAATCTTATGATAAGCTATATTTTATTCATTATTTTGTATTTGCCTACATAGTTTTACATTCCTGACATAGCTCTAGTGATAGTGCATTAAGTAAAGTATGGTAATCAGTCAAAAATAGGGTATGAATTATTTTGCATTTCTCGACGTCTCATGACCCAAGGACCCCAAAGCCAAAAAAAAATTGGAATAATGTTCGTACGTACGTACGTACGCATGTACGTGTGTAGACGTGTTAAAGCGTAATTATATATATATTGTATATATATATATATATATATATATATATATATATATATATATATATATATCAATTTAAGTTAATATACAAAAAATCTGCATACCAACAATTGAATTCAAATATAACATGTATAATACTAATATTTAGAAAAATACCACGTATATTTAAATAATAACAAATTAATAAACGAGCAGATAAAATTTGATAACGACGTTTTATACAGGCAACTATGAAATAGTAGTAATAGACTATGTTGGCCGAACTTACGATTACAAACAGGATGAATGTGAGAGTTCCTGAAGATGGAATTTAATTTCGAAAGCACTTGAACGCTTCGAATTCAATTGTTGAAAGCGGATTTTTTGTACATTAACTTTAATTATATACTTATACCAACGGGCCATGCTAAACAAAAATTTTATATCAATTTGTTTAAATTAATCTTTTTATAGTCCATAATTCCTCTGTACGTTAAAATTTAACTTAATTAAGTTACTTATATTTATGTGTGTGCATTTATTACAGAATAATGCCGCGTCAGGACAACGTATTAAAGAAATATTCTTACCTTTGTGTTACTTTATTTCCTTTACATTAAAGCGCTTTCGGGCATAAGCCCATCTTCAGG
Organism: Lycorma delicatula; assembly: GCF_047948215.1. NCBI lineage: Eukaryota > Metazoa > Arthropoda > Insecta > Hemiptera > Fulgoridae > Lycorma > Lycorma delicatula. The sequence continues at coordinate 369,141,765 of NC_134455.1, read as the reverse complement.
AATGTTTATTGATTTATCTTCATTTACATTTATACATATAACTACTATTCAACATCTTTACACTTTGTTTACTTTTTATAACTTTGGTGATTGAGTAAAATGTAAGAAATTTTAAACTTTTACAGAACATACATTTGTTCAATCAAATTTTTTTTAAAAACATCTACTAAAATTACAATTAAAATTAATTTGTTTTTTTTACTAATTTACTAAAATTTATTTTTTTTTAAATAATAATTTTAATTGTAATTTTAGTAATGTTTTTTTAATTTTGATTGAAATAAATGTTTAAAATGTCTTATATTTTACTCAATAACCAAAGTTATAAAAAGAAAACAAACTGTAAGGTGTTGAATAGTAGCTACATGTGTAAATGTAAATGAAGATAAATCAGAAAACATTACTAAGGATGGGCTTATGCCCGAAAGAGCTCTAATGTAAAGGAAATAAAGTAAAAAAAAAAGGAATAATGTTTCTTTAATTCTGTACTTGTCGGATTCAATATACATAGTTAAATATATATATATTTTAACCAGATTTTCCAGCTTGCTGCCAGATCTGGGTGTGTGGCAAATGCAGTTGTGTAAAGGCAAACAATTGTGTATCTAATTGTATAGTTATAATTATACACAATTGTGTATAGGTCTATACAATTGTGTGTAGGCAAATGCAATTGCTGCTCCGGCTTGCCAGGCCTGAAGCTGCAAATGTAAGTGTAAATGTACCGGTGTAGTCCGACTCAGGTTGACCTCTACTGAGGTGTGATTAAGTGAAACCCAATCACCAAAGAACACCGGTAACCACACAATAATTTTTAAATGGATAAAAGGAATTTTAATGTTGTTTTGTACAGACTCGTGCTTAATATGGGTTAATTTGTTGGTAAACGTTTGGAGTCAATATCTTAACGGATGGGTAGGTAGTTTCTTTGGGGGGGCATTTTCTAAAAATTTTGCAACCATAACTCCACTTTATATTAATCTCAATACTTGGGTTCATGCTTACCTTAATATTTTTTTTTTAATTTTCTTTCAAAATTCTTCCCTTCCTCGAAAATTGAAAATATTTTTATTTATCATGAATTTAAAATTTCATCATAATTCTCCCCAACCTTAAAAAAAATTTTTGATTGTGCATTTTTCAGTGGATTTTTTTTTTTTTTTGGTTCCTTCTATTTAACATAGTAACCATAGATAAAACAAAAAAAATTCTTGGAAGGTGATTTTGGGTGTGGGGAGCAGAAAAAAGTAAAAAAAAATGGAATTTTTTATTTTTTTAAACCTTTTTCATGTGTAATTATTTTTTCCATTGTATAAGAACAAATTACTAATGCTGGGAAAGTATAACAATTTGGATGTCAGGTTTTTTATCTAATCCTGATAAGAGAGTGTCCTGGAACAGTGAGTAGACTTGGTAACAATAATGCTTGAAACTATATTTCTGATATGTTATTTGGTTTTTTTTTTTAATGAAAATTGTTATGTAACAATAAATAATTTAGATGTAAAATAAAAATACAATTTGTTTGATGCCATCATGTTTAAGAAATATATTTTTCGAGGAAGAAAAGGGTTGGTTAAAAAGATTTCATGGCAGTTTCCTTTAAAGGATTAATATAAAAAGGAAAATTCATAAAGAAAATCGTAATTATTAATCAACCGTAACGTAACATTTCCTATAACATAGTTTTTCTACGAGTGATGATATACTTTGTAAGTTTTAAGCTTGTCTGAAGTATTATGAAAGATTTCTCTGCTTGTTAAGAAATCAATAAAGTCTATTTTTGTATCCCTTCTTATTATTATGTAAAACCACAAGGCTATAATAAATATAATCTCCTCCTTATACTGAAGCCATTCAAAAATATTTAAATTTCTTGATAATGTATTTTTCAATTAATTATTTTTATTTTTTTGAAAAACAAATTGTGGATAATTCGTAGGAAATGTTAATACATAACAAACCCTAAATTTATTAATATTACTGGCTAACAATAAAAATATAAAATATAACCCTAATTCTACTATTTTTTATACTAATAACCAATTTAATGTTTTTTATCAAGATTTTTACCTACCATTTTTGAGAAAGTCATCCAAACATTTTACAAATTATAAATTATAATTGTTTTATCATTTAAATGTAGCTTCTTAGATTTACTTTATTTATTTAAAAAAGGATTATATTTATATTTAATACATAAATATATTTATACATTTATAAAACTTGTTATAATTAATAAAAAGAATTTATTTTGCATTTTTATTATTATTATAATAATATTATAACTTGTAATATAAACTAATATTTACGTATAATACCGTGCTTATTTTCACGGCATAGAGAAAGCATCGTTCCCCAGTTATCTTTATTGTCCTGATGAATAGAACGACGCCGAGCACACCTTTTTCAAATGTGCACGGTGAGCGGCAGATCGAGGGACACCAGAAACGGATCTCGGAGCATTGAGCCCCCGCAACGTAGTTGCGATGATGTGCATGATCTGAGCAGCTAGGAAAATGTAGCCCGATTCATTGTGGGCATTCTCCGGGCCAAGAAGGACGACCTGGATGGTCCTAAGCCATAGGAAAACTAGGTAACGGCCTTCTGAAGCTAGGATAAGAGGACACGGTGTGAAGTAATAAGTAAAACGGTTCCGGGTCGAGTCCTCATAGAAAGCGAGATGATTTTAGCCGATAGTCTACTGATTGCGGTTTGATAAGACCACCAATGGGAGTCCGAAACTCCGTACCTAAATGCATTTCTACCTCCGTTCCACCTCAAAAAAATGTATTGTTATTATACACAAAAGAAGTTAAATACGGATGTATATAATTTAAACAAAAATTTTGTTGACATTAAATTTTCTTAATGGTTCTATAATAATAAAAATTTTATTAAGAGTAAAATTAATTCATTATTTTTATTTTTTTCTTAATTCTATTTAATATCTAAAATCTGTTCCCTCCGAACAATAAATAGGTTATTAAATGGTCAGCATTTTTTCAGGTTAATTTTTTTTTATATAAAACAGAAAAATTAATTAAATTTAAAATAAAAGTTTAGAGGTATAATGTGTTTTTTATTACTTCTTTAAATATCAACTTTTTGCAAGTTTAGACCAAATTAATGATTAGTGAAGTTTTTGTAAGTTGTTTATTTTTAATAATTTACAGAATTAAAACACATAAATTTAAAAAAAAGCATTGTAAAGTAATATCATATTTTATTTATTTTATAGCAGTTTTGTTTTTTTTACTTCAAATGTTTTTTTTTCGAAACTTAACTTCGCCTATTAAAATATATTAAGTGCATCGATCAGTTTGTTTGAGAACCATAAATATTCAAGTTTTTTAATGAGTTGAATAAGTTTGATTAAGAATATAAAAAAATATACTTCCATAAACATTTTTAATTTTTTATAAAACTTCAGACAACTGCTTATTGATTCATGAGGGTACAATGAAAAAATCTAAACATTTATTTATTTAATTTCAAAGTAACCTATTAGGGACCACGCCAATATCATTCCTTTTCTTTCTTCTTTGTGTTTCTTTTCCATATGCTCTTCATTTTCTCGGGCTGCACCCATTTTTCTTCTACTAATACTTTTTCTTTATTACAATATTACAAGAACCTTTGCATTGTAAATTATTTCTCTTGATTTCATTCTTCAATTTCTACGGATGAAAGCAAAGGAATATTTGGATAGAATGAAATCCAAACATTCCGCCACACTTATATCCATAGATTTTGAATTTGTTTTTCCACTGTTTTATCTATCCTGTTTGGTTTTTAGATCCCAAAATTTTTCGAAAATTTTGTATTTATTTTTAATTTTTTTTGGATTAATTTGGACCATATGTCCGAGGAATTTTAATCATCTTTTTCCGAATTTGGTTTCCGAATTTTCTGGGGTTCCCTCTGCCTTTTTACCGATGTACCGTGGTTTACACCGAACAAAGAAATACACGATCATATATTTTCTTTTTCTGTTTAGACTCCGGAACCACCGTAAGGTATTACTTCAGAGGATGAATGAGGATGATATGTATGAATGTAAATGAAGTGTAGTCATGTACAGTCTCAGATCGACCATATCTGAGATATTTGGTTAACTTAAATTCAATCACCAAAGAACACCGGTATCCATGATCTGGTATTCAAATCCCGGATAAAAGTAACTGCCTTTTTAGTATTTGAATTTTAAAACTCAATTCGAAATTAGCTGATTTGCGATGACGAATTCACCACTAGACCAACCCGGTGAGTTGAGAAATACACGACCACTTACCTATAAATACCTTTCGTTCGCAAAGAGGTCAAACGGTTCGATTCAAATTATAGGTAGCAGTTAGATAATCTTGTGAGCTTTCTAGCAGTTAATTTCTTAGACAACAGCGAAGATGTCCTGCGACTGAAACGCCTACATTTGCTGGACTTGGGGGAATCTGAATGACTCTTAAGCTGGTTCAACAAGGCATATGTGATGAGCATCTTTCTATGTCTTGATGAGGAGACTAGCCTCTTTCTATTTATCTCCATGAGCTTGTTGTATTACTGTTTGTTTGTCTTTGTCTATTGTTTAATCATATAATTTTTTGTTTGTCTGTTTTTCATTAGACCTTTGTGAAATCTTATACCTGTGTGGTCTTATTCAATGCGAGTGTTTATATATATATGAATTTTTTATATATATATTTATATCTTTATAAATAAAGATATAAATATATCTTTATTGAGCATGTTCGTTGGAAATTCCTCATCGTATAGTTTTTCTAATACGATATACTTGTGTTTACTTACTTTGAACCGATTATAAATAAACAAATTGTGAGGTAAAGAAGAAAAATATTTTCCTATAACTATCTGTTTCTTTTTTCTGGGATTAAATTCTCCATAGGATTTTCTAGGCGAGATTTTCTTGGCCGGTCAGTTCTTTTTTTTTTTTTTTTTTTTAATTTAATTTGTCAACTTTTTGTTTATAGAAAGATGATAATATCGCTATTGATTACTTGAAGTAAATTATTTTTATAACTAATCACAATTGTTTATATTAATTACTTATATAGTATTGAAAAAGATAAGTCATTCATAATAAAAGTATAATCAAATAGTATATAATTCCTTTTTTTGTGCAAATATTAATATTGTCAATTATTACTAGATATTGACCAGATAACTTTATTCTTTTAATAATTATCATTACATCAAAATAAGATAAAATCTATTGGTATTTCGTAGACTAATAATGAAGGAAGTTTATTGAAAAAAATTTATCACGGCTTATGTATAAATATTATTTGATAAATAGTATAAGATTTATTATTTGCATATAAATATTTCTTTGCTTTTATGTAAATAATAATGTGAATTATTAATAGCTTATGCATTTTTTATTTATTTTCTGGATATTCTAGAAGTTAAAATAATTTTTTATACGAAAGAAAACCCGGAAATAATTTATATTTTTTATCACATTAAAAAACCTTAATGTGATAAACACCCCTTTTTTTATAACCTATTCATATTCTAATAAAAAATATATTAGCTAAATTAAACAAATAATTCATCCGATTACTAGTTCTAACTTAAATGATTAGAAAAAAATAATTAATGAAATATTCTACGAAAAAAATCCCTATTATGATAGTATCAAATTATATATTTTATTAGAATGTATTTCTAGTGAATAAATCACAAAAATGGTGTTTTTTTCTTTTTTAATAAAATTTGACAACAAAGTTTTTATATTTTCCTGGTATTAATTAATTTTTCTTATATAGCGGAAAAATACATGGTTTCAATCATTCATTCATAGTGTTCTACCATTGGGGTAGGTCCTGTCACGGCTGCTGCTCTCCATCTTATTCTATCTTTTGCTAACCTCTTTCTTTCCGCATATTTTCCATTTTCCACAATTCCATCCATCATTTGAAATTTCTTCCTTACATTCACCAAACTTTCTATCGCATCCACTAATAAGCACTTTCTTCTCATACAATGCCCTAGCCAGTTGTTTTTCCTATATTCATTCACATTTAGCAATATTCATCGATTCTCTTTAATATTTCTTCATTTGTTACATGATCTTGCCATCTGACATTTATCATTCTCCTCCACACGCACATCTCAAAAGCCTGAATTCGTTTTCTGTCTGCCTTTCTCAACGTCCACGTTTCAGCTCAACAGAACATCACTCTTCAAATAAAATATTTCATTAATTAGTTATATACATGAAAAAAGTTAAAACTAATTCAAAAAATCGATTTTTTTTTACTTTATTCTGCTCTCCCACTCCGTATATCACCAAGAAAATTGTTAAGTTACCTAAGATTTCATTTTTTTAGGCGGGAGGGAAGTTATGATGAAATTTTATTTTAATAATAATATTATTAAAAGATTAAACCAAAAAAAGTTTTAAAAATTCAAAAAAATTATTTTTTAAACTTTGGTCTGCTTTCCTTACCCAAAATATTGCCCCCAAAATTTTTTTCTGAGTGATTTCCATTACTGTTATGCCTAAAAAGATGTTAAAATAAACGATTAAAAAATATGCAATGAATAAAAAGGTTTTTTTAATTTGTTGAAAGAGAAGAATTTGTTTGGATGTAAAATGGTAAGATAAGTATATATGCATGTAATAAGCATAATATAAAGTGGGGTTATGTTTGTAAAAATTTGAGAAAATTGACCCCAAAACACTATCTACCTCCAGAGTTATTGACCGCAAAATTTTACCAACAAATTGCCTCATATACAGGAGTCCCTGTGTAAATTTCATCAAAATCGGTTGATTCCAGTCAAAAGAGGAGGTGGATAAGCTTCAACCACGTCCACACACGTATATGTACAAATATTACACCCCCCTGAAATTGCTTACTTTTTTGGGGCCCCTGGGTCATGAATAGTCAAGAAACGCAAAAAAACCCATACTCTATTTTTATTTACTCTCTTTTTTACTCTGTTTTTTTTTTCTACTGATTTATTATAATTTCCTTCTTGTAATAAAGCTCTAGAGCTGTGATCCCAAGAAAGTAAAAATTCAGTTTTATTAATATTAAATAATCAATATCCAAAATCATATTTTATTTAATTTATAAAATAAAGACATTAATATTTTACTTCATATTCACGTAGGAAAAGAATATATAAAAATATCATTCAGTAATTGAATTTTAAATTGCAATTATTTTTTTTTTAAGTTCTAGTGTGTGCATTGCAATCTGTTCAATTAGTGACAATAACTAATCCCCCATGCTCCAATGAGATGAGGGAGATATGTATGACATGTAAATGAGATCTAGTCTTGTACAACTCAGCTCACCACTCCTGAGATGTGTGATTAACTGAACAAACCACTTAGAACTGTTACTGTATTTTGAATGGCCAAACCACTAAATTACACTGTCCAGCATTCAAATCCAACCATTTTTTATTATTCAATAAATAAAAATAAAGCGTATTTTTGATTTTTAGGGAAGGAGGAATTTTGGGGAATTTCTTTTTTTTTGAAATAGTAAGATAAGCTTGTAGACACCTTAATATAAAGTTGTGTTATATTTTTAAATTTTGAGTAAATTGACCCCAAATAAAACTATATTTTCCCCTGGAGATATTGATCCCAAAATTTTACGAAGAATTGGCTCATATATACGATTTTCTATACCAAATTCATCAAAATTGGTTTATCTAGTCAAAAGTTATTAACACAGCTTCAAACACACCAACACACATATATGCGTAAGTATGAACTTTACGAGCATTTTTATTTTTTGGGGATCCCTTGGTATTAAATGGCAAAACCCATACCTCATTTTTTGACTCATTACCGTATTTTACTTCTTGAAACATATCTCTACAGATATGATAACAGGAAAGTAAAATTGGATGAAACCCCTGCTTAAAATCTATGAAGTCAGAATTGTGTAAAATATAATTTCACTAAATTTTTATCTCTTTACTTAACGTAAATAATAAATTATTATTAAATAAAAAATATAAATATAAATAATAAAAATATTTTAAATTAAAAAAAATAATATTTATAATACTTTTCGTTGATAAATTGATTTTATTTTTATTTTATTTGTGTTCGTTAAAATTTATCCGAAGTATATCAAAATTACAAAAGATAATCATTTCAAAAAAGGGGTTTATGTTAAAGTTTAACATACATTCTGTGCAAAAGTCGAATTCAAAATTTATTTCTTTTAATTTTTATTACTTTGAATTTATTTTTTGTTTTCATTTTATTTCGACTCCTACCTCATTACTCTCCCCCCCCCCTCTTTTTCGTTCATCCCGTCTTACTATTTTAGATCCTTTGGGTACTTATGGGATAATACTAGACCAATATTAATGATAGAAAAACCTTTATTCTAAATATCCTTGTATATTCATTTGCGATAAAGCTGACTGTATAATGATCTGAGAAATCTGTCTTCTACCCAATGAATCCATGATAAGTCTAATGGCTAAAATTATGAAGCAATCAAAAAGTAAAATTCGGTTCAGTTTTTTTTTCTTACCGACTAATTTTTGTAAAGTCCTAGAAAAGTTGAAAGTCCTATAAAAAAATCTCGCCGCATACATTGAATCCTTTCTTTGAATTGAACCCTGGACCTTTCGGTTCATCTACTTTATTAGTCAGTGATACTGCTGATTAAACTACTGACATGCCGGATTCTTGATTACTATGAAATAATAAGGTATTAATTCGCATGAATCAGTTATAAATCGTTATTAAAACACTATTAACGTTTACCAAGTTATTACTCATTTGTAATAACACCTGGCATAATATCACGTGGAATTTTTTTTATTGCTAATGTATTTAATTTCTTTTGAATATTTCTTCATATTTAATCAATTTTTTTATTAATAATAGTAATAATAATAATAATTTTAATTTGATGATGCACCATACTGACACGAATTGAAAACTCATTCTTTGTATGACGTCAGACGATAAAAATATATTGTTGTAATCAACATTTTATTATTTATACTTTACTTGGGTTTAAAACAACGAAATAGAAGTGAAAGGAAGCGAAAAAGACATTTATTAAAAGTAAATGTCTTATTTTTTTAGTAATTATCTAACGAAAAAATACACTTAGCGACATAAATAATTATTGCTGTCATCATTCAAAAACAAGTTTTTGAAATTAAACCTGGACACCCGCCGGGCATTGCAATGAACATCAGTGAAAATAACTCAACTTATTTATCAACTTACTCAAAAAAATAATTATTATGAACTATGCTTATCCGGGATAATATTTGGAACTAATGAAATAATATGAGGAAAAAAGTATTTCAGTAAAAACATGTAATTAAATAATTAAAATAACTGTAATAATATATATCTTGAGTAGCATGTTTAATTATATTCTAGCTTATTAAGAATAAAACGAAAATTAAAATTAAAAACAATTCTAATAATTAGAAAAAAATTTATTTGGCATAAATTAATTTTAAAATAATCATTATATACTTATTTAATATCATTTTTTTTATATATATTGCATGATTCTATAAGAGATTTGAAGTTGTTTATTAGATTTATTGAAAAAAAAATCTGATGTGTACACCACATGACTTCCTTCTACGCCTATTAAATTACATAAACACTTCTTTTTTTTTTAAATGAAAAGTATGTAAAATTTAATTTCATTATCTGATATTTTTTCATCTTTTTTTTTTTATTGCTATTATTGAATTATTATTTATCATAATTTTTTTAAGATCAGGAATTAATAAATAAATAAATATATTTAAATTTAAAAAAAAAGAAAATTAAAAGAAAAGACAAATATTTCATTAATTAAAATTTCATTTGGATCTAACTGGGGAACCGATGAAAATAAGTATCACTTATCATATATCGCTGAAAGTTTCTCAATGAGAGTTTATTACTGCAGTTAATAAAAAGTCCAAAATCCAAATTTCATTGGGCTTTCAGCATTTTTAGACACTTTTGGTTCAGTCAATTACAATCAAAAGGGAAGGTGCACAACTAGATGTTGCAAAAGTCCTAAATACAAAATTTCAACATCCTACGGCTAATCGTTTTTGAGTTATGCGAGATACATAAGTACGTACATACGTACGTACAGACGTCACGCCGAAACTAGTCAAAATGGATTAACGAATGGTCAAAATGAATATTTCCGTTGCGATCTGAAAACCGAAATTGTCCGCGATCACAATACTTCCTTTGCTTTGTACAAGGAAGTAATAAAGTCTTCTCGTAATGATTACTTAAAAAGATCAATTAGCTAATCTCCGTGGCTGAATAGGTAACGTCTTGGTATTTCGTGCGGAGGTTCCGGATTCGAATCCCGGTCAGGTATAGCATCTTTTCATATGCTACCAATTCCATCGGGCTAATGACCATAACGGTTGATGCCTGTCTTTCATAACAACAACTAAAAATCAGTGATTTGAATTAATGATTTAATGAATGATTAATTAATTAATGATAAATATATTTACAAAAACATTATTAATTTATTCTGGTAAGAAGTGAACATTATCTAAAATAAGGAAACATTACACCGTGTTTTTCAAAATGAATATTATTTAATAATTATTACATTTATGTAATATATTATTAAGTTTTCATGAAGTGAAAGAACAACTCAAATAGATTTTCCTAAAGTGTTCAATGTGAACACCATTGGACACATGGCACTCATCCAGGCGATAGGACTGTTCATCCCATACTTTAATCAGAAAGTCTTTTTCTTTTTTTTTGAGCATGATATGTATGAATATAAATGAAGTGTAGTCTTGTACAGTCTCAGGTCAACCATTCCTGAGGTGTGTCGTTAATTGAAACCCAACCACCAAAGAACACCGGTATCCACGATCTAGTATTCAAGCCCGTATAAAAGTAACTGCCTTTACTAGGATTTGAACGTTGGAAATCTCGACTTCGAAATCAGTTGGTTTGCGAAGTCACTTTCACAAGTAGATCAACCCGTTGGGTTAAATCAGCAAGTCTGGAGTAATTGATGCGACCGCTGCTTCAGTCCTGTGTCTCAATTCGGGTGAGTCAGCTGGTAACGGTGGCAGACACGCTTGATCCTCTATAAATCTCCCCAAAAAAATCGCACGGGGTCAGATCGGGCGAACGTGGAAACCACGGCAAACAAACCCCGTCATCTAGTCCCCGGCGACCGATCCAGCGGTCGGGGAGAATTTCATTCAACCGATCACGTACAGCGTTATGCCAGCGAGGAGACACCATCCTGTTGCCGGATAAAGTTCTGCTATTCGTATTGTAGTTGAGTAAAGAGCCATATTTGTAGCACATCAACATATTTCATTCCAGACACACTTGCTTCCGGGAAAAGAACGGCTCGTAAAGTTGCCGTCGGGATGCGGCACAAAACACATTCAGTTTTGTTTAACAATATAGCCAATGGTTTCAAATTGCTTATACCGTCTACGAATGTTATTTCATCTAGTGATCACAATTGAACTTCAAACGGAACGCATATTGAACAGAAATTAGAGATTTACATTGTGAAAACTGCAAAATACAGAAAGCTTTTGTTGGAGAGGTCGCCATCTTTGCTACTAGCGCTTTCAAGCGGAAGGTACAGTGAACAACTGTTTTGAATTGCTCTTTCATTTCATGTATTTCTCAAGTTTCACATACATAAGGGAAACTTGAGAAATATTACATAACTTTAAAACCCTGATATTTATTTTTAAAAACACGGGTATTTTAAATAATCTCAGTCCTTGTTTTCAAAAATGTTTGTAAAACATTAGTAAAAATGTTTTCTCTATTTACGCCACTTTCTAATTAAAATATCAGAATATTTTACTACTCCAATAAATAGAACTAACAGTCTTTTACTCAATTTATGAATATAATTAACTTTTAAATTCAATTCATAAAAATCCTGTTGGTAAATATTTAAAATTACAAGTCAGTTTTTGGTGCATTCTATATTTAATCGGTAAGAAAACTTTTTAAAGATGATAAAATTTGAAACTCTGTACAAAATTTGTCAATACAGTCGCATTTACGCTAATTCCTCTTCTCCCTGTTGAGTATTAATTTCCCGAATACTTTTCTTTTTAAATTCAATTAATTAGATGATCCTTTTTTCATTACTAAAAAAAAAAGTATAAAATATATTTATATTTTCTTTAAAAAAATGAATAAATAAATAAATATATATTTTTATAGCTAATACCGGTTAATCCACTTCGGATAATCAGGAATATAATGTGTTTTTTTATTAATTTTATAATGCTATAAGTATTACAATCATAAATGGGTATCCTGGTTCGATATTTTTTTTAATCACTACTTCGATGATTATCACTTAATTATTTTAATCAAATTTCACTTCTCTTTGTAGAAATTAAAGTTACATGACATATTTTAAAAATAAAATATAAAGTGGCATATATTTAATGTTTTAAGAAAACCTTTTGCGATTGTTACATTTAATTTTGAATTTATATAATTCGTATTGTTATTACTTAAATCTTTGTAAGATTGGAGAAATCAAAAACAAAACTAATAGAGAGAAATCATATTGTGTAACACAATACTCCTAGATGTAATATAAACAGTGAATTATCATTAAAAATTACTTAAAACAGTTAAATCTGTAAATTAACATTACAGCAGAAGAAGAAAACCAAACAAAAAATCATAAAAATAAACACTGCATTTCTTTTTGGTATAATGAAATTAATAGCAGTGGTTCTAGATTTTAAAGATAATTTTTATCGTTTTACAACTTTCGTGTAAAGGTAATAACGTATTTTTTTTTTTTTTTAAGAAAAACAAATTTAAGTAAAATTTCCTGTACCGAGTGGACACTGTATTTAAATAATTTGGTACTCACATAAAGGGTAATCTATTTTTAGAATAACCTTATTGATGAATCGCTTGAAATGATTGTTTGTTAATACAAAATTATTTATAAAATAATAATAGTTTTGTTTGTTTACTTTATTTCCGCTAAACTTTACGCTGAAACCTAAAAATCTAATTTAATTATTCCAATAATGTTTGTTCTGTAATAAGTCAGGAACGTTTTGTAAATTTTTATAATTGAATTTAAAAAAAAAAATGATATTAGTACATCAGACGTATTTATCTCGTCAATAAAAAATAAAAATTACTTTAATATAACGAAAAAATGAATAATTTTAGTACACTCATCAGGCATTGGATGTAACAATTAGGCTATCTGTTATATTGCATTTTATTCTTACGTAACAATGCTAATAAAATAAGACTGTACTATTTTAATCGTTAAATTTATTATTGTAATAATTTTTATTCTATTCAAGGATTAATTATGTTTTTCGTTACTAAAAAAAAAATTTTATTAAGGTCAGTATATAATTAATTATAAATTATCTTGCAAATATTTTAATTTTTTTTAAGCCTATTAATAAATTGATAATATGCATGGTGTCAAAATAGGTTTGCGTAATGATATGTTAAGAATTTCAATTTACTTTTTATGTTAATTATTTTTTAATTTTAATACATAAAGGCCTTCAATAAGAAAAATAAACACATGTAGGATGTTGCAAATTAGAAAAGAACCCTGTTAAGGAAAATTGTCTCTGTGTTCACGCTTTACTAACTCAATTTCAAACACCTATATTATTTTACGCTTATATAATATCTCGCTGATTTCTATAACGGAGAGGTAACATCTCTCCGTTTTTTCATCTGGAAGTTTTGGGTTCGAATCTCAGTCAGGCTTTTATACACGCTAAAGAAAATTCATTTCACTATTTTCCACCGTCAGCTGTTACAGGGTATCAGAGAGAACAAATTTGTAAATAAAATCACGCAATTGCTATTGAGTCAGTTACAGAAAATCATCGCACTTATTAATCGTTCGGAGAGAATAACAGAAATATTTAATTTTATCAAATAAAAAAATAGTAAGCAAATAAAAATCAAATAATAATAATGGAAGAAGAATATGAAGGGTCTAGTCTCTGATATTTTTCAATCGACTTTAATATTTTAGTTAAAATTGACATGGCATATTATCAATTACAGTTTGATATCTTAAAAACTTTCTCTGGAAATATCGTAGGATGGCCGGATATATACGATTACGAGCTGTCGATTTGGTACCACAGATTTGGTACTAAGTATAAAGCTCACATTGTCCAATAAAGTTCTGATTTGCAAAGCTATCCTATGACAAATCTAGATTTAGTAATGCAGATATCTTACAAACCCACCGGGTTGGAGTTGGTTTCCAAGTCTTGTAAAGGTCGGTTGTATTCTCACCAGCTCAATACCAGTGTTCTGTTTTCCGTATTCCTTGCTGCTACGTTTTACTTGTTTTACATTATTCTTGTTTTTGTCATTTTTTTATTGTTATTTAGTTCGTTTTGTCTGTTTCCGTTTTGATTTCTGTTGTTTTTATAGTTATTAATTCTTAAATTAACTCAATGTTCGTTCCGGTCTCCGTGGCGCGAGTAGTAACCAATCGGCCTTTCATCCAGAGGCTCCGGGTTCGAATCCCGGTCAGACATGGTATTTTCACACGCTAATTATCATTCACCTTATCCTCTAAAGCAGTACCAAACGGTGGTCCGAAATGTTAAAAAAAAAAAAAAAAACTATTTTATTCAAAAACTTTTTAACGTTGGGTTACTATGCGTTTTGGCCACTTGCGGAAGGACTGCAAGCGAGAAGCTCGCTGTCCCTCTCCCTCTTGCAAGTTGCATGGATATGCACCTGGGGATCGAGGTTTAAGGCTTCACCCGTGTCATAAGTCGCCAATGCCTGTCCTGGCGGGGGACAGCCTTGTCCGGCAGGGCAGGGGTGGGAGGCTCCGGCGTTCCACCATTAATAATCGGGCGGGGACACCCTTCCAACACCTTTGGGGGGAAGGTTAGACCGTAGTCCTGCTAGGGGATCCTTTCGGGGCTTCCTCATTAGAGGCGGAGGCATAAATACCGGGGGGCCGGATCAGTTCATGTTTCGAACGTCTTGTGCTGTACATCTTCGTGTGACGTGACCCACGGTCAGGATGGTGTTTCCCCAGTCTGTTGGAGATCAACGTAGCGTTGCAATCCAGGTTTTGAGACGCTCCACCTCGGCCGTTACAGAGAGTGGTACTGTCGTAGTTAAGGCGACTGGACGATCCTATGCCGAATTACTCAGGATGGTCGACAAGACAGTCGCCACAGAGGAAGCAGGCGATATGCTGTCGATGAAGAAAAGGCCCAGTGGCGAACTGCGTATTCAAGTTTACTGTGATAACTTTCGGTTGTCCTCGGTTATGGCTTATCGTGGGATCCAAAATGCCACATTAGTAACCACGTATGATGCGGTGAAGCGCCTAGTTGAACGCCGGTTCAAGGTCGGATGGGTACATTGTCGGGCTTGTATGAGAGACCTCGAAGACAGATGTTTCCGTTCATGAGATCTAGGCCACGTGTCTTCCGCCTGTCAAGCAGTTGATCGCTCGAACTTATTTTTTAACTGTGGGAGCCTGGGCATCAGCGAGCTGGCTGAAAATCTCGCAAATGTGTGTTATCTCCGGAAAGCTGGACCACCAAACAAATGAGTGCGGTGGCTGGAGTTGAACTTCTGTCCTGACCATGTGAGTAGGGGCTGGTGACCGTCGGTCCTTTGTAGTGTTCCCTTCTACCAGTCTCCGTATTTCCTTTTTCTTTCGGGGATATTATGGATTGTCTGCAGTACGCTTGTGGAAGGCGGGGTGGTAACGGGGTGATAGACAGCTCTCTGTGGAGTCGTTTTGCGTCCTTGTGCGGGTGGGCGCCGAAGATGAAGCACGGGGACTCTGGCACCCGAGAGCGGTTAAGACCGAGTCCCGGCGGGAACGGCTTTTGGGCCGCTTCCGTTAGAGGCAGGAAGGTATTTAAAAGACCGAGTCTCGGCGGAGGCGACTTTCGGGTTGGCTTTGCTAGAGGCAGGCATCAAATGACTGAGTCCCGGCGCGGGCGATTCTTGAGTTGTTCTTGTTAAAGGCAGGCACCAAAAGACAGAGCCCCGGCTCCTAGGGTGGTGTGACTGGGCATGGCATTGTCGGGACAGGTGATCTTGCTCTGGGGGTTAGAATAAAAATTCAATTTTTTTTTATTCTAAAATTTTTTTAGAATTTTTATTCTGGGGGAATAAAAATTCAAGATCCTATCGGCGACCGACCTGTCATGACGGATGTAAAACTGGTAGGCGGGAAAGCTCGTTAGATTAATGATTACTCCCCCGGACTGTGTTTATGCTTATTTGCGGGTCCGGCCCAGGGGAAGGGAAAAAAATAAGATGAAAACACCCCACCGGGTTGGTCTAGTAGTGAACTTGTCATCGCAAATCAGCTGATTTCGAAGTCCCGAGTTCTAAGTTTCAAATCCTATTAATTTCAGTTACTTCTATACGGATTTGAATACTAGATCCTGGTTTTCTTTGGTGTTTGGGTTTCGATTTACCAGACATCTCAGGAATGGTCGACCGAGAGATTGCACAAGACTACACTTCATTTACATTCATATATATCATCCTCTGAACTAATATCTTACGGTGGTTCCGGAGGCTAAACAAAAAAATAAAAAAAACTCTTACAACGCTTTCAAAAGAAGGAACGAGGACAATTGCAGAGGTGCCGTGATCCAAATGGAACGATGAGATTCACAAATATATGGAATTTCCGACGGTTCGTGAGGTTGTGTGACAGCACAGTATTAAATACCAACATCTAGAAAATCACATCAACAACTTAACGATCAATGTGCTTGATAAGAGTGGTGACGTCCGAAAGCTGGAAAGTCTCCATGTGCTTGACTTGCTTTTTCCTGTTTAGCCTCCGGTAACTACCGTTTAGATAATACTTCAGAGGATGAATGAGGATGATGTGTATGAGTGTAAATGAAGTCTAGTCTTGTACATCCTCAGTTCGACCAATCCTGAGATGTGTGGTTAATTGAAACCCAACCACCAAAGAACACCGGTATCCACGATCTAGCATTCAAATCCATGTAAAAATAACTGGCTTTACTAGGACTTGAACGCTGGAACTCTCGGCTTTCCAAATCAGCTGATTTGGGAAGACGCGTTCACCACTAGACCAACCCGGTGGGTTCCATGTGCTTGACTTAGGGGCTACTGAATGTCAGATTGCAGTTACTATCCCCAAATCTAGTGATGCTATTTTTGTTTACTTCTTTATTTACTTCTCGATTGATTATATGTTGTTTTTTTTTTTATTATTATTAACTACAAGTATTTATTTATTTATTTATTTATTAGTTTTTACTTGTTAATTGTTTGTTTTTATGGTCTAAGAAGTGTAGACAGATATTTTTTTTTTTACTAATTAATTTTGAGAACATGCTTACTGAGAAATTTATTTTATAGATTGACATTTATTATGGGATGTCTTACTATCAAACGATTTACTTATGGTTCCACTTAAGGAGATGATTGTAAATTTACTAGTTGCTTTTTATTAAAAGCAACACTACGAAGTATGAAAAGGTATATATTCGTACATAGGCTATAGACTTTTTGTATGAATTAAACCATGTTACATCATCCACTGGCCAATTAAAATTTTTTCTACTGAACATACACGTTAATACTACGTCATCAGTTGGATTCACTACCAGTAAAATAGTAACGTGTTTTTTAGAACCACTGCTACGTTTGTGTGAATAATTAATACAGCGTCTTCCCTCTGTAATCACTACTTCCTATGTTTGTACTAATTTATTCAATGAACAAGTAAACAAACTGGATTGCGAACTTCTTCCGCAGTCTAGTAAAAATATAAAATATGTTGGAAATGTTTTCAAATGAATCTTTTCTTATTATTAGTAAAACATTCTTACTGATATATCATTAGTATTAGATAAATTTGGTAAAAATATTTTATTAAAAGCGAGTATTATTACAATTTCTACACTCGTAACATACGCATAATACACAGAGAATGCAAAAAAACCTAAATAACAAATTAAAAAAATCTGAGAAGTACATCGGTTCACTGGAATGACTTTTCATTAAATCAATGTAATTGGATTACGTAATGTGTATTATACGCTGGTAACTTCTCACATTGTAAACGCTATAATGAAAACATTAATTGAGTAAATCACTAAATCAAATCAAGTCAATTAGGAAGGAATTTCTTTGGCAGTATTATTTTATTTTAAACATTTTAAACTATTTTTTGCTACTTTCTCCAACTATGATTTTTTTAATGAAATTAGCGTTCATTGATAAATTTACATAAAAAACAAGTCAAATTAAAAAAATAAATTCGCATTTAAATTTTTTAGTATCACCATCAGCAGTGATAATGGAATTAATAAAATATAAGCAAATAATTTTATAGTTTCTTGAATTTAATAAATTTTAATAGACTGAACAAAAAATACACTTATAAAGCAACATAAAAAAATCCTTTTCGGCCTGGCGGAAGGTGGAGATAGATTTCGCCGGTGCTAAGTAGGGGATAAATAAAGATCCAGCTTAAAGTTAAGAAAAACTTAAAATTTACTCAATAAATGCACATACTACATACTACATGCACAGTTGCATGTGAAAAAAATTTCATATATTTAGCATAGGACAAACCCCATCTTCTTATAATTCCAGCAAAATTTTGGTCATCCCTTGCGGTAAGGGTTGGTCATATAAAAAATTGTTTCAAATGTTTTAGGTAATGTTTATAGAACTACCGACCACTTTAAACCGATTTGATACTGTGCTTATTAAGGGAGGTATGCTTATTTTTTGACTTTGAAATCCCATTTTTTTAACATCCTGGGCTGATGATTGGTGAAATAAAAAATTTTACTTAGATAAGTTTTAGGCCCTTATCCAAAGAATAGTAGGAACTTTAAACGAATTCGATATTTTACTTAATGAGAAAGTTATAGCGCTATTTTGTTTTTTTCGAAAAAGCCCTGCCATTTCCACTCCCATGGTCCGATTTTGGCCGTTAACAAACTCGAACGAGATTTTGGGAGAAGTTATTTTTAAGGTACAATTTGAAAGTGAGTGGCGCAAAATTACGGCAAAATTATCGTGTTCACAAGAAAGTTTAATATATATATAAAAAAATGTGTGTCCACAAGAAAGTAAAATATATATATGAACTTTATATAAGCTGATGGTTGTTTTGGGGTCTGGGGAGTGTAAAACGTGAAGATATGTCAAAATTTTCCGGAAGTAGAATCATGGTACCCATTACAATAGATAACTTTCTTCTTATGAAATTACTTAAAACTGACGAAAAAGTTGTTATACTTTCCTGGCATTGGTTATTTATTCTTATAAACTGAAAAAATAATAAATGAATAAAGTTCGAAAAATTGAAATTTTTACTTTTTTTTGCTCTCCCTCTCAAAATCACCTCTCAAGAATTTTTTGATTTTGTTTTTTGATACTATGTTAAATGGAAAAACTAAAAAAAAAATCTATGAATAATATACAACCAATAAAAAGTTACGTAATATATCTTTTTTTGGAGTGGAGATGAAATAAGATGAAATATACTGAAATATTATTATTAAAAGTTTATATATAAACCAAAATAAATTTTAAAAAATTGAAAAAACATCGATATGTTTTATTAACTTCGTTCGGCTTCCCCATCACCAATATTGCCCCCAAAGTATTATTTATTAATACTTCGAGTTTTTTGCATTACTGCTATGCCTATGAAGACATAAAAAATTCGATTAAAAAATGTGCAATAAATGAAAAGATAGCTTTTTTGATTTTGAAGTAAGAGTAGAATTTGGGGGCAAACATTTTTTTTTAAAGTGGTAACATATGCATTTACGCATGTGCTGAACCTAATACAAAGTGGGGTTATATTAGCAAACTTTTGAGAAAATTAACTCTAAAAAAATTATTTACCCTATCTCTTGGAGGTATTGGCCCCAAACTTTTACCAAAAAATTGACTCATGTACACAAGTCTGTACAAAATCTCATCAAAATCGGTTTATCCAGTTAAAACTTATTTAGCTTCAAACACATCAACACACGTACCCCCCCAATACGTGTATATATTACCCCCCAAATTTCTTTTTCGGGGTCTCTGGGTAATGAAACGTTGAGAAATGTAAAAATTCTATGCCCCAAACCCCATTTTTTGACTGATTACCTTCTTGCAGAAGAAAGAAGTATTTACAAATTTTTTATTTATTTTTTATTCAGTGTTGTTTTATAGGAATGATGATTATATCTACAGAAATATAGATATTTTATTTGTACTGAAGGTACATCTTTTTGAGAATAATCTTTGTTATATTATTTTTAAAAATTTTACCTTGTAAATTATTTATGTTAAATAGATTATATAAAAAAAAAAAAAAAATTACTATCAAAATTTTAAGCCGAAATATTGATGACGTTACTATTTATATTTAGTGTAGTAAAAATAAAATGAAGAACATAGAAAAGTTACATGAGCTAAATAAAAATTCTATTTATCAACTCTTGTAAAGTAATTTCATTTCCAAACAACATTTAAACTCATTAATTTTTTTATGATGGTAATATATCAATAAATTACGTAATTTTTAAATTACGTTAGCGTGTTTCCCACTGACGAATCTCTTTTTAAAAAAAAATGTACTTATGAGTTTTGTAAACTATGAATTTTTTGTCCTTGATTTTTATATGCAGGAAATTCATTGTAAAAAAAAGAACACGAAAAAAGCTTTCAAAAACTTTTTTTGTTATTTACCAAGTTTAGCTACCCGATTTTGCTTTTAATATATTCAACAATTGTCATTTTATATAGAGGTGGTTCGATAGTAATAATTTAGATTGTCATCTAGAAATAGAAAAAAATTTACTAACAGAATAGTCTTCTGATATTTTTCTACATAACAGAAAATTACTCAAAAAAAAAATGACATCATTAAAAAACATTAAACATTTAAACTTGAAATCTTATGCTTGTAATTTATATATATATATATATATATACACACACACACACACACACACACACACATACTAATATATTATTTATATATATACAGTAACTTGCAAATTAATGTGACACAGATATTATTTAATAAAAAGTAGCTTTGTTTAGAAAAAAGATCATTCCTGTACAATTTGTGAATATCTAATAATTAATATGTCCTCCTTTATTCTTAATCACTTCATGTACAGCATCGATTTAACAAGTGTTCTCCACATTTTACTTTCCCGTCAAGGTAGCACTATTGCTCTAGAATGGAAAGTATTTTATTGTAATTTGGGCATATGCGGTATTCACCAGATCTTGACGTTTTAACACTTCAACTCAAAAAAACGGATGGGAATTTTCCGGATGTGAATGTTCGTATGTACGTGTGTGTTCAGTATTGACCTCTAAATAACCTTATATTATCAGAACTACTGGACCGATTTTGACCAAACTTAGTCAGATTATTTCTATTTACGTTGATGCCATTAAATTTTCAACTTAAAAGGTTAAGGGAATGAGGTTGCAGAGCGAAATTACCCTCAGTATCTCAAGATTTCGCATAATAAAACCATATTTTTCTTAAGCACATTTGTTAATTATAAAATAAAATTATTTTCAAAAAAAAAAAGTTTCAAAATCGCATCCCTACCCCAAAATATGCTCTAAACTACTGTTATGTTGTGATGTTACAGGTGAGCTGTAGATTTAAATAAATGAATAATATTTAGACTCTAAAAAAATGAACTCGATCTGGCTGGGTCTAAAACTCGATGACCTAATGCGTTAATCCTGCGGTTAGCCAGATGCGTTAAACCTAGCAGCTACACCAGCTGCCGGAACGCAGACTTTCCAAGCCGCGTATCGGGAAAGCCCTACGGCTGTGTTGTCCACATTTTTTTTTTTTTTTTTTCATAGTGAAACCAGATCGATATTACTGCTGTAATGAGGTCAAATTTTGTGATACAATTCATTTTTGAGAGTCGTTTTTTGACTATTTTCCAAATATTTTCAATTGGGTTGAAGTCTGGAGAGTTGCCTGGCCTAGAGAGCAGTGTTTTTGGCTTTGAAAAACTTTTTCACTTTTTTGGCAGAATCGCTTGGCGCTAAATCTTGTTTTAACACTCCATTTTTTCCTTGTGGGAATTTGTTTTGAAGATGTGTCACACCCCTTACCTCTAGACTTTTGATATATCCATCACTTTTCAACATACCATTTACTGGAAATAATGAATAACGGAATTTAAATGTGAAATAACCTGAAAACTTTTTTTTTGGGGATGTTTAACTGATTGTTGAATATGAGCCGGTGATGTATTTTCTAACCTATGCGTTGTTTCTATTTGCTTTTGAATCGAAGAAACATATCTATTGAAGATAACTCTGATTAAAAGTATCTTGAGAGAGCCTCGCCGTAAGAAAGGAGCATGCGAATTTAGTCGCTCGTCAATAGCGGCCCTAATAAGTAGTACAACACCGTAACGAATTATTTATTACTAAAACGTTTTAATAAATAACGTTTATTCTTAATATAGCTTATGATACTTCAGACAACATAATTAAGCTACTATTAAAATTTTGTAGCGATTACATTAGCGGTTCTTGAGATTTTTGCTAACAAACAAACAAACAAACGTATCCTCTTCATATAAAAGAAATATGTATGTAAAATAACATGTCGAGAGTAATTCATAATCAACGCCCAGAAAAAACTGCTGAAGATAAATTGATGAAAATTTGTATACACTAGTACTTCTTATGGTGTTAGTGCACACTTTTTGAAATTCGTAGTTTAAGGTTAAAATGAAGTAAAAATGAAATTTACAATTTTTTTTTTTCATTTTTCGGTAACAAATGAAGATATGAAATTTATTTTTGGTGAGTAATCTTCATGTGAATACCTAAAAAAAGTTCTAGATTTTCTGAAATTCAACCTTGAAAGGGATGAAGAAAAGTAAAAATATTTTGAACAACTGTTGCAAATTTTCCCCATTTCCGACTATACTAAATGTGATTTTTAGTAAATTTGGGCTTGCAAATACTCTTCAGATAAATATCTAATAACAGTTTTTGGATTTTTTTGAATTTGAACTTTTTAAGGGATGTGTCGTGTACAGCACGGCAGCTCAACGAACACAGTGAGTGCTACTATTACTGTATGTGCAACGCGACTGACTGCACCTCCTTCCAGTTACTTGACAAAAAACATAAAATTAAAAAAAAATTGACCGCGCGGGAAATGTAAATAACCATACAGAACGGGCGAAGCTGTGACGGTGATGCTAGTATATGTTATACTAGCATGTTGTAATATTATCCAAAAATATTACAATGAAATTGTAAACCGTACGGTAAGAGTTTCACAGATATCATTTCTTCCGCTCAAAAAACAAAAATTTCTGTAATATAAATAAAACTGTTTTTAACAAAACTATACTGATATCAAAAAAGGTAAGACCCTACATTTCTATCATCAAAATATGTTATTAATTTACAATTTTGTTTAAAAAAATACATGTTAAATATATGTAATAGACAATATATATACAATAATATATAATAAACAATGTTTAAGCGTTCCATAAAATAATCAAAAAATTAAAAAAAATTGTTACAAAACTCTTACCGGTCCGATTTCATTTATTAAACATGAATAATCATAAGAATTATATTATTTCTGTAAATGTGATATGTATTACATATAAATGAAATCGGGCTTTATGTTAGATTATTCTTTTATTTTTTTTATGAATTACTGATTATCATATGAATTTATTATTAAGATTTATTGCCTTTCTAGAACAAGAAAATATACTTTTTTTTAATTGCACGGTCAATTTTTTTTGTTGATAGTAATTTCATTCAATTCATTCCATATTTTTCATTTTTTTTTTAAATCTATTATAATGATCTGTACAAATCGAAAATCCGTGATGTAATATTGCACTTATTACTTTATAAGTGTAATTCTCGATTTTTATCATTAAATTCGATCTTACCAATCGAATATATTTCTGTTTTATTTCTTCTTTCTTTAATAAACCTAGTACAATCTTTTTGTAAACTAATACTTTTATTGTTTTTTTTTAAAGAAGTGATGGGAATTTAAAAAATTATTTCATCTTAAGTACTTTCACTTAGATAAGAGCATTTACTATTAAAACAAGCTGTAGTATATTTTCATTTAAATTCTATTATTTCCAGTATTTTATCAAATTTGTATACGCTACTTAGTACTATCAAGTACAGCTATCTAGCGGCGCGATTCGTTAAATCACCTTAAAAAAATGAATAAAATGATATATTCTAGTCCCGCGGTACATCAAATGGAAAAAAAACGTTATCTAACAAAACTCGAGGTATTTTTTGAAAGTATTCTTTAGTACAAATTTAATTGAACTGAAATATATAATGTTTTCATGCTTATTTTTTAAATTTATTTTTCCATTTTCTTTTCACTTTTAAATTCGGTCATATTTAGACTGTATACGTGGTTCGTTGACTTCGCCATCTGCGGATTCTTACCGGCGAAGTTATAATGAACTCCGTGATATTATATATAGAGGAAGAGAGAGAGAGATAGTGTGAATGAGTGAGACAGAAATATCAAAATATTCATATTCATTTAATTAACTTAGATAATAGAAATATTTTGATCAGGATAGCTCAGCGATATAATATTTATTTATACATGATTACACAATTTTTGTTTTGTGTAGAGAAGCTGTACGCAATCGTAAAGAAATTATTTTCTGATAATTCCCTTATCTTTCTGTTTTCTTAGAAAATCTAAAAACCTTTTGGCTCCATAATATGTATTTTTCTAAACTAGTATTTACTCCGTACACAGATAGACAATGAATTGCTCACTACGTATCATTACGTGACCGTCACACATACCAGAATTTTGAGTTCTTTACATAATCGTATAGCATTGCTTGACAATAGAAAAGGGATATATTGATTTGATAATTTCGAATAAAGTATTTGATACTGATATAATTTTTGTAAAATACTTATTATATAAAAAGTATTTATTTGAGTTTTTCGGATAATAATGATGTTCTTTGTGCTGCCAATCGCTATGAAGAACAGTGTCAACTGCAGTGGTTAATTCCGTGTGCATTTCGATGAGCTTCATGATCTAGATTTTTACACTATATCAATTATATTAGACGTAAGTTATATTAAAATAAGTTATTGGAGATATATTAGACTAAATATAATTTCCTTATTCCAATTATAATTTCCTTAGGGAGTCCGACAAGGATGTTCCCTATCTCCGTTACTTTTTAATCTTTATATGGAACTAGCAGTTAATGATGTTAACGAACAATTTAGATTCGGAGTAACAGTACAAGGTGAAAAGATAAAGATGCTACGATTTGCTGATGATATAGTAATTCTAGCCGAGAGTAAAAAGGATTTGGAAGAAACAATGAACGGCATAGATGAAGTCCTACACAAGAACTATCGCATGAAAATAAACAAGAACAAAACAAAAGTAATGAAATGTAGTAGAATTAACAAAGATGGACCGCTGAATGTGAAAATAGGAGGAGAAAAGATTATGGAGGTAGAAGAATTTTGTTATTTGGGAAGTAGAATTACTAAAGATGGACGAAGCAGGAGCGAAATAAAATGCCGAATAGCACAAGCGAAACGAGCCTTCAGTAAGAATTATAATTTGTTTACATCAAAAATTAATTTAAATGTCAGGAAAAGATTTTTGAAAGTATATGTTTGGAGTGTCGCTTTATATGGAAGTGAAACTTGGACGATCGGAATAACTGAGAAGAAAAGATTGGAAGCTTTTGAAATGTGGTGCTACAGGAGAATGTTAAAAATTAGATGGGTGGATAAAGTGACAAATGAAGAGGTATTGCGGCAAATAGATGAAGAAAGAAGCATTTGGAAAAATATAGTTAAAAGAAGAGACAGACTTATAGGCCACATACTAAGGCATCCTGGAATAGTCGCTTTAATATTGGAAGGACAGGTAGAAGGAAAAAATTATGTAGGCAGGCCACGTTTGGAATATGTAAAACAAATTGTTAGGCATGTAGGATGTAGAGTGTATACTGAAATGAAACGACTAGCACTAGATAGGGAATCTTGGAGAGCTGCATCAAACCAGTCAAATGACTGAAGACAAAAAAAAAGTCCAATTAAGTTAGATTAAGCGATTTTATACAATGGGAAACCACTTCACCTCTCATCTTTTACTTTCCTGGTGTCATTCCTCTAGAGCTATGCTGCATAAAGGGAAGAAAGATAATTCAGTTGCAAAATGAGGATAATTTTTTTTTTGCATTTTTCGACGTTTCAGACCTAGAGAACCCCAAAAAAGTGGAGATAGTATACTTTGTACATGTGTGTTGGCGTGTTTGAACATTAATAACTTGTGACTGGATAACTCAATTTTGTACAAATACTTGTGTATATGGAGCAGTTTGTTATAAAATTTTAAGATCAATAACTCCAGCAGATAGATCATTTTTGAGTCAATTTTCTAAAAAATTTGCTAATATAACCCCACTTTATATTAAACTTATTACATGGGTGCATGTTTATCTTACCATTTAAAAAAAAATTTACCTCAAAATTCCCCCTTCCCACAAAAATTGAAAAATTTTCCTTTTTATTTATTGCATTTTTTTAACCCGATGTTTTTTATTTCTACCTAGGTATAGAAGACAGTAGTAGTGCTGTAATGCATGTGACGAAAGAAAAAAAGTATATCTGGGGGAACCGATCAAACTTTAAAATATCAATCTTTTTTTTTTTCAAAACTTATATTTGTTTATTTAAACTTTTAATATTATTTAAATTTAATAAAGTTTTAATAATAATATTAATAAATTAATAAATTTTATTATAATTCAACAGCCCCCAAAAAGGAAATTTTAGGTAATTTTTTTAGTAGGTTTCTTTTTTTAGCTTCCTCCATTTAACATAAAAAACATTGAAAATCAAAAAAAATTCGTAGAAGGTGATTTTCGAAGTGAGAAGCAGAAAAAGATACTGATTTTTTTGTATTTTTTATACTTTTTACCTCCTTGTACAAAGTAAAGGAAGTATTGTGACCGCAAAAAATATTGGTTTTCAGATTTCAACGGAAATATCCATTTTTACCATCCCTGAATCCATTTTGATCAGTTTCGGCGTGAATGTCTGTATGTATGTACGTAGGTATGAATCTCGCATAACTCAAAAACGATTAGCCGTATATTGTTGAAATTTTGGATTTAAGACTGTTATAACATCTAGTTGTGCATCTCTTCTCTTGATTGCAATTAACTGAACCAAAAGTAAACCAAAAACAAATATGGATTTTGACTTTTTCTTATCTGCAGTAATAATTCATCATTGAGAGCTTTTCAACCATATATCATAAGTGGTACTTATTTTCTTTCATTCGTTCCAGAGTTATAACAAAACAAAACTATAATTAATGAAATATTTGGATCAAGGGAAAGGCATATCAGTTCGAATCAGATTTTATCTCTTTTTTTAACTTTTTCTTTTTTTAATTTAAATATGTGGATTTATTAATAATTATAAACCTCTAATTATAAAAAAAATCGTTACAATAAATAACATTCAATAATAACAATAAAAAAATAAAAAATATGAAAAAAATCACGAGTTATTAGTGAAATAAAATTTTATATGCTTTTAAAAATTTGTATATTTAATTAAATAGGCGTACAAGGAAGTCACGTGATGTCCACATCACAGTTTTTTTATTTATTTAAGCATATAATGATAATTTTACAATAGAACTTCATCATAAATTACCCTCACGCCAATAAAGAAATCTTAAGTAACCTTTTTCATGTACCATTATTTTTTCACTATATAAGAATAAATAACCAATGCCAGGAAAGTATTATAACTTTGTAAATGATTCTATCTTGCCATTTTTTTGCTGTAGGTTACCTACAACTGTTAACAGTGACAAGCAGTTATAATATTTTTATTCCAAAAGTTAAAAAAATGTGTATTTATGAATACTACCGAAGTAAATATTATACACACACACACACACACACACACACACACACACACACACATATATATATATATATATATATATATATATGTGTGTGTATTTATGAATACTACCGAAGTAAATATTATACACACACACAACATATATATATATATATATATATATATATATATATATAAAAATATATATATAAAAAGTTGTCTTTTGTTTTACATTTTTTATTCATTAAGTACAGTTTTTTTTTTAGCTGTTTCGTGATATATGCCGTGAATGTTGGAGCTATTAAATATAAATTTCTAATAAAATTTTAAACAAAACATTTCGCGTTTAAAAGAAATATAAACACTGGTATTTGAATATTAACATTAGTTTTAGATTTAAAACCCGTTATCAGCTAATATTAAACAAACAAGCTGATACTATCTTTTTTTATATATAAAATATTATAAAATTAAAATAAAAATAATAAAATTGTCTGCTCCAGATAATTATTATTTATTTCACCTTCTCATGAGAACTTTCTCATAATATTATATTGTTATTTTGTACTGTTACTACTTTATTTTATTCCGACAATGATTGTATTATAAAAATGAAATAAAAATAAATAGTTTAATTTCTTTTTGTTCAATAAAAAATAATTGTTATTACTAAAAAAAATTTCTGTTATTTAAGATAAACTTAGATAAGCGGATTTTATTAATTAATCATGAACAATATATTTAAAAAATTTCTTAGAAGTTTTAATAAATAAAAATTTCTTTTAAATTAACATAAATGAATAGTAATTGTTTTATATACTAAAGTGCTTTATTTAATTTTTTTTAAACGCTATATTTCATTGAGAAATCTTTATGAACTTTACTGAAAAAAAAATAAAAAAAAAAGATCATAAATTTCTTTAGTATTTATTTAAGATCCCTAAACAGAAATGCTTATTTAATTTAGTTGAACTCTGTGACCGATTGGATGTATTCATTTCATAGTGATATTGCCTTAATAAAAAAAAAGTGTGAAGTATTTATGATGGTTTGTACTCTGTGTGTTTATGAGGTGTATTAAATTTAGATGTCCAATTTTAAATAGAAGAAAGGGAGACAATGTCGTTGACTTAGTGGAGCAATATAAGAAAGCCTGTTGGTTTATTTCGTTTATTAATTAATGATTGCAAGAATGATAAATCTACATGAACTGAGCTAATATTGGATAAGCTTTGGTAAACTAGTTTTATTATTAAATAGATTGTTTATGCTTGAATAATAATTTTTTTTTTTTTTTGTAAAATATTACAATATATTTATTTTATAATTAATAGTCTGACTATTCTTTTATAAGTGAAGTATTTCCGAGTGATTTTTTTTTCCTTTTTTTTATTATTATTATAATTTCGCACCAATAGTAAAACGAGGACAATGAAGAGACGAAAAGAGAATAGACGGACAGAGTAGGATGATGCGGATATTCCGAAGAAACAGAAGAAATCCCAGCCAAACACACAGACGTATATTTTCGGTTGAATGTTACCGACGGTTTATATTATCAACAAGATCAAGGCTCTGCAAACGCCATCTAAAAGTCATCTGCTGCCAACTAGTTAAATTGATCGAAGAGCCTTGGAGTACCCTCGTAGTAACTTCAGAGAGGACAGATTTTGTTAGTACCGCTGCTTTCAGATCCGTGGCAGACGCAAGTCTCCAAACAACCCTCCAAGTGTCATAGCAGTAGTCACAAGGACGAAGATCTCCGCACAACGTCTATAGCTTCGATCAAAGAAAAATTGTCAGCTTTTAGGCCGTCTTCTCTTGTTTCTCTTGGTGTTTCCGTTGGATGGACCTGAAACCAGAGACTATCTGAACATCGATGACAACGGCTAGCCCACCCTTGGCTGCAATAATATGGGCTTGCGAAGATCGACATCGGTGTTAAATTGTTCTCGGCGAACTTGATATTTCTGATTATGTAATGCTGCCGCCAAACCTCTGATGACAGCATCATTACGAAGGATACGGCCGCCGTGTGTCCTATAGCAGCTTTGTATGATGCGGGCGGTGGTCTTTTCAATACAGCAACCAGCTTTACATCGAATGTTACGTAGCTATCTACGACCTCTTGATGTTCTGATCCCAGACGGAAAACAATTTATTGCTGTATGTATATATTGAACATAATCTCTGCCTGGGATCCCTAAAGATCTTGAGGGGTAGGAAGAGACCTTACCTGCTTCACGAAGCTCATAACCATGAGCTTCGTGAAGCAACAGTCTGTTGTGAGCCAACAGTCCACGCCAATATGCGGCACGCCTATCTGAAGAAAGAAGAAAAGCATCCCCTCGGTTGAGGGCACCAAAGGCAAAGAAGATCTTGTACCTAAGACGAAAAGAAAACAGCATGCGAAACGGGAAAAACTCTCAAGAGTAGAGAGGCGGGAAAATAACAGCGCCGGAAAATCCCAACCTTATAGAGGAAGATACCACCTGCCTTGTGACGCTTCCAGTCACCACACCCCCTCGATCCTAGCCCTGATGGACTTTAACGGGAATAGCGAGCCCAAAACATGGAATCCCTAGCCCGCTGTTCCGGAGACTAACGTGAAAGAAGGAGACAGGGGCGTCATATGGCAGCCTCAACCATTCTGAGAATGTTGGGGAAGTGCAGTGCATTTCCCCAACATCTTTATTAATAAAAAATTTAAACCACTTATTCACTATTAACCGTATTTTTATAATTATTTGAAAAATAAATTAGAATAAAATTATAATTTGTACGTTAAATAACGTAACCAGTGATTGTGACGACCTGACCGGGTTATACATCACTTCCAAAAATAACTGCCATTTTCAAGAATAATATGTATCCCATGCCTTATTTACTGGAGAAAATGAGGAGTAAGTTGATTTCTCGTTGCTTTTTTCACTGAGGCGAATATATTGCTACATGTCAAACTGCCAACTTATCAAAATATAGATTGTATTCAACACATAAGTAACACTTTCAATCAATTCACCAAAAGGTTTTTCTATGTAACGAACATCATTACTTTCAGGAAATGCAATTATTACTTGTGCTTCTTGTATTTTCGGTATTTCATATTGGTTGGAGACAAAAAGACTAAAATATGTAGTGTAAAATAACAAATTAATGTAAAATAATACGTTATAAATACTACTACAATTCAGCAGTGGGGGAAAATATATACAAAATAATATTTTTTTAAGTATTAAAACCCTGATAGACTTTAAAAAAATATTGTTTCCTTTTATATTGATTACAGTAAAAATCTTATTAATGGAACAAAGTTAATCATCGTCATTTATTCCTTAAAAAAAATAATATCCTGTTGAATCTAATCAGAAAACAATATTATTTTTTCACAACATAACACAATTCTTCGAAAGGACTTTTTTTTATTATACTTCGATCGCTATTTTTAATAGATTACTGATCCGTTTACAAGGTCATCTCAAGGTTAAATTAAAAGATTATCTTTAAATAAATAACTCTGAATTTCTGCTATCTCTAATACCGGGTTCAATTAATAAATTTACTAAAATAATTTCAGTTAATTATTTCCAAATTGTTATTTTTATATTTATAACTTAAATTATCTTCTTTACGTTATTTTTTATATTTATTATTTTAATATATATTATTTTATAATTCTATCATAGTTTTCCCGTGGTTTCTCTTGATTATTGCTAGAAATACTTGAGTAGTATTTAGTATATAGCATATGAATAAATTTGCTAGGTATATATCATTCTTCTGTACAGGACTGAAAAAATAATAAATAAATTTATACATACATATTTTTCATCTTGTACTAAGTGTAAAATCTAACCAATAGGGGACATTTATTTTACTGTATTAAAATAAAACTGTAGTGTTTGGTTATTAGCGGCAAAAATCTTTTTATTTTCAAACAAAATTGAAGTACATTCTATAACAAACCAAACATGTGGGATTTTTTGTTTGGAACACACCAGAATTGAGAGCTGTTTATTTGACGGTGCAGATGAAAAAATAACAATTAATTCTGATGTAATCTTGATCTTAATAATCAATATAATTATATTGATTCTAAATTTTATTGAATTTATTGTACACCATTTACTGTTGACCCTATTTCATTTAGTAAACCAACAAATAATAGTAGTGACTTCATAGGGACCTTTAAAATTTAAAAATCGAACGATTTCTTCTTTAGTAAAACACTTTTACATTTACTTGCCCAGGATTTAATAAAAATATGGTAAAGAATTAAAATATATATTAAATTTAACATCAATAACTACTAGGCATCCTTTTTTAACATGATTTTTTATATGTTACTCCATCGGGATTTTTTCTTATAAAAAAATTTTTAAGGAACAAAATTAAATAAAAAATATTCATTTTTAGGAATACGTAAACAGCTTTAAACTGAACTAATTAGTGTTCCCTCCAGGGTACATTATTATCTAGAAGGGTACTTTTATTTTAAAATTTTAAAAAGAAATTTTTACAAAAATTGATTAAATTTATTTATTTTTTAATCTATTTTTTCTTAAATCTTTTACTGAAATATATCTGCAGCGTGTAAATCATAAATAGATCCTTCTATGTTGCATGAAGATATTCATTTTTATTTTATTAATTTTAAAATTGAACTTCAAAAAGTAGTAATTTCTGTAATCTTCATCGCTTGAAATTTACTGGTTAAAATTCATCTTGAGGGCATAAAATAATTTTTTTAACCAAATGGGAGAAAAAATCTAATTTTTTGTTCAATTACGTTCCGGATCTATTATATTTTTTAAGTTTTTTTTTGTCAAGTATCCCACTGATGAAAATTTCAAGTTAAGAAATATTTCTAAAATTTCAGTCGTGCTTTAAAAATAAGTTATTTTTTCATTCGTATTACAATTCTACATAATAAAAAATAATTTAACTGAATCAATCCATCGAAACGTAAGTCCACCTTTTTACTTCCTTATACTAAGTAAAGGAAACATAGGGATCGCAAAAAATTTCGGTTTTCACATTTCAACGGAAATATCCATTTTGACGACCGTTGAATCCATTTCGACTAGTTTCGGCGTGACGTTTATACGTACGTACATATCTAGCTCGCGTAACTCAAAACGATTAGCCGTAGAATGTTGAAATTTTGGATATAGAATTTTTATAACATCTAGTTGTGCACTTCCCATTTTATTTGCATTCGACTGGACCAAAAGTGTCCAATAAAGCCCAAAATCCAAAAAATTTGAATTTTGGACATTTTCTTAACTGCAAAGCTCACTGAGAGCTTTTAAACGATATATCATGTGGTACTTATGTTAATTGGTTCTACAGTTATAGTCAAATAAAATTATAATTAATGAAATACTTGGATCTTAGAAGAGAAAGGCACATCGGTTCGAATCAGATTTCCTCCTTTTTTTAGGTTTTTTTTTTAAATTTAAATCTATTGATTTATTAATAATTATTAACCTGTGATTGGAAAAGGCCTTACAATACATAATAATTCAATATTACAATAAAAAAAATAAAAATTAAAAAATATTAGAAGTTATTAATGAAATAAAACATTACGTATTTTTCATTTTAAAAACGCGTGTATATGTAATTTAATAAGCGAAAAGGAATTCATGTGGTGTCCATATCAGATTTTATTAAGTTTTATATTAATCGCAAATATAAAAATAAACTATTTTATTTTTATAATTTCAAGATAAAACTTTAATTATATTTTTCATAGATACCGCTCCTACAAAAATGATTTCATTTTTGTAGTTACCTGATAAGAAGGTACTCTAACCAAAGTTAGGGTAACAATTTACCCACCAGGTTGGTCTAATGGTGAACGCGTCTTCCCAAATCAGCTGATTTATAAGTTGAGAGTTCCAGCGTTCAAGTCCTAGTAAAGTCAGTTGTTTTTACACGGGTTTGAATACTAGATCATGGATACCAGTATTCTTTGGTGGTTGGGTTTCAACTAACCACACATCTCAGGAATGGTCGAACTGAGACTGTACAAGATTACACTTCATTTACACTCATACATGTCATCCTCATTCATCCTCTGAAGTATTATCTGAAAGGTAATTACTAGAGGCTAAACAGGAAAAGAAAGGGTAACAAATTACCCTAACTCTAACTTCTCTAACAAAGGTTTTTCCCTTTTCTATTGGTGCAAAATAGTTTTTATGAATATCACTACAGGCATAGCTCTACTGTTTCTGTAGCAGCATACCTAAAAATAGAAAATACAGCAATCGGCCAAAAATTTGAATATCTGAGTTTTTTCTAATGTGGACGTTTATAAGTCCAGCTTTACTCCTTAATTTGGTCCCAAAAATTACAGGGGGCTTCTTTTTATTAGAATAACTGAAATCCGCTAAAAATCTTTCGCGATTCGTAACTGGAAAAAAAAGTGTGACCTACGTTTATACACAAGTAGAACAAGTCCTGAAAGTTTCTCCCTTCTTCTTGGAACACCGTGTAAGACTGGAAACACATTTTGGAAACATACGAATTGTGTTAAATTATTATTATTTTTTTTTTTTTTTTAAGATTGATGTTAAAACAAATCCAATACAGAAATGTAAGCAGTTATGTAAAATCTGTGGATTCCAACATCCAGAAAAAAAATTAATTAAATCTATAAATATTATTTATAATTAATTCATATGACAAAAAATACTTTTTATCGGTTTGGTTAAATTATTATAGAAGTAATACCTGTATAATTACTTAAGTATTAGCTTTGTTTTTTTGTTTTTTTTTTTAAATATTTAGATAGTTTTTTATATCCGGAAATAAAACGGATCAACATAAATACTATTGATTTATTGATTGAATAAGAAAACAAAACAAAAAAAAACCATGACAAGTTGATAATTATTTGATTAAATTTCTTTATATTCACTTAACAGAACAATTACCAATTAAAACTATACAAGTAATTATTATTTTTAACTCTGTAACCAATAAAATTAGCAAAATAGATAAAAAATTCATATAATTTTGCAAGATACCGTACATAAAGAAGATAAAAAAAATTCAGTAGTAAGAACTTTGAAATACTATTGTGGTCGATATCCGGGACAACTTTCTTTTTTAAGAATAAAAAAATATGTTTTTCGTAGTAATTTTTAATATCTAATTTATAAATTTTCATAGAAATCAATGAGTTGTTAGGGAAGTTATGATAGGAATAAGACATATAATTACTGAATTACGCAGTTACAACTCACCCAGTTTTTTCCTTGGTGAATTAATTTAATCACATAAATTTTTAAACGTAGTAATATGGAAATAGAATTTTTAATAGATAAAAAAATTCAAAAAAAATAAAAAATATATTTGATTACATATAAAAAATTATTTTTTTTAAAAAGATTTTATTTAACTGATATTAATATTAACATTAATAAAAAAAGGAAACAAATTAGAAAAACCCTCCAAACAGTAAAAAATAAGAATTAAACCAAATTGAGAATTTTAAACAAAAAAATATAATATATTAACAAATATAAAAATGAACTTAAATATTTATTTAGATGTGTAAAAATAAACGTGTACCGAATTTCAATCATTTTCATACTATAGTTCATGA
The DNA here is from genome assembly GCF_047948215.1 of Lycorma delicatula. Taxonomy (NCBI): domain Eukaryota; kingdom Metazoa; phylum Arthropoda; class Insecta; order Hemiptera; family Fulgoridae; genus Lycorma; species Lycorma delicatula. Next base: position 369,106,180 of record NC_134455.1, on the reverse strand, counting down.
GAAATGAAAATTTACAATTAAATGCATGAATTTAGCGTAGGGGTAGTGCGTGGGGGCGTAAGGGTGGGTCATATCAAATTCCGTCACGGTAGTGCTGTATTGTCATCGAAGTTACATACGTGTACCAAATTTCATTGATTTTCATACGATAGATCAAAAGATATAGCAGTTGCAAGATTTGATTATTCCTAAAGCGAGTTAAATAAAAGCTTTTAAAAATACCATACCTGATCGGGTTTCGAATTTGGTACCACCGAATGAAAGGCCGAGACGCTACCTCATCACCACAGAGATCGCCTTTTATTCATATTTTTTTTAAGTAACTGTTTGCTATATACAGAGTGTATCACAAAGTTCTCCCGGTACTTTCATAACCTACTTGTGAAATAATGAAAAAAATAAATAAATGTCTTCTAAACTTATGTATGAATGTTTTCTATATATGTATATAAAAATATATACCTAAAATTATTCGTTTGGGAGATGCGGCTTGTGAAAGATTTCGATCAGATTTCAGCTACCCCGGTGAAATGAGGTCGTACTGAAATTTTTAGGATGTTAAATAAGGGACCGTACTAGTGATTTCTTATATTTTTTCATCTGAAAAATCTAATAAAGTAAGTTTCAGAACCGTATTTACGGTAGTTTTTGAGAAATCGGATGTTAAACCAATATATTTGTGTAAAAACCCCCGTTTTTTTTTTTTTTTTTTTTTGTTTGGCGTACAAATAACTTTGTTAAAACAAAGAAAAGTTAGAAAAACTCTAATTGTATTTAGAAACAGTATATTGGTATATTTCTCAAAAAAACACTTTATAAAGTAAATAAAAACCAAATTTCTTTTCGGTGGTGTGAAAAATTTGTAAAAACAAAATTTATTGCCAAAAATTCACGTTAAAAGATTTAAAAAAACTGGAAATTTTACAACAATAGTAAAATAAAAATTACTTGGATAATAATTTTTTTATTAATGACAGAAACACAATAAATGTTTTGCAAAACTATTATTCCAAAGTTGGCAATAAAATAACAACAGCTGATTAACAATGCGCAATACTGTATTATTGTTAAAATCATTCTTTAATGTACATTAAGAATACCGGGTACTGTGAACCGTGCTGTCGTTAGCGAAGGTTTTCTGTGAATTTTTGTTTGAATGTTTATCATTGAAATAATGCCGTACTTATTTACAACAGAGAAATGCGCTGATACGTTATTCATTTTAGATGTGTGTAATGATAACACTACAGCTGCTACAGTAGAATATGAAATACGTTTTCCGAATCGCAGTATTCCAGATCCCAAAAGAATTACCACGAATTTTCCCAATCTTAGGTAAACAGGTACACTACATGATATTTATATCTGCTACGAACGATCTCTCCAACACGACGCGCCGATGTTATTGATGAAATTATTACAGACGCCGTTCAGCGCATTCCAGGCGTCAGTACACGACGTCTTTCTAAGCGGATTGAAGTTTCGCATTCGATGGTTTGGCGGACACTTAAACAAAACAAGTTTTATTTTTATCATAAACAGCTATTTCAACATCTAGACCTAGGAGACGCTTCACTTTGATTTTTGCAAATGGTGGAATACAGATCAACAATTCTACAAGTATGTTTCTTTTACCGACAAGGTAAATTTCACTCGAGATGTTGTCAACAACTTACACAATGAGCAAACATGGGCAAAAGTAAATCCTCATGAAATGCTCATGGAGGTGTAATTTTCAACACCGATTTAGTGTCAATGTATGCTGCGATCTTCTTCACAACCAGCTGTTTGGACGTTCATATTACCTGACCGCTTGAATTCTGAGATCTACTTTCACTATCTTCTAGAAGAAGACTTTGAGGAATATCTGAAGATATTTCTCAAGCGCTGAAACGCAAAGTATACGTCCTGGACTATGGCGCCCTCTCCACTTCTCTTATGTCTTTTCCAATCATTTTCCGGAGAAATGGTTCGGTCGTAGAAGTACACATTCCTGACCACCAAGATTCGTCTGATCTAACATCTTTAGATTTATGCGGATTAAAAAGATTGTATTTAAAAGAAAAATACATTCTCATAAGGAATTATTTGTCGCATTATGGATACGGCTGAGCAACTTAAAGACAGCTGTGAAAAACTGAAAAGAGCAAAAAAGTAGAATAGTAGTGTGCCAAGAAAATGGCGGGCCTTTTTTTGAACATTTATTACAAACTGCTACTTATAATGGACTTCCGTCTAGTGTAGTGTTTCTAAATAAAATTCGAATGTTTCTTTGATTTGTTCGACTTATCTTATAACATTTCGTTCAGAATTAAATTTTCTTTAAGTTTTGTTCAAACGTTTTATGTGTTTACTACCCATTTAACAAAGTTAATGAACGTCAAACATAAAAACAGGGTTTTTACCCCAAGTTATTGGTTTTCATCACAGATTTCTCAAAATACTCCAGATACGGTTCTGGGACCTATTTTATTTGATTTTTGAGCTCAAAAACCATAAGAAATTATTAATGATTCTGTCCCTTGTTCAACGTCCTAAAAATTTCAGTACGACCTCATTTCACCGGGGTACGTGAAATACGTGCGAATTTTTCATTAGCCGTAACTCGAAAACGAAGCATTTTAGGACACATGTTTATATTAACGTTTTTCCAATATTTACACCAGTAAAATAGGTTATGAACGTCCAGTGGAGAACTTTATGATACACCTGTATATATATATATATATATATATATATATATATATACATATACGTTATGTACATCTTGTAATATGTATATGTAATATGTATAAACTTTAAAGAATTATTATAAATAATCTGCTCATTATTTCTTAATATTTATACTTTGATTTTGAATAATAAACCACAACAATACCAACATGGTGTGTTTCTTATATCTGTATGAGTTGTTGAAAAAATATAATTATTTCCCACAAAAAGCATGAAGAATATAGATTTATTTTTACAAGTAGAATAGGTTATGAAAGTCAAGGTAAAACTTCATGACACACTCTGTATATAAATTAGGTTTTACATATATTATGTACTATATATCTTTAAATTGCTTTGAAGATTTCCTCTTTATTATTATTATTATTATTATAACAGCTCTTTCTGCTAATGAAGGTTATTAAGATGTTATTACAAAGTAAATATATAAAGAAACTTAATTATTATAGTATATAACGTAATAAAATAAATAATTAAAAGAGAAAAATAGAAAATATGAGCCGTTACATATTTTATTGTTGATTTAATTGGTGTAAACGTAAATGATCCTATCAGAAATTGCTTTGAACCAAGAAATGTATAAATTCAAAAATCCTCTTATTGAAAAGAAGGAATTATCATTAAGAGAATTATTTACCGAATACAAATGATGTACTGAAATTAAATATTTTGCTGGTGTAGTAACACACACACGCACACACACACACATATATATATATATATATATATATATATATATATATATATATATATATATATAATTTTATATTTTTGTTTCTAATTCAAAATAATGTAGTGTTAAATATTATATTATTTAAAACGGGTGTTATTTGAATAAAAAAGAATAAGTTGAAATAATTTGATGGTTTTCTGGGTTTTTTGCCAATTTTTGCTCGAATAAAATAGATCAGGGATGTTATTTTTCTAATAGATTACATCTTTTGAAAAATCTATAAAATGATGCACAAAAAAGGAGATTGAACTATTAGAAATTCTCTAATAATTGAAAAAATTCACTGCAAAATATATATGTTTCATTAATATTTGAATACAGTGGTATTTACAGTGCTAATTTAATTACTTTTCTTATCACAAAATGAAAGCAATTAAATGGAATTGTACTGTTTCTATTTATTACTTGGAAGAGAACCCTTTCATTTAATGTATAAAAAATTTTCCTTAGGGTTGTTTTCGAATATTGTTACTGTTTAAAATCGGAAAAGGGAAATTCCCAACGTAAGGGACGACTCCAGCTTTATCTAATAACCCCTTTCGTATGTAGGCTACACTGGTCGAAAGCGTTTTTCTATTCGGAAAATCATTTTTCTTCCAATGTAAAACCATTTACATCGATAATAGATAGACTTCATAATCTGTAACATCTGTCTGAGTTAAATACCTGTCATTTATTTCCATATGACAGGAAGAACTGTAATGTATCCGATAAATGAGAACAAAGAATATAGAGACAAAGATTTAAACCACAACAACTTGTTTATCAATATGTAGTTAATTACTTAATTAGTTAATAGATAATTAAATTATGTTGAATTTTGAGAAATTAATAATTTAATTTGCATTGCTTCACCACAAATTGCATAGTAACAGCTGATTTATTATTCTAAATTTGTAATACATTTTTTAAACTTCAAAATTATTTCAATTTTTTTTTTTAATTTATTGAATTAGTTAATTTAGGCCCGAAAAGATTTTAACTAATTTAAAAATTAAATATTCTGATAACTAAAAGAAATAATACTAATTAATCTAGCCATTTAATTTGTAATAGTGTTGCAAATTATTAGTATTAATTATTATTATTCTTTAATTAATTAATTTTATTATTAATGAATTATTATTAGTATTTGGGCTATTAATTTCAAGATTAACTGTTTAAATTTTGGTAATGGAAATAATTTTGGAGTAAAAGGAAATAAAAAATTTATTTCTAATTTCTTATTTAAAATTTTATCATGTTTTATTACTACCGAGTATTTTCCAAATTTGATTACTTATAACTCGAAAACAAACGCATTTATCGAAACACAGATTTCACCATTGTTTTTATCGTAAAATTTTACATTAAAATCATGTATGACTCATTCACCTTCATATTTAAAAGAAAACAGTTCGATACAATGCGGTAAACCAAGATAGCGGAAAATATTTCACACCCATAAAATATTAATTTTGTGTCTATGTAGATCGGCACTTGTTTCTACCTACTAGTATCCCTTAGTTTTGAAATATGAAGCGGATTCCATATTTTAATATCACGCTGTAGAGGTATAATTTATATAAAAAAAAGCTGACAACACACTTGCAGGCCGACTCACAGTTGAAACTCTTACAACTGTGGGTTGTTTCTGATGCACGGCTTACATACACACAATATAATTTAAAATATTTATAATTTTATTTAAATATAATATTTTTTCATTTATTTAATTCAGTCATTCTAACTAAAGCACGCACGCATACCGTATTTACTTCGCGCGGGTGTGGCGGTACTAGCGGCGACGGTCGGCACTAATTACACTAATGTAATTTCACTACATACATAGAACAAATTTCGCTTGTACAGTCGGCAGACTGGTGTAGCCGCGAGGCTTAACGCTCTAAGTACCGAGTCAACCGGGCGATTGAGTTCGAGACCCGGCCAGACCGAGTTACTTTTTTACACTTTAAATATTATTAATTTATTTAATTCTACCGCTGACATCACAAAATAGAAGACGACTACAACAGCTGTACGTCAGTGCTACCAAGCTTTGAAATATCAACGAAATAAAATAAATAATTAATATTTAAAGTGTAAAAAATAATTTTTTTGGCAATACTAGGGAATTTCAAATTTACCGATTCAAGAGGATGAGGGAAAAGGGAATTTTCCACATGGAAAAAGGATATTCTAATATGGCGGACAGCGACACTAGTGCTAGTTGTAGTAACAGGGGGTACGATTAGCGCAGTATCCCACATAGCCACTAATTATAGAACTTTTTGGGGTGGGGATGCGATTTTTCAATAGTTTTTTTTTGTTGAAAATATTGTTATATATTTATTGTTAACAAATGTGCCCAATGACTTAGGCGAAATGTGGTTATACTGAGGGTGTCCTTGCTCTACAGCCTCATCCCCTTGATTTTTTAAGCTGAAAATTTAATGGCTGCCCCATCAGTAATCTACACAAGTTACGTTTTTTTTTCAAAATTTGACAAAATTTTTAGATAAAAGGTGATTTAGAGGCCAACACCGAACACATGTACACACAAACATTAACAACCTGAAAATTTCCATCCGGTTTTTTGGGTTCCTTAGCTGTCAAAACGTCAAGATCTGGTGAAAATTGCATATGTTCAAATTGAACTGATTAAATACTTTCCCTTCTAGAGCTATAGCTCTGTAATAACACCATCTAGACGGAAAAATAAAAATAAAATAAATTTGTATTCATATATTATTTACAGAATTTAAATACTAATTTATTAACTTCCTAGTAATCCTATCTAACAGCTTTATCGTTGTAACACACTGTTTTAAAAATCAGATTTCAATTATCATTTTATGTGTAGTATATATATTTACACAGTATATATACGCCTTCTGAAATTTATATTGTGTGTTGTATATTCGAATGTGACATAATTTTATTGAATTATTTAGTTATAAAGTTGAATAAATTAAAATTGTGTATGCATTGCAGCACAGTTAACCACAAAAGACATTAGTCTGTTGTTTGATGAAAGAGAAATTAAAAGTGTGTATACAACCCGACCAATCTTAACAATTGAATTGAATGCATTAATTCTCTGAATAACATATGGAATGAGTGCATTGAACAGCTGATCAAACTCACCAGGTTTTACTTACGACAAATAATAAGTGTAATAATAGTTATAAAAACTGCAGTAATAATTATATGCAAGCATTGTTACCTTCATTTTATTCTATTATGTTAGTTTACGTTGTAATTCTACAATTTTAATAATTTAGTTTATTTTCTCATTTAGGTTATATTTTCAACAGATTTTCAAATAAACATTATATTAATCTCCTGTACCGAATTGAGTCATTTATTTCATGATCACAAGAGTAATCTTATGATCATGAAATATACTCTGAAATGATTGACAAACAAACATTTTATGATGCATGAAATGTCTAATAATAATCATGATTTTCAGAGAAAGTAATACAGAAATTCTTTCAGTATTACTTTCTCTAAAAGTCATTATAATCATTTTTCAACTACTCCCAAACGATAAACAGAGCGTAGATGTCACTTATATTGGTTATTTTACAAGGATACTTACTATATACTTGTATGATAAACATGCTAATATACTACAGCTACATTTGGCTAAATCATTCGTTTTCAAAGTGGGCAATAACGTAGGCGCTGGAAACTTTCAGGGGGGGCGGTACAAAGCTCACAGAAAATTGGGGGCGTTCAGGCGGTATAGGAAGACGATGAATTAAAAAAAAAAGGAAAAACTTATGTTTTCCTGATATTTCAAATTAAATACCTGCTACACTAGTACAAAAAATTAAAAACAATAATTGCAATTTTTTTAAGACCGCATCTTATAAACAGCAATTGCAATTATTATTTTTAACACATGAGTTTTAACTATTTTGTGTGGCGCTACAAAATTTTTAATTCTCAACATGGGAAGTAGGTAAAAACGTTTGAAAATCAATGAACTAAATGAACAAGAAAATGTAAAAAAATTCCTTTCGGCACCCTCGAAGGCGGAGGTAGATTTCACCGGTGCTCTAAGTAAGGGATAAAAAAGATTTCCACTTTAAAGTTAAGAAAAATTTCAATTTTACTCAATACGACAATGATTGCATGTTTAAAAAGTTTCACATATTTAGTACACGACAAGCCCCATCTTCTTACAATCTCAGCAACATTTTGGTCATCGCTTGCCGTAAGGGTTGGTCATATCAAATATTGTTTCAGCCAAAAGTTTTAGATAATGTTTAGAGGACTAACGATCACTTAAAACCGATTCGATACTGTGTCTATTAAGGGAGGTATGATTTTTTTGTCTTCGAACCCCCATTTTTTCCACCCTCTGGGCCAATGGTAATATCAGAAATTTTTACTTAGGTAAATTTTAGGTCCTTATGTAAAGAATAGTAGGAACTTTAATCGAATTCGATATTTTCCTTGATAAGAAAGTTATAGCTATAATTTGTTTTTTGCGAAAAAGCCCTCCCATTTTCACCCCGATGGTCCGATTTTACCCTTAACAAACTTGACCGAGATTTTGGGTCGTTATATTTTATTTATCTATTTGAAAGTGAATGACGCAAAATGACGGTAGTTATCGTGTTCACAAGAAACTAAAATATATATATAAACTTTTGAACTGACGGTGATTTTGGGATCTGGGGTATGTGAAACGCGAAGATATGTCGAAATTTTTCCGTCGAATTATGGTATCCATTTCAGTAGGTAGATTTCTTATGAAAACTACCTATAACGTTTTACTCCTTATTTCGTTAGTAAGTCTGACATGGGTTGCTATTATTCGTGGAAGAATGAATATAACATTTTACAGGAATTTGATCACTGGAATCGTTAAGAAAATATGACGTAGAAAATAGGCAAATTGTTAAAAATTAACAAAAATATTTCACGTTATTGAAATCTTTTATTAATTTTTCTTGTATACGAAATAGATATTTTTACCTGTGTTTTATAATTTGGAGTTTTCTTTGACTTGTAATTTAAAAAAAAAAATAAAATTAAACCTTTTTTTTTAATATTTATTAACATATAATACATTACGTTTTGTTATTATATAATATTAGTAACCAAACTGTTTTCCGTGGTGGAGAGGTAGCGTCTCGGCCTTTCATTCGGAAGTCCGCGGTTCGAATCCCAGTCAAGCTTGGCATTTTTCATACGCTACAAATTTTTAATTTCGTATTCCTATATACAATCTTCTTTGCAAGCTTCAGTACTGAATTAAATCATCGAACAAAAGAAAAATTATTATTACTACAAAATGGTAAAATATGTCACGTACTTATCTTCCGAATTCATGCCTTCTGTGGTTAGCTTCAGATTCAACCGGAATTAATCGAATATAATAGGGTTAGTTAATCGCTAAACATTTTGTTTTTTTTGTAGTTTACAGCTGTCTTCTAAAAGTAAAAATGTAAAAAAATATTTTTTTTAATATATTTATATGCCTATTTACTCGTATATGGAGTTGAACGTTTCGGTCTTTCATCCGGAGGTCCAGGGTTCGAATCCCGGTCAAGCATGACATTTTTCATTACTTCAAAATTCCATTTCCATATCCCACAAAAAAGCTTCAAGCTTATGTGGTAATATCATACACATATATTAGTATATTGTTTTTTCTTCTCTCGTCATCAGCCACTATTGGAACCACGTTTAATAATTAATTCCTGGTTGATTTCCTTTTCTTTTAACTCCCCTTCGTTTTCAAATTACTTCCTTCCTTTTTTTTCTTTGTTGATTTTTTTACTGTTAATATTTCTGGTTCCTTTTGAAAAACCTTCATAAACTTGGGCTTTCTTCCTAAATGTAACTCTGTCCCTTATATGTGTTGGATTTATACCTGCAATTAAGAGACCTTTTTTCATTTGTATGAACCACTTAATGTTCTTTTTGGCTGTATCACTCTTCTCGAAAATCCTCCTCGTAAATTTGTTTCAGTCCATTCTAGCCAAATGCGTGTAGAAGTTCAATCTTCTTTTTCGAATGACATCCATAGTCTGTCTATTCGGAAGTAGAGTTCTTTGTTCTTCCATGACCTTCAATGGTCATTAGTTTTTCGTGATCCGCGTATTTTTCTTCAGTATTTCCTTTCTTAGTATTTTCCTTTCAGCCAACTTCAAATGATAAATTTCTCTTCGATTTAGAGTACACATTCCTAGCATACAAAACTACAGACCTAACTACTGTGGCGTAATGTCGAATCTTTTTCATCTTTGGTATCACTTTTTATTATATAACTTTTTTATAAAGACGTTCTGCAGTTTATTTATTCTAGCCTTATTTGCTTCTCTAATTAACCAATTTGGTTGTCGTATTTGCCAAAATATTTGAATTTCCCGTTTTCCTAATTTTTCCAAGGTTTGTTACTAAATAATTTGGTGAATGCTTAATAATTTGGTGAGTCATGTACTCAGTTTTATCGATTGATGATCTTAGACTTGTTTTTCCAACCGTCTTCATCGGCTGTAATGTTTTATATGTATATATATTATTGAAACTTACTTCTCTTCAAAAAAAAGGAAGTCTTCATGTATGTCCACACTCAGAATAAAGCAAAATAAAGACGGTTAACATCGTTTTTTTTTTTTTTTTTGGTTTACCAATATCCTTTTTCTCGATAATATAGAAAAAAATATCGTTCGTAAAATTTTAAAATAAATAGATCAGTCCATCTATTAAAAAAAAGGAACACATATTTCATGTTTTTTTTAAAATTACGTATGTCATTACGAAAAAAAATCAAATTATTTTTTATTCAACTTATTAAAACACATTTAGATATTTAATTTGGTACACAAAATATGTATTTCTGTCATAATTGAAGGTATATTACGTTAATGAATAAGTATTTATAACAGTCAGATTTTAACAATAAGTTCCTAGTCATCTTGTAACAATAATGATAATAGTAATAATAAATTTAACAGAACATTAACTAACTAGAATTTATGAATTTTTTCTCTTTTAGTATATAACAATTAAAAAAAAAAGAAGAAATAACAGATAATAAAGATGAAAGTTATGAAAATCCACAATGTCTGAGGTTATTTTTTATTCTGTAGTTCGATATCATGATTAAAAAGCGTAACGTAAAAGAATAGTAAAAAAAAGGGGAAAAAAAGAAATGAAAAATATAACCTCGAGTTGATTCCGGAATCGTCAAATTGAATATTTAACAAATCACTGTACTGTATTTTTTTGTTACATTATGATTCGTGCATGTCAGTTACATTTTTTTTTAAGTAACTTATATATAAAAAGATAAACGAATTAATATAAAAATTAAATAATTTATATTAATTTTAAAAATTAATTGTAAATTTTATAATTTTTTTTTAAACATTTAAAATGCAATTTTTTTTTACTATCTTTTCAAAAAGTATACATTTCAATTGTATAATACATTTTTTCTTGATGATTTTATTCATTATAGAAGCTTTGAAAATTTTTAAGTGGGGAATATGGAAATGGAATTTTGTAGAGTATAAAAAATGGCTTACCGGGTTTCGAATCCGGAATCGTTGGATTTAAGACCGAGAGGCTACCACTCTATAATGGATATTGGCCGAGAATATGATTTTATTAAGTTCAGTAGTTCCAATAAACACTGACTCTTAGAATAACTTTTGCTTTATATGGCAAATTTACGTGGCAAATTCGGACCGAAGGTCCAAGATTTCTTGTTGTCACTTTAAACCGATTCAATACTGTGCTTATTAAGGGAGGTATGATTTTTTTTTGTTTTTGAAACCCCATTTTTCCACCCCCTGGGTCAATGGTTGGTGATATCAAAAAACTTTACTTAAATAAGTTTAGATGTTTATTCAAAGTATGGTAGGAACTTTGTAAGGAATTCGATATTTTACTAAATAAGAAGATTATACGATTTTTTTTTTCGAAATAGCCCTCCCATTTTCACCCCCATGATCCGATTTTTCCCATTAACTAACTCGGTCGTAGGGTTGAGTTCGTTAATGGAAAAATGGTTAATGGATAAATGGAGTCGTTAATGGGTCGTTGTATTTTATGTATCAATTTGAAAGTGATTGGCACAAAATTACGGCAGTTATCGTGTCCACAAGAAAGTGAAATATATATATAATGAAATGTAATTTTACGTATTTTTATTTTTTTTTAAATGTGTAAATATAATTTAATACTTAATGATCCAGGAGGGAGATTACTTATTGTTCACAATTTTCAGATTTTCAACGTATACATTAGAAATAAAAAGTAAATAATTCATATTACTTTAATAATATAATGGATAACTATTGTTGTAAAAAATATTTTATTTTAAATTCATTTAAAATATATATATACTCTTTTAGCTAATAACAACAGCTGTATAAATTAAACGAATAATAAATTTAATTTCATGTCCGGTTTCTGGAACAGATTAAAAATAGATTGTTGACCAAGTATGATAACTTGTTTATTTACCTTTCTATTAAACGTATTTCTTTTTTTAAAGCCAAGTACCCATCATTAAATATATAAGTCAAACATGTCAGAAAACTTGACTGATAAAAAATCTTATAACAGGAGTATCAAGAAAATTATCATGTATACTTGAAAAAAACACAAGAATAACCATTATAAATCACTGTAGAATAATATATTATGTTTTAATAATTACTTTGTGTATAAAATATGATAGTTACATTCATAATTGCGCGGAAAAAAAAACAGATTATAATTTTAAAACCGAACAAACAAAAACCCTCTCCTCTTTGTATAATATTAAAGATGTAAAAATTTTGTAGCGAACAACTGAAAGATGCAAATTAAAAGGAATGAAAATAAAACAACTTTTACTTAAACGTTTTTAAAATGGTAATTTGGAGGTTCCTTCTCTCTTGATATTGATACGATTTTTTTGGTTTTTTCACCGCCTAGGATGAATTTCTCTACCCACGACAGAAGGGAGTCGGTATATGAGTTTGAGGATAAGAGGTTGTATGTATGTCTGTTACGATTTCCCTGAAAAACTACTGGACCGATTTCGATGCGGTTTTTTGCATTTGATAGGTATTAATTCTGAGCAGGTTCTTAGAAATATTTTACGATTATAGGCCATCAGGGGGCACTACAGTAGATGTGTTTCTCTAAAACGACATGGCCGATTTCGATGCGGTTTTGTGCATTACATACGTCATCTCAGAGCAGGTTCTTAGATTATTTTTACGGTTATAAGCCGCCAGAGGGCGCTGCAGTAGATATGTTTCTTCAGAACGTCTTTTGAATGTTTCTAAGTCTTTCTAACTCCAGTAAAGCTACATTATTGTGTGAATTTTATTAACTAATTTGCGTTGATTAAGTATACTAAACTTTCCATACCTCCTGATTATATGAAGGCCACCTGTTTTCAGAAGGAAGAATGATGTTTTTACAAAAACTCAAACATTTGGTTAGATTATATTAATCTAACCAAACTTAACCTACGCTCGCTTCACTCGCTAGTCAAGGCAAGCGAAGCGAGCGTAGATTAAGATTGGTTAGATTATATTTATAATTATAAAAATTTATTATATAAAAAACATGTACCAACAGACCTTTATATCACTTTATATATATCCTCAACCTAACAGTCACAGCGTGCTGAGTTAGAATAGCCTCCGTTTAATCATAAAGTACCAACCTTTCATCATCATCAGCCTATAAACGTCCCACTGCTGGCCACAGGCCTACTAATCTTTAAAAAGTAATAAATAAAAAATAAAATTAAAAATTTTTAAAAACCCTACGACGAAAAAACTTAAAAAACGTGAAATAATTAAATAACTGTATTTTTACATTATAATCCTCTGCCAAATTGTGATATTGTCATTAAGACAATAACATTTAAGATTTTGATTGACCATCATGCGTGACTCGTGGACTTCACAGATAAGCTTTAGTTACGTACGACGATTATCAAAATTTTAAATTTAAGATTTTAATTTTTTTTTTAATTTTTACTTTTATTTTTATCAGTTTTGAAGCCTATTTGGACTTACGGGCTTGAATTGTGGGGTACAGCATGCAACTATTGACATACTTGAACGCTACCAGATAAAAATATTGCAAAAAATAGCCTTTTATAAATATATATATATATATCTTAAGTTGCGAATTAGGTTGAATTAATGAATTAAGTTGCGATTTCGGCAGGAAATCTCTCTGGTCAGCCTACGGTATCAAAAATCGTTGGATCAGCACCCGAATTATTTGGCGGTATATTTATTGTATAACATGAAACAGTGATTTTTCTAGATTGCTGAGGAACAATATTCTTGGTTTGTCTTATCGTTTCAATTATGTTACTTTATAGTCTGGCTGTACGGAGTGCTCTTCTATTTCATTTCGTTGTTATCGTTAAGTCACCAGCCGCTGGATCTGTGACTATTAAATGTTAGTTCAAATATAGATCTTACTTACTGTTCAATTATCTTGCTGAACAGATTGGTAACTTGCTGTGACGTTATAATAATAATAATAAAAAAATTATTATAAAAGTTTTCATAAGAAAAAAAGTGAAACCATTTTTTCGTAATTTTTTTTTAAATTTTGAATGAAATTTCCTTCCGGGTAATAAATAAGAACTAGTACCTGAAAAGAAAGACAAATAACTCAATTTTTATGAATAATAAATCGTATGTATACTTTTAAAATTTATATTGGGTAACAACTCTTCAAATAAAAATAAAACCAGAAATTTCACCACATCCTTTAGAGTTAAACATTTTTTTCAAGACATCCTGGTTCTTTTACACTCTATGTAATCGTCAGTTTTTTATAATAGTTTATGATTCTGACTGTTCTTTCTTATATATATATATTTCCTCTCTATCATTCATCTCAATAGCTTTCAGATAAGATATTCATTTCCTTTTTTTTCATTTAGTTCTACGATCAGTTTAAACGTAAAGAAATATTTTAAACCTTCATAATCTTTACTTTCCCCCCTTGAAAGACAGCGAAAGCATGATGATGTGGATTGTGGACTGGTGGAGTGTTCAAATTGTTAATATTAATATATTGCGGTATTAAAATAAAGAATATTAGATTAACTACTTTCGGAAGAACTGAACCAGGTTAACCTGTTTTATGCTTTTTTATCTTTTTTTTTTCTTAGTGAACTTGTTTGCGAATTGTATACACCAGTTATTGTTTAATTATATTATATAGTTCACTCTATCATTTTATTTATGTTAACCCGAAATTTAAAAATAAGATACAATCTAATTACAATTTAATTCTATTTCTTTATCAGATTAACTTGACTCATTTTATTTTATGCTCTAATATTCACGGTGAAAGATTTCGCTTGAATTTCTTGAGGTAATTTTTATTTAATAATAAATTATATGGTAGTATTTATTTTTAAACTTTGGACCAAAGCCTGTTTTTTTTTTTTTTGTTTTTTTTTTGTAATTTTATATTTTTTCTAACACTTCCAATAAAATACGTTTTAATTAAAATACAAGTATTTAATTTTTTTTTATTAATATTCTTAAGTTTAATTATAAAATTAAAAATATCCCTTTCGGCACGCCAGAAGGCAGAGGTAGATTTCACTAGTGCTAAGTAGGGGATAAAAAAGATTTCCACCTAAAAGTTAAAAAAAAACATTAAATTTACTCAATTCAAGAATGGTTGCATGTGAAAAACGTTTCATATGTTTAGCATACGACAAGCCCCATCTTCTTACAATTTCAACAATATTTTGGTCATCCCTTGCCGTAAGGGTTGGTCACATCAAAAATTGTTTCAGACAAAAGATTTAGGTAATGGTTAGAGGACTAACGACCACTTTAAACCGGTTCGATATTGTACCTATTAAGGGAGGTATGATTTCTTTTGTCTTCAAAACCCCATTTTTCCCATCCCTTGGACCAATGATTGGTGATATCAAAAAACTTTACTTATATATGTTTTAGGCCCTTATTCAAAGAATAGAAGGAACTTTAAACAAATTCGATATTTTACTTAATAATAATGTTATAGCGATATTTTGTTTTTTTTCAAAAAAGCCCCATTATTTCCATCCCCATGGTCTGATTTTGCCCATTAACGAACTCGACTGACATTTTGGGTCGTTATATTTTATATATCAATTTGAAATTGATTGACGCAAAAATTACGGCAGCTATTGTGTCCACAAGAAAGTGAAATATATATATATATATATATATAAACGTATATATATATATATATATATATATATATATATATATATAAACGTATATATAAGCTTTTGAACTGTCGGTGATTTTGGATCTGAGAGATGTGAAAGGAGAACATATGTCTAAATTTTCCGGAAGTCGAATCATATACTACAATAGTTAACTTTCTTATGAAATCTACCTAAAATAAATAATTTTGTATTTATCAATTAATAAAGTGTTTTTATATTACTGTAAACAGATTTTGTATCCGATTTAATTAAAAGGAGGTCCCAATTCGATAATTTTTTTTATTTTACTTTACCGTCTAGATAGCGCTACAGCAGAAGCATAGATCTATAAGGGAAAGTATTATAATTTGGGCATGTGCGGTTTTCACCGGATCTTTACCTTTCGACACGGAAGAAACCCAAAAAAACCGAACAAAAATTTTCCGGATGTTAATGTTCGTACCACATCTTGACGTTTTGGAACTTAAGGAAACCAAAAAACCGGATTGAAATTTTCCGGATGTAATTTTTGTATTTACGTGTGTGTGTTCGGTGTCGCCCTCTAAATCACTTTATATCTCCAGAAGTGGACCGATTTTGATCAAACTTAGATTGCTTCTATATATGGATAATTAATTTCATTAAATATTCAACCTAAAAGGTGAAGGCGGTGAGACTTTAGAGTAAACTCACTCTCAGTATGTGGAGATTTCGCCTGATGTCATATTTTTATTAGGTGCATTTTAACACTAAAAAATAATAAAATTTGCAAAAAAAAATTGTAAAACCGCACCCCATCACAAAAAATGCTCTATACTAGTGGCTAAGTGAGCATATCGCGTCAACAGTACCCCTTGTCACCACAAGCAGCGCTAGTGTAGCACTGACGTATAGCTGTTGTAGTCGCCTACTATGTTGTGATGTCACAGGTGAGCAGTAGAATTAAAATAAATGAAACTTTATTCTTTTTTTTTTAACCTCCGGGACCACCGCATTGTTTCAAAGGATGAAATGAATGATTTGTAGCGTGTTTGAAAATGCCATGCGTGATCATGATTCGAACCCAGGACCTCTAAATGAAAGGTCGAGACGCTACCACTCGTGCCACGGAGACTGGCAAATGAATAATATTTAAAGTGTAAAAAAAAAGATAATTCGTCTGGCTAGATCTCGAACTCGATTCCGGTTGACTACGTACCTAGTGCATTAAGCCTTGCGGCTGCACTTGTCTGCCTACTGCACGAGGGGAATTTGTCGTATGTAAGTTGTAAAATTACTTTATTTAGTTCATTTAGTAGATCGTTGCCGCTACTACCGCCATACTCGGGCGAATTAAATACGATATGCGAGCGCGCTTTAGTTAAAACCATTGAATTAAATAAACGAAACAGTAATATATTTATATTAAATGATAAATATTTTAAATTAAGTTGTGTGTGTAAGCCGTACGTCAGAAAAAAAGCCGTGTAATGGGAAAGTCTTACAACTGTGTTGCTAGTTTTTTTTTTTTTTTAATTTTTATGTTGTTTTAATTAGTATATCATTTAACAATATTTAGTCAAGAAATTGTGATTTTCTTTATTCCGATTTCAGATTAATTTTTTTATTACTTTAAATACATATTTTTTTAAAAAATTAGTCATTAAATGAATTTTTTTTAAATTTGAATACCATATATTTTTTTTAATGTTTCATGTAAAACAGTAATTTTTTCACTGCATATTCCATTTACAAAACAGGGAGAAATATAAACAAGTTGAAAGATTAGTATTACTATGACAAAACAGTACTATTTACACTTGTTTCATACATAATAAACCCACTGATAAAAACCACCGTGTCTTCTAGAACGTTATTATCGCGAATAAAATATTTTTGGAAGCGATAAAATATTTTTGGCATATTGTATAGCGAGATAAAAAGTTTATTTTTATGTAATTCATAATAGTTTTCCTTCAGAGTTTGAGGCCTACGACACTGTTTAACCTTCATTAATATCTCCAGTCGTTATGGGTCGTATTTATTTTATACCCAGCTGATAAAAATTCATCATGTCGAATAATTTAAAATGCTAAAAGTTAAAATAAATATGAATTTTCGTTTGAAGACATTAAGAATATTAGTGTTTGTAATATAGCACTTTAAAGTTCACCTTGTGATAGAACAGCCCTTTTCTAAATCTCTGGCTTTATTCCTGGACAATGATAAAAAAGATTTTTCACAGACAACTAGGAGATTTTAAATAAGAATTGCTACCAAAAAAAAATTCTCAACAGATGTTAAAGAGTTTGTGAGACAGAAAAAAAATGATTTGATTTTTTTTTTTTTAGAATTTTCCAGCACGTAAAACTCTATTCTCTATTTATATATACCATAAATTACATATTACATATTTTAAATTACATATCTTATACATGTATTTTTGATACAAAAATAACTTACAATTTTTTTCAAATACAACTTCTTTTATCGTAGAAAAAATGTTCGGCTGTTCGTTTTTGCAACTCGATTTTAAACAGACATCCAACGCGAGGCAACGGACAATTTGCTTTAAGGCGTTCATTAGAGGTTATCAATAGTAGTTGGTGCGCATTTCATTCCGTAACTGGGTTCGTGCTGTTAACATCAGTACTTGTACAGTCAGCAAAAGAAGTGAGACTCGAATTTCCGTGTAAATTTGAAAATATTGGGTATTTTTTAACTGAGTATTTTATAACATAAATGTATTCTATTTATATCAAATTGTAAATATGCACCTAAAAAATCATGCAACTGGAGGAGCTCTTATCAATAATTATGAGTATGACTGTACCGCCTTTGAAGTTGACTGAGTTTAATGTCCTTTGTGAAAACGCATACGTACTCCTCGTTTTGGAGGGGTTAATTTTACAATTTATACAACTGCGTCCAGTTCCCAATAATAAACGGCCGAACTCTACTTTGTGGGTGATAAAAGGTTTTTAATAGTCAATTTTTTTTGTGATTGTTATAATCATTCAAAAGAATAATTATCTACTAATAAGTTAAATTTAAAATGTACGTCACAAATATTTCGCTGAAATTCTTCTTACAATGTAGAATTAAATTACAAAGAATTAAATTACTTAGCGTATCGACATACTTTTATAGTATCTAATGACTTAACTAAGTATATATATATATATATATATATATATATATATATATATATATATACTTATTCAGATAATAATCTCGTTAAGTATTTTAACATAAAATAATATCATAAAATTATAGTAAAAATTTACATAATGATGTACGATTATAGTAACAATAAGGATAATTTCTAATTAATTTTTATTTTCTTGAATCTCATAAAAGTATATCTATGATAAATCAGTTTAGGGTATAATAGAAATTTATACTACATACAGACTTTCTCCCCTCCATACTGTTATATATATTACACCTTACCATTCTCACAGTTTTATAAAACGTAAATTTAACTGATAGCTTTAAAAATAATATGAGAGAATCTTCTACTCCTTCGACTGAATATTCATTAGGGAAACAGCTAAATTTAGGATTGCTTATTGACACATTCTTGTTACCTTATCTGTAAATATTTCAAAACCTTTATTTAATATAATTCTCATTGATTAAGTATCTAATACATATAATAATTTTAACGAATAAAAAGAGAAATATATGACAATACAGTTATCACTTATTAATCCAATAAATGATGTAAATAACGAACATGACTGTCATACAAATTATAAGTGATTTTGAAATCTAAACGTGTTGAATCGATAACGCAAAAAAAAAACTGATAACATAGTTGTTATACTTTTCTAGCATTGGTCATTTATTCTTATATAGTAGAAAAACAATGATACAGGAAAAAATTCAAAGAATCAATATTATTTAATAGACAGTCAAATATTAATGTTACCAAGTACTTTCACGGTTCTTCACTATTTTATCAGCATTAGATAAAAACACCTGACAACAAAGCTTTCCTGGCATTGTTTATTTATTCTTATTATATGGAAATAATAATTACGTGTGAAAAAAGTTTTTACTTTTTTCTGCTTCTCTCCTAAAATCACCTCGCAAGAATTTTTTTTGATTTATCCACAGTTGGTTAAATGGAAGAAAATAAAAAAAATTCCACTGAAAAATATACTTCAAATAAACAATTCTCTAAGATTTCTTTTTTTGGGTTTGGGAGTGAATTATGATGGAATTATATTTTATAATATTACTATTAAAAGTTTAAATAAACTAAAACTCAAAAAATCGATACTTTTAAACTTTGATCGGCTTCCCCACCACCAATATTATCCCCAGAGTGTTGGTTTTTGGGTCGTTTGCCCTTCTATTGTGCCTAGAAAGACATTAAAAAAAATGGGTTAATAAATATGAAATAAATAAACAGATCGTTTTTACAATTTTTTGAGAAGAGAAAGAATTTTGAGGCAAAATCGTTTTTAAAAATTGTCATATAAGCATGTACGCATGTACTGAGCTTAATCTAAACTGGAGTTATGTTTATAAAATTTTGTGAAACTATCTATCTATTACACCAAACTACACCCTCTATTACACCTAAACTATCTATTACACCACTTGGCCCCAAACCTTTACCAACAAATTGCCCTATATACAGTCTATCTACTAAATTTAATCAAAATAGATTTATTCAGTCAAAAGTTATTAAGATTCAAATATGCCAACACACGTATGATATCCCTTCTTTTTTTTTGGGGGGGGGGGGGGGTTCCCTGGGTCATGAAACATCGATAAATGCAATATATTTCTAACAAATAATGCAAAGTGATAATTTTTATTAATTTACTATTATTATTTATTATTCATAATTTTTATTACATTTAGTGGAGGAATAAAAACAGGCAAAAAATTATCAGCTTATATTACAGTGCTTAAGAGTACCCCCGGGTTAATTGTCTGCAATAAATCGATTTTTTGTCAACGGATTTTTTTACAAATAAGGTATCATTTTGTTTAAAATAAAATTCTTAATAAATTTTGTAAAATTAAAAATTTGATCAAACAAATAATTACAAAGATGTTGAGAATTAAAAAATTCAGATGGCCGCCATTTTGAAATTTTCGAAGGTGACGTTTTTTTCAAAATAATTTATTTTGTGGAACAAGACACTGTTCTTAGATTTGCCAAATTTAATTAAAATAGGTTAACTCTTTCCTGAGAAATAATTTTTTTGATGAAAATTACAAAAGAGCGTCCAAAAAAAACAAAAAAAAAAAAAACAAAGGAAAATAGGACTTATGTCGATATGAACTTTTTTGCTCATTTTAGTGTCCTGAATCATTTCCTGAAGTTCGGCGAATACATCCCGGAACACTCTGTATAGCTATGTTTTTTGTCTAGTGATATTATCACTTCAACATCATGTGTATCACATGATGGCATACCAATTTGTTATTTGTATCATATATATATATATATATATATATTTTGTTTGTGTCCGTATTTGTTCAAGCGTGATTATTATTAAAAAAAAAAAAAACATAAATCTTTAAATCACTTGGCACTCCCATACAGATGAACTTTAGTAAAAATTATGAATGATCGTGGAGCAAGCAATGCAATAACGCTTTACCAGAAAACACAAAATATAATTTAGTTCGTTGAAATTAAATAATCATATCATTCGCTGTAAAATATAATCACGATTATAGCAAACATTAGAGGACGCAGTTAGCGAGAACGTGAAAAGTAATCGAATACGGTTTTAAACAACTGTCAGACTAAGAATGAATCTTCATTCAAATCTACTGATCTCAACAAAAAAAAGGGTTTACCTTTATGGTAAGGCATACAGTCATTTCATATTTTTCATTTATATAATTGCGTTTGAAATCCTGAAGTTGTCTTATAAACACCCGAATTTTCTTTAGACGACGTACTTCACTTTCATCGTTTACCTGATATTGAATGCTTGTTACGCTTTAAAGTGGATAAACCATTTTCGATAATGATTTATGTTTCATTCCGGTCCCTTATTACCGTTAGGATTGTCGATAATAACAAAAAATTATTTTCTT
Organism: Lycorma delicatula; assembly: GCF_047948215.1. Taxonomy (NCBI): domain Eukaryota; kingdom Metazoa; phylum Arthropoda; class Insecta; order Hemiptera; family Fulgoridae; genus Lycorma; species Lycorma delicatula. The sequence continues at coordinate 369,084,473 of NC_134455.1, read as the reverse complement.
TTCTGTAATTTTCACATACATACACACCCAGTAGTAGCTGGAAAACTGGTGAAGAAATATATATATATATATGTTATTAATTAAAATACGGTAATTAGATGTTGCTTTCTATTTTATATCAAGCTTTAATTAAAAAATATTTGTCTAACTCTTCCTATATTGAATAGACATGTGTCACCATCATCATCTGATGTTCTGCCTGGTGGCAGGTCCCTTATGCCACCGCTGTCTCCATCCATTCTGTCTCAAGCCTTTTCCTTCGTTCATTTGTAGTTTCATCTTCAACTCATTTATTGTCTCATTCTTCTTCTTTCTCGCTTTCTTTTTCCAATGTTGTCATCAAGATTCGCTTTCTCTCTCGCATATTCTAACAAGTTTCCTTTTATCTTAGGCAAAAATGTATCGATGTTGTCTAATGTTTTACTATTTCTTAAGGGCGTACATTTGGATTCAAATATTTGATTAAAACTTTATTATGTTTTTGCCTTTTGACGTTCGGAAATTTTATTGTTTTATGATTGACTTTATTTAGACACCGCATAAGCGTTTTACATCGTTTCATTTGTTAATTGTTAATTTTTAATCATTAACTATAGTATTTTTGTATCCGGGCAGTGATAACGACAGTTCGTAGTACGCCTAGGAAAAAAATTTCCCTTTTTTACTTTTTTGTAGTGTGCTTTTATTTTTTGTAAAGTGCTTTTTTTTCTTTAATTCTATTCATTATTTCCTCATTCCTCTTTTTATCCATCTATCTTTCACCATCCTTCTCCAAATCCACACTTCAAAAGCCTCAATCCATTCCGTCTTCCTCTTGCTTATAGCTCTTGTATCAGGTTCCATTCAACAAGATACTACATACATAGCATTTGGCTATAAGTCCAGACTTATATCACATAGAAATCCCTCTTACTGAGCATTTCCTTTGCCGTCGAAATCCTGCCTTTTATTTCTATCGCGCTCTTCCTTGCCTATGACACTATAATACCCAAATACCTGTATTTATTTTAATTTTTTCTGCGATTCTCCGACTTAACAATTTTTAAAGTGCGTGTTTACCATCAGCTAGAATTACCATATCATCATCAAAACTTATGCACCATACTTTTTGTTCCTCCTATACTTATTTCTTCTTCTCTTTCGTCTAATGTATCCTTTATCATAATTTTTCTTGTAGAAAAATGACTGGCAACGACAATAGCATAAAAATAAAAATAATTAGTATTATTAAATGATCTGTATTTTCGAAAACTTATTCATGATTATTCTTTTCAAAGTAATTTGTTGTTTTTTCTTTTTTTAATATTACATTATAAGCTTAGTTTAACCAACACTACAAATACGTGTTTGAACGGCTTTTACTTATAAAAGTGGTAATTTCTTACACAGCCTTTTATAATATTGAATTCATTCTAGAAGAGTACTATTTCAAATTTTATCGACCCTTCTAAATTTTAAACTCCTCTTTAAATGTCTTTACTATTCACAATGCGTTGCAATCTATACAGATTATTTCTAATTCATTTATATACTTTTGCCATACTTTAAATCTATCTACAGAAATGTTACCTGGGAAGTGAAATCTGTGTCAAAATGATTTTCTAAAATTTATGTATATATATTTTTTTTTTTAAATAATAAAATGTAGGTGCAAGGTGATTTCTGTATAAGCGTAGGTCATACTATTAAATTTACATCCTGTTTATGAAGATTGCGCAAAGAAATGAACGTGACTCATGACTCTAACATGATTTCAAGCCGTGTTTCAATAAGATTCACGAATAAAATAACCTGGTCAGTACAACCTACGTTAATTTAAACTTTAAAGAACTGTTAACAAAATATTAGAATCTTCGAGGTTTGTTTTATTTACTGTGATTTATGATCACTGAAAACGTTTTCTTTTAGTTTTTGATTACAAGTTAATATATTTTTGTTTTAATCAATTTACGAATGATAAATAATAAATTAAATTAAAGTAATGGATTCATTATATATAAATCATACTATACAACATTTCGGTAAAAGTATCTTACCAATTCGGAAACAGTATTATACATATATATTTCAATAATAAATCTTTAATGTCATATAGATTACGTGATTTTTTTTATATTACTTTATTTAGCTTAATTATAATCAGGTACTTCAAAAAAAATTGTACATAAATAAAAACAGTCAACTTTACCCTAGTAATCCTAGTGTAACCTAGTGATAGCTTTAACAGCGAAATATTTCTGAAATTAAATTATTTTTAAGTTTAGTGAAGGTAGTTATATTTTTTTATTTTCTTGTACAAAGTAAAGGAAGTATTGTAATCGCGAAAAATTGCGGTTTTCAAATTTCAACGGAAATATCCATTTTGACCATCCCGGAATCCATTTTGACTAGTTTCGGGGTGACATCTGTACGTACGTATATATCTCGTATAACGCAAAAACGATTAGCCATAGGATGTTGAAATTTTATATTTAGGACTTTTGTAGCATCCAGTTGTGCACTTCCCTTTCGAGTGTAATCCACTAAACCAAAAATATGTATACAGTCAGACCTCTAAATAAATTTGGGTTTTGGACTTTTTCTTAAGTTTCGTAATAAGCCTTCGTTGAGAGCGTTTCAACGATATGTCATAAGTGGTACTTATTTTGATTGGTTCCAGAGTTGTAGCCAAATAAAATTTTAATTAATGAAATATTTAAATCTTTCATGAGGAAGGCACATCGGTTCGACGGTTCGAATCCGATTTCATGTACATATATTTTTTTTAACTTTTTTTTTAATTTGAATATATTGATTTTTTTTACCTTCTCCCCCGGGTCGGATCCTGCAGTTAACTATTACATAACCCAGAGAAGTGTCGTTTACTCTAACAGGCCTCCACGTATCAGCCCGTCGGGTGGATGTTATTAGCGCCCACCTCAAACCCGCAGAGTAGGATCCACCAGGCCCGATTATGCCGTCCCTGGGTCTCCACTCCGGAAGCCGGGACTCGGTTGTTTTTGCTCGGGAGTGCGAGAGTCCCCGTGCCGCATCGCTACCGCCCATTCATGCAACTATTACAAATGGCAGCTCCGCAGAGAGTTTTCCCTCATCCACGAAACCCCCCCCCCCACGATCCTTCTGTTGAAGAACCCTCGCTCTGAACCCTGCGGTGGTATCAAAACTCTTAGGGCTTCGCAAGATGATGGCGATGATGTTCTCTAGACTGAGCGGTCCAATAATCGCCGAGCAAGTTAAGCGGTATTCATCTCACTGCGGGAACCAAAATACCACGTGTTCTGGGGTCACCGCAGTAAGGGTCATCCGCCCTCCTCCTACCATACAGGTAGGCGCGAAGACCCCATGGCCGGTCAGGAATTGCGTGAGTCAGTAGTTCAGCTCACCAAATCTTTATAACCGCATTTTGTGTAAACCACAGCTTTATATCCGCCATAAGGCGGTGCGTCCACCTTCCCTTGTTGAACGCATCCCACCAAGGTTGCCAATCTCGGAACAGGGCCGCACGTATGTCCCCTTTGGACACTCTTCGGTTGCCCAACACTCGAGCCTCTGCCAGCTGCCCCCTGATCACCAGCATCGCCTCTGTCGACACCGATCATTATATTAATTTATTAATAACTATTAAACTCTGATCGTAAAAAATATTTTAACTATAAATAATAAGTCAACAATAATACAAAAAAATATGGGAAAAAAATCAGAAGTTATTACTGAAATAAACTTTTATGTACTTTTCATTTTAATTCAAAAATATTTAACAATTGGAGATTAATTAATAAACAATACATTTAAATTAAAAAAGTTAAAAAAATATATATGTATATGAAGTTAGATTCGAACCGATGTGTGCACGGTTATGGATCCAACACCTTCTCATTTGCACCACATAACAATTTGAGCGACGTGAAACAAAATTAATATATAAACTAATATAAAATGCTGATACGAACAACACAAAAAAATGTGAAGCAATGTGGTGTCCACCACAATGTAATTGTGTAACTGATCACTTTATTAAAGAAATCGTATCTCACTTTCAAATGAAATAAATTTAAAGTGCAGCAAAAAATGTATATATGTAATTTAATAGGACTTCCTTGTATAAGTCATGTGGTGTCCGCGTCAATTTTTTTTTATTATGTATATTTTACGTATAAAAATTAATTTTATTTTGCAGGCGAAATGAAAATATTAATTCCCTGTCATATAATTCCAAATTGAGGCACTATAACTGTACTCCTACCAAACGCACTGACTCCATAGGGGAAGACACTCTCCATGTGTCAGTTTCGGTAGCACAACACCCCCTCCGTACATCGCCCTTGTGGACTTTACCGGAGAACCTCGGCAAAAGGCATCTCTCAGCCTTGTTCTTATCTCAGTCAGAATACCACCGATGCGAATACAGTATGTGACATTCCCGTCAGTGTACTACTAGGAAATGACCTCTTTAAAACAAAATGCATTTATGTCGAGTCTTTCACAAGACTAAGTGACATGAAAGGACTGAAATTTAAAACACAACTACCTACTCGATAGGTTAGAATTTGAGTTCAACACGCACCTATAACATAAAAAAACAAGAAATAAAAATAAACTTAAAAATAAAACTAAATAAACATCAAACCTTATAATACAACAAAACCAAGACAAAGGAAAGACCAGGTGGAATTCTAAATTCCCTCGGCAATCCATTCTCTTGCCAGGTATCCGATGAAATTTTCAACGGATTCACGAGTTCAACGAAATTCTATTTATTTTGCGGTTTCTATTTTTTTTTTACTTTATTCTTCATCCAATTTTCAAAATTATATTCGGTGTTATGATTTCTCCCAATAATTAAATTTTTAAATTCAACTTATTTCTTTGTTGTCGGAAATTTTAAGGGTTTGAGTTCTGTTCTCTTTGTCATTGGAAAATCAGTTAGTTTTTTCAACTACCTAGATAGGTAGGTTTTTCAACTAGATAGTTTTATGGTTATGGTTGCGTGTTGAACTCAACTTATAACCCATCGAGTAGATAGTTTTGTTTTAAATTTCAGTTCTTTCATGTCACTTAGTCTTGTGAAAGACTCGACATTAATGTGTTTTGTTTTAAACAGGTCATTTCCTAGTAGCACACGGCAATTTTGCTCGATTTTTCTAATTTTCACGCCAATCCTCAACGTAGACACAATTCAGACCCCGGCAAAAGGCATTCTTTAAGTCTATATTCTCACCAAGCTCAAGTTGAACAACGTAGGCACCCTGTGTATTATTTAACTGACCAAATCTAGCCATTAAATATTGATTTGTAATATATTTCAACAACTCTCAGATAGTTCCACAGGGTGCTTGGTCTTTTCGAGAGCGCTTGCAATTAATTTAACTTGGATTCTCTGACGTCTTAGGATACTCATCACCGCAATGAGCATGTGCTCATTGCGGTAACGAGAAGCACATGATTACAGAACTTAGCCCTGTCACCATACCTGCAGCACTTAAAACAACAGGACATCTAAATATTTTTAACTTGACTAGAAGAGAGGTCTATAAACCACCTGCCCTCCTTAGTGGAGCTGTTAAAGTATTAGTTACCTCGAACATACCGTGGTAGCGTTCTGCCTTGCGCCTACCCGATTTAAACAATAACCGACATCCAGACTGGAAAGAAGCCTCCTCCATCTGTGTATTCTACTATCTAATTAAAGTCATCAACTCATCCTCAGATAGTTGCCGATCTATAACATAAACTATGATTCTTGGGCACCTCTTGTTTTTAGGGTCGACTTTCATATCAGACTTACCGACCTTAGAGAATCAGAAATAACCTTAATGGTTTCCTTGTCGTCACTAACTCCTGAATAACCCCTTTTTTGTTTCCTTAATATTACGAATTTTCAAGCTCGACCTCTTTTGTTTAAGGACCACCTGAAATTCTTCTTTCATTTCCATGCTGGATTTAGTGGTTGCCCCTGTACCGGGCAGAATATCTGCAGTTTTTTTTTCCAGAACAAAAAATAGTAAGAGTAGAAAAAAATGTTAAGAAAAATTTATGGACCATATGGAAGTGGAATTTACAAATTTTAAAGTGAAAAATAAATTTACATATATACAGGAAAAAATAGGGGACTTAATCTGGAAAAGAAGATTACAGTTACATGTGAATTTATGCAGAATTTAACAGCCAAATATTGACAAAGCAAATATTTAATTTCTACATAACAGAGCCACAAAGTCCAACCGGTTTAAATAAATAGGAACAGTTCTGAGAACAATTAAAAATTACAATGGATCTGTTTAAAGACAAAGATAAATTTGAGAATCGAATTTAGATTTGAACTTAGATTAGAGAATCTAATTTTCCAAAAAGAAAGAAAGTGAAATATATAAACCTGAATAGATGGACGAAAGAAAGGCGACAGCAAAAGAATGAAGACCTTTTCTGAAGAGAAAAAGATAAAAGTATGCAAACGTGATCCGTAGTGGTTGAAACAAAAAGAGAAAAAAATCTCATTTAATTTAACAAAATATAAAGTATTATCTAATAACTGAACTATTTAAAAAAAACTTTTCTCACTAATTTATATCGAAAATATAATTAAAAGATTTTCGTTTACAGAAATAATAGTGCTTTGTCGATTAATTTTTAAGTCTTACTAATTGAAAAATTTTAAAAAAGCTAAATTTTCTGCATCCCGTTAAACATGTACATAAATATATGCTCAAATAATTTTCATTAACGCTTTCTAAATTGTGCAGTTCATTATTTTATAGTTATTTTTTCTATTATTTTATTTCTTCATGTAACATTATTTCAGGTGTTTATAATTTAAGTAATTAATATTGAATTTAGTCACGTCTATGTGTTTATCTTATAATTAGTTGTGTATTTTATTGCTGCTCTAAAATGGTTTCTCTTAATCTATCCAGGCAAATGCTGAAGCAATCCTTTTGTAAATCGGTGGAGAAACATATCATTCATTCTTAAAATATTTATATAACCTTCTATTATTACATAGCGATTAGAATAAAAGATTTATTTATTTATCATAAAAACATAAATAAAAAAAATCTAGATTTTTTTTTTATCTGGATTTAAATTTACAAAGAATCTGATCCACCTCTTGATGCATTTTTAAAAAATTATGGAACAAAAACTAAATACAAAAGGATTATTTTTATCAAAATTAATACGAATGTTTTTTTTTTTTAATATTATTATTACTTTATATTGCTATTTCTTCCCCTTTCAAAACACATTCTGCGCCACTCCGCCGATCTCTGTGAAGGAGTGGTAGCGTCTCTCGGTCTTTCATCTGGAGATCTCGGGTTTGAATCCCGGTCAGGTATGACATTTTTCGTACGCTAAAAATTGTTCATCTCATATTCCCATGTACAAGCTTCCAGCTTATATGAAAATCATAGATAATCTAATACAAATTATCATCCTCTCAAAAACCAGTATAAAATGGTATTCCAGAAATTATAAAATAAATTAATTAAACAATCTACTGTAACTTTTTACCTTATTTTAACTTTCTCTTTTGTTTTTAACGTGATTGGATTTCTTCAAGATTTTTCACTAAAACTAATGTTACATTATGAGGGAAGTGACAGATTGATTTTATACATAGTTGAAATTGCAATGAAATTATTTTATAGGATAATCTTATTACTGGTCGTCCCTAAATGTTTTTTTTTTTGTCTTCAGTCATTTGACTGGTTTGATGCAGCTCTCCAAGATTCCCTATCTAGTGCTAGTCGTTTCATTTCAGTATACCCTCTACATCCTACATCCCTAACAATTTGTTTTACATATTCCAAACGTGGCCTGCCTACACAATTTTTTCCTTCTACCTGTCCTTCCAATATCAAAGTGACTATTCCAGGATCCCTTAGTATGTGGCCTATAAGTCTGTCTCTTCTTTTAATTATATTTTTCCAAATGCTTCATTCTTCATGTATTTCCCGCAATACTTCTTCATTTGTCACTTTATCCATCCATCTGATTTTTAACATTCTCCTATAGCACCACATTTCAAAAGCTTCGAATCTTTTCTTCTCAGATCCTCCGATTGTCCAAGTTTCACTTCCATATAAAGCGACACTCCAAACATACACTTTCAAAAATCTATTCCTGACATTTAAATTAATTTTTGATGTAAACAAATTATATTTCTTACTGAAGGCTCGTTTAGCTTGTGCTATTCGGCCTTTTATGTCGCTCCTGCTTCGTCCATCTTTAGTAATTCTACTTCCCAAATAACAAAATTCTTCTACCTCCATAATCTTTTCTCCTCCTATTTTCACATTCAGTGGTCCATCTTTGTTATTTCTACTACATTTCATTACTTTTGTTTTGTTCTTGTTTATTTTCATGCGATAGTTCTTGCGTAGGACTTCATCTATGCTGTTCATTGTTTCTTCCAAATCCTTTTTACTCTCGGCTAGAATTACTATATCATCAGCAAATCGTAGCATCTTTATCTTTTCACCTTGTACTGTTACTCCGAATCTAAATTGTTCTTTAACATCATTAACTGCTAGTTCCATGTAAAGATTAAAAAGTAACGGAGATAGGGAACTTCCTTGTCGGACTCCCTTTCTTATTACGGCTTCTTTCTTATGTCCTTCAATTGTTACTGTTGCTGTTTGGTTCCTGTACATGTTAGCAATTGTTCTTCTATCTCTGTATTTGAACCCTAATTTAAATTTTTTTTTTTTTTAAAAATCCCTAAATGTAGAACGATTCAACTTTCCGGCCTTTTTCAGATACTATACAAGGCATTATTAAGTGGGCACTCAATCTGAAAAGTTTAGCGACAAATTGTATTAAATTAGCATTTTTTTTATTTTTTAAGTATAAAACCAAAATTTTTGTACCTAATCGATTGATGTTCTTGAATTTTTATTTTTGATCATTCCGATGTAAATTAAATGGAAATTAATTTTTAAGATATTACTGAAAATTTTAATTGAGAGAAATAATTTTTGTATGACGAAAAAGTAGGAAAAACTAAAGTTCAATAAAAAAAGATTAACTTTTTCATTTAAATTAAGAAGATTATGAATTACTTAAAAAAATTCCCTTAGCCTACTTTTATACATTAAAAAACATATTGTTTTATTGTCTTAAACATTACAGAAAGCATATTGTTAACAAACATCACTATCCTATAACTTATATCAGTTAGGAACATTTTCTTTTCTTATAGCTTCTCTTTTATTTAAAAAGAAGTTCATATAATTTTAAAATAAAAAACAAATTTTTCAAAATTTGGATTAAATTAAATTTTTCATTAACAAACATCTCAGAATTTGCATTTACAAGATAAATATTAAAAAAATATTTATTTACGAAATGATGAAATTCCCGCCCCCCCCCCCAAAAAAAAAAATTGGGATGACGCGGAAGTAATCTAGCTAAGATGAACATACTTTAAGTTATTAAAACCAAAATGGTTGGTATATATAAGTGTGTAATTTTAGTTTTTATTTTCGATAAACATTTTTTTTTCTAGGAAAACAATCAGATAAAATAAAGAAATAAAAACCATGAAGAATATAGTAGAATTATCTTCTCAGTAATTATTAGTCATTTATGATCGGTTCTCTTAAAAAAATCTTTACAATATCGCTAATAAAGTAAGAAACGTTTTTAAACTGCTAGACAATAAATTTCTATTAATAATTTTCCGTTGATACTGTATTTCAAATGTGGTTTTGTTAATTAATTTTCATTGCAAAGCTCAATTTGCAAAATTCAGTAATATGTATTTAATTTATATAAAACAAACATAGACTCAAAGTAATTATAACTTATTACTTTGTAGACAGAAAGTTATTTTCGTCAAAGAAAATAGTAATAATACGATTTTTCTCTATTTCCGTCTGTCTTTGAAATTGTATTTTGACCCTGGGCACAATATAGTTTTATAATATATGAATGCAGTGATAACGTTGCTTTTAGTGATAAGAGTAAAAATAAGTTGGACTTGCTGGTGACTAACAATAAGTATGATGATTATGAAAGGAAATATGAAACCGGTATACGTAACGCTCTACTGCATTTCCCTCTTCCTCTTTTGTTTGCTTCCTTCTTTCACACTCGTATTGCAATGCAGGCAGTGCAACTTCCACTATTCTCTCCCTTCCAATCCATCCTACTCGCACCAATTCCCCCACTCTTCCATCTCATAGTGCTATTCAGTTGCCGAGTCAGTCACGGTCAGGTCCCAGATATATCTACCATCATTCTGTCATGTATCCATTTTCACTAAAAGGCTTATTATTATTATTATTATTACTATTATTTAACAAACATAAATCCACATATCAAATTATATTAACGTATTTTATACACAAATATTATCTGGTATAAAAACTTTAAAAAATGAAATAATTACATTAAAAAATACACACAATTATTCCAATTGTTTTTAGATTCAACATTGACTGTATGTAGGTAAAAATTCGTTATTTAAATTTTAAATATCGGTAACCAATGGTTCCCAATATTTTCTGAGTCGCGGCGCCGTTTATCAATTAAAATTTTTCCATGACGCCCTACACTAAGTAAAAGTATGACTACTCGTAAGTAACAGATAAAAATAATTAAAACTCGAGTATCTTCATTATTTTATTACTTTATTAACATTATATATATATACATATTTATAATAAAAAAGTTTACAGCAAACAAACAGTTGCAAACTTTAAATTATTATTTAACTTAGTGATAAAAAGAATGAATATTCTTTCACATTTAATATAAATATTTTACTTACTTTTAAAAAAGTTTGTGTAAATAAGAGCACAGATATTTCTACAAACGTGACATATCTCAAATTTATTCTTTGGATTTAATCCTTTATTTGCGATCGTTCAGAATGTATTGCGTTTTATCTATTCTTTTTTTTATTTTTTATGAAAAATATAAAAATTTATGTATTTTATTTTTTTGTATATAATTATAATAATAGTATATGAGTAATGCAAAATAATACTTTTTTATGTTGTACCTCAAATTATCACCCTTAATAAGTAATTCTGAACGATGACCTTTCAAGTTATAGTGGATAATCTAAATTTTTACCCGTCCAGTATTGATTTTCTTCAGTCCTGTTGGAGAAACATTGTTGAGTGATAATTTCCTCTAATCTGTCACATCATTTATATATATTTATCATTACATTTATTGTTTTTTTTTTCTATTTTGAAAGCTAGTGAATAAATATTATAAGTGAATAGCTTTTTAACTCCATCTGTGAACAATTTTTTACTTTCCTGCGCAGAATCGGTTTTGATTAGATAGCGCTGTAGCTCTAGAATGGAAAGTATTGTAATCGGTCCAATTTTTGTATACAGGGTTTTCACCAAATCTTGACGTTTAAACAACCCGATAAACCAGATAGACGTGTGTGTGTGTGTGTGTGTGTGTGTGTGTGTGTTCGATGTCTGCCTCTAAATCACCTTATATCTCCAGAATTACTGGACCGATTTTGACCAAGCCTGGTCATATTACTTCTATATATAAGGCATTGATGACATTAAATTTTAAACTTAAAAGGTCAAAAGGGTGAGCCTGTAGAGCAAGGTCACCATCAGTATCTCGAGATTTCGACTAATTAAGGTTATATTTTTCTTAGGCACAGTTAAACATTAAAAAAAAAACAATATTTGCAAAAAACTTTGAAAAATTGCACTCCCATTTCAAAAAATGCTTTAAACTACTGCTATGTTGTGACGTCATGGGTGAGCGACAGAAGTAAATAAATGAATAATACTTAAAGTGTAAAAAAGTAATTTGGTCTGGATGGGTCTCGAATTCGATCCCTCAGTCTACTCGATTCCTGAGGCGTTAAGCCTTGCGGCTACACCAATCTGCCGACAATACAAGCGAAATTTGTTCTATATAATTTATGAAACTACATTATTTTAGTTAGTGAGCCGTCGCCGCTAGTAATGCCACACCCACGAGAATTAAATACGGTATGCGCGCGCCCTTTAGTTAGAATCACTGAATTAAATAAACGAAAAAATATTGTATTTAAATAAATTGATAAATATTTTAAATTAAGTTGTGTGTGTATGCCGTTCATTAGAAACAACCCACAGTTGTAGGACATTCCTGGTACGCAGCTTTAGCGGCGTGTCGGGAAAGTCCTACTACTGGGTTGCCAGTTTTTGTTCAATTCAGATGTATAAAAACATCTTATTTATTGATTTTTTTAGGTAGATTTCATAAGAAAGCTACCTATTGTAAGGTATTATTGTAACCTATTGTTACCTTATGGTACCTATGGGTACCATAATTCAACTTCCACAAAATTTCGACATATCTTCGCGTTTCACATCCCCAGATCACAAAACCACCTTCAACTCAAAAGTTTATATATATATATATTTTTCACTTTCTTGTGGACACGATAACTGCCGTAATTTTGCGCCAATCACTTTCAAATTGTTCCTTAAAAATAACTCGTCCCAAAATCTCGGTCTAATTCATTAACGTCCAAAATCACACCATGGGGTGGAAATAGGAGGATTTTTAGAAAAAAAAAATATAAAAAATAAATATCGCTATAACTTTCTTATTAAGTAAAATATCGAATTCGTTTAAAATTCCTAGAATTTTTTTTTTTTTTTTAATAAGGGCCTAAAATATAATTAAGTAAAGTTTTTTGATATCACCAACCATTGGTCCAGAGGATGTTAAAAATAGGGTTTTGAAGACAAAAAAATCATATCTCGCTTAATAGGCACAGTATCGAATCTGTTTAAAATGGTCGTTAGTCCTCTAAATAATACCTAAAACTTTTGTCTGAAAAATGTTTTTATATGACCAACCCTTGCGGCAAGGGATGACCAAAATATTGCTGGAATTGTAAGATGGGGTTTGTCGTATGCTAAACATGTAAAACTTTTTTCACGTGCAACCATTGTCGTATTAAGTAAATTTGAAGTTTTTCTTCATTTTAAGGTGGAATTCATTTTTACCAACTTCGTAGTACCAGTGAAATCTATCTGCGTCTTCCGACGTTCCGAAAGGGATTTTTTTTATCATAACTAGTAAAAGATGATAATTATTAAAAAAATGTCTCGTACATTTATATCCATTGTATTCCTAATACGCTTATGTTGTAATGTTATGAATTATTAAATATTAAACCATTTTTTATAATCAAAATAGAATTATTTGATGAAAAATCATTAAAAACCTTGACAAATATATCAATTAATTATATTTTTTTGATAGTATTACTATCGTAAATTTAATTTATAATTTTTATATATTAGAAATCTCTTTAGAAATATCTACTAATTGTATAAATAAGTGCTTATGATGTGAACATACCCAAAGGAAAACAGGATAGTTAAATAACTAAGCGCTTTACTAAAAATCATAACCAGTTTCATATTAATTCATATTTAAGATGAATGAAAACAATGAACAGTTTTTATTGATCGATATTCCATTTAATAAAATTGTCAAGGTCAACTATAATGATTTATTAAAAATTATTTACGTTTATTCCTGTACTGTGAACTGGTTTTCAATAATGATTAAGTTAATATTTGATTAGTTATAAGCGACTTAAATTTAAAAATATATTTTATCACGTATAAAGATCATTTTCGACTGACTATTGTAATGTATAATTATAATGAAAATAATTTCCAGATTTTATCTATAATATAAATTATCACAGAGTTATCTTATGTATTAAATATATTTTTAATTTTTCTAAAATATAAAAAATATGATGTAAATACTACATGACTTCCTTGTACGCTTATTAAATTACATATACACATTTTTTTGATATGAAAAGTACGTAAAATTTTTATTTCATTAATAACTTCTGATATTTTTTTTAATGTTATTATTAAACTATTATTTATTGTATTTTATTTTTACAATCAGAGGTTAATATTTATTAATAAATCAATATATTTAAATTAAAAAAAAAATTTAAAAAAAGATGATGTTGGATTCGAACCGATGTGCCTTCCCCTTATGAGATTTTATTTGGCTATAACTCTGGAACCAGTTAAAATAAGTACATTTTATCGTTCAAAAACTCTCAATGACGACTTATTACTGTAGTTAAGAAAAAGTCCAAAATCCAATTTTTTTTCTATTTTGGGCCTTTTCGACATATTTGGTCAATTGATTGCAACCAAAAGGGGTTGTGCACAACAACTAGATGTTACAACAGTCCTAAACAAAAAAATTTCAACATTCTATGACTGATCGTTTTTATTTTATGTGAGATACATACGTACTTACAGACTTCACGCCGAAACTAATCAAAATGAATTCAGGTATGGTCAAAATAGATATTTCCGTTAAAACCTACAAAACGAAATTATTCGCGATCACAATACTTCCTTTACTTCGTACGAGGAAGTAAAAACAATCATTATGAAAAAAAAATAATCAATCACGAGTCAGCAGTCTAAAAATTATTGAATTATAATAGACAAGTATTATAATTCACCAGCCGATCAAGGCTCGCTTTACTCGTCCTTCCCGTATAGCCAGGAACTCAGCTCCTGTACTACTATCGTGTTTTCATTATGCTTATGCCTGTAAGAATATTACTGATAAATGACAAAGCCTTAGTTTCAATATCTAAAAACTATCAATGTATTGCAATTTCTTCAGAGCAGCAGTCTGGTCACCTCAGAGTTTTTTTATGTATGCGGGTTTCAGACTAGTCGGCTTCCATCTTAGAAATAGTAGCTATTGCTGGTTACCCGTACAAAGGACTGGTAAAAATTTATTTTGCACGGTTCTTAGTGTTACCTGACAAACACCACTAGGAGAAAACCGTACTTAGTTTTTTATTTTTTTTTTAATGTTTTTATCAAGCATCTGGAGGCAGGTGCAGCCAGTCGACCTGCGTCGCGTCGAACACAGAATAACAATGGCAGTAGCTGAGTTGGGTGACTCGATAATTGACTTTTGTCAAATAATGATTGACTTTTCTCGATAAGAAAAAAAGACAGAGAGACGTTTTATTGTATAAAATTTAATTTTAAATTTACAATTTACCATCGAATTTGATTTGATCAACGGTTTAGCCATAGTAAAGTTGAATATCAGCAAGGAACATAATCCGGTTTTTACTGCAAGCGATTAAAAAGGCCATCCACCACCATCTTTAAACGGTGAAATATTTTTTAACGGCAATACTCTCCTATATTCTTCCAGATATAAAAAAATATGTTTATGCAAATTTTAGGTTAATCAATTCAACAGTTTTTGCTTGAAGACTCGCAGACGTTACTAGATTTATAAATATATACGACGTGTGGCTATTAATACTGTAAAATATTTTCTTTTAAATTTATACATATTTAGTTATTATCCCTTTCAATATAAACCCCTCCTCTATCCCTACAACGCTCCAAGCGAATTTTTCATTGTTCGAAACAGTGCTGGAAGTCTTCTTCTGTGAGTTCTTTCATGACGAGTGCCGTTTTTTCTTTCACAGGTTCAACAGTCTGATATCTTGTTCCTTTTAATGCAGATTTGATCTTGGGGAATATACAAAAGTTACATGGTGCCAGGTCACGCAAATAAGGCGTATGGTCTAACACTGGGATGTTATACTTGGCTAGAAAAGTCTTGACAGACAGTGCAGTGTGAGCCGGTGCGTTGTCCTGATGAAGAACCCATGACTCGTTCTTCCACAATTCGGGTCTTTTTTTTTCACGGAGTTGAGTAAAGACCTTAAGGTAGTAATGTTGATTAACATTTTGATCTTCAAGAACCCACTGAAAGTAAACAATCCCATGAATATCGAAAAAACAATCATCGCTTTAAATTTTGATCATCTTCAACGTCTTCTCGGCCATCTTGGAAAAGTTTAAACCATTCAAAAACCCACGCACCTGATAAACATTCATTGCCGTTTACTTTTTTTAATAAAATATAAGTTTAGTATAAAAATAAGAAAAACCACTACTGTTTTTCTAAGTTTCACATGAAATTTCACGACAATTCTTTACCCTAATAAAACACTTATAATTTTTTCGGCAAAAAAAAAAACAGATGTTATCCAAACGAAGGCCACGTCCAGATTAATATTCTACAGAGACTGGAGTGGCAACAATCGAAAGAAAACGCTTCACGCTACACAGCTGTCGGTCGTACGATATTAGCGCATGCGCAGTTCTTCTGTAGCTGCATTAGTCTCGTTATTTAATAGCCACACCTCGTACTATCAGAAAATAATTAACCATTTTTCAAAATACGTAATAATATAATGTACTATTTCTTACATAAACGGCTGTGAAGCAAGTAAGCATCTAAGGAATCAAAAGTCAAGTCATAGTTTTTTCTCTGAGATTATTGATGTACATTATACTAGCCAGTACGTATAATAAACAGAGTAAAAGAATCGCTTGTAAAGTTATATACCTCCTGAATTTTAGAGAGTTTGACTTATGTTATTATTTATTCGGTTCATTGTAAAAGAAATCGGAAAATTATTGTTACTACTCAGTCTGCCACAGGAAGCTTTGTTATATTAACTACATTATCCCAAATTTGTGTTATTCTTTATTTATAAAAATCTACTGATGGATTTTGTTCTGATTATATTACACTAGCCGGTCAGGGGGTGGAGCCCACTGGACCCCCGACGCGTTCGTTATTCTTATGGTTGTGAGAAGTTTAAATATTTTACAGATATTTATTAAAGAAAAAAAAATTAGTCATTTAATTCATAATATTTCTGTTTTCATGTTACAATGAAATAAAAAATTAATTTTTGATTCTTTAAAGAATATCTGTAATATCTTAACCTTCAAGAGAGCCCGGGTCTTGATCTATGGCTTATAAACATCACTAGGATAACAGAAATGAATCCTAATAATTTGAAAGTAATCGGTCGGTTGATCGCGTGGTACTGTTGCATACTAATAAAAAACAAACTTTCATATTTAAGTGTATATATATGATTATTTGTATCGTTTATAGTAATAGGAGTATTTTTATAAACGTTTTTTTTAATATTATTATTCAAGTATTATCTTTTTTACTGTTGCAGTTTAAAGATTTTAAACAAATTGAAAGTTTTTTTTAATATATATTTTCACAGTGAACTTTCATTAAACGATATTCTACAAAACTTTTCAATATGGATATAAGTTCATCGGTGTATAAAATTAGCCAGGGATTTGGATCATAATATTGGAAAACGACAACCCCATCTCTCTTCACCAATTTTTAGCTGTTATTTTTTTCTTTCTTTTTGTTTCAATGTATTCTTTCCCCTTCATTTTACAGTAAAAATCATTCATGTAAAAATGAAAGATAATTAAATGTTTTATAAAAATGTTCCTAAGAATTTTTGTCGCGTAATTAATGGTTGGAAATTATTTCTACTACCATATTTTTTTACTGTTGTTTACTTATTCCGTAGAATTAAAGGAAGGGTTAGGCTTAATGTTTATAGAACTGTTGATTATTTTTATTTTTAAAATTTGTAATCTTGTAATTTTCATTAATTGTGATGGCTCACTTCACTTGACTGATTTAATACATTTTTTCATTAGTTTACTCTATCCTAACCTTTAAAGCAACATTTATTTAAAACATCCTAACGTCTAAAATCCTCACTAATTTACATTGTATATTCTTATTTTTGTTTTATTCAAAAATTTTAATGCTTATTTTATTATTTATTATCTAATTAACAAAAGTTGATTTCTTAATACATTACACTCCAGTAATATTTCTCTTCTTACAAAAATAACGATGTATTTTTCCCCTAATTCGTCTTAGATTGTTTTAATTCACGCTATATTAATCGACCTAATATTAAAAATTCTGTTACACAAAATATTTTAGAATCTTGTGTATTCTTTGTCGATTTTCACTGTTGAAAATAGTACAGTTCATTTTTTTTTTTTGTCTTTAGTCATTTGACTGGTTTCCCTAAGATTCCCTATGTAGTGCCTGTCGTTTCATTTCGGTATACATCCTACATCCCTAACAATTTGTTTTACATTTACCAAACTTTGCCTGCCTGCACAATTTTTCCCATCTACCTGTCTGTCCAATATCAAAGCGACTATTCCAGGATGCCTATAATTCTGGTGGCCTATAAGGATGTGGCCTAGAAGTCTGTCTCTTCTTTTACCTATATTTTCCAAATACTTCTTTCTACATCAATCTGCCGCAACACCTCTTCATTTATCACGTTATCCACCCATCTGAGTTTTAATATTCTTATAGCACCGCAATTCAAAAGCGTCTAATCTTTTCTTCTCAGGTACTCCGATCGTCCAAGTTTCACTTCCATCTAAAGCTATGCTCCAAACATGCACTTTAAAAAATATTTTCCTGACGTTTAAATTAATCTTTGATGTAAGCAAATTATATGTGTGACTGAAAGCTCGTTTCGCTTGTACTATTCGGCATTTTATATCGCTCCTGCTTCGTCCATCTTTAGTAATTTTACTTCCCAAATAACAGAATCCTTTTACCTCCATAATCTTTTGATGTACACTTTATATGAAGATTTAATAATATAATATTTTTTTAAATCAATTTATTTTTTAATTTCCTTAATAATTCCGGAATGGGATACTTGTTTCTCTGAAGAGAGGTTTTTAAAGGAATA
This sequence comes from Lycorma delicatula, assembly GCF_047948215.1. Classification (NCBI taxonomy): domain Eukaryota; kingdom Metazoa; phylum Arthropoda; class Insecta; order Hemiptera; family Fulgoridae; genus Lycorma; species Lycorma delicatula. The sequence continues at coordinate 369,065,851 of NC_134455.1, read as the reverse complement.
ATAAATCTTAGTTCACCTTTACGTTTATGATACTTAACTAATAAATCTTAACAGATTTCTTTTTCTGGATGCATGCTCTCTCAGCTTATACGAATCTACTTCAGTTATAGTTGTAAACTAGTCCATCATTATGAATTATATTTAAAACGAAAAACTTTTTAACATTAATTTAAAAATATATGATTTTCTCTTGACTAAACATTGAGCAACCATAAAAGGCTGCTTGAAGCCAACGATACACAACAGGATGAAGTGATTAGTAACAATACGGCCACCGATCCGCCTTTACCTTTCCACATTAATAAACGTGGAGTATTTATACATATTTACAGCTGGATAGGTATTAAGTGATCTACTAGGTTACAAATTTTAACTTACGTATTTGAATCGGCTAATCTTAAATTAGGAGGTTAACTTTCAACCGTTGTTTACATTGGCTCCCGTACAATATTTTTCTATTTATAACGAGAGTCGTTGAATAATTAAAAAGAGGCAAATGACAACAGCTGAAAAAAAATTTAATAAAATAAACTGAAATTATGTGATGCTCAAGATGACACCCCTATCATAAAAAAAGCCGTTCGAAAAAGATTCCATTCTTTGTTTATATCCTCCTTTGTTTATTTCAAAATGTTGAAACGTGTACCATGGAAGAACAACGTGCTGTGATAAGATTTTTATCTTCTGAAGGTCTAAAATATGTCAAAATCACTCGCTTAGATTACTGAAAAGAATACGGTAAAAAGTATATTAATCTTCCAAATCGTTTGAAAGTGGATTGAACAGTTTAAATCAGGAAGAACCAGATGTTATCGATTTATATCGCAGCGGAAGATCTATTTAAATTACGACTGATGTTTTGTAAAATCGTATTAATGATCTTATTTGCAAGGATAGATAATACAAATTTGGGAAAGAGCTGAATTTTTTATTGCGAGTACCAACACTATACATTCATTCCATTGTACATGATAAACTGAGTTACCCCAAAATATGTTCGCGGTTGGTTACAAAACGGTTAACTTAAATTCACGATAACCCGAATTATTGTTAGTACGGAATTTATAATTTTATTTAAGTTTAGTGAAAGGTAATACAATTTTAAATCGCTAAAACAAGGGTTAAACTTAGATTCATAATTTTGAGACGTAATCCAAACGTCAGAATACGGAATACGGACGAGTTCACCTGTCAGGAAGAGATTCAAAACCTAAGCGTCAGCCAGTAAAATGATGTTAACATTGTTTAACCTAATTTATCACGATTATCGATGAACAACATATACAAACAATAGTAAATATTATTTGATATATTAAAAATAAGGTGAAACCCGTAATAAGGAAGAAACTTCCAGGGTCTTTGTTAAAAAATGTAATTCTTTTCCATGATAATGCTCCTTCCACATCAAAAGACACGGGAAGCTATGCAAAAGTGTTTTCGAGGTGGGGGGGGGGTGTTGTCACATCAGACTCACGGTTTCGATCTAGATGTTTTTTGTTTGATCTTTTTGTCTTCTTCAAGTGCCACGTAAATGGGTTTTTGCATAGTACCATGGTGAATTTTCCTCTGGGATAAGAAAGGTCTCAGAAATATGAGACAAGTGCCTTAATGTTGTCGGAATTTATGCTGAAAAGTAGTATGAGTTCGTTAGAATTGAGTAAATAATTGTGTTTCTACAGGTTTTTGCCTCTAATTGTTGAATTACTATCGCATAATTTGATAAAATGATATTTAAAAGGAAAGAACCAATTTTAATCTATTTTCTTCATATTAGGTAATTTATCTTCTTTAGTAATCATTAATAAATATAATTGATTACTATTTTCCCCTTATTTAATTATATAAAATATTTTGAAATAGTCTTCTAATGAGTGAGAGAAAATGATGTACAATACATTATAATTCGCTTGTTCCTCCACAGATAGGGAAAATTAACTTGGTGTTTTATCAGTTTTTGCATTTAAATATCTGGAATGACTCTCAGAATAATTAATTTAGAGTTACCGCTTATATCCGATTTACTCGTCGCTTTTCACAATCGCTATGCAGTTTTTAAGGGTGAATAGTGGAGATTATCTCCATGGAGATATATTAATAAATAAACTTAAAAACTATATTTTTAACATGACTGACCAAAAAAAAAATGAAATGTATTTAGGGTGTATGTATGTATGTTTGTATTTTTGTTCCGCCATAGCAGCTCAACGGCTGAACCGATTTAGATGTATGACCCCACGTTGGAATCCTTACGTTACCGGAAATTTCATATGCTATATAAATATGTATGTGTATAAATAATAATTTATGTATATAAATATATATATATATATATATATATATATATATATATATATATATATATCTGTTTAAAAAGATTATAAAAATTTGAAAAAAGATTATACTATATAATCTTTTTATATATAAGTATTTAAGTATATAAGTATTTTAAATACTTATATATAAAATTGTCACCCGCACGCTCTTTAATTACTCTATATTAAAGAGCAATGTTTATCTGCAACGTTTTTTGACAGTCTATTTTTTATATCTGTATAACACTAGGATATAGTAGTGAATGAAATTATGGAGATTTTTAGTATACGAAAATTTCTATGGTGTTTTGAATTTCGTATTAGAAACTTTCCATATTAAAGATGGAGAAGCCACGCCTGTTTTTTTGGACTGGAAATAATTTGTAATTTTTTGATATTGAGGTTGCCTTAATTTTAACATTGTTTCTAATAAAACTGTAAATATTTTAGCACATAATTGCTATATATTTTAATCAAGGTTAATAATTAAAAAGTATTAAATATAGGTTTGCATTGTTATATATTCTAATTATAACATTATTTAAGTTAAAAAGCATAAAATTATTGTTGCTGATGTTTAATTATTTTTTTCCTTCTTGCATCCTTACTATTCTAGTTCTTATACAGAGTGAGGAACATAAAACCGAACCTATAAGGTAACTTCTGCCGTAACGGTAGATTATGTTGGAATGAAATTTTATGAAGGATACGGATAAATTAAATAAGAAAAAGATAAAACTTATTTTAATTGTTGCATTTACTTACCTTATTGTTACAAAGATGTTCAAAATGACCATCCTGGGCATCGATACAATTTTGTGCTCGACTGATCATATTGAGAGTAGTCTGACGCAAAACGTTATTGACAATAGCGTTGATTTTTCGCTGAATTTTCTCCTTCAGTTCATCAATATTGTGGGATTAGATGTATAAACTCTCTCCTTTAAGTATCCTCAAAGGAAAAAAAACGATTAGACAACTCTGGGGTACGTGGAGGCCACCATCCTCTGCTGACAGCTCGTTTATTTGTGAAAGCTGTATGAACGCGATTCAGTGAAACTGTTGATGTGTGACACGTTGCTCCGTTTTATTGGAAGAAGCTGTATTCTTTTTCATTATCAGTGAATTGCGCATAGAATTCTTTGAAGATTGTGAGGTAAACTTGTGTATTGATAGTCCGGTCAATAAAATTTGGTCTCACTATACGATTACCGGAAACGACACACCAAATATCAATTTTCTCATCGTGAAGTGAACGCTCGAATTTCTCGAGAGGATTCATGGCCATCAAATACCTAGTGTTCTGCGTATTAACATGCCCGGATAGATAAAACCATGCCTCGTTTGACATGAAATACGACATCGGGTCTACCAACAGTGTTTTCCAGAAGCCAGTTGCAATAATCATGTCGTTTCGGTTTTTCTGTCTCCTTCAGTTGTTGCACAGTTGTAAAGCGGTATGGTTTCAGTTTTAATTGATTAAGAATTTCACAACTAGATGTGCATTTAACACCAGGTTGTTGGGATAACTAGCGTAGTGATTTTTTTGGACCGGCAGTAATTCTCTTTTCAATATCGGCAATGGCCTGTGGACTCCTAACGAAAGGTTGCCTATTTCGCTTTGCGTTTGAAACTGAACCTGATGTACGCCATTTTTTTAACTAAATCGTGTGTGCTACTCTTTGCTGGGATACAGGTATTCAGAAATTTTTCTACAAATATTTGACGTGATTCTTCAAACGATCCAGAACGAATATAGGCCTCAAGTATAGCTATCATCTCCTGGATTGAATAGGGCATAAGGCATTTTACACAATAATGCACTACAACAAACCGTACTGCACTGACACATAACCACTTGACAAACGGCAGCAACAATCATTAGTAACATATACATCCACTAGTCGCGCTAGTTGTGTAAGAGTCTTTCATAAATAGTGTTGGGTAGTGGTTTCATTATGGCTTTGCTTTTATGTTGCTTTGTATTACGTGGAAGGAAACTTTCGGGCCAAATAACAAAAATTACATCAACCTTTGTTTATTTTTTCTATTCCCTCTCCTTTGTAATCTGTTGTTAATTATACAAGCTGAGAATATAATTTAGTTTTGGAAGAATAAGATGAATCCTTAATTTCATTATTTTTTAATTTTAATATTTAAATTAAACTCATTTAAATTTCTATTACTTTTAAATAATCAATTCGTTAAAATTTAATCTCACCAAATAAATCATAAAAACCAGTTTTGATCCGAGAAAAATATAAGGCAATAAAATTTATAATTTCCTGGTTATTTATACATATATATTATTTTTATTATCTTTATTATTATAATTTATTATTAGTATCTATAAAATATATTTTAGGGAAGGCGGTTAAAAATAAAAATAAAAAATGTTTTACCAAGATCAGGAAAAACTTCGTAATAATTCTCTAAAAATTATTCCTACCAAGTCTTTTAATTAAAAAAAAATATATATTATTCCTTGGAATTATTTTCTAAATTGCAAATAATCTTAAGGAAATAATTCACAAGGAATTAATTGTTTCAACTGGTTATACGAGAATAATTAAAAACAAAAATTGCTCTGGAGATAAAATAGTTTATTTAATTGATGTGAATTTTTTTTTACATTTTACAATATTAATCTCCAGCATTGTATCTATGAATCAGCTTACATGTCTGCAACATTATAAGCTTATATATCTGCTGATATGAATCAGCTTAATGCCTGCTACAACGAGATTTCCTAGCCAGTTTAGCACTTTTTCTTACTTATCATTGCCATTAAAACTCTTACCAAACCAAGTTTGACATTTCATTACAAACAATTCCATCATTTGAACTGTTCAAATACGGACTGTACAAATGTGAACTGTACATTGTTTGGATTGTACAAACATTTCAATTTTTTGAGGCGCTACTTATCACCTCCTTGGCTGGATCAAACGGAAATTCGATGAGGCTAAATCAAGGCTATATAGAGCTTGAGGCAATTCTTGCCGATGGAGTATATCGTTGGTTTCTCGAAATACCTCAGCTGTGGGAGATCGGACCTATCGTAACGCGAAATGAGATGCCTTTGCGCTGAGATCTAGGGCGTTTTTTCAATATTCCTGGTTGCACTTTGTCGATGAACATGTCAAAATATTAACCGCTGTTTATTGCTTACTAATATTCTAGAAAATCAACAAAAATCGGACCTTTGCATCCCAAAAGACTATCATTACAATTTTCCTTGATGGTGGTCGAGTCGGAACCTTTTCTTAATAGTTGAATTCGTGTACTTTCACTCCTTGTTGATTCCGGTTCGTAATGGTAAATTCACAAGTTAGAATTCGGTAAAAACAAAACATCACGTTCCTATTGGTAATGTTGTTTCAGCTCTGTGCACATGCGAAGTTTTGTTTCCATATGATGATCTGAAGACACTCTTGGAACTTATCTTGCGCTATTTTACGTTACTCTAACTTGTCGGTGATAATGCTATTAACTACACCTACATTATTAATTTTTAATCTATAATATCAACTGTAATCCATAGGTTTTCTTGAATGAGTGAATCTATGCGAATATCAAAAGCTGGAGTTGTAACTTAAATTGGACGTCCAGAACGGTTCTCGTCAGTCACTAAAGTATGACCATCTTTGTCCGAAATCTTTAGTCATCCTACAGTAATTGTTAATCTGTTTTTCAATTTCGGAAAGAAAAAAACAGATCACTGAACGCTGTTCAACTAATTACCAAACTTCAAAATTTGCCATGTAAAATGAGATTTTGAGGTTATAAACAAAACTGTTTTACTCCAGAAGCTGATCAAACGTCACCACAGGGTACCAAAGAAAATATCATAACCCTCTTACCAACTGTGGTGCATCCACAGTTATTTGTATCTATAATTATTGAATTACCTTGTATTTACTATACATGTTAATGTAAATTTAATGTTTGTAATTTTTTTTCTTTATTATTATTATTTTTAACTGTTTTTATAAACAGACTTGAAGAACGGGCAATGCTTTGCTACTGCTAGATTTGAGTATATATATATATATATTAAATGAACACAATTGAAATGAAAGTTTGATAAAACGTTAAAAGACTGAACATTACGGAACTTCACAAAGTTTAACCTTTAACTTTATGTCAGAATGTAAATAAATACAACTAGCAAAATAACAGCACTACCTATCGGGTTTAATTCAAACAACTCTCTAAACACAGTCATCGGTGGGGAATAACTTTTTAACGAAAAGAGATATGGCTGCAAAATTATCATAATGATCATTAAAAAACTTACAAGATTTAATCTTTCACTTAATAAAAGTCAGAATGTAAATAAATCCAATTGTCAAAACTGTACTACTTATCGAATTTAATTCAAACTACTTTCTAAACACAGTAATCGGTTCAAAATACCCATAACTTTTCTAGTGGTCAGATCGAGGATTTCAATAGCTTTAAATCTTCTCCGGACAACGCGGACCATTTTGCAAAAACACCATAAAAATAATTTTTTTCAAAATATCTCTACCCCAGCGCTACCTAGCGGATCCATTTTTTTTTTGTAAAAAAATTTCTTTTCTCGTAACTAATATATATTCTGAATATGAGCCAAATCGGTCCATAAATATAATTTTTCGAAATATCTCGACCCCAGCGCCACCTAGCGGATCCAAACTATTTCAGAAACCTTCGCGGGCATGCGCACAACAACTCAATAAAGTTCATCGTAATCGGATGAATGGTGTAGGAATGCATACAGGACAAACAAACATTCATTTTTACTTCGTTGAATGAAGTAAAGGAATTATTGTGATCGGGAAAAATTTTGGTTTTCAAATTTCAACGGAAATATCCATTTTGACAATCTCTTAATTCATTTTGATTAGTTTCGGCGTGACGTGTGTGCGTAACTATGTATGTATGTATGTTTGTACGTACGTACCTATTTATCTCGCATAACTCAAAAACGATTAGTTGTAGAATGTTGAAATTTTGAATTTAGGACTGCTGAAACATCTAGTTGTGCTACTTCCTTTTTGATTGCAATCGACTGAACCAAAAGTATCCAAAAAAGCCCAAAATCAAAAAAAAATTGGATTTTGGAGTTTTTCTTAATTGCAGTAAACAGCCCTCATTAAGACCTTTTCAACGATATATCATAAGTAGTCCTTATTTTCATCGGTTCCAAAGTTATAACCAAATAAAATGTTAATTAAGGAAATGTTTAGATCTTATAAGGAGAAGACACATGGGCTCGAATAAAACTTCATTTCCTTTTTTTAGCTGTTTTTTGTTAATTTAAATATATTGATTTATTAATAATTATTAACCTCTTATTGTAAAAGTTTTGCAATAAACAATAATTCAATAATAACAATTAAAAAAAAAAGAAAAAATCCTAAGTTATTAGTAAAATAAAATTTTATGTACTTTTAAAAATGTGTACAATATTAAATACACATGTAATTTAATAGCCGTATAAGGAAGTCACATGCAGTCTACATCATATTTGGTGAAACATCTGAGTATTTAATATTAATTGAAAATTATAATTTGGAATCGTATTATTTTTTCTTATTTATACATCTGTTTCAGTCTGCTTGATAATAAATATTGCTATACAATTTTGGAACCTTCTCCGTTTTCGTTTTTGTTTTAATTTTGTTGTTGGTTACATAATAATAAGTTTAAAAATATAGCATTATATATATATATATATATATAATTCTTACATTTATTTAAAGAGTAATAAAGGAAATTTAACTTAATATTTCAGGTAAAATTGTTGAATTAATAATTGTTTAAATATTTGATGTTAATAAAAACTAATATTTTAGCAGTTGCGTAACTGTCCACTTTTATTATAGAATTGGAGGATCGTATCTCACTTTCAAATGAAATTAGTTTAAATGAAGTGCAGCAAAAATGTCTATATGTAATTTAATAGACGTACAAGGAAGTTATGTGGTGTCCACATCAGTTTTATATATATATATATATATATATAGATAGATAGATGAGATCGTGTTTCGCTATTAATATTTTTTGTTAAAACATAGCTAAGATTATAATTCAAGATTAATTTTTGCATTACACATAAACAGACACAGAATGAGTGATTTACTTCAAATTTTATACGAATTGTAAATATAGCTTACCATTAAAAATAAACATATTCTGACAATTTACAGGAAGAATTTATAACATTAATTTATTTATTACACTACGTCATAACGATTTTATAAAAGTAACATCGTAATTATATTATGTAAAGTGGTACAGAATAATGGATTGGTGAATGATTGACAGAAAAATAAATGCGTCGAGGAGCTTGGAATAGTTCGAAAAGCTTCACCTTGACAAGCGCAAAGCGCATTGCAATTGATTGTATAGTATATTGTATTTCACAGTACTGTAAAAGACGACAGTGGGACGGAAATAAAACACCTGTGACCCAGTTTTCTTGTTTGATGTTCCATTATAGTAACTGTAGGTTAGCTTGCAACTGGTCACTGATATTTATTTATTGTATCACTAGAAATCTATTATAAACTCTTTCTTTTTTTACTGTAAATAAAAATTGTAATAGATTATACTAATAGAATATATTTTCATATTTTCCTACATATGATTGATTGTTTTCAATGTTTCAATCATAATCAGTTTATAAACTGGAAATATTCCTTATAGTGATCAAGGCATATGTAGTTGAAACGCACTAGTGAACTATCATGGTTGAAGCACACAGTTAAGTCCATTGTATGAAAATTATGATTTTTATTTTTTTATTACTTTCATCTTACTTGTTTCTATTTAATTACATTTTTACTGATAATTATAACAAGATAATTTTATAAGCGTATAAAATACAATGATTTGGGAGCAAGTGTTTTAAGTTAACGGGGTTTTTTATGATTTTAATATTTAACGAGGTATGGAATTATTACCATAATTCCATACTAGTTATAAACAGAGATTTGACTATGATTTTTACTTCCTTGTACGAAGTATAGGAAGTATTGTGATCGCGAAAAATTTTTTTTTCAGATTTCAACGGAAGTATTTATTTTGTCCATCTCTGAATCAACTTTGGGTAAATTCGGCGAGACGTCTGTACGAACATATGTATCTCGCCCTAATAACTCAAAAACGATTAGCCGTAGGATGTTAAAACTTTGGATTTAGGAATATTGTAACATATAGTTGTGCACCTCCCCTTTTGATTGTAACTGCCTGGGCCAAAACTGTGTATACAGAGGGATTCAATTTTGAAATATTTGAATTTTAGACTTTTTCTTAACTACAGTAACAAGTCCTCGATGAGACCTTTTCAACGAAATATCATAAGTGGTACTTGTTTTCATTGGTTCCAGAATTATAGCTAAATGAAATTTTAATTAATGAAATATTTGGATCTTACTACGGGAAGGAATAGTGGTTCGAATAAGACTTCATTTCCTTTTTTTTTAATTTTTTATTTTTATTTAAATATACTGATTTATTTATAATTATTAACCTCTGATTGTAAAAAAAATATTAAGATAAATAAAAATTCAATAACAACAATAACAAAAATATAAGAAGTTATTAATGAAATAATAATTTATGTAATTTTCATTATTTAAAAAAAAAAATTGTGTGTATGTAATTTAATAGACGTACAAGGAAGTCATTGATGTCCACATCAGATTTTTGATACTGGTTTTTCACGAATTGAATACCGATCCGTAAAATTGAGAGATTCCAGAAATTAAATTTCCAGAATAGAGATCTACCTAAAATTACAATACACAAAACAAAATTCAAAACCTTTTATAAAATATGTTTATAACACTGCAATTATTTAAGTTTCATTTAAATTTAATTAAAAAGTATGAAATACTGTATGCTTTTGTCACGTACATGTCAAAAGAAGACGCTTCAACTATATAATCTAGCGGTTCCCGAACTTTTTGATTCGTGCAGAATTTTTACAATCAATTTATTTTGCTGAAATCCTTAGGCCTACCCTATGTCTTACAAATTTATGGTACTTGGAGTAGCATTTCAGGTTGTGAAAGGGAGATAGATAGAAAGGAAATGTATAGTAACGAGAAATCCAAACATTTGCGTAATCTCCAATGTTTTGTATGAAAAACGTTTCCATAATATCTTAATTATTCCCGTTTACTACCAGTATAAAAGTTTTATACTGCCATATTGTCAAAAGTTTCACGGTATGTTCAGAATGTAATTTCTAATTTTCATATTTTGATTCTTCTTTATATTTTTTATTATTTAATTTCATTTATTTTTTGTTAGGTTTCCAGTTAGGTTTCCACTGGTTGGAAACCACTTCTTCAATCAGTTTTACTCTGTTCAAGATAGTTTGTAAAAAATTTGGAAACGTTTTCATAGTTCTGTTCTGATCTTTTAGTATCTATTCAAATCTTTAATCGACTGTTTTACTTTATTAGAGCTAAATTTACGAGAGGTTATCTCTAAAGTAAAGACTGTTTCATTGTAAAAAAAAATATTCGGAAACTTTATAAATATTTTTTATTTCTCTTAAACTACATACCTTATACTACTTCTCTATAAAATCGCCACATGAATTAAGACATTTATCGTAGCGATACACCAGCTTCAAATACACCCTCGTCATATTCTTCTGCAGCCACTCCATTTAGCCATTAATTAACAGCATTGTTAAATGCATCGTCACCTGCGAATTGCTTACCGCTCAAAAATTCTTTCAACTTCCCAAACAAATGGTAATTAGAAGGGCTAATTCCGGACTGTATGGTAGGTGATCGTAAATTTCCCATCCAAATCTTCTCAGTAAATCACGTGTAGGACCCGCAACATGTGGACGTGCATTATCGTGCAGCACGACGACGCCGTCGGTCAACCGCCCACGTCGCCGATTTGAATGGCGCGCCGTAATTTACGTAGAGTTTCGTAGTAGGCTTTATAGTTTATAGTCGTTCCACATAACATGAAATCAATCAACAGTATGCCAAACCGATCCTAAAAGACTGTGGTTATCAGTTTGCGTCCAAATAGCTGTGGCTTGACCTTTGTCAGTCTGGTTGGTGATTGAGGATGACACCATGAACTTGACTGCCGTTTTTTGTCTGGCGTGTAATACAAAATCCGTGTTTCATCGCCGGTAACGATTGAATTAAGGTACTTATCACCTTTTTCTGTATAGCGCCTCAAAAATTCCAAATCAGATTCCATTCGGATTTTATTATGACGTCCCGTTAAGACGTGCGGCATCCAACGTTCACAAACCTTTGTGAAGCCTAAATGGAAATTAACAGTACGACCGAAGCTCTTGAAACAGGAAAAAAAGGGCTAGGTCGGAAATCGTTGAGCGACGATATTTTCTGATTTCACCATCGACGCGTTTCAACAAATCCTCGTGATTATCGAGAGCGTTCCCGAATGTTCTTTATCGTGCACATTAGTTCTGTTGTTTCTAAATCTTTCACTCCGTTTTCGGACGTTTCTTTCATTCATTACATTATCATCGTACACAGCAACCAACTGCCTATGAATTTCAGCCGGCTTAACGTTTTGATGGTTTAAAAAACGTATGGCTCCATGTATTTCACAGTCGGCGGCAACATCCATTTTCCTGTTTATTTTATAACCGTTAACCGTTATTTATTTTAAAATCCGTTAAAAAATAGTCCAGTTATGGCAGAAAGTTGATGTCATTTTTTTATGTCTGTTTTCATGTCCTCCACTTTACGGTCAATTTGATGAAATATTAATTGTTTTTATTTATTGTTAATTCTAGTATTGTAAATTATTATCAAATTAAGTAATAATTTTCTCACAATAATAGACCTATTAATTATGACAAAATTACAACATCAATTTTATCCCACAACTCGACTATTTGTTAACCGATTTAAAAAAAAAATGTCATTTTGTTCAAAATAAAAGGCTAAATGCTTTGGAAAATAACATAAATTTTGATAAAACTAATATTTATTGTGATTTAACGGGATGAATAATAAATATGGCCGCATTTTTTTTAATTTGCGAAGGTATTTAAGTCCTGATTTTTTGCTAATTTTAAAACTATTACCATATATTAATGTGATTCATCTATCCAAACTTGAGATATAAATTATTATATAAAAATAACAAAATGGTGGACAGGGGGAGAACAGAGGAGAAATTACCACTTTTCCTTACGATATTTTTTGTTTAGTTTTACAAGTAAAACTCGAAATAATATAGCCAGCCCACCACTTTAGAAGCGCTCTATATATATTGAATCATTAAAAAATAATAATAAATTATGAAAATATGATATTTATACATTTGCTAGTCTATTAATAAAATATAAATATCTTATCGATGAAAATTATAATAAATCGTATGAATATACATTATACCTCTAAAGTTGACCCATACAAAAAACATATGATTTCTGTAATCAAGTCACTGACGCCATATAAGTACAAAAGCATAAAGCGGAATAAAAATAACACGTAATTTACAAGTATGAACTGATTTATGAGTTCTACAAAACTTGTGTCGTGATATTAGTGAATTGTTTGTATTCTTCCAATTCTGTTATTGTATTAACAGACGTACATTCGGCAAATAACAATATTTGAATATTGACTTAATTGTGTACTCGTAATTCTTTTTTTCTTAACATCTTTTCTTAAACTATTAACAGTTGTTAACTGTCACAATGTAATTTTGTCTTAATATTATATTCATTGTTTACTTGGAAAAACATCTGTAATAAAATTAAATTTAAACTTTTTTTTTATCTTTTTTAAATAATAGGCTATTTCTAATTCGTTTATTCCTAGTTATACGCCAATAGATAACGTTAATGTATAAATCTTATGAATGTTCAAGAACGTTTGGTGTGGTTTTACTTATTTTACCCGTTATAACGCGTAAGTTATATTTTTTATTATTATTTATATTTATATAAAATTATTATAGTTTTTTATTACTACAATAAATAAACATTTAAAATAATTATTATATTTTAGGCATAAATTGATTGCTAAATAAAGAAGTTTAAATAGTCTTTTTTTATAAAAATCTAACAGTATGAAATTGACATCCAATCGAAACGTGAAGCGCTTTACGCTGGATAAAATATATATTTTACAGTTATTTCCTAAATATTTTCTATGTGTTTATAAAATTGTATATAAAATAAACTTAATATTCCATATAATTAATTTATAACCATACTAAAATGTTTTTCTCATAAAATAGTGGAAAATCATAAAAATTCACTATTTTCTTGACTTTACATGCGAGTATAAAATTTCAAAAGAACAACTATATTTGTCTCTTTTTTGGATAGATAACCTTTAATACAAAAATAAATATATGTATAACCTACCATACTGGTGACATAAAAATGTTGATAATTCTGTCTGTAGCTATACTATTATATAAAGAGGTAGAGGATTTTTGTTTGTTCGGAATAAACAAAAACGCTACGTGATGAATTGCAACCAAATTTTTATCCATGTTTCTTGGCATAACTGAGAAGGTTTGTAAACATTTTTCATCTCGAAAAAATCTCGAAAAATGAAAAAGATTTGCCGGTTAAAGTACAAACATTAATGAATTGTGTCTCTATCACTGGGTGGATTTGAACTGAATGATTTGACTAAATCGTATGAATAATATTAGAAAAATAATAGAATTAAATTTACGTTAAATAAAAAACATATTAAATAAATTTAAAACAAAATTTGTTTTGTAATGCTGGGCTTCCCATGGGAACTGCGGGTGAGGCTAGAGTGATAAGGTAAGTGAGAACCTGAAAATCGTCTGATTTTCAAAATTCAAACGGAGTATTTGTTAGTAGGTTGAAAGCGAACTTTTGCATGCATCAGGTACACTCTTGATCTACAAGATCGGGTTATGTATATAGAAATATATATATATATATAAAACATTTTTCTATTAGTTTTTTATCGCATCACACGAAAGCCGACCGACCAATTACTTTCAAATTTGCAGGATACATTCGTGTCATCCCAGGAAAGGTTTTAAGCCATCAATCGAGGTCCTAGCTTCCTTGAAGGTTAAGATATTAAAAATATTAATTATTTCGTTGCCTCTAAGGAGGTTGAAGTTATGCATTAAAGATATACATCAAAGAAAAAATAGATCAATCCCTTGACTTCATCGTTATATTTCTGCCACCATGGCAAAGAAATAAGTTATGAATTTTTCGTCGTCAAAGGTGTGAGTACTTTAGTTACCATAGTTTCTATTATTCTATCTTTTGTAATCTAAGTTCTTTTTCAGGTTTTTATAAAGCCTGAATCCTATAATTATTATTTGTCAGTATTATTCTGACAACCATGAGGATAAACTACAGTGTGGGGGTTCAGAGGGTAGAGTCCTCTGGGTAGAGGGGAATGGCGACCGAAGCAAGCTCTGCGATTGTCCAGGGCGCCGGTCCCTCTGGAAAATTGGGAATGGCGAGTAAAGCGAGCTCTGTGTGAAGCTCGGTGGGCTTCTTTGCCCCGGGAGGCCCTGTTGGACCCCTGAGTTGGCTCCGGGATTCGCCTGGGCTGACCTGAGTCCTGAGGATCCAGGTTCTGGCTAGACGGGGCAGCTAGTATGTATATTTTTTTTAATATATATTTTTAATTAAAACTGCATTATTTTAATTCATTATTTTGATAGAATGTAACAAAAAAAGGAACATTAAACAGAAAAATACACTTTAAAAACAGGTTGGAGCCTCCATCTGGAAATTACAGAAAATATTGTATTGAATTAATTTATTATCGCAATTAGTTTCTGATGGAATAAAAAAAAATTGTAATAACTTACTTACTAGCCAACGCCCACTCTTGGCTGTTGATCCATTTTGTGACGCGCTGACCAGTATAGACGGGCTTCTGTGTAAAGGGGGTCTTATCATCCTTCTGTGAATGGTCCAGAGCTCTCCAGGTTCTCAGATGGTCTGCATCCATAGTTTCGTGGCCGCAGAGTTGGCATGCGGAGAGAACAGAACTCGTATGCGATGAAGCTGCAAGACCAGATAGTCATGTTCGGTTTTTATTATAGTTAAACAAAGAAATAAAATAAAATAAACATACGTATTATGTTCATTATATATTTTTAACAATGTTTTAACATAGATTATTTATTATTTGGCAAAAAAAATTTGATTAACGAAATTTTTTCTATTAAAGTATAAGATGTTTGTAAATGAAAAATGTGGTTTGAACGAAATGCAATAGCAAGCGATATGCCTCATTTTTTATAGAATATAATTAGCCTTGAAACTCATAAAATAATACTGGCTGAATTCTTATTATATTCTAAAATTTATATAATATAATCTAATAGTGAAACGTATGTAAAATAATTTCTAAAAATACATACACACATATTCAATTTATTTGCGCTGTCCTACATAACGGAGTGGTAGTGTTGATCCATCTTTCATCTGAAAATTTCTGATTTGTTTCCCAGTCAGGCAAGATATATTTCACATACTTTAAAGCTTTTATCCAACAGTAACTATCACTGAGTATCAGCCTGTTTTTGTTATATAGATTGAATCAGTAGGAATTTATTAATTAATATTAATACTAGATTGTATTAATTAAAACACTAGAATTTATTAATAAATAATTATTTATTAAAACAAAACATACTCGTATAGTAATGTAGAATATTTTAATTAAGTATTAAACGAAACAAGATTTTCAGTACTACAAAACAAGAAATAAATATTTAAAAAAAATAAACAACAAAAATTTTAAAAATTTCCAGGAAGATATTTAATCTCTTTAGAAAAGATGATTAATTAATTAATCCTTAATTTTGTTCCTTTCGTAAATGAAAAGGATGGAGTTCATTTGTTCCAAGTATTCGCCAACCTTACTTTGTGTTAAACCAGTGCGGTATAAAATATTTCTGGTACTGTTAAGTATTAAATTTATGAAATAAATTATTTCAAACAAATTTAGATAAATTAACAACCCGACAAAAATTTCGCAAATTTTTTTCTGTTCAGTTTACATAACTTCGAGTTTGATGCTATAGATTGGGTTATAAATTTTATAAAAATCAAAAAAAATCAACGTTAACTACAGTAAAAATTTATCTCTAAACAACGGAAAAGGTAGTATAAGGATTGAAATGTTACAGTAAAAAATGTACACAACAGAAAACATAGCTGCTACAAAACAGTTGATTCTGGATTATCACAGCGACCGGATAATGGCAGTTGTCATAAATGCAAGCCAGTGAAACAAATTTTAATTTTAATTATCGTTTTGCACTTTCAACACTTTTTCATTATCTTTTTCGTCTTAAATCTGTTTGATATACACCCGGAAGATAATTCCCTATCCAGAAATACTGAGAGTTTGTATTGATGGCGTTTTATAAATACCGCATAACTGTCTTCTTTGCTAGGGAGATTTTTTAATTAAAGATATCTAATGAATTAATGATGTATTGTTTTGTTTTTAATTTTTTTTTAATTTTATTTCATTTTTGTATGAGGTTTCTTCTTTATTTTCACCAGTAGAACATGACCTGAAAGTTTGCTACATTCTTCGTGAATTATTCAATAATTTTTATCCTTAATGCCAAATATGAAAAAATATTTTATTTAATTTATTTATTATTTCGAATTTTTCTAGAGTATGCATAATCTCTAGTTACAATATAAATTTCGTATCGATATCACTAAATGACAAACGACAGAATTAATATAAATCTAAAGTTGACGTAAAAAAGTAACAAAAAATACTGTTTTATATAAATGTTATTTTTTTCATTAATTTTTTACAATAAACTTTTTATAACTTATTATTATTATTACTATTATTATTTTTTTTTTAGCAATAGAATTTAGTAAATTGTGATCTACTTTGATATAAGTAAGTCTTTGCCCCCTGAGGATAGTACATGGTTTTCACATTTCGCTTTTTCAGAGATTGGGTGATGGAAAAACTTAGAAAATTGTTCCTCTTAGAGAAAAACTACTTTTTTCAATTACAGTTTTATATAAATATATTTAATAGAATAATAATTTTTATAGTATTATTAATAAATTAATTGATTATTTTAATCCTTATTTCTGTAGTCTATTTTTATTATAATAAAAAAGATTGTTATTGGGTAGGGTTTTTCATTTAAAAAGAACATATTATAAAACTATTAATTTTTATTATACCAGTACATAAAAATAATTTTAGTAAAATAACTAAATAATTTTTATTTTTAGAAACTACTGTAACTAAATTAATTTTTTTAAGAAATATATGGTACAAAAATTGTTTTTTAAGTTTTTTTAACGATTAGCTTAATTCTAATACAGATTAGCATTAATGAAATATAATATTAATTCTTGGAAAGCGATAATAAACTTGTTTCAATTTTTCAGTCGGAAATTAGTATATATATAATAGCCGGTTGAGGCTCGCTTCGCACGCCGTATCTTTCTAGAAGGCTCCGCCCCCTGGAGTCCGCAATGTTCGTTACCCTCATGTTTGTGAAAATAATACTGATAAATAAAAATTTATTCGTTATAACGCGACCGAGCTGTTATCGGTCGTATTGTTCATGACCATTTAGGTTTCAGAAAGGTTTATGTACTTCGGGTGCCTCACGTCTTAACGGAACGTTATAAAAAAATCTGAATGGAATCTGGTTTGGAATTTTTGATGCGCTACACAGAAAAAGGCGATGAGTTCCTTAACTCAATTGTTACCGACGGTGAAACGTGAATTTCGTATTACACGCCAAAGAGAAAACGGTAGTCAAGGGAATGGCGTCATCCTTAATCACAAACCAGACCGACAAAGGTCAAGCCATTTGAACGTAGACTGATGGCCACAGTCTTTTGGATCGGTTTGGCATACTGCTGGTCGATTTCATGCTGCGTGGAACGATTATAAATGCAGAAGCCTACTGCAAAATTCTACGTAAGTTATGGCGCGCCATTCATCGGCGACGTGGACAGCTGACCGACGGCGTTGTCCTTTTGCACAAACGGTAGTCAAGGGAATGGCGTCATCCTTAATCACAAACCAGACCGACAAAGGTCAAGCCATTTGAACGTAGACTGATGGCCACAGTCTTTTGGATCGGTTTGGCATACTGCTGGTCGATTTCATGCTGCGTGGAACGATTATAAATGCAGAAGCCTACTGCAAAATTCTACGTAAGTTATGGCGCGCCATTCATCGGCGACGTGGACAGCTGACCGACGGCGTTGTCCTTTTGCACAATAATGCACATCCACATGTTGCGGGTCCGACACGTGATTTACTGAGAAGATTTGGTTAGGAAATTTACGATCACCCACCATATAGTCCGGGCTTAGCTCTTTCTGATTATCATTAGTTTTGAAAATTGAAAAAATTTTTGAGTAATAAGCAATTCGCGAGAGACGATGAACTTAAAAATGCTGTTAATCAGTGGTCAAATGGACTGGCGGTAGAATACGACGAGATTATATTGAAGCTAGTGTATCGGTACGATAAATGTGTTAATTCATATCGATTATACAAAACTATAGGGTATGTAGTTTAAGAGAAATAAATAATATTTATAAAGTTTTCAGAATATTTTTTTTTTTATATAATGAAACGGTTTTTACTTTAGAGATAACCTCTCGTATAAATAAATTGTCTTTTAAAATAAATGCAGTACTAGCAACTAAGTTACTCGGTCGGTAAAACATGTTAAAGAATATTTATGACGTCATACCTATTCATCACGAACACACTACTAATACTGCAGTTTCAACTGTTTGCTCTTCGCTTGCATAGTCTGTGTAGTCACATATACATTTATGATTACAACCTACGTTACATTTTATATTGCTGTTTACATATCAGTATGTGCCTTTAGACAAATCATTTTATTTCTTATATGGCCTACGTTTTAAGACGTTTTAGAAAAATATTTATAATCATTTTGATACAGTTTCTTTTAAAACACGTACAGGGGGTTTGAATAGTATTCTAAAACATGCTCTACGTTACTTTTTCATGTATAATTTTCTTAATTTGACTTATATTTAAGACAAAACAATATAATATTGCAATGCATTTCATTAAATATTTTATAAAAAGAACATTTTTTATATATATAATATACGAAGATTGATATCTTCGTATTGGTGTGGTAGCGTCTTTGACTTTCATTTGGAAGTTTTGGGTTCAGTTCTAAGTCAGGCGTGGTACTTTTTCATACCCTACAAAAAATTCATTTTATTATTATCCATCGTTAGCTGTTAAAGTAGGCTGCCACCCAAAATCAAGCGGAATATAGTAGAAGAGTTAATTGCTGCTGGGCATTTTACTCCTTCCTACATACGAACTATAGACGTTCAACATGAGTCATTGTACCCAGGGAAGAGATTGTAAATATTTAATTGTGTCAAGAAAAAGAATTATAATTCATTACTTAATTTTGATTTAATACATTTTATTGTATTAAAATATATAAAAAAAGTATTAGATTAAATCTCTAGTAACTTATTTAAGGGCGTGAGCGTGTTTGAATTCGTGAAATAAACACGACTGAATGTTTTTAGTTTAGATAAATGTGCGTTATAATGATCTTCTGGTATGAATCTAATTATCAGTTGAATTGAAAATTGCTTTGATTTAATTATGTAATTATTTTAATTCAGCTGCCCACCCGTTTGACGGATTCATTTTTTTAATATTTTTATAAACCACAAGATCTGCTTTTAAATCTTAAAGAATTTATCTTTGAAATTTTTACAGATATATGTTTTATATTTCATTAATGATTTTTTTTTATAAAAGCAACTACTACCTTTATTAGGATTTCAACTTGAAAACTTCGACTATAAAATCAGCTGATTTATGATGACAAGTTTAGACCAACCATTTTACTTCCTTGTACGAAGTAAGGGAAGTATTGTGATCACGAAAAATATCGTTATTCAGATTTCAACGGAAATATTTTGGCCATCCCTGAATCCATTTTGACTAGTTTCGGCGTGACGTCTGTAAGTACGTAAGTACCTCGCATAACTCAAAACGATTAGCCGTAGGCTGTTGAAATTTTGAATTTAGGACTATTTTAACATCTAATTGTGTACCTCCCCTTTTGATTGCAATCGACTGACCAAAAGTGTCCAAAAAAGCCCAAAAACAAAAAAAATTTGGATTTTGAACTTTTTCTTAATTTTAATAATAAGCCCTCGTTGAGAGCTTTTTAACGACATATCTTAAGTGGTACTTATTTTCATTGGTTCTACAGTTATAACCAAATGAAATTTTAGTTAATGAAATATTTGGATTTACAAGGGGGAAGACACATCGGTTCGAATCAGACTTCATCTCCATTTTCCTTTTTTAACTTTTTTTTTTAAATTTAAATATATTGACTTATTACTAATTATTAACCTCAGATTGTAACATATGTTTTACGATAAATAATTATTCAATAATAACAATAAAAAAAAATATCAGAAGTTAATAAAATAAAATTTTTCTACTTTTAATTTTTTTTATATGTGAATATAATTTAATAGGTATACAAGGAAGTCATCTGGTGTTCACATCAGATTTTTTTTTTAAACCTACTGACTCGGTCTAGTGGTAAATTCGTCATCGTAAATTATTCAAGATTATACATTTACCGGTACAGTTATATATATTACATTAATAAGTCGCTAATGAGTAATCGTTGAGAAATAAAAACGTTGAAAAAAGAAATATATAAAAAACTTTTTTTTAACTAGGCTTCGAAGTAATTTTTACGTAAACTTTTTAAATTATAATAATTTAAGGTAAAATTAAAAAAAAAATTATATTTAAATGTATATAATTAATACAATATTTAACAACCTAATTAAGATTAAGCTTATTTTTCATTATTCTTTGTAGCCGGCTTATAAAAGAAAATTTTTAATTATAAATCTTATTTACACAAATAGTTTATTAAAAAAAAAATCTTTTATTAATTATTATTGTTTTTTTTATTTAATATTTTAAGTATATGAGACGAGCTTAATTTTTTTTATGCAAATAGCTAACTTAGAACCACGCAAATATCACTTCTTTCTAGCCTCTTTTCTTTTTTCCATGCGTTTCTCATTTTTTCCGCTTCGCTTTTCCTCATCTGTCCACTTCCTTCTTGTTTTCCTTTTTCCTGTCACAAGAACCATTGCATTGTAAATTATTCATCGAAAGTTATTTCTATCATAACTATCCTTTTCTTTCAAGTCAATCCTTAGGAAGTCCTCTTCCATCTGTTTAAGGAAGTTCGACTTACTTTTCGGATTCCACTGCTTGTCAAAGATTTGTTTATTTAGTCTATCTGGATTCATATTGATCATATATGTACCAAAAAATGTT
The DNA here is from genome assembly GCF_047948215.1 of Lycorma delicatula. Taxonomy (NCBI): domain Eukaryota; kingdom Metazoa; phylum Arthropoda; class Insecta; order Hemiptera; family Fulgoridae; genus Lycorma; species Lycorma delicatula. The sequence goes on along the minus strand of NC_134455.1, from coordinate 369,044,172 downwards.
CTTCTCTTATTTACTGCTGTTTCTAGGTCTTCTTGAATTTGGTAGATCTCCTTGTTAGATCTCTCTGTATTCTTCCTCTGTTACTCTCGGTTTATGGATTACTCTAGGTCCATGTATGCGCCTAAATATGTTTCTTTCGATCCTGAGAAATTTTTTGAGATCAGCTAGGTGTAATGTTTCAGTCCCATATAGGATTACTGATCTTACTACAGCTGTGTATTGTCTCAGTTTCACGAGCTTAATTTATTTTAGTTATTTTTATTTTAATGTAGATTATACATGAGACTGTTAATAATTACTAAAACAGAATAAATAATCCTACAAAAACAATCAGGAGAAATAGTTTAAGGAAAATTTATAGATTATATAAATTTATCTACAGTGATTTACCTATATTTGAATACAAAATTCATCGGTTGAATTTAGCTTGTTACAAACCATTATTTATAGAGTATAAGGTACTGTTATTTCTGTTTTACGATAATGAATTTTTTCATACTTTTATTTAATTACATTATTATTCCTGTCACGTTTGATCCAATTGTACGTCTTATATGAATATTACAGTTCGAATTAGACGTTTATTATTATTTCAACTAAAATGTTATAAAATATATGTTAAATTAAAAATGAAATAGTAATAATAAAAATAAGCAGGTAGAAAATGAATAAGCAATTATTATTTTAATATTATGTGTGATATTTTTATAGTAACTTCTGTTTTATAACAGAAGTTACAGATATTTTTATCTGTAACTTCTTTTTATAGTAACTGACAGTAATCATCTTCCATACTTCAAACAATAAAGTAATAATTATTTTAAAAGAAATAATTTTGGATTATTGTTATTATTACTATTAAAAATTTAGTTCGATGTTAATCAGATTTGATTATCCTTGTTCCTGATGTTCTTTGGTCGTTATACTTTAGTTAATGGTACTGCATCAGGAATTGTTTGGAAGAAAACTGAATAAGACCAAATTTTTACGTATAGAATTCTACTCAAAAGCTACATCTTTCGAGTTATTTATTACATGCAAATGAATAAATTACAAAATAAGTAAGGTCAGTAGGTTAATGATAAATTTTTTTCAGTGGGGAAGTGGTAAACATTTCATGAATAGATCTGTAAAAATTACCGGGAAATTTAATAATATTCTTCCCGGTACTTCACTATTAAAATAGTGAGATATCAAATTTGATGTCCCGTATTTTTATTTGCAAACAAAAAAAAAATATATACTGGATTTAAAATAAAAATACATTAGCATCCGTCACGTCTTCGCCCGCAGTATATCCGTATGGAACTTCAAAAATTTCAAGTAGTCTTTTCGCAACTGCATATGAATACTACTCATAGAGTAATCTATTCATAACTTACTGGTTATTAAAATAAAATAGATAAAAAAATGTGCTCCCAAAATTAGATTTTTAATGAAATCAGGAGGATATTAAAGTCTCAATATCTTCCTGCTAATCTGGGATAGAAGTTGAAACTTTCTTCCCAACACAGAAAAACTAGGAGTTTCATCATCCAATTTTACTGGCATCGCAGTGGTTACATATTGAATATTTTTTTTTTTAATATCTTTTAAATTCAGATCTCAGACCATATTTGATTTGAACCATATATCTCGAAGGTTAAACACGATTATGAGCCGAGTATACTCGTATACATTGTTCTTCGAGTCTTTGAGAGCGCTCTTGTGCAGATTTACGTTGTCTGTGATCATAAATTCTAGTGTTCCTAGAAGTTCTTTCTATCTGTGACCTTGCTGAATTAGCCTTTATGAAGAAAATATTAATACTAAACTGAAAATTGAATCTATGCCGATTATGTGTAAAGCTTTTCCTTATGAAATTTATTTCAGAATATAAAAATCTGATGTGGACACCACATCCTGTACGCCTTTTAAATTACATATACAAATTTTTAAAAGTACATAAAATATTATTTCATTAATACCTTCGGATATTTTTTCTTTTCTTATTTTATTGTTATTATTGAATTATTATATATCGTAATTTTTTTTACAATCAGAGGTTAATAATTATTAATAAATCAATATATTTAAGCAAATAAAAAAAGTTAAAAAAAGGAGATGAAGTCTGATTCTAACCGATGTGCCTTCTTGTAAGATCCAAATATTTCATTAATTAATATTTTATTTGGCTATAACATTGGAACCAATGAAAATAAGTACCATTTATGATAAATCTTTGAAAAACTCTCAATGAGAGCTTATTACTGCACATATGAAAAAGCTCAAAACCAAATTGTTTTGGATTTTGGGCTTTTTCGGAAACTTTTGGTCCAGTCAATTGCAATCGAAAGGGGAGGTGCACAACTGCAACAGTTCTAAATCCAAAATTTTAACATCCTGCAGCTAATAGTTTTTTTAGTATGAGAGATACATACCCTATGTATAGACGTCACACCAAAACTAATCAATATGGATTCAGGGATGGTCAAAATATTTCCCTTGAAATCTGAAAACCGTAATTTTTCGTGATCACAATACTGCCTTTACTTCATCCAAGGAAGTAAAAATCTAGAGTCCTACTTTGCTTGCTTGAGGATGAATTCTCGCGGAACGCGGCCGGATTAGACAATGACATTAAATTTAATAAAACGCATATAGCTTTCTGAAGAAGTCGATATTGAGACTGAAATTCAGTATTCCTCAAAAAAAAACTTTATTTAATGCATAAATAGTTATCATTCCCTTTAATTGTATTATCAAACTAATTTATTTTGTACGTATTTTACTATAGTAATACAAATTTATTTTTTTATATACAATGATATTATATCTGAAAATCGCATAACCTTCTTTAGAAGTCGTTAGTGTCATGAACAACAATCGATGACAATCAAGGAAATGAAAATCAACATACTCAACGATATTAAATTTAATTAAATATTTAGTTTATTTATTTATAAGTGTTTTTTTTTTTGTTTTTTTACGATTTATGTAGTAGTGAGACTGGCGAGGTTTGAATTGTGGTAAACATTTTGGGATAATAGAAAAACTATAGTTAAAATTTCGTAATAATTGGTTTAGTAGTTTTTGCGGTTACAGTAAGTAAACGAAAAAGACGTCTCTATATAGTTGTGAGATAAAACATTTAACAACACTTTATGACACTTTTTTTATATAAAATAGAACTTTACCTTACAATGTGCAATTATTGTTTCTATTGTACTTAGATAATTATAAAATTATCTTAGTAATATAATAATACTAAAAAGATACGAAATATTGTTATTTTTAACAAAAAGGAAACCCTTCACTTACAACATTGTGAGAAAAATCTAATGTGTCAGTAATATTTTCTGTTTCATCAAAGATTTCGTAGTTAGATTGCAGGAAGCACGAAGACATTTACCCACATCATTGATTTTTTTTTCACCATGGCGGGTAGACAGGATGAAGGAGCTCAGACGGGGAACTGTTAAGTGCGACACACCCGGGGTTGTCGAATATTTTGCATTAGGGTGAGCTCGTTGCCACCACCTCGCTCCACCTCGTATGAGCGCGCGCGTGCACGTATGGGAAAGTGCGTTTGCAAATTCATAACCGTCCGACCCCTCTTCGTTCATTCGACGGTTCGGCTCCCCTTCTGTACAATATTCATAATTACTGACAGCACGCGAAAGAACCGACTGGAAATTCGCAAAGTACTATGTTATTAGCTGTGAAATTAGCCGGCCGAATTCGCATATAAACGTTGTGTCTCGAACGTTCATTAAATGATGATTACGTTTCCCACGTAATACAACCGGCCGACATGGCATGCCATAATGTAGTACTATGGCGTGGTCGAGGCATGTCGCCAACAATGCTCCCTTTTGACTGAACTGGATAATAATAACTCAGTGTTTTTTTTTTCCTTATTCCGCTATCCCTTTTTCTAGTGTCTTCAACAAATTAATAACAAATTCACGGAAAATTTAATTTATTTTTTCTAATTATAACAGTTGTCTGATATCTTCAAATCTGTTTTTAAATATTATCATAATAATTCTGCACGCGCTAAGTTTACTTTTTATTAAAATAATGTCTTATTATAAAAAATTAATTATACCTTCCATCAAAAATTAAAATTATTTTCGGATAGATTAAGTTTTAAAAATATATTCAACCGTGTGTTGTATTACACTGGGCATTTTTTTTTAAATCTTCAATTTTCATTTTACCTTATTATACCAGTTGTAAAAAAAAATATGATGGAACGACATATTTATTTCTTTATAAATTTTTACTACTTCAGAACGGTTTTCGATTTTAATTAAATAAATAAATTATAAATATATTATACAATTATATTAATATAACAATAAATCGTATACATTTCACAAATGAGAATGGATAATGATAATTAAAAAACATCCAAAAAAGTAGCCGATAGGGTTTTCCAATTTTCCAGATGGCAAAACCAAGATATGTAAAAATGATCAGATTTATGGTAACAAACAAATCTGATACCACCCATCATTTCATAACTTTGGTAAATAATTATATCAAAAATTGTGTTTTTCTCTATGAAAATAAAATTCTGACGCCTAGTTAATGATTTTTAATAATAAATTAATTTTTTAGCGTATGACAAATGCTATGCCAGTTAGAGATTCAAACTCAGTACCTTCGCTATCATATCACCATGAAGGTTGAAATCTTCTTTTCACTACATTAAATTAAACTAATATAGAGTTCAACCGATACTCAATATAAACGTAATAATTTAAATTTTCCTAAAACTATAAATCTAGATACATAGTAAAATATATTGGGTTGAATGATAATAACAAGGTACAGATTAGCTTTATTTACTGAAATGACCGTCACAACTACTGTAAAATGATGAATGTTAGAACCGGTTTAATTTTTTTTTTTTTTTTTTTATTGATAATATTTATAATTTTTTTTTAAAATTATATTTCATTTTTATAAGATTAAATGGGTCATACAATCATAAATACTTATTAAGTATTGCTGTGTTACGTACGACATTTAATTTATAATGTATTTGGTCTAAAAATAATATAGTTTGGTAATATCCCGGTATTTTACGTAGTTATAATTTTTTTTTTTAATTTTGGTAGCTGGCAGCAATTAATTGAATAATAACCAAAAATATTGAGATCACATTTTTTCAAACTTTTATTCACAATATATACATATTTTTGTGCTTTTAAATATAATCATTTAGTAAAACTGGCCCTTTAAATTATTTTTAAAAATCTAAATAGATTTAATTATAATATAATAAATTAATTATGTAAATAAATTATAAGAATTTATTACAAGCAAATTTAAATGAAATCTTTCAAATTAAAATTCTTTCAGTTTTTTACATAAACAGTTCAAAATCGATAATTAAGAAAAAATTATGCCACCTTTTATAAAGAGTGTTTCTAAAATAGTGAGCTAGCTACACTCTTTCGGATTCTACTTGCAAAACTAAAAAAAAATATCTTTTGGAAAAATGACAATTTCTCTTTCGTTCTCCCACTGTCCGGCATTTTGTTATTTTTATATAAAAATTTATATCTCAAGTTCGGATAGACTAATCACATTAATATTAGGTAAGCGTCTTGGTAATAAAGTTTTAAAATTAGCAAAACATCAGGATTTAAATACCTTCCCAAATAACAAAATGGCAGCCATGTTTATCTTTCAATCTGTTATATCTCCATAAATATTAATTTTATCAAAATTTACGTTTTGATAGAATATTAAGCCTTTTATTTTCAACAAAATGACATTTTATTTTTTTAAATCGGTTAATAAATAGTACACTTATGGGAGAAAATTGATCTTGTAATTTGTGTCATATTTATTAGGTCTATTATTGTGGGAAAATTATTACTTAATTTGATACTAATTTACAATACTAGAATTAACAATAAATATAAATAAATAATGTAATCTAATTGAACATAAAGTGAAGTGCATGAAAACAGACAAAAAAATTACAACATCAATTTTCTGCCATAACTCGAATATTTTTTAAATGATTTAAAAAAATAAAATGCCATTTTGTTCAAAATAAAAGGTTTAATATTTTACCAAATAGCATAAATTGATAAAATTAATATTTATGGAGATATAACGGATTGAAAAATAAAGATGGCCGCCATTTTGTAATTTGCGAAGGTATTTAAGTCCTGATTTTTTGCTAATTTTAAAACTTTATTGCCAAGACGCTTACCAAGTATTAATGTGACTCGCGTGTCCGAACTTGAGATAAAGTTTTATATAAAAATAACAAAATGGCGGGCGAGAGAAGAACGAAGGAGAAATTGCCATTTTTCCTAAGGATATTTTTTGTTTAGTTTTACAAGTAGAATACGAAAAAGTATAGCCAGCCCACCATTTTAGAAACACTCTGTATATTAAATTAATTAATATTCTTTAAAAGTTGTTTAAATATTATTATTTTTTAATATTTGTGTACATGATTACATCCTGTTACGACGTACGTTATATTCTGACTGAATCTACGATAAATAAGGGACAACTGTTTGACAGTCATTCCAGTTCCTTTATAAAATGATTCCTTCCTGCTGGACGGCTGTCACGTACACTCTGTACATTAATTTGGTGTATTGAATACAAACATAATTTGGGAAAGGTGCAATGCGACTTCAACAGCTGTTTATATGTTCCTACTAGTACGTCACTACATGTTATACGTCGTTCCGTCCAGAATGCTTTTACATTATACTTTTTTCTATTACCAACAGTGGTCACAAATCCTACACCTACGTTTAAATATTTCCTGCACGTACTCAATGATAAGATTAGAGTAAAACTGGAGCTTACAGCATTCTTTTATTCAGTTTATCGTAACAGTTTCTCTCAAATCTCTATCACCGGACACTTAATAATTTGAAAACATATACAATGGATGGTATAGACCGATTGTAGACTAATTGATCTATCGTAATAGTGTCATAAATTAATAAGCATCCCATGCCGGGGTATTCGGTAATGTACAATATTGATGCGTAAAGTATTATATTACTTGTTTACTTATTACTTGTTTAATAACGTATATAAAATTAGTTAATTAGTAATCTAAAAATTATATATTTTTTTAATAAAAGGAACGATTAATTCAGTAAAATGAAAAAATATAGCTTTTAAATAACAATTAATAAGTACGGTAACAGATTAAGGCGTACAATAATAATTACTCTAAAGATTAAAGGTAACCTTTATAATTAATTGTAAAATACATATTAGTGAATCTGTTACAGACGAGAGTTAAAAGATATAGCGAATTAAAAACAATAATAATAATAATAAATATACTGTTTCTTATCGCTGGCATACTCATTAAAATTCAGATAATACACTCGTATATGGTTTTATGAGTTACATATTAAAAAGGGATTAGTTGCTTAACGAATATAATAACAACTTAGAAGTAATAACTTTGAGTAGTGCTACTTGAACTTTAAACATTTTTACCCATAGTGGTGGAAAGACTGAGACAATTTTTATTGGAAATATTGTCTCTTTTTATTTCATCTAAGCTAACATAATTTTCTAAAAATAGTTTGTAATGCGGAAGTTTTTTGATGTATTACTTTTGTTTCAATTTTTTTTAATTTAACACCTATTAAGTAATGAAATTTAAATAGTTAAAGTCGCATTGTGACTCACTGAGAAAAAGTTAATGTCTCTGAGGAATAAATAATTTTTTTCTTGTAAATATAATAAAGATATTGGCATCTCTTTCGCGGCTTTGCCCGCGCTATATGGTTACTTGCGTTTCCAGTCGCGGTCAGAGGAAAGCCAATCACGGATCGCCCTTCCGGTCTACCCTGAGGACTCTTCCCTTATACGGATTTGAATACTAGATCACAGATATCGGTGTTCTTTGATAGTTGGGTTTCAATTAACAACACATCTCAGAAATGGTCGACCTGAGACTGTACAAGACTACACTTCACTTACATTCATACATATCACCTCTCACGTAATACCTTACGGTGGTTCCGGAGGCTAAACAGTAAAAAGAGAGAGAGTGAGTGAGGATTCGGCCCCTTGGATCCCCAAATATATATATATTGTGTTCATTGAACTCGTGCTTGTGAAAATAATAATCATAAATAAAAAGTAAAACCTATTCAAATTACAAAAAAAAAAAAAAATCAGTATATTGAATCTTCTTCAGTTTTGTTACAATTTTGCAGTTTTGTTAGTACAGGACTCGAAACTTTGACTGATCTAAGAATGTCGGTTTCAAAACAGTCGGCCTCCATTTTAAAGGTATTAGTTGTAACTGTTACCCGTACGAAGTACGGATAAAAATTTGTTTTGCCCGGTTCTTACCGTTACCTGACAAACACCACTAGGAAGTGACCGTACTTTGTTTCTCATTTTTAAAATTTTTTAATTGTTTTTATGTTTTTAGCCAACTAAACAGAGGTAGGTGCAGCCAGTCGCGTCGAACATACATAATAGTTACTGTGTTGGTTGAGCCGCCATGCCATACATCATCGCACCCTTCAAAAAATAGAATTGAGAAAAAACTGAAAATGGTTTTTAGATATTTATCTGAAGAGTTTTTGAAAGCTCAAATCGAGTGAATATTTCGTTTAATGTAGTAGAAAATGGGGAAAATTGCAATAATTGTTTAATTTTTTTTTACTTTTTTTCACCCCCTTTTAAATTTTGAAAAACCAAGAGATTGCTTTTTAGATATTTACATTGAAATTATACATACATAAAAAATCATGTTGGTAACTTCATCTATTACCGACAAATTAAAAAAAAAAATTAGCTTAGTTTAAAAAAAATTCAAAATCAATTTTAATCCTTTTCTCTCAGAATTTAAAAAAATCTAGAAATTAATTTTTAGATATACACATGAAGATTACACACGCCAGAAATCAAATATCTTCATCTGTAACCGAGAAATTAAAAATATAGTAAATTTCATCATTTCAATATTGTTGTCAACATTTTAACCCTTTAACCTCGGAATTTCAAAAATCCTGTCTTAGTATGTATTAGAACATGATAAGAATAATAATAGAATAGAAGAAGAACATGTATACGAATTTGCAATAGTTTATCTTCAGTAATTTTTGCTGGGTGCTGATGAATCAGTCGACGAAGAAATGTTATTTTATATATATAGACGAATGAATGATTTTATTTCTTGTAAAATATTTTACAATATTTGAAATTTGAATTTTGAAGTTATATCCAAAAAGGAATTTGGTACTAGGGAAGGTACACGCTCTCCTACCAGCTCAAAAATAGCAGTGAAAAAGACTTTGTACAACGCAACCTCTGCTCGTGAAAAGAAACCCCAACTCCTGGGAGTTACCTGTATAAGAGATAACAACATATATATATATATATATATATATATATACAAGGTGTCCTTTAAAGACGAGGCTCAATGAAAACTAGGAAGTGATTCTACTTAACATACTGAACAAAAAATGTCCAGTGAATAGGTACGAAAACGCATATTTTTCTGTCTGTTTGCCATTTTTTATTTTTTAAGAAAAAAAATTTTTCAGCATCGGTTGGAAATAACGCAATAAAATTTTGTACTTTATTTTAAACTAACATTTTTTAGTAAGAAAAAAAATAACGATACTCTACGTGGACAAATTTCAAAATGGCGGTCGTTTCAATTTTAAATACCATAGGACTAGATTTGTCAAATTGTGTTGTATCAAAAAAATTACGGAGCACTTTTTTATGAACAAAACGACACCTTAGTCGTAAAAATCCGACGACAAACAACAGAGTTATTGTAAAGAGTAGGCCAGTACCTATATGGCGGCCATCTTGTTTGTTTTATCGTGATTTATTGTCGTGGTGTCGCTAATTTTAGCAATTTTAATCAGAAAATTTGATTTAGTTATCAAGTGAGTCACGATAATAAAAAAAAAAACATGATGGTCGCTATATCGGTTTAGGACTACGTTTTGCAATAACTTTCTTTGTCATTTTTTTCACAAGAAAATGCTTCGTAATTTTTATAACGGAACACAATTTGATAAATCTAATAATTCCTAAGATATTTAAAATTGAAAAATTGAGACGATTGCCACTTTGAAATTTGTTAACGAAGAGCATCAATATTTTCTCCCCTATTAAAAAATGTTAATTTAAAATAAAATACAAAATTTTATTGCGTTATCTCCAACCGTTCTTGAAAAATAATTTTTTTCTTAAAAATCTCAAAATGTTGAACAGACATAAAAATATGCGTTTTCGGACCTATGTTCACTGGACATTTTTCTTCAGTATGTTAAGTAGAATCACTTCCTAGAGTTTGGTTTCACCTTTAAAGGACACTCAGTATATATATACTTTTTTTTCCTTCAACTAGTATATTTACAATTTTAAGTGGATAATAAGCACATGATAGGCGGTTCTTAAGGAACCCATATGATAAGTCAATTCATAATAATAGTTATCAGTACGCACTAATAAAAATACATTAATAAAAAAAATATATCTGCCCACACTTCGTAGTCCATAAAAATAAACAATTAATAAATAAAGACCAATAAGCAAATAAATAGTCAATAAATAAATAATAAAAAAAAAAAAACAAATAATCAAGAGATAAATAAATATTGAAGAACAAAAATAACACCACTAGATTTGAAGATACTAACTACCAATTGTCACTCAGTAGTCCCTAAAACAAACGCATGGAGACCTTCGGACGTCCTCGCTGTTATCAAGAAGCTTGATCGCTATGTGGTTGTCGTGATTTTCTAAATATAGCATATATTTGTTACAAAAATTATATATATACATACAGTCGTATAAAACATATGTATATGTTAGTTGTTTGTGGTTAAGGATCACGCGAGAACCAACCGACCGATTGCTTTCAAATTTTCAGGATACATTCGTGTTATCCAGGGAAGGTTTTAACCAATATCTCACGTCCTTACCCCTCTTGGGGGTTAAGATATTAAAAATATTCATTTCAGAAAAAAAAGATAATGAATTTAATTCTTTTTTCTTTAATGAATAACAGCAAAATATTTAATATTTTCACAATTAGGAGCCCTAACCGGCTCGTGTGTATATATATATATATATGTTTGTGTAGGGGGGGGGGGGTCCGAATTGCGACCAAATACCTGGGTATTTTTATACTGGGTCGTGTAAATTAGGAAATTTTATAACAAACTGTTCATCCTGTACCTGAATGAAATAAATAATTACTAAAGTAGGTAATATTTTAATTATAGAAATATTAAAAAATATAAACGCAGATTTATATAATACTAAATATTAAGAATAAAAATGGAACATTAAAATTTAAGTCATACCTTTAAAATTACTGTTTATTAAAATACCCCAAATATTTCAAACTTTTTTTTAATTTTTTTTTTAAAAAGCTATTTTGACGTCTGATTACAGGATCCTTAACTGTATTTACTGTTAAAATTGTTTACTTACAATTTTCACTTTGATAAGCTATATGTTTCAAATTCTAAAAGAATATTAACAAAATTATTTAATTATCGATGGGATTATAAACCATCCGTTAAATCGTGAGTAAAACGATTCTCAGCAATTTGTTGTTATTTCTAAACTAATCGTGAAACTGACTTTATCTTCGATGGAAATACTGAATTTTTCTATATGTATGTGTCAATGAAATAACCTGATCACCGTTTTATTTTTTTCATTTTATAATTTTTCACTTATTAAATCGAAAATACAACAATCAGATAAACCAAAGGTTCAAAAAATAATAAACGAAATACTTTGTCCAACCAACTCCCCATTTCACTTTCAGTGGTAATTCTGTTACTAAGCTCCTGAATTTTTACATACTGATTAGGCCAAGACGTAAACGACAACTGGTTAATTGAACCTCAATTATTTGTGATTACTCTTTTCAAAATAATGGATATTTCTTTTCATGTTTAGAATTTAATTCAAAATTTAAATTTAAAAAGTTATTTTTTTATAGTTGAAATACATCTTGGTAGGTTTTTCATGCAAGATGTAAAAAGTTGAGGACACAAAATGCCTTAAAGTATTAATGTACTTAGTATTGTATAGTAAATGTACTGTAAGTCATTGTCACACACATCTTACAGTACAGGAATAAATTGAGGAAAAATATTATTAAAATTATAAATACTGATGGCCAAGAAAGGGTGGGATTTCCGGCCATCTAGGATTTCTATTTATTTTTTTTGTCTTCAGTCATTTGACTGGTTTGATGCAGCTCTCCAAGATTCCCTATCTAGTGCTAGTCGTTTCATTTCAGTATACCCTCTACATCCTACATCCCTAACAATTTGTTTTACATATTCCAAACGTGGCCTGCCTACACAATTTTTCCCTTCTACCTGTCCTTCCAATATTAAAGCGACTATTCCAGGATGCTTTAGGCCTATAAGTCTGTCTCTTCTTTTAACTATATTTTTCCAAATGCCTCTTTCTTCATCTATTTGCCGCAATACCTCTTCATTTGTCACTTTATCCACCCATCTGATTTTTAACATTCTCCTATAGCACCTCATTTCAAAAGCTTCTAATCTTTTCTTCTCAAGTACTCCGATTGTCCAAGTTTCACTTCCATATAAAGCGACACTCCAAACATACACTTTCAAAAATCTTTTCCTGACATTTAAATTAATTTTTAATGTAAACAAATTATATTTCTTACTGAAGGCTCGTTTAGCTTGTGCTATTGGGCATTTTATATCGCTCCTGCTTCGTCCATTTTAGTAATTCTACTTCCCAAATAACAAAATTCTTCTACCTCCATAATCTTTTCTCCTCCTATTTTCACACTCAGTGGTTCATCTTTGTTATTTCTACTACATTTCATTACTTTTGTTTTGTTCTTGTTTATTTTCATGCGATAGTTCTTGTGTAGGACTTCATCTATGCCGTTCATTGTTTCTTCTAAATCCTTTTTACTCTCGGCTAGAATTACTATATCAGCAAATCGTAGCATCTTTATCTTTTTATCTTGTACTGTTACTCCGAATCTAAATTGTTCTTTAACATCATTAACTGCTAGTTCCATGTAAAGATTAAAAAGTAACGGAGACAGGGAACACCCTTGTCGGACTCCCTTTCTTATTACGGCTTCTTTCATATGTTCTTCAATTGTTACTGTTGCTGTTTGGTTCCTGTACATGTTAGCAATTGTTCTTCTATCTCTGTATTTGAATACTAATTTTTTTTTAAATGCTGAACATTTTATTCCAGTTTACGTTATCGAATGCCTTTTCTAGGTCTATAAACGCCAAGTATGTTGGTTTGTTTTTCTTTAATCTTCCTTCTACTATTAATCTGAGGCCTAAAATTGCTTCCCTTGTCCCTATACTTTTCCTGAAACCAAATTGGTCTTCTCCTAACACTTCCTCCACTCTCCTCTCAATTCTTCTGTATAGAATTCTATTAAGATTTTTGATGCATGACTAGTTAAACTAATTGTTCTGTATTCTTCACATTTATTGATTTCTATTATAAAAAAAAATATTCTTCGGATAAATTATAAATATTTTTCAGATAATAAAAGATTAATAACTGGTGAGAAAAGCTTGATGTGCTATTCCTGTTATTCTTTACAGCTGCGCCCAAGAGATAAAACGTAAAATGGTATTAAATGAGTGCGTAGTTCATGAATATGCATGATAGTATTATAAATGTTAATCCTGTGATTATGCATAATTATCGGTGAATCTGATTAATCGCCTGCGATGATGGAGAATTTAATAAATATGTAGCAACTTATTAAAATACCTGAATACCGGTCATTTTACATATTCTCCATATTAATATATTTTGCATGTTAAAATATCAACTCGACTACAAGCAGTAATTACTGTACTTAATTTTTATTTAAGTAATCAAAACATTACTGTTGATTAGAGTAATCGAGGTTAGTGAGCGAAATGAGCGTAGGTTATGTTTGGTAAACACTACATGTACATATACGAGGGTAAGTCAAGAAATAAAGGGAAATTTTTATTTCCCTCCCAATCACATGTATGGCAGCAATGATTGTTTTCCTATAAATCATAGCCTCTATCAGCTGTTCATTGAAAGTATTGTTTCATTGTTAGTTATTTGTGATTGAGTTTAAAAGTCTGTTTAAAATAAGTGCTCCTTTGTCTGACTGCACTAAAAAAGAAATGCGAGCGATACGTTTCCTCAGTTCAACAGGGGTGAAACCAGCAGAGATTATTCGACAAATGCAGCAGAAATATGGAGAGAATTGTATGAATGGAAGCAAGATCTACGAATGGATTGATCGATTTAAAAATTGTAGGATTTCTCTGTGATGAACAGCGGCGAGGTAGGCCTTCCTCTTCAAATACTAACGGTAATATTGAAGCGGTTAAACAAATAATTCTCGATAATCGAAGAATTACAGTTGATGACATTGCAAGTGTGTTGAATATAAGCCGTGGCTCAGCATTTTCAATTATCCACGATTCTTTAAACTTTCAAAAAATCTATGCTCGCTGGCTTCCACATTAATTAATCAGCATCCACACAGAGAATCGTTTGAAAATTTCCCAGAACCTATTGAAACGTTACGAAGATGAAAGAGACTCATCTTATTAAAGCGAGTAATAACCGTTTATGAGACATGGGTCCATCACTTTGAACCCGAGATTAAGTGACAAAGTTTAGTGTGCAAACACAGCAAAAAAAATCAAAATTCATGCCTGCAGAGAAGCTGATTACGATATTCTGGGATATGAAAGGTGCACTTTTTGTTTACTTCACACCTAAATGTCAATCAATAAACAGTGACAACTACTGTGAGCTACTGCGTTTACTGAAACAAAAAATCAAATCCAAAAGACTTGATAAAGTTTCTAAAGATGTGATTTTGCTTCAAGATAACTCTCGACCACATACGGCCAAAAAAAAAACCCTTTGTCTTCAAGATCTCGGTTTTGAGCTGCTGTACCACCCTCCATACAGTCCGGACCTGGCTACAAGAGATATTCATCTTTTTGGCCCATTAAAAGAAGAGTTGGGAGGGATTCATCGATCTGATGAACAGACCGTTGAAGCGGTGAAAACTTTACTACACACCAGACCGAAAACCTTTTTTCAGGAAGGAATTCAAAAGTTCGTTAAAAGATGGACTAAGTGCATAAAGTAGGATGAGATTATGTTGAAAAATAATGCATATACGCGTATCATGTAAGTACAAATAAATATATTGATTTTTTAAATTTATATATATATATATATATACATTAGGTTTTTCTAATCTGTTAATGAAGGTTTACAAAAACCTGAATTGTTTTGTTATTTGTCAGGAAAATTTTTTTTTTCCATCACGTTTATTGTGTTACTTTTTTCTGAGTGTTGGATAGCTAATTTGTAATACGGCATTATGTTTGGTCATGAAATTATGACGAATAATGATGACCCATTCGGTTGTATACCCGTATAAAATAAAATAAAAATTATTTTTAATTAATTGATTAATTGGATAATTAGTCATTATATTTAAATCTAACCGTAACAATTTTTGAAATCTATGACGATTTTTTTATTCACATCAAATAATTTTTAAACACGCGTAAATAATTCTTATCAGTTTAAAGTCCTGTTTGATAAAATTTTTATTAGAATTTTTTTTTTTGTGAAAATAATACAAAGTACTTGGCATATAATCAAAAATTACCTTATATTTAATTAATGGCTTCTAAAAATTTCCTTTTATATGATTAAAAATCAAATTTGTCATATATTTTTTAATTTAGTTCGTATTTTAATCATCCTGTGTTATATTTATCTTTAACTGACCGTCATGGACAAAAAAAATCTTAGATAAAGATACTAAAATAAAATAATTAATGATATTCGGCAATGTTTAATTATGACTGCATCCTGTCAAAGTTAATAGGTTGACCTTCTATATCGAGATTGTCGAAATGATTTGTATTAAATGAAATAAAAATGTTGAGCAGGTCAGTGACGCTGATCCCCCCCTTATTCCCGTCTCCTTGTAATGATCAATTCGTTTTATTTCGGGTCGTTCACATTTTTTTTTTTTTTTTTTTAAATTAATGTTTTCTTAGAATATGTAATTTATGTGCATATCATTCGTTATAAAAAAGCTGTTAAAATAATTGTATCACTTGTTCATTTAAAAAAGAGAAAAAACACTTCTTTCTTCTAACAATAGCTTTTTTTAATAATATTAATGAGTATGAAATAATCATTATATGTATTGTTATAGAACCGTTAGTCTTGAACAGCTTGACAAGTTTTTTTTTAAGACCTTATTATTAACTCAAGATTTCAGTTATAATGGAATTTGACAACTACACTTTTATTTTTTCAGTTATTATAATAAAACAAAGAGAGAAAATTATTACTATCAGTAAACAAATGACCATGTCTGGAATTTTTTTTCGACGGCAAGTTAACTGAATTCATAATTTAATAAAATCAAGTTTTTTTCAGTATGAATTTATTCTTGGTAAAACTATACTATTCCATTTTTTCAACTCATTTATTTATCCAAAACCATACCTGATAAGTTTCTAATGTCTTTAAAACATCTTTCTTAATTCTTTTATCTACAGTTTAAAAATAAAATTTACGGTGAACTTGATGAACTAAACAACCTAATTCCATCAGTTTTCTTTTTTCAAAGAACTAAAATTATATGTAACAAGATATTAATCTAGCTAACTTTCTTTCCGGTATTAAGTAGATTTCATAAGAAAGCTACCTGTTATAAAGAGTACCATGCTTCACTTCCGGAAAATTTCGACATATCTTTGCGTTTCACATCCCCTAGACACCAAAACCACCTTCATTCAGTTCAAACGTTTATATATAAATGTATGTATATATATATATATATATATATATATATATATATATTTCACTTTCTTGTAGACACAATAACTGCCGTCATTTTTCACCAATCACTTTCAAATCGATACATAAAACATAACGACCAAAAATTTCGGTCGAGTTCGTTAATGGGAAAAAACGGACCATGGGGCTGGAAATGGGGGGACTTTTTCGAAAAAACAAAACTTCGCTATAACTTTAAAGTGATATATCGAATTCGTTTAAAGTTCCTACTATTATTTGGTTAAAGAGCTAAAACTTATCTAAATGAAATTTTTTTGATATCACCAACCATTGGCCATTAGTTGCAGTGGGGTTCTGTAACCGTGCGTTCGTAACGGAAACATATTTTTAAAATAGTGGTTCGGTTGTGATTATTCCTTCAACATTTCAATATTCCATTTAGGGTTATCGTTCCTACCGCAATATAATAAAGGTTTTGATAAAAATATTCCACTGTACTGCCACTGAAACGAAAAATGGAAAACCTAGTCCTTTTTTACATCGACAGAACATTTTTAAAGTTCGACTGAGTCAGAATTAATAAGAAACCTCCAGTGCTTAACTAGAAAGCACACTGCAGCCTTTAATTTACCCATAGCAATGTCCGAAGAATTCTGACGAATGTTTTGAACTTTTATTCATATAAAATTATACTGGTACAAGAGCTGATTGAGCGTGACAAAGTAAATTTACTGAAGAAATGGTTCTGTTTATTAGTGAAGAAGCGTATTTTCATTTCTTGAGCACAATAAATAACGAAAACGTTATTGATTTTGAATCCCCATCAGCTTCCCAACTATCCTTTTTACTATCCACGTACAACCGTATGGGTTTCTACGGCATTACGGCAACATAGATCCTTTTTTTCTAAAAGCCTTTCTTTTCGGTAGACTACAATGTTATAGAAATTCCTTTCCCCTGAACTACATCTCTGTACAATCTCCTTGATTGCGATGTGGTTACAGAAGAATGAATCAGCAGCCCACATTGGCAGAGTATTTGGGGAAGAATTCTCAAATATTTGATGGTTGGAGAGTTATAGATTGGCTATATAATTACCAAAGAAGATTTTCTATTTCCGATGCGTTCTCCAGAACTGTCATTGTGAAACTATTTTATTTTATTTTTTTTAAGTTACCTCAAGTCTAGAATGCTTGTTAATTAATAAACTTAGGGACATCAACGAATTCATAGCTTCCATATAAAGAAATCTTCTCAATTCTCAAAGATTTTTTATATGAAGAAGTATTCTCCATATGAAGAAATGGCAAAAGTAATTGACAACACGATACAAACAATTCAAAATCTGTGGGATAGACTGCAACATTACAAACAATGGAAGACATTTAACAGATATGCTACTTAATAAATAAAATTACGCCCTCAACTGATATCATAATTGCACAATAAGAAAAATAAATTCCTAAATGTTTATCATTTTTTTCTTTTCATTTAAAAAATACAAACAATGGCTTACTATAAATTAAAAAAATTACCACCGATGTTTTTTATGTTAGCAACATAAAACCGAACCGATAACGTAACCGCGCGGAACGGGTAGGTTATGTTGGAATGAAATTTAATGAATGATACGAATAAATTATATAAGAAAAACATAAAACGTAATTTAAACGTTGTATTTATTTACTTGATTGTTATAAAAGACGTTCAAAATGACCACTCAAAATCGATGCACTTTTGTGCTCGATTGATTGTATTGAGACTCGTCTGACGCAAAATGTTGTTGCCAGTTGTGTTGATTTCTCGTTGAATTTTAAGATTTTTTTTTTGTAATTCTCATTCATTTATCTCAATAGATTCAGCCATAAAAAATTTTGATTCATTTCTCTTTACACAAAATCTTTTATTTGTATTAACAAAATTATGAAATTTTTTTCATGAATTTTGTTTATGAATTACATAAAATTGATTGCATTCCGATTATGGAGTTAATTACTTATCAGTATTTAACTTCGCTTATAATCATTTAATAAAAAAAAAACTTTTTAATAATAAATTTATTTTAAATAGGAAATTTTGTTATTTTTACTTCCTTGTACGAAGTTAAGAAGTATTGTGATCGCAAAAAATTTCGGTTTCCAAATTTCAACGGAAATATCCATTTTGACATTCCCTGAATCCATTTTGATTAGTTTCGGCGTGACATCTGTACGTACAGACGAATATGTATCTATCTCGCATAACTAAAAAACTATTAGCCGTAGTATGTTGAAATTTTTGATTTAGCACTGTGTTAACACCTAATTTTTCACCTCTCCTTTTAACTGCAACCAGAAGTGTCCAAAAAAGCCCAATATTCAAAAATTTTGGATTTTGGACTTTTTCTTAACTGCAGTAATAAGCCCTCATTGAGAGCTTTTAAACAATATATCATGTGGTACTTATTTTTATAGAGTTATAGCCAGATAAAACTTTAATTAATGAAATATTTGGGTCTTACAAGGGAGGAGGCATATCGGTTCAAATCCGACTTCATCTCCTTTTTTTTAACATATTTTTTTTTTAATTTAAATATATTGATTTATTAATAATTAATTATTAACCTCTCATTGTAATAAAAGTTTACGATGATAATTCAATAATAACAAAAAAAATAAATAAAATATGAAAAATGTCAGAAGTTTTTAAAGGAATAAAATTTTATTACGATTCATTTAAAAAAAAAATATGTTAACGTAATTTAATAGGCGTAAAAGAAAGCCATGTGTTGCTCACATCAGATTTTTTTTAGAGAATGAAGATGAGATAATATTGTTGATATGTGTGTTAATTCTCATGGTTTCATTAAACAATAAAATTAGGTTTAATTATTCTAACTGCTTTTAATTGTAGTTAGCTGTACTTTTTAATTATAATCAGCTAAAAGTTAAATTTAAATAAAAAAATTACGATATCTTCTATTTTAACAATGAATACAAAAGGAGAATAATTCCTTAATATTTAAGTAATGTTACTTTTTCAAGTAATCTTCAGATTATTATGAAAATTGTGGAGTAAATTAAAATGAATTATAGGTATTTTTAAAACAAAATTTGACTGCAGTTAAAAATATATATACTCATATATATTTACTTAATAGGTTTGTTATTTTATAATGTAAATTTTAAAAAGTCTACTCGTCGTTGCAAATCAGTTAACAGCTGATTTTAGAAGTTGAAATTACTGAGGTTTAAATCTTAGTAGAAGCTGGTTTTTTTTTATACGGATTTGAATGCTAAATAGTGGATACCGATGTACTTAGGTGGTTAGTGTTTAATTATCCACACATCTCAGGAATAGTCGGCCTTTTTTTTTCCGTACTCTCCCCGACCGGATATCCATTTAAGTTAAGTATACTCAGTCGGGGAGAGTGTCCTTTTACTCTAAGGGAGCGTCCCCCGCCCACCGGTTGTACACACCCGGCACGGCAGGTTAGCTCCCCCGGTCTCGGATCTTTAATTTAATTTTATTCGCCTGCCTCTAATCCCCTGCCTCGGATTAGGGGCCCTACCTCAGGCCCCATAGTCGGCCTGAGTCTGTACAAGACTACACCTCATTATTATGTCATACGTATCATCTTCACCGGACTGGGCTGTGGGGGGTGTTGCTTATTGTTCACTAGGGTAACAGATTGCAATATACACATTAGGAAATGAAAAAATGTAAATTTTATAAAATATTACCACCGTTGGTAACTTACATGGTTGAGTGGTAGCATCCGTGCCATTCATCCGTAAATTTTTGATTACGAATCCCGGTTAAGCTTGGTGTTATTTTATAATCGACACATAGTTTATAAAAAATCATAATGAAAAATAATGATAAAATTTCAAAAACGTAAATACATTCCTGTTTATTCATAATAAATATCTTCTTTTTTTTTAATTTTTTTTAAGGGGACGGGTAGAATTGTATACTTTTGTTAATTAATCAATTTTTTAAAAATAAAATTCAAATAAAAGTTAATTCTTACAAAAGATTAAACATCATTATATATATTTATTCTGACGAATAAAAAAATATATATAGTATGACATCGATATACTCGTACTTAGAATTTTTTTTGCTTAAAACGTGTTGCAAATATTATCATTTTTTTCGTTTCATCCGAGTTGGAGGTACGTTGGATCAATCACTTTTTGTGTTTTGTGCCTTTCTTTTATCCCAGTATTGTTTCATTCTTTTCCGATCCAACTTCCTTTTCTTCTTCAGAAAATTGGATCTTACTTTTTGCTTTGGCTTGGAACCTCGTGCCCGGTGATTGTTTTGGCGGTTTTGTCCAGGAGCATGCTTTCTGTGATTTGCAGTGTTATTTTTGGTTGAACGAATCTGGTTTGGAGTTTTTTACTTCCTTGTACGAAGTAAAGGAAGTACTGTGATCGCGAAAAATTTTGGTTTTCAGATTTCAACGGAAATATCCATTTTGAATAGTTTCGGCGTGACGTACGTATATACAGAAATGAACACCCATTTTGGAATGAACCGAACACTGTTATTATTACTCCAACCTGTAATTTGTTTGTCATCACATGTGTATAAACTAATTACACTTATTTCATTTACCATGCCTGAGTGGTCAGTGGAACATCGAGTGTTCGATTTCGACGCGTATGTGAGAGGTGGCGATTCGAATTTCCAGGTTTGAAGATGTTCCTTGGTCCCGTCGACCTCCCAACATGAGTATGTGTGACTTTGAATTCGCTCCTTTGAATTCTCAAAGGAGCGAGTGTACGTTGACAAACACCGTACAATACAATAACTAAAGATTCGTCCGGAGGTGCAGCAGCTCTCGCAGGAGGCAGTGGAACGGGTGTGGGTCAGCTTCATTTCTCGAATCGGAACATGAATCAGGGAAGATGGTTATTACCTTCCAGATGTAATTTTTGCCACCTAAGATAAATCGCATCTCTTACTCCACATGTTCCAGCCAACATAATAAAGTTTGGTGAAAAATCACTGTGTCACTCTATACGTACGTATGTGCAAATGTAACTCGCATAACTCAAAAACGATTAGCCACAGGATGTTGAAATTTTGGATTTAGGACTGTTGTAACATGTAATTATGCACCTCTCCTTTCGATTGCAATAGACAGGACCAAAAGTGTCCAAAATTCAAGACATTTGAATTTTTGACTTTTTCTTAATTGCAGTAATAAGCCCTCATTGTGAGCTTTTCAACGATATATCATAAGTGGTACTTATTTTCATTGGTTCTAGAGTTATAACCAAATAAAATTTTAATTAATGAAATATCTGGATCTTACAAGGGGAAGGCACATCGGTTAAAATTCGACTTCATCTCCTTTTTTAACTTTTTTTTAATTTAAATATATTGATTTATTAATACTTATTAACTTATGATTGTAAAAAAAAGATTACAATAAATAATAATGCAATAATAACAATAAAAAAATATATATGAAAAAATATCAGAAGTTATTAATGAAATAAAATTTTATGTACTTTTCTTTAAAAAATGTGTATATGTAATCAGATTTTTTGTTGTGATTTTTTGTTGTGGTAATAATCAAAGATAGACTTGGTTAGTCTATTTGTGCTAATTCTGAAAATGTGTTCGTAGAAGTCGATTCTTTTTTTTCTCATTGTGTATGAAAATCTTTCTGTTTTTTAGTACAGGTTTTCGTTCTTGATATGGATTAATTTGCGGTTTTGGAATTTGAGGCTTAGGATTTTTCTTAAGAATTTCCTTGCGTTGATCTCCAGTCTTTTGACTGAGCCGTAGTCGATGATGGATAATGTTTGGGCTGCATACACGGGTTCCAGTTTGATTACCGTGTTGTAGTTTTGAATTTTTGGATTCCAGGATTGAAATTTTTTTTGTGAGTTTTTTTGGTGTTTTAAACGTCTAGTTACAGTCTGTTTCTTCTGGTTTTCATTGTTTTTTTCTCACGGGTATTTCAGCTTATTCATTCTGCAAGATATTAAATTCTATGAGTATTTCTATATTTTGTTCTTCTATTTTTAGGTGCTTTGGTGAGTATTTGATGTATGTCATTATTCTGGATTTTACGAAGGAGATTTTTAAAACTTATTTTCGCTGTTTGTTTTTCAAGTTCTACAGTCTGTTCGTTTGGCTTCATCCCATGTCTCAGCTAGTAGGTTCATGTCATCTACGAAAAATTAAACAATTGATTTATATACCTTTTTTTTGATTTTTTTTTAAAATTCCACTATGCATCTTTTGGTTCCATTCTCTACTTTTTCTAAGGCGCAGTTGAATAGTAGTGGGAAGAGTCCTTTCTCCTTGTCGTACCCCGGTTTTAATCTCGAAAGGGTCGAGATTATTAGTTATATATTTTTCATCCACTACCTGGGAATCGAACCCAGGAATTTTTCTGTATAGCAGGAAGAAAGCTACCGCATGTGCTGTCAGTCAACTTGGTTTTGGTTAATATTATTTTATAAGATTATATATTTAATTTAGTTTTGGTTTTAGTAAAAGTTATATAATCTTTATTAAAAAGTTTAACATCATAATAGAAATTATCAAACATCTTTTATATTTTGGATGATAAATTAGATTTAAGGAATATTTTATACAATAAAGTCACAAGTAAATAAACAAGTAACAGTAAATATTAAAAATACGAATGGCAAAAAAATATTGCTCTTAATATAGACTAATTGCTAATATAGGATAATTAAAGGGCCTGCGGGCGGCAACTTTGTATATAGTATAATTTTTTTAAATTCTTTTAAACATACACACGTTCACACACGCGCGCACACACATATATATGCACTATGTCACTCCCGGTAACGTAAGGATTCCAACGCGGGGTCATACATCTAAATAAGTTGAGCCGTTGAGTTACTACGGTGGAACAAACATACCTACATGCATACACACACCCTAAATGCATTACACTCTCTTTTTTATAGCCGTGTAATGATTTAAAATAAAAATGTTTTATCAGTAAATTTATGCGTTTTCAGATTATAATTTCAAAGATTTATTTTTCTATTTTTTTCCGACGAAATTTTAAATGGCGAAGTTTTTTTTTTAGGGAAATAACTTAAAAGAAAAAAACTATATACTTCCGCCAAAAAAATTAACTGTAGTCATTGAAACGTTGCTACGGAAGGCAACTCGAAGCTTTCAATTGTAAAATTTCCTTGTGTTTTGTTGTTGATTAAAAAAAAATAAAATGAAGAAATCCGTTGTAATAAGCTATAATGCATTTGAAAGAACCGAATTTCTTCTTTTTTATTATCAAATCGTGACTTCCTTTCTTTAATAGCAACATTTTCTATAACTGATTTCCGTTTATTATTTCATATAAATTAGTTCTTTATTTTACCAAAATATTTTAACCCTAATTTCTTTTACTTTTTTTTTAATTGTTCAGAATTTTTTAATATTTTCCGGATGACCAAGAAGCTACTTGTTTTAAACCAATTTTTTTTCTTATCTTCACAACTTTAATTATTAAAAAAGTTAATGAATTATAAATATATATAAATTTAAGTAATTATATAATAATAATAACAATAATTTATTGATAATTAAACATTTCAACTATTAATTTAATAATTCATATTTATAATCCTGAACAACGTCTAAATTATAATAATTACAAAAAGACCACTAATTTACAAGCATGCATCCGAATTCGAAGAAATAGGGGAGAGAAAGTGTGTGTGTGTGTGTGTGTGTGTATTCTATGTACTACATACATTAGTATGTTTTGTATAATGAAAAATGAAGTCTGGCTTTAAACTACTTATTTCTCGTTCATGTTTAAAAATCTCAATTAACGAGCGGGGAGGATGGATTATTGAACCAGCAACAGGCTTCTTTCTACTTACTATAACTTGTCGTGGTACACTATCCCTCCACTGTACTATTACCCGTACCAAAATTATTACAGATAACCTAGGTAGAACTACTTTTATCTAAGTATTTACGCTTTCTAAATTTTAACGAGTTAATGCAAATTTATAAAACTTTAATACACAGCTTGTTTTAAATCTTTTTTTTTTTTAATATTTAATCATCTTTATGTAAATAAATAAGTACCTTTATAAAATTAATTCGAGAAATTTATATTTTATGATAAAAAAATATTTTTAAAGGAAAAAAACTTAAATTATCCACTTTTCAAGTTCATTGTCAATGAGATTAAGTAGGATGTGACATTTACGATGTAAAAAGGCTGATCTTTAAAGGATATATTTATTTTATAATAAATCTTCTTCGTCTTAACCGTTCAATCGCGTACGGCTCTTGGTCATTTGATGGATCATGCTCCTCCACTTTCTCCGGTCTCTGCTTCTTTCAGCCACACTCTTCCTGGGTGCTTTTTTGGTATCCAGCTAACGGGTTCTTAGTCGGCCCAGTCGTTTTATTTCATATGTCATTTTTAATAAGATGTCCTTTTCTAAAGAGTTATTTTTCCTCATTGACTTGACTAAAGTATGATAGTTATAGTTTCACTATCTGGCTTTCTAAGGAAAGATTACGTTTCATTTTATCTAAAAGTTCTTTGTTAGTTATTTTGACCATCCAAGAGATTCTTAGCACCCGACACCAGAGTTCAAAAGCGTCAATTCTGCACGTATCAGCTTTCTTGATGGTTCATGTTTCACAGGCGCAGGAAATAGTAGGGAAGAAATTTGCGCGGTCAGTCAGCTTGTTTTTTTTTCAAGTTTAATCAATCTGTTTTCAAACTGATGTCCTTCCTTTCTCATATTTCGTTCATCCCAATTAGATAGTATATTATATATATATATATACTATCCGATTAAATATTTAGTGCGTGTAAATTTAAGGATAACTATTTATATATGAGATGTTTTCCAAAAAATACATAAAAATTTAGTTTTATTTTTTGTTAATTTCTCTTAAATCATTTTAGACAAATTTCTTTTTAGATTTGTTTTTAATTTATTTTTTTTAGAGATAAGACAAAAAGAGCCTGTTTTAGAGCCCTATTTGTGAAGGCATTATTTCAAATTATTACAACTTGTGAAATTCATAATAATTTGTTTTAAATTAAATTGTATAAAATTTTAGTTTGTCAAAATATTTTTAAACCAGATTCTTTTTGGGTGATGTGAAAAAAATTTGTAAAAACAAAATTTACGGAATTGCTAATTGTTGATCAGCTGTTGTTATTTTATTACCAACTTGAAAATACTAATTTTTAAATAATTTATTGTAATTTTGCCATTAATAAAAACGTATTATCTAATAAAAACGTATTAACTAATCTTTAATTATATTTATTTTACAATCGTTGTGTAATTTACAGTTTTTCAAAAAAAATCTTTAATGAATTTATTTTTATCTGGCAGAGACACAAAATAATCAAATAACAAAGCAGTTTTTCAATAAAAATTATATTTTCTTATATAAAAACCACAATTTCTTCTGAGTTATTCATATGTTTATTAAAAATGTTTAATTTTGTTTTTCATTTTTAACCTAAATAATTGGATAATGATAATTTTTTTTACATAGTACCAGCCGATCGTGGCTGGGTTGGCTCTCACGGCCGTCCAGAGTGTCCCGCCCCCGCAGTATTGATTACCTTCATTGTTGTGAGAATGATAATGATTAGTAACAATTGAAATATTCTGGTTTTATATAAACCTGAAAAAAACCAAAATTACCAAAGATAGAATAGTAGTTAGTAGTAACTGTCTTTCTTTTTCTGTTTAACCTCCGGAAGGGCACCGTAAAGTATTACTTCAGAGGATGATATGTATGAATGTAAATGAAGTATAGTCTTGTACAGTCTCAGGTCGACCGTTCCTGAGATGTGTGGTTAATTTAAACCCAACCATCAAAGAACACGAGTATCCACGATTTAGTATCAAATCCACATAAAAGTAACTGCCTTTACTAGGATTTGAGCCTTAGAACTTTCGACTTCAAAATCAGCTGATTTGCGAAGAGTAGTAGTAACTATGGCAACTAAAGTACACAAATCTCTAACGAGGAAAAGTTCACAACTTATTTTTGTGGCCATGGTTGAAAATTATTAATATAATTAAAAAATGTTTCTTTCTATTGAAAATGTTTAATTAATAACTTCACCCTTAAAGGGGTTAAGGCCCCGATCTATGGCTTAAAACCTTCCCTAGGATAACACGAATGTATTCTGCAAATTTGAAAGCAATCAGTCGGTTGGCTCTTGCGTGATGCGAAAACATATAAACAAACAAACAGGTAGACAGACGAACAACCAAGCTTTTGGCTTTATATATGAGATTGATTGGATTACAATTTAAATAATTGGGGTATTAATTTACTCAGAAACTTTACAATTTATGTAATCTGGCATTTATTTTAATTGATTAATATATTTTTAAGTACACAAATTACGTTAAATAACTTAATGTATTTTAGAATCTCGCAGATTTTAAGATTGGGATTATCTGTTAAAGGTATCTACAAAAATGTACAACGTAAATATAAATATTTGTGGGGGTAAAAAGATAAATCGTTTAGACTATTTATATTTAAATTATCTCATAAAAAGCTATTCCGTTAATTTATATATATATATATATATATATATATATTATATATATAAGGGTCAAAAAATGAAAAATAAATAAGTAATAATAAGATTAACGAGAATAAAATCTTAATATGAATAATTTAAAATATTAAATCGCCCAGGATGTACTTTGAGAAGAAAAGGATCGATTAGAATAATAAATACTAAAAGAATCAGTAGAAGGTGAAAAATAAGTATTTAAAAAAAATTAAAACATTTAGATTATTTTAAAGGAAATAGGAGCTATTTAATTTTAAATGTTTAAGTGGTAAAACAGGATATTGGTGAAGGAGACAGCGCAAGAAACAGACTGATGAATCATCTATAAACCTGATTTTTTTTTTACTCCGTAAATACAAAAACAGTTGTTTTTTTTTTTTAAATTGATTGCAGTTTTGTTAGATATTTTAGTTATAAAATGGATTATTATAATTTAAAATTAACTGTTACTCTTAACGTTTAAAAATTGATATACAAACGTATGTTATTTATGATTAAAGCAAGTAGGCTACGCGTACTAGAGTGTGTTTTTATCTATTGTTTTGTACTGTTACAATCTTTTCTTATTTTCATTATGTAGATACATTGTAGACTGCAGTTGTCAATGTGTATACTGAATGCATAGGTAAATAGTGCATAAGGTATATTCGACTACTGATAAATCGTTTGTATGTTTTTGCAAGTTGAATATTTAATTATTGCAACATTGTATACACAGCTTTAAAATGAAACATTTAAAAATATGAAATAACATTCATTCAACGTATAATTTTTTTTAATAATATATATTCTACACAAGTACTTTATTTTTCTTTCTTTTTTTAGTGTTAATATTACTTATTTTGAATATAATATTTAATTTTATTTTCTACATATTTACCGGATGATTCAAAAAGGACTTCACAAACTTAAAAACATATAAAAATTTATTTAGATAATTTATAGATTCGATTGAGGACTCATTTCATAACAAAGCACATCAAGTTCTGACTCACGTAGTCGATTAATACCGAATTCAGAACACTAGCGCTGTCACTAGTGTTGTAAAAAATTAGATACATTTACTGGTGCAGATCATATTCGCTGTATGTTTTGGTTTCACAATTTGCAGTCAGCAACTGCATTTCAATGTAATTTAGTAGAGTACGACAAGAAGCCTCCTACTAGACATACAATTTATCATCTGTTTTCAATCATTTTTACCAGTTATTTTGTAATTAATAAAAAATGTGGTTTATTTGAAATTGATGTTTTTGTTTGAAAGCCGCCAATTTTTTTTCTATAAATTCTGGAATTCACCAAAACTCACGTTAATTTCTTAATTTATTACCGAGAAATTAAAAAAAAATAAATAACAGGGATTCAAAAATCCAATTTAACTCTTGAAACTCGGAATTTCAAAAATTCTAAAAATTGATTTTTAGGTATTCACATCATTCAGTTCAAACCCTTATCACACAGTGATAGACACTCACACAGTTCACAATTCATTAAAGTTTGTTCTTCGACCGGAAAATCGCTACTACTATATATATATTTGAGATTTTTCGAGATGAAATATATCCAAAAACTTTCTCATTTATGCCAAGAAACTTGGGTAAAAATTTGGTTGTGATTAATCGAGTAGTTTTTTTGTTTATTCCGAACAAACAAAAACCCTCTTTTTCTTTATATAATAGTATAGATTACTTTATTTAATGTAAATATAGTTCTCTCATTATGTAATACCATTCATTCAATTGATTCGAGTAATTCAGTTCAAACCCACAGTTTATTACAATTCATTAAGGTTGATGTTTCAACCGGTAAACCTCCAGTACTACATATATATTTTTTTTTTTTCCGAGATGAATTATAAATAAACACCTTTATATGGCGTTATGTGGCATAACCCTAGTTATGCCAAGAAACATGGCTAAAGATTTATCTATAAATCGGGTAGTATTTTGTTTATCCCAAACAAAAAAAAAACCTCTTTCTCTTTATATAATAGTATAGATATATAATCAGACTAGCTCAAACGTTTATGGTGAAATCTTTTAAAAAAGAGTTTCGTTGTCGAAGGTAAGCGGAGCAGAATCACTGACGAAAGATCTGCATAAAAATCCAAAACCTTATTTTATAAACATTGTTCCACATATTTTCCAACCTAGTCATGTTTAAATTAAAAAATTCTTTTCGACACGCCGGAAGGTGGAGCTAGATTTCTTCTGTGCTAAGTAAAGGATAAAAAAAATTTCCGCCTAAAAGTTAAGAAAAACTTTAAATTTACTCGATACGACAATGGTTGCATGTGAAAAAAGTTGCACATGTTTGCCATACAACAATCCTCATCTTTTACAATTCCAGCAATATTTTGGTCTTCCCTTGTCGTAAGGGTTAGTCATATCAAAAGTTGTTGCAGAAAAAACTTTTATGTAATGTTTAGAGGACTAACGACCGCTTTAAACCGATTCGATCCTGTAATTATTAAGGGAGCTATGATTTTTTTGTCTTCAAAACTCCCTGGATCAATGGTTGGTGATATCAAAAAAAATTATTTAGATATGTTTTAGGCCCTTATCCAAAGAATTGTAGGAATTTTAAACGAATTCGATTTATTACTTAATAAGAAAGTTATAGCGATATTTTATTTCTTCGAAAAAGTCCTCCATTTCCACCCTCATGGTCCGATTTTGCCCATTAACGAACTCGACCGAGATTTTGGGGCGTTATTTTTTATGTATCAATTTGAAAGCGATTGGCGCAAAATTACGGTAGTTATCGTGTCCACAAGAAATTGAAATATATATATATGTAAACTTTTGAAGTGACGGTGATTTTGGAGTCTGGAAGATGTGAAACGCGAAGATATGTCGAAATTATCCGGAACTCGAATCATGGTACCCATTACAATAGGTATCTTTCTTATGAAATCTACCTAAAATAAAACTTTTATCACGTTCCCTTCAAACTGTTCCACGAACTAGAGGTTGTTATTTTTGTTATTACAAGGAAATCTTCGCTATCATTAGTATGAATTGGAAGTTAAAAAAAAAAAAAAAAAAATGCATTATTAAATAATAAAATTTTGTGAAAATTGTAAAACTATTGTTTATAGAAAAATAGAAAATAATTGTTTCATTTGTACTACCACCACCAAGTAAACTACATCATCTAATTCAGAAAATTAAAAAGTCAAAATGTTTATTTTTTTTCTTTTTATAAACTTTTAATGTAATTTTACTCAAATTTATTCTTTTTTCATAAGTGTAAAATGTTCAACAGATACTTTTTACCATTTAACTCAATTTTAAATCATAAAACTGTACCAAACTAAATTCTATCATTTCAAAAAGTCCCTACTCTTGAAAATACCTAGTATACAAAATGGCATGGATATAATTTAGTAAATATTATAATATAATGACAAGTGATATTAAAAAGCTATTTTAGGCTGAAATATCTTAAATTTGATCTTTTATATCTTCTTTATATAAAAAACAAAGTTCACCAGTGTGAGTTATAAACTATTCAAGTATAATTCCGAAGACCAATCTTTCATTTCTTATTCGTGTAATAAGCTTATGCGTGGAAAATTATTTTTTTTTTTTCGTTTTCTAAGGTGGCGTTTTTTTATTATATATAATTTCCCTAGTGTGTGTGTGTGTGTGTATATATATATATATATATATAGAATTATAGGTTCCTAACACGTACTGACATAATTATTTTAGAACCAAAACATATCATTATTTGCCAACAGCAATTTTGTTAGTTGACTATAGCAATTATAACGGGATTTCAAGAAAAAATTTGGATTCCAACTACGTCTAGTACATAAGATAAAATTTTTTTTATTACTTCATGACCTTTTTTTTAATAAATTACGTAATTAAATTTTTTTATCATATGATTTTTCATAAATTTGGCAGTTTATATTTTGATTGTCTTATTAAAAAATAACTGTTCTGATTTTTTTTTTAATTTTTTAACCAATATTTTAAAGATATAAGAATCGACGAATCTATTTTTCCTTCTTCCCTTTGGAGTTATACTAAAATAAAAATAAAGAAACGTTACTTTACATTTTACTTCCCGTCTCGTTTAGGTTTAAATAAATCCTTTTTCATCTCTTTTTAACAATCATTTTAGTATTTTTTTTCTGGACACAAAGATTTATATCTTTACTAGGGCAAATATTTTACAATACGGAGGTAAATTTTAATATCTAAGATAGTAGTTTTGGAAATACTCTATTGTGATGGAAAAATGTAAGAGATAAACATAAGAAGTATTAGTTGATATTTAATTAACAATAATAAAAATAAATAAATTTGTATTTACAATCTAACATTGGTGTAATTAAAGTAGTACAAGACGTCCTTATAAAAATAATAGAAAATGTTTAATAAAATATTGTTAATAGACCGATTCCAACCGATTTTACTTTGTACAACAATTTTTTTTTGTATTCAAATTTACATAATAAATACA
Source organism: Lycorma delicatula (assembly GCF_047948215.1). Classification (NCBI taxonomy): domain Eukaryota; kingdom Metazoa; phylum Arthropoda; class Insecta; order Hemiptera; family Fulgoridae; genus Lycorma; species Lycorma delicatula. The sequence goes on along the minus strand of NC_134455.1, from coordinate 369,012,293 downwards.
ACAAAAATAATTTAACCAATTAAATTGAAAACAATCAATCAATGTGGGTTTTGTATTTTACGCAAAAATTAGATTTAACTAGAAAATAATCAATTACGATTGTAATAATTTTAAAGTACATTGAATAATTTGATATACAGTAGTTGTTTTTTTTTTTTTGGTCTTCAGTCATTTGACTGGTTTGATGCAGTTCTCCAAGATGATCCAAGGTGCTAGTCGTTTCATTTCGGTATACTCCCTACATCCTACATCCCTAAAAATTAGTTTTACATATTCCAAACGTTGCCTGCCTGCACAATTTTTTCCTTCTACCTGACCGTCTAATATTAAAGCGACTATTCCAGGATGCCTTAATATGATGCCTGTGAGTCTGTCTCTTCTTTAAACTATATTTTTCCAAATGCTTCTTTCTTCATCGATTTGCCGCAACACCTCTTCATATGTCACTTTAGCCACCCATCTGATTTTTAAAATTCTCCTATAGCACCACATTTGAAAAGCTTTTAATCTTTTCTTCTCAGGTACTCCGATCGTCCAAGTTTCACTTCCATATACAGTAGTAAAGATTCATTTATTTTATCCATATTTCCCAAAATGTGGAACAAATTGTAAATACGACTGCTAGTCGCAATCACTGTAGTTGGAGTTGGCTATATTAAAGGATAGTTAAGTTTACATTGTAAACAAATTCCGCTAGTTTCGATACGTCACTGCAAACAATTATATGCTAAGCGCGATCGATCCTAAAATAAAGGCGTTTATTCTCATCAAATGTGAGAATCAAACTGAATTTTTTTTAAAAATATTCTAAATATATTCTTATATTTTAGAGATTAGCATATCATTTAATTTTTAATTATAAACTATAATGTATGAAGTAGGTCTGTTATCTATTTTAGTTTCTTGATATCGTAGCTCTAAAGCTACTCTACAAGAAGTAAATCGGTAAAAAAATGGGTTATTGGCTATTTTTCATTTCTTGACATTTCACGACCCACGGACCCTCAAAAACAAGAAAGAAGTTGGAAGTAATATTCGTGTGTTCGCGTGTTTGAAACTTAATAACTATTGATTGAATAAACCGATTTTGATGAAATTTTTGTACCGACAGTGGTGTATATGGAATAATTTGATAGTAAAAGTTTGCAGTCAATATCTCTAGAGGACGAAGTAGATGATTTATTGGGATCTATTTTATCAAATTTTAACCGACATAATTCCATTTTATATTAAGCTCAGTACATGCGTTCATATTTATCTTATTATTTTTAAAAAAATTGTACAAAGTTCCTCCTTCCCCAAAAATCGAAGAAAGCTATGTTTTTATTTATTGCATATTTTTTAACCGAATTTTTTTATGTCTTCCTAGGCAAAGTAGTTGTAAAGTAACCCCAAACAATACTGTGGGGAAATATTAGGGGTGGAAAAGCCGATCAAATTTTTATTTTTAAATTTTTACTATTATTATATGATTAAATGATAATAATAATAATATTAAAATAAAATTTCATTATAATTCATTCCATTCTAAGCTCGTGGGAGAAGACAACCGTCTTGTGACGATCGCGGTCGCCACACTACCCCCTCCATTCCTAGCCCTGATGGGCTTTACCGGAGGTCGTCTTTTACACCCTCTAAACTCGATCACACAGCAATGTCATCAATTTGGTCTCTGTCAGGATGCCACCGATTGAAATGCCTCGGCAGACATTTCCATCGGTGTATTTACACAACCTAGTACTTCTATCACCGTCCCAACCACCTACCATAACTTACATCCTCAACTATAAAATTAACCGATTCGCGGAAGCGCAATCTCCTCACCTTCCTCTAGCACCAAAGGTTTCACATAAAAGCTCTTCCAGTATCTAACTTCAGTTACACTATGCTCTCAGATCATTATTTGATTGATTATTTAAACATCAAAAATCCTATCCTTATACCAAGAAAACAAGTATTGCTGGCAACAACGACAATTTTGTTCTACAATTCAATTTACTCAAAATCCTGTGAAACAAATTCACAAATTTAATAAGGCTTTAATGAAAACATACTTAGTTTTGTCTGCTCTGGTCCGCTTTCGGGAGCGAGGTCATGCCTACATCCTTCCAACCACAGCTCCATCATAGAGTTCGCCACACATCCATCTCATCCAAACAGCGAATATCTATTCTAATCGGGACTCGATGCCGAAACACCTATATTGGAGAGTAAGCAACCGGGCGGGTCCCTAGCCACCCGGGTTGCTGTTCTATCTATACACCTACAACAGCATCAGAGCTCCTCAACCATCCTCCACAGGGCTAAGAATCTACGGAAGCTAGAACTACGTTCCATTCCCTTTCGGTTTTCCAGTTAACTTGCAGATCAAAACCAGAATTGATCCTCGCAAGCTCTCTAACCACTTTGGCATGTTCAGCTTCGTACCTGGGCCAGACATATAAGACATGGCGAACATCACCAATGATCCTACAATCCGGACACAAGGTTGAATTGATGAAACCAAATGTGGCCAACCTATCTCAAAAATCACCATATCCAGAAAGAAACTGAGTAATATTCTGATTGGGAAGAATCCTACCTAGCAACCCACATACCTCTCACACCAGAAAACATACCGTGCATGTAACGGCCATCGTACGACTCAGTCCACCTAACCTACCATAAATGGAAACCTTGGTCACCTATTTCTTTTATGTGCCCGGATGTAATTTACCTTCTTAGCATCATAACCTTTTATTTATGAAAAAGGAGAAGTTCCGTCAGACTTCAAAAAAAGTGTTATAGTCATGATACCAAAGAAAGCGGGAGCAGATAAATGTGAAGAATACAGAACAATTAGTTTAACTAGTCATGCATCAAAAATCTTAACTAGAATTCTATACAGAAGAATTGAGAGGAGAATGGAAGAAGTGTTAGGAAAAGACCAATTTGGTTTCAGGAAAAGTATAGGGACAATGGAAGCAATTTTAGGCCTCAGATTAATAGTAGAAGGAAGATTAAAGAAAAACAAACCAACATACTTGGCATTTATAGACCTAGAAAAGGCATTCGATAACGTACACTGGAATAAAATGTTCAGCATTTTAAAAAAATTATGGTTCAAATACAGAGATAGAAGAACAATTGCTAACATTTACAGGAACCAAACAGTAACAGTAATAATTGAAGAACATAAGAAAGAAGCCGTAATAAGAGAGCAGGTCCGACAAGGATGTTCCCTATCCCCGTTACTTTTTAATCTTTACATGGAACTAGCAGTTAATGATGTTAAAGAATAATTTAGATTCGGAGTAACAGTACAAGGTGAAAAGATAAAGATGCTACGATTTGCTGATGATATAGTAATTCTAGCCGAGAGTAAAAAGGATTTAGAAGAAACAATGAACGGCATGGATAAAGTGCTACGCAAGAACTATCGCATGAAAATAAACAAGTACAAAACAAAAGTAATGAAATGTAGTAGAAATAACGATTGACCACTGAATGTGAAAATAGGAGGAGAAAAGATTATGGAGGTAGAAGAATTTTGATATTTGGGAAGTAGAATTACTAAAGATGGACGAAGCCGGAGCGATATAAAATGCCGAAAAGCACATGCGAAACGAGCCTTCAGTCAGAAATATAATTTGTTTGCATCAAAAATTAACTTAAATGTCAGGAAAATATTTTTGAAAGTATATGTTTAGAGCGTCGCTTTATATGGAAGTGAAACTTGGACACGATCGGAGTATCTGAGAAGAAAAGATTAAAAGCTTTTGAAATGTGGTGTTATAGGAGAATGTTAAAAATCAGATGGGTGGATAAAGTGATAAATGAAGAGGTGTTGCGGCAAATAGATGAAGAAAGAAGCATTTGGAAAAATATAGTTAAAAGAAGAGACAGACTTATAGGTCACATACTAAGGCATCCTGGAATAGTCGCTTTATTATTGGAAGGACAGGTAGAAGGAAAAAATTGTGTAGGCAAGCCACGTTTGGAATATCTAAAACAAATTGTTAGGGATGTGGGATGTTGGGAGTATACCGAAATGAAACGACTAGGACTAGATAGGGAATCGTGGAGAGCTGGATCAAACCAGTTAAATGACTGAAGACAAAAAAAAATCATTATAACGTAATTGGCGCTCATTCGCAAGAATATCACTTAAGACCAGAAAGAATAAGGAGTGCCTCTCGACAGACTGTCCTACAGGCACCAACCACAGATAATAATAGGAGACGCTGGGCTTTCAAAAAAATATTCTTATAACATTTGTACCTTACTCGATGATCCCAGGCAGGTGCAGCTTACAACATTATAGCTTTGCATACACCCTTATATAGAACACGTATGGTTCTAAAATTATGCCCCCAATCGGAATTTACCCCCACCCGCCAAAAAAAGAAACCTTAGGTAATTTTTTATTGGTTTTTAGTGAATACTTTTATTTTTAGTTTCTTCCATTTAAATGAACAAACATTAAAAAATTAAACAATTTTCTTGGAAGGTGATTCTGAAGATCGGGGAGTAGAGAAAATAAAAATGATTATTTGAATATTTTTTCTGTTAAATTAAACGTATAATGATAATTTTGGAAAAACACGTCATCGTAAAATACTCCCACTCCAAAAAAAAATAAGTCTTATGTAACTTTTTTCATGTATAGTTATTTTTCCACTATATAAGAATAAATAACTAATGTCAGAAAAGTATTACAATTTTGTTGTCAGCTTTTATAACATTATATCGGTCATAATAATTTTTTTTATTAACAAATAATGTTATAAAATTAACACAAACATGTGGAAGTTAACTGGTATTTCGTAATATGTAGTACTATTCAGTAGTATTTCGAACTACAACTATCAATAGCAGACACGTTGCCGTTACAATTTGTTCCTCCGTCATATTGACCGCACCATGAATTGTAATCGCTGCTTATATTATGACATAGTAATACTTTCTTGCATGTTATTATCAGTAATTATTACCCTGGCTAATATCTACTACAGAACTGTTTATCTTAACTTTTATCTTAACTTAACTTTTAATATCGACAAAAATAATCAAAACGAATTAATAGTTGGCGACGTATTATAAGATTGTATATTTTTGAACTGACATGTTATGGACGTTTTAATAATTAAATTAAGATAGAAATAACCAGTCAGCTTCAAATTGCTATCTTCTAGTGTAATTGGTTTAAAATTAATGACGTAAAAATTTAAATAAAGTTTTTTTTTTAAATTTAATACATTTTGTAAAATAATGGTATGAGAATGAAAAAGAAAATATATTGCCTGTTAACCTTGACTACCAGTTTGCTGGAATTGATTCCAGATGTCACTTAAAAAATAATTATCATAATTTGTTTAAAATGTTTATTGATTTACTTATTTTTATTATTCTCAGAATTTTATTATATATATATTTTTAAATTTTTATTAAATACGAAAATAAAATCGACAACTGTAATTTTGTTATTGTAATTATTTCTTTTCTATATAAAAAAAATTATTTTGTTATATTATTGCTAAAAATAATTGTTAAAAGAATAATTTTTTTTATAAAAAATTCGATAAATCTTTTTGGAATTTTTATTTATTTATTTTTATTCAAAAAACCTTTATTAAACAATTTTAAAATTACAAAAATTAAGAATTGTGACAACTGACCTTTCTGACATTCTTGCTAATTGTTGTACTCTTATTTACTTAAAACTAAATTTAAATATCAGAAATGTTTAAATACATAGAACATCGATTATTTAGATTGAGCTTTGACAAGCCAAATCAAATAATCAGGAATCTGGATATTTGAAAAATAAAAACAGGATTATCAAACGTATTGGACAACTCATTTTAATTTTTATTGGATAACATAGAGTTAACAAAAGGACCAAAATGTAAAAAAATTAATGTATCTTTTTCAGTTTATTGGTTACTGATATATTTATTTTTTTAAAGGACTCAAGATACTATATGAATTACAAAAAGTCGATAAAAAATATTTTTAAATAATATATTACCTTTTTTTAATTTACCAAAAGTCGATATAAGCAGTCCAGATAATTGAACATCCGGAAAATTGGGGTTCGAATAATATGTGCTTTATAATAACGCAAAAAATGAGCTGTCATAGCTTTCATTTTATGTGATCAAGTTATATTACAAATAGTCACATTTCTAAACCACCGGATTGGTCTAGTGGTCAACTCGTCATCGCAAATCAGCTGATTTCGAAGTCGAGAGTTCTAAGATTCGAATCCTAATAAAGGCGGTTACTTTTATACGGATTTGAATACTAGATCATGGTTTCCGATGTTCTTTGGTGATTGGGTTTCAATTAACCACACATCTCAGGAATTATCGATCTCAGACTGTATGAGATAACACTTCATTTACATTCATACATATCATCCTCATTTATTCTCTCAAGTAATACATTACGGTGGTTCCGAAGGCTAAATAGAAAAAAGAGATAAAGAATTATATCTATAACATTATAGATATAACTTATATATATATATAACAAAAAGAACGTTAAATTACAGATTGCTTCAAAAAATATGTTTCATGCAGAAAGAAATCTGTCGCCCTATTACCACTATTATTAAACATAGATGTAAAAACTGAAGAAATTCTTGAAAATATTTGTATGGAGTGTAGCGGTTTGTAGTACTGAAACATGGATAATAGTAAACATGAACGAGAAAATAAAATAAAACAGTGCAAACCTTTGAAATATGGTGGTACAGGAAGGTAGATAGATTTTCTATCTACCATAAAAAAAAATCATTAAACGAATAAAAGAGGAGAAAAACCTTTAGCAGAATCATAGGCAGACAAACTAGTTTGTTGTGTGTACATCGTATTATGAAATCCAGATATATTTAGTTTATTGATGAAAAAGTTTACAGAAGTAAAAACTTAAGAGAAAAGGACAAAAATGGAATATAGGAAATAGATAATTGAAAATGTAGTATGTTGTAAGTATTTTAAGGTTAAAATATTAGCACAGAGCAAAAAGGAATAGAGACACTAAACCAGTCCATCAAAGCAGTCAACTGAATGATAACTCCAAAAATAAAAAATAAGTTACATCCCTAAGTACAAAATTATTTTAACTCTGAAAAGTAAAATATGAAAAAATAATTAAGTGTTACACATTGAACTATACAGAGTAAAGGCTACATCCAATATATAAAAACAAAGGTAGAAACATACTTATCGACCTGCACGTCAAAAAATTAGAGTAGGATTGACAAAAAGATGCTTTTTATTATTTAAACCCGTTCCGAAGCTATGTGCACAGTAGTACTGCAATACAATCTGTCAGAACATGGGATATGAAATGACAAAAGAACTATTACTAATAAATAAGGCTATCGCTCCATGCGCATGTTTATTATTCATATTTACACTTACTTCAAATTAATCTGGTCTGAACTACACTTCGAATACAAATGATTGTTAGTAGTAAAGGACACTTTAGTAAAGTAGAAAAGATTAAAAGCTTGGTCATTCATTTGATGATTGGGTGAGGGCACTGATTTTGATGATATGTTGTCAGTCATTTAATGCTATCTACTAAACATGGAACAGTGGTCAAGCACACATTGTGCTTTACATATTAAATCGTTTTATAAAAATGGTGACTCCACAGCAACTTTATGAAGGTTATTTAGGTTCAATATTTCACGTTATAGGCGGGTAACGTCCATGTGCAATTATCTTATGGAGCAAGTTATTAAAGTATACTGAGTCCACATTTAATTGGAAACAAATAGCAGGAAAAAGTGTAGTGTTAGAAAACACTGATAAAATTCGAATTGCCATAACACACAACCCAAAACGTTCTGCGATTAAACACGCATTAGCATTGAATATCTTTGAACCATCGATCCGTTGAATCTTACTTACGGACTTCACCCATATAAAATTCAAATTTGTTCAGAAATTAAAAGATGTTGATTCGATTGCTCGCTTGAATTTTTATCAAAAAGGTAGAAGCATTTGGTTGTTGAGGAAAACTTAATCACTCGTATGGTTATATCAGATGAAATTCATTTTCGTCTGAACAGATATGTAAGCGGACTACTCTTTATAAGCAGACTTTAGACTTTATAAGCGGATTAGTTGATGTTGTAGCGCTGAAAACCCCGCTTCACAGTGGTGTGCACTTGTTTCTTTTTTATTTGTTACTCCGCCTTGGGACTGGACTCACGAAGGGAATTATTTACCTCTTCACTTCCGTCATAAATCTGAAGAATTTTTTGGCTCTCTGCTGAAAATTCTGTGACCATTAGTTAAATTGACCGAGCATTTTTAACCTTTGCAATCAGTAATTTTGACGACGGCAACTGATCCACACGATTCGGATCTTGACCATACCTTGGAGCTTACTAGGGCAACCTGATGAACGTAACCATCACCGAGGTTTTGTTCCCGGCACTTTCGTTATCTGACATTATTGGACAATTATTTTTTTTTCAAAACGATCGAAAAACTACAAGCGTTACTGTAAAGAGTTACACAAGTTTGGTCACAGCATTTTTGAAGTAAGAATTAATTGGATTTTCACAAATTATATGATTTCATTTTAAGACGATGAATCATGTAATTGCAAGTTATACCGCTCCTGTATCTATTACTGGTTTAATGAACTCTTTCCGAACCATATCATATCGGAAAATGGGAATATTGTCTAGCTTACTAGATCTCCATACATACACCTTGCTCCTAAGCAAGGTATATGGAAATCAACATTATTCTGTCAGGGGATAAATATAGAAAAAAAGTGTGTATTCGAAATATCATAAAATATGCAGTTATATTGATTTTCAAAAGGAAAATATATATCAAAAGGAAAAATAAATAATTTTCTCATTTTTGCAAGTAAAGTTTTATATGGATCCATAAATCTGAAGTAGTTTTGATAAGTGAGTTTTTGATATAAGGAAAAACGTAAGTATAAAAAAATCAATGTATTTAACTGTAAATTTTATTAATTCGGTGATTATGCATAATTATCGGTGAACTTGATTAATCGCCTCCAATGATGGAAAATATAATATGTATAATTTTTATATTTAAGGTTAATTATACGAGATTAGCGAATGGAGCGAGCGTTATGTATGGCTAGGTAATGATAATCTAACTAAACACAACCTACCCTCGCTTTGCTCGTTAACCTCGACTAATTAAAAGTGATGTTTTGATTATTTAAATAATAATTTCAGTAATTACTGCTTATAGTCAAAATTTTATATTAATATATAAAATATGTTAATGTGGAGAATACGAGGTGTGTGAGAAAAGTAATGAGCCTGACTTTTTACTTACCAAAGGTTTTATTTTTTTCAAACAACAATATTTTCCCCTTCAAAGTAGTTCCCTTGGGCAGCTATACACCGGCGGAGTCGTTGTTCCCACTCCTGGTAGTAGCGCTGGAATGCTTCAACTGGTAGGGCTTTTAACTAGTGGGTCACAGTCTTTTGAATGTTCTCCAGAGTTCCAAAATGACGTCCTTTTAAGACATGTTTCAATTTCGGGAAAAGGAAAAATTCACAAGGACTCAAATCAGGTAAATAGAGGGGTTGAGGAACCGTAGGAATGCGTTTTGAGGTAAAAAATTCCCTGATGAAAATGGCCGTGTGACACGAGGCATTGTCATGATGAAGCATTCACTTGTCTGCGGTGCCTGGTCTCACGTGAATCACTCTTTTCCTGAGCCTTTCAAGGACACCTTTACAAAACATTTGGTTGACAGATTGTCCTGGAGAAACAAATTCTTAATTCACGATACCCTTACAGTCAAAAAAGCAAATCAGCATTTGATTTGCTCGTTCGATATTTTTTTCGGTCGAGGAGATGACGGAGTGTGCCACCCTTCGATTTGACGCATTGTTTCAGGATCGTACTCACCCAGGATTACCTGTGATCACACGATTAAAGAATTCTTGGTCATTGTCAATCCTCTAAAGAAGATCAATGCACACGTTTCTTCGATTGTCCTTCTGTTCCGTTGTGAGGTTTTTCGCCACAAATTTCGCACAAACCTTTTGCATGTCCAAATCGTCTGTCAAAATTTGATGTAAAGTGAAAGCGTTTAAATTTAACTGTTCACTCATCATCCTTATTGTTAAACGACGGTCTGATCTCAAAAGAACCCTCACACGCTCAACGTTTTCGCCAGATTTTGAAGTTGAAGGTCTCCCTGAGCGAGGTTGATTTTCAACGTGTTCTCAGCCTTCCAAAAATGATTTGTGCCAGCGGAAAACTTGTGATAAGCAATGTTCCCTATAGGCTTTTTTTAACTTTTCAAAGGTCACAGTTGCGGATTCCCCAAGTTTAACACAAAACTTGATTACACAACGTCGCTCTAAATTCCGATGCTCCATTTTCGTAACACACAACAAAAACACAACTTCACTGTGGCGCTGTCAAAAATAATGTGTTAGCTGAACGGAGTTGAAACTCGCACTGAGCATGTGGAAGGGATGAACAAATCGGTCTAGCACAGACCGGTAGACACAGCGTTGCCAGATCGCTCGCATTGTTACCAATCTCATTACTTTTCTCACACACCTCGTATGTAAAATGACGGTTATATTTAATAAACTGCTATATGTTTATTAAATTCGTCCATATTGGAAGCGATTAATCACATTTATCGTAACAGACTCTTAACGAAAAGTGATGTTATGTACAGAATACGTCATGAAGCGGAAAAATGTTAAAATCCTGTATTTAAATAAGTCTTTATTTTAACGTTACTGTTTCTACAATTTTCTATAAAGTAAGACATGCCATTTCATTTTTTAAAATAACGCTTGCAGTTGAGCACCATTACGTTCTGCACACTCTTGTAATCTTTTTTTTGCTGTAGAACAAAAATTTACTATCGATTTCTCCTGACTTAGAAAACCATAAGTAAATAATATGTTAAAATATCACATTTCGTGAGGACATCACCCGTCACTACACGAAAACAAACAGTAAAAGATTATAATAACAGAAACTCCATGTTAACATAGCTATAGAAACAATTAAGATCCAATAAACAGTCATTATTCACTAGAAAATGGCGGACCTACGACCCGCCGCGAAAATGTTACATGGTAAAACAATTAAAAAAATTATAAAATATAAACTATGTAACATTTTCGCGTAAGTATGTAACATTTACAGTAAATATATAACTGTAAATAAATGACGTTATTAATTTAGCGTATTAACAGCAACAAAAACTTTTACAACTAAAAGTTTCAAAATTTTGAACACTTTTAGCTGTGATTTTTAACGCAGCTCTAAACCCAATGCTTTTCTTTTTTTATCCCCAGAATACAAACATAATTTTAGATAAATTGTTTGTATAAAGATGTATAAATCGTTCGAGAAGTATAAATGGTTCGAACGAATGAATCGTTCGTGCTCTGCGCGTAGCTGCCCGGCGCACCACCTGGTCCGCTCTGCGCCAACAGCAGCTAAAATAAAAATGTGAGCATATACATTACACAAACAAACCCACGCACCATACTATTTTATGGGAAAGAAAAGCACTATCATCACTGTCCAATCTAAGGGAGACGTGTATCCAAGATATTCAGTTCGCACACGATGTTTTTTTATCAAATATAAAATAAACATATCGGTAAACGAACGAATGAAAACAGCGATAATAGTAATAAGCAACCAGTAATAGTTTTAAAACAACAAAAATATGCGTTAAAGTATTGTAACAAGAAATAATACCGGAAAATTACTTTAAAATCCATGATTCATGAACTCTTTTCAATCGTCTAATGTTATCACCATTGTCTAGCAGGTTCAAAGCAAGGAAATTTACATGTCTGTTTAGACTAATCATTTAGAAGTGAAACAGTCAATTTATTTTAATCTTAATCAACAAATTTCCATTTCTCATCATAACATGGCGAGTATAGATGCAACATTTTCTTATTTTTTTTTTTTTAGTTCCACTAACGTTGATGTCGTTTGTTAAATTTTTTTTTTAATGAAATTTCGATCAAACACCTTTTTTCTATACTTATTCCCTGACTGAATTAATATGCTTTGTTAATGTAAGGCTTAGGGATCAGAAGTTATTGGATGTTCTCTGCTGAATTGCGGTGTTTCATGATCGTCATTCACGTAAATAGCAAAACTTGTAGAAAACTATCCGGTAATTACTGCTGCTAGTTTCAGAACGTAAATTTCCCTGGAGGGAACGAATAATAATCACGATAAATGTATGCGGCCTGAAGAATAGATTTCTCTAACAGTAGTAAGCTAACTCATACATTCCACCTTCCCCTCATGGTCTTTCTCTTAATTCACATTCATCTCTATCTGTCTCTTTCTAATCTCCCCACTATATTACTCATTTTTTCTCGTCGTTCTCCCCTTCTTGAAGAGACATCGTATTTCTCTGTACCGCTCTCTGTTTCTCTTATTTTATTTTTTATCTTGTTACACGATAATATAAGATCGCAAAAAACCGGTTGAAGTTAATGCCTAAGGCAATGAAATTTAATTTGCAAAATAATGCCAATGACTGTATTAAGTAGTTAACCAAATTTCTTAAATTTCACTTATTTTACGTTCTTTTTAAATAATCATAAATTTAAATCAACCTGTACTTTTAAATACTTATAATATATTTTTAAATATCTTTTAATCCTTTATAAAAATTTAATTTTATGAATATACGTGCAAATTTTTTCAATATAGCATTCAGTGTAATACTGTAGTAAATCAATTTTTACAAGTACAACTTTTTAACCGACAACTTTTAAATAAATATGACAAACAAGAAAATAATTTATATACTTACGCAGGTAAATAATATGCATAATAGTAATCACTAGTTCTTAGATGCATTTATTTAATTTAATAACTCCTGGAAGGATTACATAAAGATTACTTTTTTTATATTTTAATTAGCATTTTATCATTTAAAAGTAATTTATCAAATTCAATTATAAATACTTGTTTTCAGAATCATTATTTAAATAAAATTCATTGGAAATTTTAGATTACTGATGAAAAATCCACTGTGTGCATTAAGTATAAGGAAATGTATAACTCTAGACACTTCTTTAAACATGTAATTAATGCCTACGCCTTCATTATTTATTATGCTTTAATAATAATAATAATAATAATAATAAATATACAGATCAGTTGTTAGAAAAGTTATACTAACTTATTTATGATACTATAAACTGCTATATACTTTTGACACAAAAAATGAAAGTAGGTTTGTGGGACTACATAGAACAAAATTATTTGAATGTAAGCTATGTCATGTAGAGTCAAAGTTCATGGAGAAATCATAGTATGAATAAATTATTATTTCCCATAACAATACAATTTCTTTAATAAAAACAGTTTTGAATTTTAAAAAAGTCGGTAAAACTTTCTGGCGTAGCCTGAAATTTTTTTTTCAATTCAGTCATTTTAAGTAAATCCATCTATTCAATCAGTCAATTTATTAAGTAAGGTCAATAGATTTGTATTTTTATGATAAAATAATTCCTATTTATTGAAAAATAATAAACAAATCTACATTGTTATGTAAAGATACAGAGTGAACAACATAAAACCGAACCCATAAAAAAACCGCTATCCAACACTATCTATGAAAAGACTTTCACACAACTAGCGGGACTAGGGTATTAGGGTACAAATACAGAGATAGAAGAACAATTGCTAACATGTACAGGAACCAAACAGCAACAGTAACAATTGAAGAACATAAGAAAGAAGCCCTAATAAGGAAGGGGGTCCGACAAGGATGTTACCTATCTCCGTTACTTTTTAATCTTTACATGGAACTAGCAGTTAAATGATGTTAAAGAACAATTTAGATTCGGAGTAACAGTACAAGGTGAAAAGATAAAGATGCTACGATTTGCTGATGATATAGTAATTCTAGCCGAGAGTAAAAAGGATTTAGAAGAAACAATGAACGGCATAGATGAAGTCCTACGCAAGAACTATCGCATGAAAATAAACAAGAACAAAACAAAAGTAATGAAGTGTAGTAGAAATAACAAAGATGGACCACTGAATGTGAAAATAGGAGGAGAAAGGATTATGGAGGTAGAAGAATTTTATTTGGGAAGTAGAATTACTAAAGATGGACGAAGCAGGAGCGATATAAAATACCGAATAGCACAAGCGAAACGAGCCTTCAGTCAGAAATATAATTTGTTTACATCAGAAATTAATTTAAATGTCAGGAAAAGATTTTTGAAAGTGTATGTTTGGAGTGTCGCTTTATATGGAAGTGAAACTTGGACGATCGGAGTATCTGAGAAGAAAAGATTAGAAGCTTTTGAAATGCGGTGCTATAGGAGAATGTTTAAAATCAGATGGGTGGATAAAGTGACAAATGAAGAGGTATTGCGGCAAATAGATGAAGAAAGAAGCATTTGGAAAAATATAGTTAAAAGAAGAGACAGAATTATAGGCCACATACTAAGGGATCCTGGAATAGTCGCTTTAATATTGGAAGGACAGGTAGAAGGGAAAAATTGTGTAGGCAGGCCACGTTTGGAATATGTAAAACAAATTGTTAGGGATGTAGGATGTAGAGGGTATACTGAATTGAAACGACTAGCACTAGATAGGGAATCTTGGAGAGCTGCATCAAACCAGTCAAATGACTGAAGACAAAAAAAAAGCGGGACTGGTGGATGTATATGTTACTACTGATTGTTGCTGCCGTTTGTCAGGTGGTTACTTGTCAGTGCAGTATACGTTTTGTTGCATTGCAGTATTATAATTTCATTTATGTTTGTATTCAATGCCTTTTCTCCCCTGAGCTAAAAAACTAAGTTCCGGCGGGGCTGTCCCTTCTGGGGTGTCCCCGTTAGAGACGAAGCAGAAAGGGCCGAGTCCCGGTTGCTGGATGATAGAGGTACGGCATAGCCGGACCTGGTAGTTTAAAGTTTTGATGGTTTAAATAACGTATGACTCCACGTATTTCACAGTCGGCGGCAACATCGATTTTCCTATTCATTTTATATCGTAATAACTCACACATAATCAAAGATACTAACAGATCAAAGAACGTGACAACTTACAGACAACAATACAGTGTGTATATTACTAGCGTGGCCATGAACGGCACAGGTTCGCCAAACTTAAGGAGAGAAATTTCCCACCTGTCTTTACTTTAGAGATATCCGTTGTATAATGATCCGTAAACCAATTACTCCTACTAGATTGCCCAATGTTTGGGACTATTCGGCATCAATTAAACCTGGATTCAGATGTGAAGGCTTTAACTGAACCGGAAACAATGTATCAAAAGACTGTTTGGGGTTTCTCTGTAATAGTGGAATGAAGAGATCAAATTAGCGGTTTTCCTTACGTGATATGCCTTATGGAGTACTGTGTGCGTACTAATAATAGTCTAGTGTTTATGTTCTTGTTTCGATATTTGTTATTCAATATATAATATTTATTGCATAATTACTTACGAACACTTAGTTTTATTTAAATAGCTAATAACTTTTATTATTGATGCGACTATATATAAACAGTGAAATAGAAAGAGTCGTTGATTATAATAATCCTATATTCTTGGTCTCAATAAAAAGATAAGAAATTTTGTGATAAACTAACAAAATAAACCATCAAACAACAGATTTATTTAAAAGAAATTTTATTAAAAAAAAAAATAGATTTATGTCTTTATAAAGCATATTTACTATGCATTTTATATTTTTAAATAATGGATGTTTTCTGCCCTCTGTGGCGCGAGTGGTAGCGTCTCCGCCTTTCATACAGAGGTCTCGGGTTCAAACCCCGGTCAGGCATGGCATTTTCACACACGCTAAAAATCGTTCATCTCATCCTCTGAAGCAGTATCTAACGGTATTCCCAGAGGTTAAACAAGAAAAAAAATAATGGAAGATTATTTTAATAATGTAGTCTTGAGGTAATTAAACCATTTCCTTTAACTAATCGTTTAAAAAACTAGCGATTTTATTATCTTATTTATTTTAATTTACCATTATCTACTTCTAAATAAAATTCTATTTAACTCATTTTAAAAATATTTTAAATGATTTTTCTTTGTTTTTTAAATCGCGATCAAGAAATTATTTTTAAAATATCTAGTTACGTATTCGTTCTGGAAGTTTGTTTGTATATGCTGTCTGTTTATATAAAGCAAACCAGAATGCACAATATTCTATCAATGAAAAAGAATAATAATATAAAGAATAGAGAACAAAAAGTGCATTTAATTTATGTGCATATTATGTATAACAATGTTTAAAAATTGCTGCGTAATAGAAAACAATACAATTATTAACACTGAGGAAAAATTTAACGTTAGTTATTCTAAACGTAAAGACAATGTATATGAATTTAATATTAGACTTAATTCACAGCAGATAATAAAATGAGACAAATTACTATCTGTGAGTGGTAAATTAACTATATTTAAATAAAAATTTAAATTAGTATTTGAAGAAAAACTGACAAAAGAATTGGTTATTTATTATTATGTATGATGGAAAAATAGGTACATGAAAAAGTTTTTAAAATTCAAAAAGTCCATTTTTTCTTTGTACATTTTTCTGCTTTCGACTCCCAAGAAATTTTATTGTTTTTTTACGTTTATCACGTTGAATAGAAGTTTAAAAAAATTTCATTGAACATTTTACAACCAATAAAAAGCTACCTAAGATTTCTTTTTTGGTAGAGTGGGTGAATTATGATTTAATTTTATTGTAATATTATTAAAAGTTATTTAAACTTTTAAAAAATTCAAATAATCGATATTCTTAATCTTTGATTGGCTCTCCCTTCCCCAGTATTACCCCCAAATTATCTTTTTGGAACACTTGCACTACTACTATAACAAAAAAAAATCTATTCAAAAATAAGTAATAAATAAAAGTATAGCTTTTTTCAATTTTTGAGGAGGGAAGAATTTGGGGAATTGTTTTTTTTTTTAAATTGTGCATATACTGAGATTAACATAAAGTGGGGTAATCTTTGCAAAATTTTGATAATATTGACCCCAAAAAAACTATCTACCCCACCATCTGGAGATATTGACCCCAAAGTTTTACCAACAAATTCTCTCATATACACGATTTTCCATGCTAAATGACACCAAAATCGGTGTATCCAGTAAAAAATTATTAAGCTTTCAAACACGCCAACTCGTGTAAATACGTACGTACGAACATTATGCCCTAATTTTTTTTATTTTTTGGGGGTCCTTGGGTCATGGAACGTTGAGAAATGCAAAAAACCAATATCCCATTTTTTGACTGATTACCATAATTTCCTTCTTAGGCATAACTCTTCTTTTTTTTTTTCTTTTTTTTTGTTAAAGAGGTGGGGAATCCCATTTACGGACGCTTAAGCAGTTTCGGGCTCGCTAACAGGTCCTGTACGATGTTATTAATATGCGTATGTAAACCTGCGCACTACCGACTAAACCGCTACCACCCTACCTGGAACCGCTAATAAAGCATTCCTTCTAAAAGGGGGGTTACACGCCCACTCACACATTCATATGTCATAGTGCAATATCAACATAAACACATCAGTTACAGCAAAACAACAGCAAACAAGAAACATCAGATACAGAAACAGATTATGAAACTACATACTACACACAAAGAAGAAAGTCACACAATATCTGTGGACGCCAACAGATACGGGATCGGAGCGTTCGCGGCCTCTTCGCATTAAGGCGACCCCCCACATGTACGAGGGACCCCCTAGTCGCTCACTCACGAACCTGTCCGCCCCCGGACTCTCCGACGCCGACTATTGTTTCGTGACTCTTCCCACGCTTGGAGGTCCCTCATCATGATTTTAACATACGTAGTGATCGCCTTCCAGTTTTCTTTCTTTTCTATCATTATGTCCATCAGCTCCTCAGCTGGAACATCACTTCCCTGCCTAGTACGTCAAGTAGTTCTGTCCTAGGTCCTTCGTATCTCGGATAGTGGAAAAACACGTGATATGGCGTTTCCTCCTCCTCGCATACCGGGCAGTTCTGTTCATCGTCGAGGCCGTACTTATGAAGGTATGCTCTGTATCCCCCATGGCCCGCCATACACTGGGTAAGGCTGTAATCCGGCAAGCCATGAGCTCTCCCTCGCCAGCGCCTTTCATCTCTCAATAGGCGGTGTGTCCATTTGCCTTTTGTGCTACCGCCCCACCGTTCTTGCCACTTGTTCTCCATCTCCTCCGTCAGTGTACGTGTCCATCTTCTTCTGTCTGCGGAGGAGAGAGCCCCAAGTTCGCGTAATGTTATCCGTATTTCGATTACCAAATCTATCGGAAGGATTCCCGCAAGTACTTCTATCGCATCCTTCGACACGGTCCTGTATGCTGCGGTGATTCTTAGGCAGCACCTCCTGTGTAAGGACTCCATCATGCCTTTGTACTTTTGGTACTTCGTTACTCTCCCCCATATCTCTGCTCCATAGAGTAGCGTTGAATAAACTACGCTTACAAGTAGTTTCCTCCTTTGCTGCTTCGGGCCATGGTAGTTCGGGAGAAAGGCAGCAATAACTTGCGGCATACCTCTAAAGCTATGATACCAGGAAAGTAAAAAACTATCGATAAACTTCAAAACATTATCTACACAAAAAAAAGTTAAAACTAAATCAATTATTTTGAATATCGTCTGTTTTTCCAGGCATCATATAACATTAAAGTCGATTTAAAAAAGTATACTTTTAGGAAAATTTATATCAATCTCACTTATAGTTTTTAACAAAAAATATATACCGGAGGATGGGCCTGTCATCTTGTGTAAAAATATTTTTATTTTAATCTCCTGACTCATAATTCAAAAAAATATTAAAGTTTTAGAAAATTTATAATAAATATTTTTACCAATATTTTTTTGACATATTTTTTAAAATACTGTTTTAACGATTTTTTAAAAAGACCTTTAAGTCGTATATATCTAGTACCTAAAATGAATAAAATTTTAAATTAATTGAATCGCTTCCATTTCGAACTGTTTGGTATATTAACAAGTAATAATGATATACGTACTTGGCTCAATGAAGAAAGCAACGGGAAACTATTCACATTTCAATTTTGCTATTAAGCCTGGTGTAGTGGTTATGTTCTTCTTGGGAATGATTATGCTATTTTCGTTTCGTGAATGAATTATCTTATGTAAATCTACCTGCAGGAGTTTTATTTATAGCACCCAACACACAAACACTTTCTTAAATATTAAACTGGTTTTGGTACATCTGATGACCTATTAGTGCGCATAATACCATAATTGGTAACCTCTATTTTTTTCTGTTATTTTTAACTGGAAAACTTTTTTTTTGTTCCATAACCAGTATATTTACAACCGGCTCCTTAAGTGGAACCATAAGTAAATCGTTTTCTTATAGGGGGTTGTTAAGGAACTCCCATAATAAGTCTCAATCCATAACAAAAGTTATCAGTAATTAATAATCTTAAAAATCATTAGTAAAACAATCTGCTTTCACTCATAAACCATAAACTCATAAACCATAAAAAACACAATTAACAAATAAAAATTAATAAACAAATTAATAGTCAATAAAAGTATTAAAAATTAAACAAATAATCTAGCGATAGCTAGTCTAACAAAGAACAAAAACGTGTAGCTATAAAAAAAAAAAGTCAAGCATATTATGAAGACGTTTCAACCTTCGGCCGTCCCCACTTTTAGGTTGATCGCTAAGTGGTTGACATGATTTTCTAAACGATGTTGGTATTTAACACTGTGCTGTGTCATAACCTCACGAACCGTAGGAAGCTCCACATATTCGTGAATTTCCTCAATCAATGTAAACCATGGCTCCTCTGGAAATATTCTTGATACCTTGTTTCGGTAGCGTTGTATAATATCTAAGAAAAACCTTTTAAAAGGTTTTTTCGAAATTTTCAATGGAGCCTACATTCCTCTTTCGGTAAAACCGCGTGTTTCTTTATATTATATACACGTTTAGCAAACCTTTAAAAAAAAGTTTTACTAAAAAAATTGAAGTAACATAAAATTCTATAATATAATGTAAAATTAAAAAAAAGCTTTTAAAAAATTTCAAATTAAAGTTCCATTCTTGATGTTATTTGATTTATCTATAAATTATACATAGTAATACAACCTTTAAAAGAATAAAAATTAATTTTAAAATGTATCCATTAGACCAGTGGTTCCCAAACTTATCCGAGTCGCGGCGCTCTTTTTCAATTAAAATTTTTCCTAGTGCCCTACCGTTAAGTAAAAGTATGACTACTCGTAAGCAAGAGATAAAAACAAATGAAACTCGTGTATCTTGTTATTTTTTTACTTTTACTTTATTAACATTAAATTAATAATTATAAATGTATTGGTTCAATTAATTATTAAACTTTTACATTATTTCGTGGCGCCCTTGTGAAGTGGCCGCGGCTCCCTGGGGCATCGCGGCACACAGTTTGGGAAGCACTGCATTAGACTGAATAACCGCAATATGAAATTTATTAAAAGAATTCTTAATTTTAAGCATCGTCTAGGTTTTATTATATTTGTTTTTTACATAATAAATATAACAAACAGGTAAACATTTTATTTAAAAAATTTAAAAATAATATGTTTAAATAAAATTTTCGAAAAGGGTAGCGTCTCGGCCTTTTTCGAAAGTCCGGAGTTCAATTCCCGGTCAGGCATGGCATTTTTTATGCGCTACAAATTTCAGTTTTCACATTCCCACGTACAAGTTTCTTTGTAAGCTTCTGTGGTGAGTTAGTTGATTAATCAAAAAAAAAATCCTACCCTAAAATATCTTCACATGTTTTCACTTACTAATTTTTTACACAAAAGAATACTTTATTTGATTTACCAATTTAGAGTTGTTTTCTATTTAAGTCGAAAACTTTATTATGATCCGAAAAATATCGAGTATAGATGCATAACTAGTTTTTATATATGTTTTCAAAATTTAATCGAAACTTTTGTAACAGTTTAAAAAATATATATATTTGGTTTGGAGTAAACCGCTAAAGGGTAAAACATCCTGGTTCTAGTAAATATTCTTAGTTGCAATTTTTTTTTAAATATTTCATTATGTTTAGTTTTATAATACAATATAAGTAAAATTTAAGCACGTTTTATTCTATTTAAATTTAGATTACATGTATTTAATTTCCAAACGATAAAACTTGAATTTAATTTAGTCGCATGACTGTGACAATATGATAATTGTATTTTTCATTACTATTTCTCGGAAGTAATAGAAGATAACTTCAGCAATTTACACATTTTCGTTTTATAACGTCATACTTATATATTGCTAAATATATCATATTTTTCAAATAATGATGGTAAAAGTAAAATAGATTTTAATATTTGTACTTCATTTCCGTTAAAGAAAATGATTAAAATATTTTAATATTATTCAGAATTCCAAGTCTTCTATAATCATAATTAAAATATTTTTACACTACTGCCCAAAAAGGAGTGTAACGTATTTAGAGTATATGTTTATTCTACCGTAGCATCTCAACGGCTGAACCGATTTAGATGTACGACGCCGCGTTGGAATCCTTACGTAACCGTAGTGTCACAGGCTATTTAAATATATATATTTAAAATGTATGTGTAGTGTAATAGTAGTGAAATTCAACCGACAAGGCGACACTGTATCACCTACACTTGATTCGTGGAGTTATTTAGAAAGCTGGAATGGGAAGAAGAGGGCATATTAATAAATGGCGCATATCTAAATCACCTGAAGTTCGCAGATGATGTATTCTCTTCTTACAAGAACACGAACTGCAAAGACACACACAGGAACTTCAGGTGGTCGGCGAACTCTATGTACTAAGGAAAAACCTTAAAAGAGCAAGGTCGTGTTCAATAAGTGTGCCGAGGAAAAAAAGATTTTTGTTTCTGGAAAAGAATACGAACAGGTAGATCATTTTACACATATCTTGGCCGACGAATGTCAACTTAGGATTATATAATCAAAGAAGTTGAACAGTGATTTAAGCTTGGGTAGCAAGTAATCGGGAGATCATTTTCAAAAAAAAAAACTCCGCTTTTGTTTTTAAAGGAAATTTTTCGATCAATGTATCCTGCCGGTCCTTACCTATAGAAAAGAAAATTTGGACAAACGCTGCGGATAGCAGAATGAAATTTCGAACTATGTATGCTTGGAGCTAAAAGACGAAATAGGAAGACCTGTAAATTTATCAGAGAACACGAAAATACATGATGCAAATTAAAAATTAAAATGGCAAGGAGCATGCCTCATACCAAAAAGAATTGATGGCTGATGGACTAAATTAGCACTTGAAGGGATACCACTAGTGTTAAAACCCACGAAAAAAAAAAGGCCCACTGCACGATCCCGCAGAGGAAGGATAACGGATGAAATGATGATGATGATTAAATATACTAGCAGACCTGGCAATGCATCGCTATTGCTAGATTTGAGTATATATATATATATATATATATATATATATATATATATATATAGATTGAATGAACACAATTGAAAGTTAACAAGATTTAACCTTTCACTTTCTCCTTTTTACCATTTTCTCCTCTTTCTTTATCCCTTTTTCCTTTTCCCTTTTTCATTTTTACCATATTCCCTTTCCATTTCCCACATTTTGCCCTTGCTCCATTCCTCTTTACCATTTTCTTCTTCTACTTTCCCGTTTGCATTTTCTTTTCCCTGTTTTCCCCTTTTTTATTTTTTCCATTTTCCTCTTCTTCCCTTTTACCTTTATCAATTTTTCCCCTTTTCCGATTTTCCCTTTCAGCCTTTTTCCCCGCGAGAAAATCGTTCCAGCAGTTTTTTAGTCTATAGCGGACACCCATATCGGAAACATTGAAATAGAATCGTAAAATATTTAGTATAGCGTGTGTTGCTTTTACATCCAACAGATAGGGTGGGTTTTTTCGATTTTTTTGTATTTATTTCTTATTTTTTTATAATTGTTTTCCAAAAAAAGCTTGTTTTTACCTGTCACTGCTGTGACATCTTAGTTATATAAATATAGATATATAAAAACACGCGCGTATTCGAATGCAACGTTGAATCAAATTTCAAAGTAATCAGTGAAGAACTTTTGGAGATTTAAGATTTTGAACAAACTAAAATTTTATTTTTTATTTATATATGTATATGTATATATATATATATATATATGTATATATATTAAACCTCCGAGATCAAAACTTCTTTTTTCTCAATTATTAAAACGAAAGTTTTTTGTATCTTAATTCTATATCAAAAATATACTTTAATATTTTTAATACAATCAAATTAAAAAAAAAAATTTAACTGGATCACATGTAATACAACTATAAATTTCTGCAAAATTGTTATATCATAACGTACCCTTTTTTTCCTGTTTATCCTCCGGGAATCGTCGTCAGATATTACTTCAGAGAATGAATGAGGATGATATGTATAAGTGTAAGTTGAGAGTAGTCTTGTACACTCTTAGGTCGACCATTCCTGAGATGTGTGGTAATTGAAACCCAACCACCAAAGAAAACCGGTATCCACGATCTAGTATTCATAACCGTATAAAAGTAACTGCCTTTACTAGGATTTCAACGTTTGAACTCTCGACTTCGAAATCATCTTTATTTTGCGAAGACGTATTCACCACTAGACCAGCCCGTTATCATAACGGATATCCTAGTAAAGGCATTTACTTTTATATGGATTTAAATACTAGATCGTGGATACCGGTGTTCTTTGGTGGTTGGGTTTCAAATAACGACACATCTCAGGAATGGTCGTCCTAAGACTATAAAAGACTACACTTGATTTACATTCATAAATATCATCCTCATTCATCCTCTGAAGTAAGTACCTTACGTTGTTTCCGAAGGCTAAACAGAAAAAAATAAAAGCTGTTTTTAGTGATTCAGGTCAAAAAATGCTTTTTTAGGTTGTTGCAGAAATCGCTACCTACACTTGTTTTAAAAAAAGTATAACGGTTATCATAACGTATCTACTACTATTCGTACAAAATAATCCCTTTTTTCTCTTTGTTAGTAACTGTGCTTTCAAAAACAAATACCAAGAAAACAAAACTATTGTGGTTTTAAAATTATCAAAATATCTAATTGTCTTAAATTGCCTTAAAGAATTCTTTTTTTTTATTTAATGCATAGCAGTAGTATTATTAAAAATATGAGGAAGAAGGAGAGAACATAATACTGATATTAATATACGTGTATGAGAGGAAAGAGGTTACGTGTTCACTTAAAATGCGCGCGTTTTTTAATCACTTTACCAGAGCAAACAAATCGAGCGTAAGTAGGGATTTACTGGTGCGAATAGGATTTTTTTTTTTTTTTTTTTTTTGTAGAAATTTACATTGATTTTCTATTGTTTCATTTAAAAGAAAATCTATATTTGTAATACCGTGCTAAAGACCTTTTGATCTTGTGATCAAAAAAACATTTTTTTTGTCAAACGTTGTTTTATCTCTGATCTCACAACTTCAATTTAGTATAAGTGCGTAATTATATCATTTTTCTTTCTTAATTTATAAAAAAAAAACCTATTATAAACTAATTTATTATACTAATTTATTGAATTAAAAATCAATTCGTTGGCAAGTTTTATTACTATTATTAAAAACGAGATATATAAGTTTTTTGTTGACCTTTGCAATTACAAGGAATATTATACAACGCTTATAGTATTATTCAGGGACATATTGGTACATTAATCTCTTTCTACACGCTATCACGTTTATTAAAAAAAAAGTAATAATAAATAAAAAATGCTAAAAATATTAAAATAATCAGTATTAATTCAGATAAAAAAAAAATTTGAATTGTAGAAAAACAGAAATATTTTACAGTAAAAAAACGGAAAAGAAAAAACCAAAGGGTTTTAATTTTTATTTAAATTTTGTTACTATATATTTAAACAGAAACAATAATAATAATTTCCAGATTTTTTTTGTATAGTAGAAAATAAAAAATAAATTCTTACGTAGATTTTCTTCACAACCACACGTAATAAAGAGTTTCGTCTTTACTTACATCACTTTTCTCAGAAATAAATTTTATTTTACCCACTTTTGTTTGTTTATTTGTAATTTAACAA
Organism: Lycorma delicatula; assembly: GCF_047948215.1. Taxonomy (NCBI): domain Eukaryota; kingdom Metazoa; phylum Arthropoda; class Insecta; order Hemiptera; family Fulgoridae; genus Lycorma; species Lycorma delicatula. The sequence continues at coordinate 368,987,200 of NC_134455.1, read as the reverse complement.
AGTTAATTTATTTACAGTCATCGGTTTTTTCATCTCCATTCTTTTTATTTTTGTAATAATTTTTTGGAAACTGCTTAAGATTCATTTTTAAACAAGTATTCACTTTACATATTACACATATGTAACCGAGCGCAGGAAAAGGTAGCCTATCTTCATCAGGCAGAATTGTGAGTACAGCTTTTTTTAGTTTTTACGACTAAATTCGTCATTGCAAATCAACTGACTTCGAAGTCGAAAGTTCTAAGGTTCAAATCCTAGTAAAGGCATTTACTTTTATATGGATTTAAATACTAGATCGTGGATACCGGTTTTCTTTGGTGGTTGGGTTTCAATTAACCTCACATCTCAGGAATGGTTGTCCTAAGACTATAAAAGACTAAACTTGATTTACATTCATGCATATCATCCTCATTCATCCTCTGAAGTAAGTACCTTACGTTGTTTCCGAAGGCTAAACATAAAAAAAATAAAAAGCTGTTTTTAGTGATTCAGGTCAAAAAATGCTGTTTTAGGTTGTTGCAGAAATCGCTACCTACACTCATTTAAAAAAAAGTATAATCTCATTTATTTCATGTATTATAACGTTAGAATGCGTAAAATTTTATTTTTGTGAACTCTTACACCAGAAGCAAAAGGGATCTTAACTTCACTCATATGATTTACATAGGTAAAGATCATCTTACATCGTAAAGGAAAAGCTAGTTCACTGGCACAGTTAGCAAACCTTTTATCAAATTCCACCCCCATTTCCGGTTTAAACCAACCTGTAATCACCGGAAGTGAAAGCGGAGATATTTTTATTAGAGTTTATGACTGGCTTGCATATTTTAGAAAATAAGAGTAGAAAATTATTTAAAAAATCACACAGTTCAGCCATTTCTAATTTTCTTATATAAACAGTTTCTCCGAGCAGTTAATTGTCATACGGATTTGAATACTATATCGTGTATACCTGTGTTCTTTAATAGTTGGGTTTCAATTAACCACACATCTCAGGAATGATCATCCTGAGACCGTACAAGACTACACTTACATCATTTATATTCATTCAGATTATCCTCATTCATCCTCTAAAGTAATACTTTACGGTAGTTCCAGAGACTAAACAGAAAAGAAAGTAGTTTCTACGAAAAAGGTAGTAGAATCTCCTTCTGTAAAATACAACCTAACAACTGAGACTGAGCCTCAAATGGATTTCCCTGAAGCCGTTCTCTCAACAGGATTATTTTATAAAAGAAAAAATTATCTTTTTGGTAAAATTTATCGGTATTGTGATGAAGATTGCAGAGGTATTTTATGCCCTGATTCTGGGTCGCAAAGTCTTGATGAAATCACAGAAACATCAGTAGCAATTGTTGAGATTCAGGCACATGAAGAAAGTACTGAGATTCAGGAACAACTTCTGCATCCCCATCACAAAAGCGCCAACGACACAAAACAAAACAATTATTTATAATAATCTGTAAAAAAATAATAATATTTTCTTAAAAATCAATTTTTTAATGTGTTAGCTTTCAAGATGTAAATACAACAAGTTTAACATAAATCCAATTTCTAAGTAAAAACTATTACTATTACTTATTACATTTGAAAGCAGTTTTTGTTATAACATGACTAGAGTAATATTTTTGCAACTAAAAATGTATGAACCACAAATAAATTTTAATAACATATCTGAAATCAGCACAAAGTTTTATTTAGATGACTGCAGTTGCTTATATTCCTCATGCTGAATAATGGTTTTATGTTCTTCTAAATATTGAAATACTTTAAAAAGCTTTTCGCAAAATAAATTTTTTTGTAATTGCAAATTCAATTGACAGTTATTTGGAAAACAGTTTTTGGAATTCCTCAACAAATTTTATATCAAATTGTTCAGAATTTTGTGTTATTTCAAGGTATATTAATAACTCAAAATTGACCAAGGTGAATATAAGGCCTTTTCCCACGTCTGGTCACATATAAAAGCGCTAAATTTAAATTTAACACTTAATTTGGCTTCTAAGTATTTCAGTACGATTAAGTTTTACTTTGGGAGCAGAAATCAGAACGAAATGTTTCTCTAACAACTCTAAAATAAATGTTTCCCGACGTACGTCTTTACAATTTTTTGGCTTATACTAATAATCTATATCAGATCCCAAAATATTGACATATGCAATTTAGAATCATCCTTTTTTTATAAATTCTATCACTATTCCTTTGTATTTATTTATTTATTTTTATTTGTAACAAAGAATCGATGCCCGATTGTTGTTACACCACTTCTTTTTTTTTAAAGAGGTGAATTTTCTATATCTTATGAAAAAGCTTGACAGGTATTTCAACAGAGAACGTTTCCGATAAAAATCAAGGAAGCTACTCTATTACTACAGGGGTTCGAAACACATTTCTATCATGTAGGTAGTTAAATATGTGAAAATTAATTCAGGTATTTTTCAATTAGTTTTTCTTTTGATTACAAAATTCCTATTTAAAATAAAACATTATTCATAATATCAAAATTATAGAATAGAATTAAAAATATGTAGTGCAACAGGATGAATAGCTCACATTTCAGGAAAAGATATTCTCTTTATCATCATTGAGGAAATTTAGCTTAATATTTAATCTCACTATTGCAGTTTGGATTTAAGAATAAATAGTTTAAAGCTTCCGCCTCAACTCGATTATTTTAGTATCATACTATTTAAATAAATGAGATGTCATTTTGTTTTGAAGTAATGGCTTCAAATTTTATCTTATCAAATACAAGTTAATTGGAATAATAGTTTACTAAAATATAAATAATTTTAAAAACTTTAATTTTGATATACTTTGAAATTTAGAAAACGTAAAATTTATTATTTCACATAAAATGAGAGATTAAATACGTGTAAAGAATTTTATTACAGTATTTCAATCTTATCTTCTTGAGATAAGAATTGTTTTTTAATTTTTTTTTTAAAAAGATATATTAATTATATAATAATTTTTACTTACCAACAATTATTATTATTATTATGGCCGAGCGCTTTCGGATATTAATTCAACATCAGGAACATTTATGTGTTATGCATTAAAATTATTTCCTTCACAAATTAATATATTAAATAAATTTTGAATTTTAAAAACAAAAATTATAAATACAACAATTGACGTCAAAAGGTAAAAATAATGCTGACGTCCGTTACATCAGAATGAAGCTCTCAATTATTATGAATTATAGATATAATATATTGATTTAAAGTGAAGATTTTTGGAATATGTTTATCGTATTTTTATTTGTTATAAACTTATAAATCACTTTTCGAAATTTTGTCCATTTTTTTACTCTGAATTTTTTTAAATAAATAATAGAGTTAATTAATATAATTTTATATTAAATCGGTATTAAAAAGGCTGACAACAAATTTGTTACTGATACACAGCTTACACACACAATTTAATTAAAAATATTTATCATTCTACTAAAATGTAATATTTTTTTCGTCTCTTTAATTCAATGATTCTAACTAAAGCGCGCACGCGCAACCGTAGTGTGCCGGTACTAATGGTGACAGTCGACACTAACAAAACTAACGTAATTTCACAACTTAGAACAAATTTTGCTTGTAAGGTCGACACACTGATATAGCCGCGAGGCTTAACGCACCGGATACCGAGTTGACCGGGCGATCGAGTTCGAGACCCAGCCAGACCGAGTTACTATTTTACACTATTATACATTTATTTAATTCTTCCACTCATTTGTGATATCACAACATAGCAGTAGTTTAAAGCATTTTTTTTTTTTGTGTAAGGATGCGATTTTGAATTTTTTTCTGCAAATATGTTATTTTTTAATTGTTAACAAAGTGGCTTAAAAAAATATGACCTCATTTAGGTGAAATCTTGAGATACTGTGGGTGACTTGGATCTACAGCTTCACCCCCTTGAAGTTTTATCCACCGGCCCAAATTGGACCGGTTACAGTACTTTCTCTTATAGAGCTATAGCTATGCTATAACGCTATCTAGACGGGAAAGTAAAAAGAAGCTCATTAAAATTGTATTTGTTACTGTATAACGTAATTTTTTCTAACGAAATTACTCGTCTTTTTGGCTGAGGTTTACTAGAATAATCCATCATTATCGTTGTTAAAAAAAGAAATCAAATTAATAATAAAATAGTAGTTTAGTTAGTAAATTTGGTCTGGAGTCTTATATTAGTTACTTAACGTGGTTTATAGTTTATGAATAATTAATAAATATTATAGGTAAGCGATTTCTAGTAGTGAACTCATACGTAACTTCGATATGAAACTGATGTAATTTAAACGATGCAAACTTATACGTACTTATATATATATATATATATATATATTTCGGTAGTAACCAGCAATTTGTCGGTCAATATCAGGCGACTATTATATTAAACAGCGCTGTATTCATTCACGCATCAACCGTCTACATATCTTAAAACTAGAATGTAAAAAAAAATCGTTTTGAAAGAACTAATATCTTATTGCATCACAGTTTTATTAAAAATAAGAATTCTAATGTGGGACTTTAAATATTTCTTAAGGTTTATTTTAAGTTTTTATTAGTCCGACGAAATTCGTTTTACATCCGGGTTTTGATGTAACTTAAAACTAATCTTAGGCTAGATTTTTTTCTTTCATTATTAAAGTACTGCGTACATACCTATTTAATTTATTAGTTCAATAAAAATCGATTTATAAAGAGGCATAAAATTAAAAATAATAATACAGCTTTTTTTTATAGTCGCTTCAACAATTAAAGTCATTAGTGATTTATCATTGTAATATATTATATAACTTTATAACTTATATAACTATTATATATTTATAACTGTATCGGTAAATGTGTAGTCTTTTATAGTCTTAGGACGACCATTCCTGAGACGTGTGATTAATTGAAACCCAACCACCAAAGAACACCGATATCCACGATCTAGAATCCAAATCGGTATAAAAAGCAACTGCCTTTATTAGCATTTGTACCTTAGAAATCTCGACTACGAAATCAGCTGATTTCTGACGACGAATCCACCACTAGACCAATCCGGTGGGTTAATACTGTTTCATTTCTTTAAAATTTGACAATTTTAAGTTTTTTCTGTTTAGTCTCCAGAACTACCGTAAAGTATTTCTTAAAAGGATGAATGAGGATGATATGTATGAATATAAATGAAGTATAGTCTTCGCAGAAACGGGTTGACCATTTCTCACATTTGTAGTTAATTGAAACCCAACCACCAAAGAACTAGTAACACGTAGAAAACTAGTATCCACGATCTAGCTTTCAAATCCTTATAAAATTTTAAACTGATGGCAAATTTTTAAAAATATATATGTATATACTAGTAACAATTGCTAACATTTAATTTTGTGTTAAGTTCAGAAATGCTTAATTATAATTTTCTTAGTGAAAGATTATAATTATACATTTAAGATTTTAATCTCTAATTAAAAAAAAATTTACCTACTCTTGATTTGGTTTTACTTCAGTTTTATTATTTAATTATAATTTATAAACCCTCTCATTGTTTTATTATTATTTAAATACTTGTAGATCAAGGTTACCAAAAAAGAGGGAAAAAAAAGGTTTTTAAGAAACCAAAAAAATATGAGATATCTACGTCTTTCATATTTACTTATCACGTTATAATATAGGAAGAACAAATGTTTGCTCATATCTCGACTAAGATTTGACGAAAAAATTTGGTTGCAACCTTGTTAGGTGAAACATAATGCTCCGAGAAATTGTAAGCCATTGCTCGTTCCAGTATATCAATTAGATCTCGAGTTATTGCAATTTTCAGCATTTTTCTTACCGTTTTATAACATATCGAAGATTAGAAAACACAAAATTAGAGAAATTACGGTAAGAAATTAACGTAGTAAGTTATAAAAAATATCTTCATCAATAATAAATGAACACATTCGGTTATATAACATCAAAAAAATATTTTTTTATATTGTTATTAAATCTATTTTTATATTTAGGTTACACTAATTCTAATTTTCCAACCATTTTTTTTAAACTTCTCTCGAAAATGATATAAATAATAAAATAGCTACAAGTTATATTTAATTATGATAACAAGTACTAAGTTATGATGTCAATAAACATTTTTTTATTGACATCTTAAATCAATAAACTCATAACTTAATATTTCATTTTAAGTATGTCATTAAAACAAAAAAAATCACCTATATGCTAGATCAATTAATCCTTCGTTAGAAGGAAGTTCATGTTAGTTATCCATAAGAAACTTAATACGTGACCATCGGAGAACTGTCCTTTATTTGATTAAAGAATTATCCTAATCGATTCAATCGATCTAATTATAGTTTGAAAATTTATATTTTATATTATATATATATATTATTTTTTACTAAAACCAAAAAAGTTTAAGGGGACTGGTTTACATACAATAATGAATAAGTAAGATATTTAAAAAATTTGGTTGTTTTAAATAATAGAATATTTTTTTTTATGAAAGAGCAGGCATCAGCAGTTATGGTCATTGGTCCGTTGGAAATTGGTAACATATGAAAAGATGCCATACCGGATTCGAACCCGGTAACTCCGCACAAAATGAGACGCTTCCTACTCAGCCACGGATGTCGGTTTTTTAAAGTTGGAATTTTATTTTTTTTAATTGATTTGAGTGTTATTTTCTGCCCTCCATGGCGTTTTCACTCTTAACATTTGCAGTTGACGCTATTCGGAGTATCTCAACTTTCGAAATCGAGAAACTGATTTGGCCTCCATTCTCCATTTTGAGAATGGAGGTACTCCAAAACGCTTCAGCTAGAAATGTTAGAGTGACAATGTTAAGAAGGGGAAAAAACATTCAAATCAATTACGATAATCTAAGCGGAAATATAAAATATTTTGACAATTTTATTTGTTTAAATTACATCATTTATACAAATATAAATATTAAATAAGATTGAAAATAAATAATTAACTGATAAGTTACCGTAATTAATGTGTTATTGACTTCATTTATTATATTATAGGCTGACCAACGAAAAGAAGATAACTAAGCTTTAAGAATCCCGCCAAAACTCTTTCAATTAAACCCCACATGGGAGAAAATGAATATAATTAAAAATTATTTATTTATTTTTATTTTAAATAAACCAATTTTCATTTTATCATTATTCCCGTTTTTTACTTGACTGCTAAAAATGGAGTGTAATGTATTTAGGGTGTATGTATGTATGTTTGTTCCACTGTAGCAGCTCAACGGCTGAACCGATTTAGATTAACGACCCCGCGGTGGAATTTTTAAGTTACCGGAATGTCATAAGCTGTATGAAATATATAAATTTAAAAAATTTGGAAAATCTATCAGATGAGTCGTTCTTGAACAACTCGCATCTGAACGCTTCATTCTGAACGATTCGGAAACCTCGTACCTCATACGTGTGAAGTTGTGTTACTAGTGTTTTTACACGACTACCCAAAAAGGAGTGTAATGTATATATATATATATATATATATATACATTACATAAGCGCCTAATTCCTTATATACATAACCGCCTTATATATATATATATATATATATATATATATATAAGAAAAGAAACGAAAATATAACCCCACAAAAATTCAACCTTATTCTTCTTAATTTTTTAAATATTTTATTTCATTTTATATGGTGAAAATGCCTTCTTTAAATATACAAATCTCTTCTTTTTTTTTTAGCCAACCTGTTTTTAATTAATCTTTCAATAAACATAAAAAATTCTACATTTTTGGACATATAAAAGTAATTGTAATTTAGATTATCTAAATTAATCTAGATTATCTAATTAACATTTAAAAAATAAAAGTAATTCAAATGAACGTTGTATTACAATACAATTTAAATATATCTAAAAATCATTTGTCATATTGATCTACGGAAATAATTTTTGTTTTATTTCTTAAGACATAAATATTAAAAAATCCCTTTCGGCACGCCGGAAGGCGAACGTAGATTTCACCGGTGCTAAGTAAGGGGTAAAAAAGATTTCCACCTTAAAGTTAAGAAAAACTTCAAAATTACTCCCTACGACAATGGTTGCATGTGAAATAAGTTTCGCATATTTAGCAAACGACAAGCTTCATTTTACAACTCCAGTAAAGTTTTTGTCAACCCTTGCCGCAAGGGTTGGTCATATCAAAAACTCTTTCAGACAAAAGTTTTAGGTAATATTTAGAGAACTAACGACCGCTTTAAAGCGATTCGATACTGTGCCTATTAAGGGAGGTATGATTTTTTTTTGTCTTCGAAATCCCATTTAAAAGCCTCCCATTTTAGGCCCTTATTCAAAGACTAATAACTTTAAACTGTTTCGATATTTTACTTAATAGGAATGTTATAACGATATTTTGTTTTTATCGAGAAAGCCCACCCATTTCCACTCACATGATCAAATTTTTCCGATTAACGAACTTGATTGAGATTTTTGGTCGTTGTATTTTATGTACAAAGTTGAGAGTGATTGGCAGAAAATTAAGGCAGTTATCGTATCCACAAGAAAGTGAAATATATATATATATATATATATATATATATACATATAAATTGTATATTAAATTTTCGAACTGACGGTGATTGTGGTGTCTGACGGATGTGAAACGCGAAGATATGTCGAAATTTTTTTGAAGTCGTATTATGGTACCCATTACAATAGGTAACTTTCTTACGAAATCTACCTAAAAACACTTCTGCTAAAAAAATATTTGCTGACAAACATTGATCTTTAATATAGGATAATTAAAGAACGTGCGGGCGACAATCTGTTCAGCCGTTGAGCTTTTTCTATGGTTGAAGAAAACATGCCTATATATATACATATATATATAAATTATTTCCGTAGATCAATATGACGAATGATTTTTAGACATTTTTAAATTGTATTGTAATACAACGTTCATTTTAATTACTTTTATTTTTTAAATGTTAATTAGATAATCTAGATTAATTTAGATAATCTAAATTACAATTACTTTTAAATGTCCAAAAATTTAGAATTTTTTATGTTTATTGAAAGATTAATCAAACAGGCTGGTTAAAAAAAAAGAAGAGATTTGTATATTTAAAGAAGGCATTTTCACCATATAAAATGAAATAAAATATTTAAAAATGTAAGAAGAATAAGGTTGAATTTTTGTGGGGTTATATTTTCGTTTCTTTTCTTTTCTTTTCTTCCTAGAAAAATGCATCTACCCTTGAATCACGGTAACCATTGTTGTTTTATGTCTGTACTTTTCTTCTTTGAATCAGCGTGTTTATCACCTTACTTATTTATTGCTTAAATTACAACGCATATTATTAATTCATAATATATTCATATGATTAAAACACTCGATTGTTTTAGATTTATTTTTTTTTTATTAATGTTACTTCTGATCCACAGCCTAGGATATAAAAAAATTAATGAATTTTAAGACAATTAATTTACTTTTACAAACCAAATTTTGTAATTTTTGTGACTGGACTGACTAAAACAATTTACGGAAATTAATTTTTTTATGTTTTCATAGACATGTAAATTCCCTTACTTTGAACTTGCTAGACAATTAAACAACATTAGACATTGAAAAGGGTGATAATGACATTAGTCGATTTATAAAGGTTCATATGCTGGACCTGAGTGATCGCTGAAAACGTTCTAATATCATTTTTTCGAAACATTTCGAAACATTTGTAGGTACGAAATACCTGTTTCTGTTACTATTTTTTGTTTCCATTGTTGCTACCTATTTCCTGTGTTTTTTTTTTAATGCTAATACTGTTTGTCGTATTCTTGGTTTTCATTTGCCTACATTTGTTTATTTTCTCAGCCTTTTATTTGTGTGTGTTTAATTTTTAATTTGTTCGTTTATCTACCTGTGTTCATACGTGCGGATCTTCTTTCATTTGATAAAAAAACATCGAGTGTGACCTGAATGTGTTGAGCAGATTTGATCCATGAATTGGACAAATTATCCAAACAAGTAATGACAGTGCTTTTGAGGTTTATGCCATTATAATCATTAAAGTTTTGCTTTCGTGGGGTGGGGGGTCATCATTGGGTGGTCCTCTCTCATGAAATATTTTTAACATATTATTTACTTATGGTTTCGTCAGGATTGTAAATTTTTGTTGTAAACAAAAAATGTTCTCCAACAATCCAAGATGTACTCCATAATCCCATTTATATTTAAATTAAATAAATTATATTACAATTTCAGGATTGAATTAATTTATAAAACATTTAAAGAAAGTTTAAAGAATTAAGAAGTTTAAAGAAAACATTAAGATGTAGATTCTACTTGGTGGTTGATACATTTGTAAAGCTTTATATTTTTATTTTAATTCTTGTATACATAGAAACTAAAAAAATTGTATTACTTTTCTTTTTTTTAATTAATTTCATCATGCTACATTTTTTGTCCATATATGACCGATCTGGAAATAAGTTCATTATAAAGAAATAAATGGATTTACGAAAAAAATAATTTTTTTTCGTTTTTAAATTAGCAATTTATAAACCAGTTAAACAAATACAGCGTAGTTAAAAAACAATAAAATTAATTACCAAATGTACACATAAGTTTGAATGTAAATAAATAAATAATATATTAATATGCATGTACATTAATCATTTGTTAATAGTATTTTTTTTATATATATATTTGAATAAACTAAATCTGTTTTAATCAAAAACTTTTAATAAAATTTTCGGCCCTTCATTAAAATATACTACGCATTTTCCCAGATACCATACCGTGTAACAAAAAAAATCCTTTTTCTGTATTTTAATTATTCCCGATCATTTAATTTCTCTGAATATAAAAAATAATAAAATAAGTGCTAACCGTTTAAATAGTTTTTATAAAATTTGGTTAACAATTAAAAAAAACAAAATTAAGTTTAGTGTTATAAATTGTATTCAGGAAATTAATTTTAGTAAATCATTAAAAACCAGTGGATGCTCGAATGAAAGGAAGATATTTAAAGAATGATTTATGTCTAAGAAGCCTGGACAATTTAAAAGTTTTTATCTAGTATATTTTTTAATTCATCGAAATAGTAACAAGCCAACATCGATTTGAATTTTTATTGCATCAGTGTTTAATTTGCACCAGGTTCTAGTTTACCGGAACCATAAGTAAATTTGAATAGCAAAAAAATGGCATGCAGAGAAGAGTTTTCATTGAAATCCTTTCAAAAAACTGTATGTATATATATATATATATATATATATATATCTTATACATCACACATAAATACACTTCTCACTTATCGCTTCTCACTTATCACTTATACACTTCTTAAGTAAACATAAAAATGAGTCCAAGAGTCCAAAGAACATTGATCTAGTTGAGAACATAAAAATCAAAGAAAATATCCAATGCAAATTGTACTTTAGCAGAAGATACGAGAGGGTCAACATTCACAGCCAGGATTGCCGTGTCATCCGTAAATGATACAACTATGATTTCCTCTGAAGTCGGGAGGTTCGCAGTGAAGAACGATAATACTACCGGCTCCAGAACTGAGCCTTGAGGAACACCCGAACCAGTATCAAAGAATACAGATAAATCTTGATTGTACTTCACATGGGAAAAATATCCATCCAGTAAGCTGTACTGAAATGAAAAATAATTGTTTCGAAAAAAGTACTCCAATATTTAATAATTGGAACATTATAATGTGTTTCTAACTTTTTTCAACACATCAATTTGAAGATTTTCCATTGAATTAGGGTCATAACATCTTTTGTACAATACCTTAATATTTGTTAATTTTTTCTTTTTTTTTTTTTTTTTGATAACGCCAAAAAAGATTTTCACCTAAGTTATTATTTTGTCGAACTTTTATAATGTTTAATGATTAAAAATAATAATAATAATAATAAATATTTATCTCTTTGGAAAGGGTGATATGAAAACAAGAATTTATTTTAATTTTTGAAAATTTCTATTAAAAACTAACTCTAAGAAATTTCAGCACGGTTACAAACTTCCTTTTAATTAATTTAAGCAGAATAGTCACATAATTTGTTTTTTTATCTTTTAAAAAAATTGTTACAACTTAACAGTTTAAGTTTTGATGTTCATAATACCATAGTGTTATGGTAGTTCGTACCACCTGTTACAAAATACAACCTCAAATTTATAATTATAAAAATATCTAGAGGTAATTCTACAGAAAGTTTTTTTTCAATTTAATTAAATATTTTCAAGCTTATCCTACCCCTAGTTGAGTTAACAAATTATTTAAATTAATTTAATTGTAAAATTAAAACACAAAATATCAGCTGAAATTGATTAATTTATTTTTAGGTAGAATTCATAAGAAAGCTACCTGTTGTAATGGGTACCATGATTCGACTTCCGAAAATTTCGACATATTTTCGCGTTTCACATCCTCCAAACTCCAAAACCACCGTATAAAAGTTATATATATATATATATATAATTAATTAATATTAATTAATTAATATTGGCCTAATTTTGCGCCAATCACTTTCAAATTGATACATAAAATATAACAACCCAAAATCTCGGTCGAGTTCGTTAATGGGCAAAATCGGACTATGGGGTGGAAATGGAAGGGCTTTTTCGGAAAAACCAAATACCGCTATAACTTTCCTATTAAGTAAAATATCGAATTCGTTTAAGGTTCCTACTATTCTTTGGATGGCCCTAAAATCCATCTAAGTAAAGTTTTTTGATATCACCAACCATTGGCCCAGGGGATGGGAAAAATGGAGTTTCGAAGACAAAAAAATATCGTACCTCCCTTAATAGGCACAGTATGAAATCGTTTTAAAGCGGTCATATGTCCTCTAAACATAACCTAAAACTTTTCTCTGAAACAATTTTTTGATATGACCAACCCTTACGGCAAGGGATGACCATAATTTGGCTGGAATTGTAAGAAGATGGGGCTTGTCGTATGCTAAATATTTGAAACTTTTTTACATGCAACCATTGTCGCGAGTAAATTTGAAGGTTTTTTTTAACTTTTAAGGTGTAAATGTTTTTTATCCCCTACTTGGCACCGGTGAAATCTACCTCTGCCTCTAGCGCCGAAAGGAATTTTTTATTTTATATTGTATTTATTTATTCACACCATTTATTAAGCAGCTGTTGTAATCATATTCATTTCAGATTAATTCAAGGTATAGTAGTCGCATTTTTAAAAATGAGAATTTAATTAAAGTAAATAAATTGTTTTTATAACAAAAATAAATGTTCTTACAAGTTAATAAATAATTTGGAATTATTTATTTTTAATAGAATTTAGTATAACGTCGTCGCTGTTTTTACCTGTCAGTAATATTTTCGTATACTTGATGAAGCAAGTTTATTTTTACAGATTTAACGAATAAATTATATCGTATTGAAAAAACCGTCTTTATTACTAATTTTTTTTTAACATGGATATACCGGTCTTGACCTAATAAAATTGTACAAATTATTCTTCTGTAAATTATGCATCTACTTTTATATATTTAAAATTGTTTCTTTACATATTAATACTTCAGTAAATTTGTTCATCATAAATATAATTCATCTTACTTTGTTTTACAAATAGTTGAGAGTTTACAAATAGTCAAATAGTTGAGAGTTTACCTATAGTGTATCAGAAGGTTGGTTACAAGGAAAATGTTTTTTTATAAATAAAAAAAAATTTTGATAAAATTAAATTAACTTGTCACTCTTTTTCTTTATATTGGGGATAGAGATTTTTCACAAAGAGAAATTTTTTGTACAGTTGACAGATTGTCATATCCTTTCTTTTTCTGTTCAGCCTCCGGAACCACCGTAAGTTATTACTTCAAAGGATGAATGAGGATTTTATGTATGAATGTAAATGAAGTGTAGTCTTGGCTCAGATCGATCAATCCTGAGATGTATGGTTAATTGGAACCCAACCACACCAAAGAACACAGGTATCCACCATCTAGTATTCAAATCCGTATAAAAGTAACTGCCTTTACTAGGAATTGATTTGTCATATCCTGCTAAAAATTACCATTCTATAAAAATAAACCTTAAACCTTACTTTTCTTGTCATAAAATCATAATTTTATTTTAAAATAAAATAAATGTTTTAATACTAGACTACAATTAAACTGAAAATAAGCATAAATATAGAAGACTAAAAATGATTGATTATATCACGTTTAAATTCACCTTTCTCACAGAATATTGTAACTCAAGTGAACAATTTACCTATTTATATACATTCTTAAAACAATACCATTTCGATATTACGTCCTTAATCGGAAATATTTTGCAACTATTAAATGATTTATTTAACAACTGATCACTACCATAGAGTAGTTAAAACATAGGATGTAAAATCGAGGCGATTTAATGTTAAAACTAAGCGATACTATGATGGTTGGATGAAATGAAATGCACAATCGCTCATAACATGCAAATGAATAGTCAAATGAAACAAATATGGCGTAAAAATATATTTTATTTGTTACAAAAACTTATATTTATTTTTCTACACTGTCACCATTTACAACTATATATTTCTCCAAACAATGAAGCAGTTTTCTCAATCCGTTAATGAAAAATTTTGGTGATCTTTCCTTGATCCACGATTTAACTGTCCTTTAGTTCATCATCGTAATGAAATGATTACCCTTAATATCCTTCTTCAATTGCTAAAAGAAATGCAACACTCAGGACTCCAAATCTGGTGAGCATGGAAGGGGTGTGGTAGGACTGTATTTCAACTTCAGAGCTTTAGCGGCGCCTAGACTGACCAATTATGTTAACTTTTATTAATTGATAAGAGTATAATATTTAATTCATTATATATTTAATGTATTCACTTTTATTCATTTAATATTCTAATCACTACATTTCGGATATATATATATTTGGTAATGGGGTAAAAAAATAAAAATATTACTTTAAAAAGAAAAGTGAATTAAAACAAGTTTTAAATATGTTAAAAATTAAAAATCGACTACTAAATAAAAACTACAAAAAATATGATGTCTTCTGGCACGGTTTTTTGAAATTCGCATTTAATTTTTAAGTGAGCGTATTTAGAGAGCGTTAGGCGTACGGGTGGCAAACATTGTTCTTTAATATAGGATAATTACTAATGTAGGATAATTAGAGTGCGGGTGACAATTTTGTATATAGTATTTGTATGTAGAATAATTTTATTTTTTTATTTTTTTTTTATTTAAAAATATATATATTTATATAGCCTATGACACTTCCGGTTACATAAGGATTCCAACGAGCAGTCATACATCTAAATCGGTTAAGCCGTTGAGCTGTTACCGTGGAAAAAACATGCATACATACATCCTAAATACATTACACTCCTTTTCTGGCAGTTGTCTAATAAATGATTAGAGTATAAACTAATACTCTATACTATACTTACTTTTAAAGTAAGTATTTAAAAAAAAAAAAATATTTCAATTTTTCAAAGATCTAAATTTACTGTACTAAAAATAGTTGTTTTTAATAAAAGTTGATTTTTTTTAATTTTTTGTTTTTCATAACTTTTTTAAATCAATTTTATCAGAATAAAATTTTCTACACATTTTGACGATAAAATTTACATATTTATTGGTCATTTAACAAAGTTATTGTACTTCAAACCTAAAAAAAAATAGCTTTTCATCACCGAATTTTTCTGTTTTATGTTGGATATCATAAAAAATACTGGAAATACAGTTCTTTGATCTGTTTTATTCGACTTTTCAGGTCAAAAAATCTAAGAAATCATCAAGATTACCCTTAAAATACAGAAATTTCACCGGGGGAACTAAAATCTTCGCGAAATGTTTTGCTAGCCGTAAGTCGATAACAAAGAGTTTTTGGACATATGTTTTTTTTGTATGAACATTTGTGTATATTTCAACCACTAGAATCAGTCTCCAGATTATTTCCCTTTCCTATTGAATCACTTGCATATCTAAATCATACGATGATTTATGATTTTGGATCATACATCTAAATCGGTTGAGCCGTTGAGCTGCTAGTGTGGAAAATACAAAAGCAAACTGTCAAAAACAGATTCTAATATTTAATCTTAAACATTTTTTCAGTTAACTAGAAAAATTTACGAAAGACTTTCATAAAATAAAATGCAATGCACGTTAAAGGTGTTATTTTTTCGGTCGAAATACTCATTAATATTCTTGAGAAATATTTAATTCTAACAAATAATTACTACTGTTATTAAATTTAACTATATATATATATCTTCTTATTTTATCCATCTTCAATTAAATGCTTTCAATGCTTGTGAATATATAATCGAATTAACAATGAATAACCTAAATTAGATTTACATTCTGGGAATAACTACTGACTCACTTCTACCTTACTTTAAATTTTCTAACGGGAATTTATTTAATTATCACAAGAGGTAGATACGAAACTGATTATTTTTAATTGCACAGTCTTAATTCTTACAAAAACAGTTAATTAATTACCTTTGTCTCTACCCTAATTAACAATTAATGTTAAATAATAATATTAATTAGGTAAAATCAAAATATCTTATCAGTTATGTCTTAAAACAGTGTTTTGAGTGCATCAAATAATACGAAGAGATTGATGTATAAACATTTATTCATGTCATGTTTTTTTTTTGCATTTAAAATTAAAATAGTATTTAAAATCCCCAGTTAAATATATATCAAAAGTCTGTTATAAAATGATAAATTAGGAAAGTGCTGCCTACAACAATATTATACTGTATAAAACATATTGAAAAAATTAACTCGCTCACTCTCTCTCTCTCGTTTCGTTTATGTGCGCGCGAACGTGTATGCGTGCGTGTGTGTGTGTGTGTGTGTGCGCACGCACGCGAACACACACATACACATACAGAGAGAGTGAGTGAGTGGGAGTGAGAGAGAGAGAGAGAGAGAAAAACACAATATATATATATATATATACCCCAAATGGTTAAGCAACTTAAAATCAAACGAGCAAAACTGCAGTTATTTGAGTCACCTTTAACGCTGTTACTGCTAGTATTGGTTATATAAATGTCATTGTCTATTTTTGTCAGTTGTCAACTTTTCATACTTCAGTGCAGTATAATTTCGTTCGTTTGCAGTTGTATTTTTATAAAATACATTAATACTCGTACAGTTAAAGGTTATGTGCGTTTTGGACCCTTTCAAGAAACATGTCAAATATACGCGGAAAATTTTCTAAATTCACTATCCCATCAAAGAGTATTCTACTCAATTTAGTAAAAAATTGGAGTAAAATAGGATCGATTTAAACGCAAAAACTAAGAAATTTCTGTCCTTCCGTTAGAATTCCAAATGATATACCCTACATTCAAAGAAGAATTTCTGCCAGTCCGAAAATATTTATACGTAAATTATCACAACAAATGGTGTAAAACATCTTATAGTAAGATTCTTAATGATTTAAATTTAAAACCATATCCTGAAAAAACTTTTAAGAGTACAGACACATTGAAATGTCTTATTATTGTGGTTTAATTCCCAAAATCAATATCGATGGCCAATTCTGATAATCCAGCATTGGATTATCTGTATATTATCAGACAAAGCCTGGTTTCATTTATCTGAGTATGTTAGTTTTCACAATATCAATTTACCGGATTAGTCTAGTGGTGAAATCATCGCAAATCAACTGATTTCAAAATAGAGAGTTGTAAGGTTCAAATCTTAGTTAAGGCAGTTACTTTTATACGGATTTGAGTACTAGATGGTGAATACCGGTGTTCTATAGTGGTTGTCTTTCAATGAACCACACATCTCAGGAATGGTCGATATGAGACTGTACAAGACTACACTTCACTTACATTCATACATATCATTCTCATTCATCCTCTGTTACGAGGTTCCGGAGGCTAAACAAAAAAAGAGTTCAAGTTTGCACAGTATCAGGTATTACATGATTGAAAATACTCACCAGATGTTTGAGCATTAACTTAGCAATGATGAAACAGTATATAATGTGATGTTTCTGATAGTCGTTTAATAGCGTCGATATTTCTTGACGAACTGCAGAATTTTACTGTATCGTACAATTTTCAAAGAATTCGAAGCTCAGTTAACAGATCGTGAAAAAGAGTTCTTCCAACAAGACCGAACGTATCACACAAGAAACGATTTAGTAGCACATGTTTATGCGACTTTAAACGAACTCTCAGCGGAGAGACCGTGAATTCTCCAGATTTGTGTAGTTGCGATTTTTTCCTTCAGGTTTATTTGAATCATAAGGTTTATGAATCAAATCCTCACGTTTTCGATGAACTGAAGACAAACATTCTACAAGAAATCGACGGCATTTATTACAAAGTTTTATGTCAAGTGACTGTCAGTACAATCACTCCAGTGCAAAAGTGCATCGCTGCCCTCACTTCGAATATCTTTTCTAAAAATATGGTAAATATATAAACTTTTGCTGATGTAAATACAACATCTATTTTAGATTTCAATTTTTTTCTTCATTTCATTCATAAGATGTCTCTTATCTCAATTGTATTTATTGGTTAGAGGTTCAAATGTTTTAAATTGCTCACCTGTGTATATATATTTGATTATTTAAATCTCTTCTCTATATTCCACTATAGATCTTTCCACTGCAGGCATATTTATGTTTTATTTTTGTAAACAGAGATCTGGAAATAATTGCTAAATTAATATAAGGAAATCTTTATAAATAAATTGCATGCATGCTCGTGTAAGTTTATATTTCCCCTAAGTTCATTCTAAAATGTTAATTTATATACGTAATATGGAAATCTATTTATATAATGTACAGTATATACATCTAGGCATATATAAATAATAACATATGCTTGTTTACAAAGCAAATGTTTATTAACTTTAATCTTACCCTTTCGGCGATCGGGACACGTCGTAACTCACACGAAAAAAAACTAGATATCAAAGAAATTACGTATTTTCCATTTAGTAATTAAATCCACTTCTAGATTTTTCCTACTTCACGTTTTACTCGTAGAGGTTTATTCCTGTTTCAATAGTAGCCCGAATTATATTATATATATATACATATATATAATAAAACATATTACATATCAATATAAAATATTGTTTTAATCTGCGTATAAGTATTACCGCAATCAAATATTACTACTACGTCTAAATACGAATGTTTTTAAATATAATATTCAATTTTAACGACCATATAAATATTATAATTTTATTTTTGGGTGTTTCAAAAAAAATGGGGAGATTAAGATAATTGACATTCATAAATGAACAACCAGGAGGATGTTAATGAGTTTGGATAGTATGTTTGTTTTTGCGGTTCTAACTCAGGAACGCCTTCACAGATTGTCATGAAATAGTTATCAAACGATTTGTCTAAATTGCTTTGAAACTGTTCAATCAGTACATAATGATTTGGAGAAATAATTGTGAATAGTATTCAACATTTTTTATAAATTTCGAAAAATAATTTTTTTTGTTATTCCGTTTATGTTTTTACATTAATTATATCTATGGTATGTGACTTCCCAAAAATAAAAAAATAAAAAATAATAAATTGTTTTTTTCGAGTTGTCTGCAAAATCGTGTGTATATTCTTTTTATTAAAATAGTATCATGGATTTTTTTGTTTCGAATAACCTTTTTAGTTCTTCCCCGATATAAACTACAAAAGGAAGAGGTATTTACTATTCGTGAAACTAATCAATATCAGAAATCATATCACTTTTCTTTTACAATAAAAATAATTTATTTACTCTTTCAACAGATTTTTAAAGATTTTTATAAAAATCGACTGTAATTTGAAGTTTTTTTAAATTTATTTAATTAGTATTTAAATAAATATTTTTATTGAGGTCCTGATATCAATCTTTCATCAGCAAAGTTAATACTTACACCTACATCTTTTTCTTTATTTTTCATAATTATTATTAGTTAAGTTACTACGTAGAAAAATAGTAATTATTATTTTTTTAAAAGTAATGTACTCCAAATGAAACGAAAATCATAAAATATTTATGCGTGAGAATATTGGTTTATTTTTCATTGTGATAAAATTTGAAAAATATTTTTGGTCAAAAGTAGAACTCAAAAATAGTTTAAACTAATATTTTTTTAATTACTGAATCGATTACTGAACGAACGGGCTTATGAGGCTGCCAAGAGAGCGACAATAAATGATCTCCGACTAGAATTAACATGTCATAGCGATCTCATGAAAACAGTCCGTGTTAAACTACGTTCTCAGTAGAATAACTTTTGGCTGCTAAGTTCTTCCAGGCCTTACATACATCCGGGAGAAAAACTTTTATCCCAAGCAATAGAAGAGACCAATTTATCCTAACTCGGCTGAGGATTGGACACACTAGGCTTATCCACGCCCATTTATTTGGCTCTCCTCAGCAAAACTGTGAGGTGTGCAATGTGAAATGATCGGCACACTACTTGGTCATAGATTGCCCAATGTTCGGATCTATTCGACAAAAATTAGACCTGGGTACAGATGTGAAGTGTTTACTAATCCGCAAGGAATGCATAAAATGACTTGCGGTTTCTCATTTGACAGTGGGATGAAGAACGTAATTTAGCAGTACTGCTTAGTTTGTGTTTACTGTTTCTTGTTTTTGGTGTTTATTCTTTATTATTTTCGATCATGCAGTTACGTTTAAGTCGCTAATGACTATAATTGTTGATGCGACTATAAAAAAAGTATTAAAAAAACAATTACACAGTTTTTTTTTTGTTTTTGTTTTACTGCTTTGTATTTTGTTTATCTATTTTAGTGTGTTCTAATTAAAAAAATAAATTTTCTTTATTTCAATGATTTTAATTGCATTTAAGTCATATCATATCTCTCAATATATCATTGAGACTGTTTTAATGTCATTCAATGTAATATATGATAAGAGAGAAATGTTATATTTTAATGTTACAAATAATTATATAAATATATCTCTATAAAAAGAAAAGAAAATAAGCTGTTATTGATTTTTGTGTATCTCTTTGTTCGTTTATAATAATTTTAATATCCATAAACTATCTTCAATTTTTAAAAAAAAAGATATAAATCTTTAAATAATGAACAAAAAGAGGATGGTTGCATTATATTTTTATAACGTGTTAGGGTAGGTTGTAAACAATATTAATCAACATTATTCATTAAAAATAAATGTATTTTTTCATTTTACTTCAATTTATCAATGTATACCGTAATTTATTTTAGTTTTATCATACGACAATAATTGAGTGGTTTACTTCTTACATATACTGTTTATTATTATTTTTATAACCGTTTTCTTTTTCTTATATCATTTATTTGACTTGTTTGTCGTGCATCGTTCTTTTGTGATTCTCTTTAGTTTAAATACATTTGCAATATTTTAAATCCTCAATTAATGTATCTTTTCAACACTTCCAATTTTAATTTATTCCTTATAATAATTCTTACCATATACACTTCAGTATATTTATTCTAAATTAATTAATTATCGATGTCTTAATATATCGCCTTCTAAATCTAAAAATTTATATTTAAAATGATATGATTCTGCCACAAACATCTTGTTTTTATGATTCGCTTTCAAATATTTTCTTTTTAAATTTTATTCACCTTTCTACAGGGTCAACTTAAAAGTGTTGACTTTGAGTGAGTGTTTAACTTAAAAAGACCTCCAACACTTAGATCAGTCTATAAATAATAGTTTATTGGCAAAAACTTACAAAATAATTCATACAGAAGGTGTTGAAAATGATGTCCATCCACTTCTATGCACTTGTAAATACATTTTAACATATCCCTGGCTATTCTTGTTAGCTGTACCCTGTTTGTTTCCTTGATGGCATTAGTAATATTTGCCTTTAATTTCTGCAGGGTGTGTGGATTGCTGCTATAAACAATTTCTTTTAAGTAATCCAAGCAAAAGGAAAAAGTCTGAACTAGTCAAATCAGGGGACTTGGTGGTCACAATCCTTTAAAAATTATTCTTCAACAGAAAAAGACCTGTAACACCTATATAACAGAACTAGCAGTATGGCAAGCGACGCTGTTGTACTGCAAACAGCAGTCACACGCTCTTCCTTTTGCAGTAAGGCTATGAACTGTTGGATTATTTCTTGATAGACGGCAGCATCTACAGTTTTTTCCAAAAAAGCAAGAGTCCTGTTATTTTTTGCCTTGAAACAGCAAACCAGCAGATCATACTCCATACTACCTTACAAGTATATTCTTTGTGGATGTAGGGGAGATTTAAAGAGAATATGCGGGTTTCCAGTACCCCAGGTCCGGTAGTTCTGACTATTAACATACCCATCAAGGTGAAACCACGACTTATCAATAAAAAAACTTGATCTAAAATGCCAATCTTGCCTCTAATGAATTTCTTGAATCTTTAACAGTAGTAAAGCTTCTTAGTGTAATCAGCATTCCATCACTTATGGATAAAATACGGATACGATCAATACGGATAAAATTTCAGAATTCTTCTCGCTGGAGTGTGAGCTGAACCTAGTGAAATTTTTTTTGTCAGCCTAGTTTCCGTAAAACACGTTAATTTCTAAGATTGTATTATTTATCGAGTCTTGTAAGGCACAGGAGACACTAGTCATTTACATTCTCTGAGAATTATGATGTTCATTAAAGGGAAGTTCGTGTGATGAGTAGAGTAAAAATACAATACTTTTATAACTGAATATCATCAACATTTTAAGCACACCTTTATATTAAGCTAAATAAAATTGATAACGAAAAATCATTTTAAACCTGATTTTTTCCTAAAAAAAACTTAAAACAACTGATGTTGCGGTAAATTGATGAAAAAAGAAGTATTTGAAATAATATAGCTAAAAGAAGAGACAGACTTATAGGTCACATTTTAAGGCATCCTGGAATAGTTGCTTTGATATTGGAGGGACAGGTAGATGGGAAAAATTGTGCTGGCAGGCAACGTTTGGAACGGCAACGGTTGGAAACGAATTGTTAAGGATTTAAAATGTAGGGGTATACCGAAATGAAATGACTGGAACTAGATAGAGAATCTTGGAGAGTTGCATCAAACCTATCAAATGACTAAAGACAAAAAAAATATTAATTGGTGCCGACTTCATAGTCGAAATTTTCAAAAACTCATAAATATATATTTTTTTACTCCTTTTAGATATTTCATATGAAAGATACCTATTGCAGTAGGGTACCATGTTTCGACTTCCGAAAAATGTTGATATATCTTCGCATTTCAGATCCTTCAGATCCACCATCAGTTCATAATTTTATATATAGATTTATATATATATATTTCACTTTCTTGTGGACATGATAACTGCCGTAATTTTGCGCCAAGCACTTTCAAATTGATAAATAAAATATAACGACCTAAAATCTCGGTCGAGTTCGTTAATGGAAAAAATTTGACCAAGGGGTGAAAATGGGGAAGCTTTTACGAGAAAAACAAAATATCGATATAACTTTCTTATTAAATAAAATATCGAATTCGTTAAATTCCAACTATTCTACGAGTAAGATCCTAAAACTTATGTAAGTAATGGTTTTTGATATAACCAAACGTTGGCCCAGGGGATGGAAAAAATGGGGTTTCGAAGACAAAAAAAAAAATCATACTTCCCTTAATAGGCACAGTATCGAATCGGTTTAAAGTGGTCGTTAGCCCTCTAAACATTACCGAAAACTTTTATCTGTAACAATTTTTTTATATAACCAACCCTTACAGCAAGGGATGAACAAAATGTTGCTGGAATTGTAAGATGGGGCACATGTGAAAAAAGTTTCACATGTGAAACTTTTTTCACATGCAACCATTGTCGTACTGAGTAAATTTGAAGTTTTATTTAACTTTAAGATGGAAATATTTTTTATCACCTACTTAGCACCGGTGAAATCTACCTCCACCTTCCGGCGTGCCAAAAGGTATTTTTTTAAGTAAGTTTTTGAAATTGATTCTAGCTGTAATTATTAAATTAGTTTAGAATAAATAAAATAAAAATTTAAACGCGATTTGAAATTTATTATATAATTTATATAAACACGCCTTGTTTCATAAATTCTAATCTAAATGTGAGATTCAGTGGCTATATCCTGTGAAAGGGAAGGGCTATCATCATCTACCAATGATGATAGGTTTATTTTACAACCCAAGTGGGGCATCAAGGGAGCTAAAAGGGTGCTTTAAGGGATATAATCAGAAACAACTTGGGGTGAAATGTTTATTTTAGATTAAGCATTTATAATAATAACTTATATGTATGTTTATTATATATAATAATTACTCGGTTTCTCTTGCTTATGGCACTACAGACAAACAAATGGAAATGCACTCTTTTTCTTATGAAAAAAAAACTAACGTACTGTTTATAAAAACGATTAAAACATATTAGTAATAATTATTTTACAGGAATATTAGTAAAATATTGTAAAAAAAATGATTAAACTAGTTTAAAAAAAATCCCTTTCTGCACGCCGGAAGGCGGAGGTAGATTTCACCGGTGCTAAGTAGGGGATAAAAAAGATTTCCACCTTAAAGTTAAGAAAAACTTCAAATTTACTCAATACAACAATGGTTGCATGTGAAAACAGTTTCACATGTTTAGCAGACGACAAGCCCATCTTCTTATAATTCCAGAAACATTTTGGTCATCCCTTGCCGCAAGGGTTGGTCATATCAAAACTTGTTTCAGACAAAACTTTTAGGTAATGTTTAGAGGACTAACGTGTCTATTAAGGAAGGTATGATGTTTTTGTCTTCGAAACCTCATTTTTTTCACCCCCTGGGCCAATGTTTGGTGATATCAAAAACCTTTACTTACATAAGTTTTAGGATCTTACCCATAGAGTAGTACGAATTTTAACGAATTCGATATTTTACTTAATAAGAAAGTTATATCGATATTTTGTTTTTCTCAAAAAAGCCCCCCCCCCCCATTTCTACCCCTTGGTCCGATTTTGCCCATTGATGAACTCAACCGAGATTTTGAGTTGTTATATTTTATGTATAAATGTGAAATTGATTGGCGGAAAATTATGGCAGTTATCGTGTTCAGAAGAAAGTGAAATATATATACTCGTATATAAATGTATATATAAACTTTTTGAACTGACGGTGGTTTTGGGGTCTGGGAGATGTGAAACGCGAAGATATGTCGACATTTTCCGGAAGTCGAATCATATTACCCATTACAATAGGTAGCTTTCTTATTAAATCTACCCAAAAACATACACAAAAAATATGATATAACTACAATTTTTACTTTACCACCTCTTGTAGAATTAAACGATAGTTTACTGATTGCCAAAATATGATAAGCCGTTATTATAGAATTGAGCGAGAGTTGACGTCTGGTTTGCTTTATATCAGAAATAATTTAACCTTCAATATATATTTTATTTTAAATTGATTGATTAATTAATTCACCCAACCAATTAATTACCACCACACCCATAATTAATTCACAAATTTTGTGTGGTAATTTTTGTATTATTGGGAGGAAAAATTATTTTCATATTTTATTTTTTAATGAACTCAAATTTCTTACTTTTAACTTATTGTTACAAATGTTTCTACTTTATCAACTTCCATTTTTAGCTTTTTATGTTTTTTCTTCTCATATTTTTTCATTACAATAGTACTTAGGTATGCACTGTAAAAATCATATTTTTTTTACAAACTGTGGGTTTTTATTAGTACGTATGCCTGTATATATATATATATATATATAAAACGCAACCCATCAATCACTCATCCATGAAATTTCAAAAGTCAAGCTTACTCCCCTACTCGTTACTGAAATGGATTCGTCCAATATCTGAACATCGCGGCGACGCAGTAGAACACAACCGATAGTAACAACAATGCAATTATAACGTTCAGTGTATTGCTAGAGACAAGATGGTGTTTTCGCTAGATGAACGTGTTTTCATTGTTGAGTTGTACTTCAGTACGAAATCAGCGGTTGCAGTGCAAGATTTGTTTCGCCATAAGTACCCAAATAAACCGGCTCCTAACAAAACATTAGTATTGAGGTTAGTTGCAAAATTTAGAGAGACCGGTTCTGTTAATAACAAGGAACACAAAAGTTCTGCCTCAGTGTTGAATACAGATACAGTCAGTCACTGAAAGCAAAGACCGATTACTCACCTCGCCAAATAAATCGAGCAGACGTTTGTCTGCTGAAATTAATTTGTCTAAATCAACTGTTTATCGGGCGACCAAACGATTACAATTACGACCTTATCGCATTCAAACGGTTCATCGACTTCTTGAGCCCGACAAAGAAAAACGGCTTCATTATTGTCAACGGTTCCGTCGATTTCTGCGTGAGGGAATTAATGTTATGGATTCGTTATTTTTCACAGATGAAGCACAGTTTCATTTGGATGGCTACGTAAACAGCCAAAACAGTAGAATTTGGAGTGCTGAAAATCCCCACGTTTATCACGAAAAACAATTACACCCGCAGAAGTTGGGCGTGTGGTTCGCGATATCGCGGAAGAAAATAATCGGTCCTATTTTTTTCGAGTACACCATTTATGCAGAACGATCAGGATATTTTATTTCAGTTCATCGCACTCTTGGAAGAGGAAGACAGACACTGCTGGCTACAACATGACGGTGCGACATCGCACTACGCAGGTTCAACTTGTGATTTCGTTGAGGAATTCTTTGGTAATCACGTTATCGGTCGAGACTTGGGGCCACCATGATCTCCAGATTTGACTGCGGCGGATTTTTTTCTACGGGTTTACCTCAAAGGAAAAGTATACAGCAACAAACCACGAACACTTGAACAATTGAAAGTCAATATTGAACAAGCTGTATTAAATATCCAGCCACAAACTTTGAAAAAAGTTGCAAGAAACGCTGTAAAAAGAATTGAAGCTTGTATTCAAGAAGATGGCGGCCACTTCCAACGTTTACTCTAAATGTAATGTAATGGATGGTAATAATAAAAATTACATTTACATTTACACATGCCTTTTTATTATTTCAATACCTACCAATATCAGGTTGGGTTGCGTTTTATATGGGACACTCTTTATATATATATATATATATATATATATATAACAATTATTAAAAATCTGATAACAAATATATAATATTTTCCTGGCATTGATTATTTATTCTTATGTAGTGGAAAAATAATTATAAATGATAAAGGTTACCTAAGATTTCTTTTTTTGGGGTGGGAAAACCAAAAAACGTTTAAAAGTTTTAAAATTGGTTTTTTAATTGTTTTACTCTCCCCAGCTCCAAAATCACTTTCCAAGAAACATTTTTGATTTTTTTTTTATGATTACTAAATTAAATAGAAAAAATTAAAACAAAATTCCACTGAAAATTGTTCAATCAGTAAAATGTTACCTAAGATTTATTTTTTCGGGGTGGTAGATGATTTATGATGCAGTTTATTGTAATATTATTATTAGAAGGTTATAAAAAATAATTTTAATTTAAAAAATCAATATTTTGAAACTTTGATCCGGCTCTCCCACTCCCAGTATTGCTCCAAAGAATTTTTTTGTCACTTGCATTGTTACTCTTCCAAAAAAGATATAAAAGAGATTCGCAATAAATTCACTGATAACCTAAAACCTTTGACTTCAAAAATCAGCTTTTAAACAACTGCAACGACTTGTTTAACCTCTATACCAACCCGGTGAGCTAAATTCCCTCCAATTAATAATTATTTTTATATTTATTAATTTTTTAAAAATCTATTTAAATTATTTTGTCAATACTACTGTTTCAATTCAATACTGTTTTTTTTTTTATGATAAGTACTTTAAAATAAAACAATGAGATAATTATAAGATCGATATGGATCGAAAATAGAAAAAGAATTTTTTTTTTTAAAAATAAACAACGGAAAAAATTTTTTTTTTACTCGACTGCCCAAAAAGGAGTGTTATGTATTTAGGTTGTATGTATATTTGTTCCAATGCAGTAGCTCAATGACCAAACCGATTTAAATATATGACCCCGCGTTGGAATCCTTACAATACCGGGAGTGTCATATGCTATGTTGTGTCATATGTATGTGTATATATATATATATATATATATATATGCAGGTGATTCAAGAAGAAAGGGTAATAATCTAGAAACTGATTCTAGAGGTTGAAATAAGGAAAAACAAAGACATTCAAACAAATGTCTGAAAACGCTTTGTTATCGAGTCACGGCTAACGAAAATTTCGCGCGGATTTAAGTTCCCCCGGTAAAATTTCAGTATATTAGGGATAAACTTGATAGGTTTTTTGACCTGAAAAATCGAATAAAATGGGTCTCAGAGCTGTAGTTTTCCAGTGTAGCTGTATTTTCCACAGTTTTTCAAAGTTGATATCGTAAAAGAGAAAAATGCGATCACCAAAAACATTTTTTTTAGGTTTGAAGTGCAATAACCTTCTAAAATCATTAATAAGTGCGTAAATTTATTATCAAAACGTCTAGAAAATTTTATTCCGGGAAAATTGATTTAATAACGTCTACAAAATACCTAAAAAAAGTCAACTTTTATTAATAGACTTAACAAAAAATCTTATGAATTTTTAGAAATTTAACAGCTGTTTTAGAAATCGTAACAGCTGTTTTTAATACAATAAATATAGACCTTTGAAAAATTAAAATATTTTTAATTTAGTTTTAAAAATGCTCTCTCTGGTTTATACTCAAATAATTTATTACACGACTGCCTAAAAAGAAGTTTAATTAACAAGAAGAAAGAGAACAAGAAAAACGAAGGTATAACAATATCGTAGAATTTTGAAAATTAGCTTGGTTGATAAAATTTAAAATAAAGAGATTAAAAAACAAGCCTAAAATTAATTTGTACATATAAGTAAATTTAGATGATAAAAAAGGTTAGGGTAAACATCTAACGCAAATAATCTAATGTAATAGTTATAGTAAGTATTATGAGTTTAGGAAAATGGGGGAATAATTCAAATCAATTAAGTGACTAAGATCATCAGTATGCTTTAATATTATCTGATTTTTGTAAACTTAGCAAGACTTTACTTAATAAGTTCAAAATTCTTAAATAAAACTTATATGTGACCCTCCTTTAATATTATTATAGGTGTTATTTCAATAATACATCGTCTTGTTTCTACATTGTCTTGTTTATTGTTATTAATTATGGAAGGTTATTATTTTAACTTCAGGATTATCTAAAATACAGAAACAGTTCCCACGGATGCTTGGTATATATTTATTCAAATAATTATATTATTGGGCCTCGAGTGGTTTTATCCGGCAGGCGCTAGTACTGTTTTCTGTACTGTGACTTCTATTGAAATAATTATTATTTTAGTTGTATATGCGAAGTTCTGTGCTGTAGCAGCTATTTAATGATAAAGGGGGACTGTTAATTAAAGAAAAATTAATTAAAAGATAAAGGTATTCATAATTTCCATGAATTTAGATTCCAAAACGTTTATTAATTATTGTATAAGGGGGCTATTTATATTGGTTTAGTATTTTTTATTTATTTCATCATTCTTTTTAAAAAATGTATTTGAATACTTGCTGACGCCCGTAGGGGAAGACAACCTGCCTTGTGACGATCCTGGTCGTTACACTACCCCCTCCGTTCCTAGCCCAGATTGGCTTTACCGGAGGTAGTCTTTTGCACACTGTAAACTTGATAATACAACACAGTCATCAGTTTGGACTCTTTCAGAATGCTACCGATGCAAATTCTTCGGCAGACATTCCCGTCAGTGTATTTACACTACCTACTTTGGCCCGCGTACGGCCTCTTCCAACCACGACCACTTATCATAACATAAAATTATCAAATTAACCGATTCGCGGTGTACGATCCCCGCGTCTTCGTCTGACACCGAAGGTTTCACACAAAACCTCTTCCTACATCTAATTTCAATTAGACTATGCACACAGATAATTACATGACTGAGTCTTTAAACATCAAAAAACTGCTATCCCACATCAACAAAACAAGTGATGATCGCAACAATGAAAGATTTGTCCTACAATTCAATTTACTCAAAGTCCTCTTGATTTATTTGAAAATCAAAAAACATATTCACAAATTTAATAATCTTCTAATTAAAACATACTCTATCTTACGCTGCTCTGGTCCGCTTTTGGGAGTGCGAGGTCAATGTTTACACCCTCACACACCGCAGGTCCTATACAGGGTTCTCCACACAATCATCTCATCCTGACAGCGAATATCTTAACTAACCGGGAGTCTATGCCAAAGCGCCTATCTTTGTGAAGTAAGCACCCAGATATACCTGGTTGTTATTTTATCTATATATCTATAATAGCATTAAACCCTCCCTCGGAAGAGTTAATGATCAAACGAAGCCAACAACTACGTTCCATTCACTTTTGGTTTTCCAGCTAACTTGCAAATCAAAACCACAGTTGATCTTGGCAAGCCAGAATTAATGAAACAAAATCTGGCTAACCTATCTCGAAAAACACCATGTCCAAAAAGAGACTGTGTAATATGCCGATTGGGGGAAATCCAGCTATCTACCTGCATACCTCTCACATCATGAAACATTCCATGCGTGTAACAGAAATCGGGTGATTCAGTCCACCTGATCTGCCATAAATGAAACCCTGATCGTTTATTTCATTTATGCGCCAGGAGAAAACAGAGAAGTTTTATTATTAGTAGTAAAATAAAGGACTCTCTTTATGCTTAATTTCAACGGACTCATTAAAGAGTTCATTATCTGAATGTCAAATACTGTTTCTGTTTTAAAAAATCAGTCCAGTTGCAGGAAAAGCCAGTAATGAACAACAAAGAATTATAACTTTTTTTTTCACTGTTAATCCATTATACCATGATTGACATTATCTGTCAGTCAGGTTGAATATGTTAGTTTACACAAAAACTAACCTTTAACTATAAAGATTTCCTTGATATTTATTGGGTTCTGATTTTCTGAAATTTTATATGAAAATATGTGTTAACTAAAAAGAGCTGCTTCACTAAGTCTTACAGTACCAGTATAGAAGGATGAAAATATTTGATTTAGTTTTGAAGCGACTATTACAGGATGCCTTAGTATGTGGCCTATAAGTCTGTCTCTTCTTTTAATTATATTTTTCCAAATGCTTCTTTCTTCATCTATTTGCCACAATACCTCTTCATTTGTCACTTTATCCACCCATCTGATTTTTAACATTCTCCTATAGCACCACATTTCAAAAGCTTCTAATCTTTTCTTCTCAGATACTCCGATTGTCCAAGTTTCACTTCCATATAAAGCGACACTCCACACATATACTTTCAAAAATCTTTTCCTGACATTTATATTAATTTTTGATGTAAACAAATTATATTTCTTACTGAAGGCTCGTTTCGCTTGTGCTATTCGGCATTTTATATCGCTCCTGCTTCGTCCATCTTTAGTAATTCTACTTCCCAAATAACAAAATTCTTCTACCTCCATAATTTTTTCTCCTCCTATTTCCGCATTCAGTGGTCCATCTTTGATATTTCTACTACATTTCATTACTTTTGTTTTGTTCTTGTTTATTTTCATGCGATGGTTCTTGCGTAGGACTTTTTCATCTATGCCATTCATAGTTTCTTCTAAATCCTTTTTACTCTCAGCTAGAATTACTATACCATCAGCAAATCGTAGCATCTTTATCTTTTCACCTTGTACTGTTACTCCAAATTTAAATTGTTCTTTAACATCATTAAGTGCTAGTTCTGTGTAAAGATTAAAAAGTAACGGGGATAGGGAACATCCTTGTCGGACTCCCTTTCTTATTACGGCTTCTTTCTTATGTTCTTCAATTATTACTGTTGCTGTTTGGTTCCTGTAAATGTTAGCAATTTAAGCAAATGTTAGCATTTTAAAGGTAAATAAAAAAAAAATGGTAGTAGATCTTTTAAGTCCAAAATAAAAAATAATAAGATT
This sequence comes from Lycorma delicatula, assembly GCF_047948215.1. Lineage (NCBI taxonomy): Eukaryota > Metazoa > Arthropoda > Insecta > Hemiptera > Fulgoridae > Lycorma > Lycorma delicatula. The sequence goes on along the minus strand of NC_134455.1, from coordinate 368,955,306 downwards.
TAAAGAACTCCATTCTAAAACAGCAAACAATACTCACGTATTTTCCAAATCTGAACGCTATATTTTATCAGGTAAAAACATAGCTTCCTTATTACTATAATGAAGCTATGTTTTAAAACCAGAAAGTTATAGTTATAAAACCAAGCCACCATTACAATTGAACTGTATGTCGCTGCCATACCCTCGAGTACGCACAATCGAAACTTGCCACCTTGTTGGAGATTACACATGTTGCCCACATTATATGACAGGGTAACTGAGAAAATAAAAGAAATATTACCTACAAGTAGTCAGGCAACAACGTTTCAAGCAAATCCCTCCTCACCGCAACCAAGTGTTCAATTTTTAAAAATACAGTAGTTAGTCTGATGATAAAGGAAGTTAAAGAGTAAAATGTGTAAAAGAAACAACAATTAATTTAATCAAACTGATCAGATTTTAATTCAAAATTTCTGCTAATCTTTAGGTATATTTTACCAAAACGATATTCTATTGGAAAATTAACTCTACTACAGACGTTGTTATAGTTTATTTCAAGGATGACTGACAGTTTAGTTGTTGAGTGTAAGTTCAGAATACATCAACACGTTTGATGTCAATAAGTTTGACAACAAAGTGTCGTGTTTAAAGGGTACATTAATACGTCAGTAGGTGTTTTGTAAAGAGATATGTAATATTTCAGTCATAGTGTTGTTAAGATTATAATTAAATTTTGAGGATGAATATATCTGATAAGATTTCAATTTGCTTTTTTAAGATTTAAAGAAATTTGTAATATGTCATTAGTTTAATGTACGAATCAATTATTAAATTATTTTCAGAGTACTTCAGATCTCGCCAAAAATGAACATGATTATATGATGTAGTACCAATAGAGCTAAGAGCGAAATATTTGAATCTAAATAGGAAAATTGAAAGTTTATTGTCATGTATATCTAAAGTACAATAAAGTATAATCGTACAATAACGATTTATTGCCAATTTAACAACGTTATTGTACGTCGAACGTAAAAAAAATGTGTTTTTTGGCCCTATTTTTGGCGTTTTACATGGGATATCTTAGAGACTAAGAGAGATACAGTTCTGGGACCTATTTTCTTCGATTTCCCAGCTCAAAAACCATAAGAAACAATTGAATTTGCCCCTTAATTGGCCTTCCCAGAATTTCACAAGGCCTTAATTTACCCGGAGGAACTGAAACTCGGGCGAAATCTTTCACCCTTTATAACTCGCTAACGAAGCGTTTTCGGACCAATGTTTATATGAACTTATTTCTTATTTTTAGTCACTAGAATGAGTTGTCAAAGTATTGCTCTATCCTCCTGAATCACTCTGTATATAAGAGGTAACGAAATGTCAAATTCGAAACCACACAAACTCCCGTAACATACCAAGTTTTTGTCATTTTTTTATGTCAAACGTCAATCTGATTTGTCATCTGCGACCCCAAAAACTCCGCATATCCGTTTTGCAGATTTTGCAATTTTTTACACCCGCATCCTTAATTTCCACTTTTAATTTATCCCTGTACGGGAGAATCTTTGCAAAAGTAACGGTTGAATATTTTATTGTCACCCGAGCCTAGTAACTGCAGAATTTCATCAATACGCAATGTCAGGAGGTATGTTAAATTGTTACACCCACACACTTAATTTACCCCCGTACAAAGGGATGTCTGCAAAAGTAATGGTCGAATATTGTATTGTCACTTGACCTTAGTAACTGTGCAAAATTTCATCAATACACAATATCAGGGGAAGTATGTTAAGATTGCAAGATTTGAGGATATGTTGAATTAAGTATGTAAAATTTGAGGACAAAATAAAAAATAAAAACATTGTGAATTATGGAAAAGCAAGTAACTAATACATTATTTAAAAAATCTAAAATACTATTCAAATAAAGCTTTGTTTCAACAAGGAATTTATCCTATTAATTTATTTTTAATTGATTTTTTTTTATTTAATTCGTGCAGCACAAAACATAATTAAATTTAGGCCTGTGTTAAACTAATTATCAGATAAAATTAACTTCTGAATAGATTGATAAAAACAAATTAATTGTTTAAGCATGAACTATGATGTAATGATGTAAGTGATAGAAAATTTTGCGATTCTATATAGAATATTTGTTTAAAACGATTTCGTGTTGTTGAAAATCACCATTAAAGCAAGTAGAGATATATATATATTGTTTTTTTTTTTTATGAAGTAATAGTGTTCTTAAAGGAATTTTTTTATCATTAACTGTTAATAATTTTATTCTCTTAAATGAACTGTATTTTTTTCGATCTGTTTTGTCATTTTTAAGAAATGTTTCTTCTAACGTACATTAACTTACTCAATTTCTGTTCAATACGTTTTCCTATAAGTTTTTTTTTAATAAATTTTTTAAATGGCATTTTTTATAAAACAGTAGAGTAATAAACTTTAATTTCTTTGAAATAATTTTTGCTAATTTTTGGTCTTTTATTAGCATATTTCTACTTATTTTATTTTTGTAACGTATTATTGTATCTACGTTCTAAGTATCTTTCATGAATTAATTCATTATAGAAACGTTGGAAAGCTTGTATGTGAGATTATGGAAACGGAGTATTTTTGTAGCTTATGAAAAATACCATGCCTGACCGAGATTCGATCTCGGGACCCTCAGGAAAATGTATAAAAATAAATGTAAGAATTTATTTTCATCTGTTAATATTAATTTTAATACTCATTAATTATTAGAATGATATGTGCAGTACATATGATAAAACTGTTTGTAATTTTCCAGTTATTCAGATTCTGATTATTCGGCCTTATTAATCTGTATAATCGGCGTTCCAATGTATAACTTGAAAAAAAAGGTTTTTTTTTAAATATTGCCTTAACTTGTTAGGGGAAATTTCAATTACACAATTCACATTATTATTAACGCGGATGGATTAACCCAGACAAGGCCAACATACAGCCCGCGTAATGAATTTATGCGACTAGCGAAAAATTTTCAATATTATTTTTTTTTTATAAGCAACTGAGTAATACAAAATACGGAAATTTAAAAAACTTGCCTTGAAATATTAAGTAATCTTCATCTCAACTTTCGTATATATGTGAACAAACGTTTTCTTTAATGAATCTAAATAAAAGTACAACAAATTCCATAATAAAATTTTGTTTACTTAAATGAATCGTTTTGGTATTTAACATTTTTTAATTTTAATATTTCGTTCTGCCCGTGAAAAAAGTTTTCTTTCCAATTCGCCCGGAGGCAAAAGCTGTTAGCCACGCCTGGATTAATCAATAGACAAATAAGAAAAATATCTAGGACCCGATATTCGGAGGGTTCCGACTTCAGTACAGGAAAAAATAAAAATAAATAATAAACTTTTTAAAGATTTAAAAATATTTTTTCTATTTTATCTTTAATAATGTAGAATATTATGTTATTATTTTTAAGAATACAAATAAACATGATCATAATACTTAACAAATTACGAGTATTAAAATCGTATTAATGCTATTTGTGTACACAAGGGGTGCATGAGTGACATGGAGCCCTCCTATTATTTTATTATTTTTATCCTTCTATTATTTTTTAATTATTTTTAAAATTAAATAAAACTATACGAAGGAAGTCTTTTTGTTTGTTTCTTTTTGTTTATGTCGAAAAAAATTTCCCGACTACCCTAAATTTTTTTTTTTATTTGTTCGCCGTTTATATAAATGGGACCCCAAATTAAAATTTTGTCTAGGGCCTGATCGAGTCTTAATTCGGTAGTACGTATTAACATATAATTTAATTAGGAGGGAGAATGAAATAAGGCATATTATCTTTATAATTATTAATAAAAAAAAGAAAGAAAGGAATGTTGTTTCACGTCTAATATCAATTGAACTGCAGAAACGTTTTCCTGTATTGTACATTATTTAAAACCATTTATGATGGGAAACTTCGCAGATTCCCGTAGTTTTTATGATTTACGCATGACTTTTCTAACGTGCCAAAATCTAATAAAGTTAATTTATATTCCCATGAATAGTTTTTATATTATCAATTTTTATAATTTTTTTTATCAGCATACTATTACGACTTCATGTTCTCAAAATATATTTTCCTGTTGTTAGTAATGTTTTAATATATTACTGTACATTTAAAATTATTTATTAAACAGATACTCCTAATAATAAATTGTTGCGTCGATGCATACATATCTATGTTAATAATTAAGCAATGATTAGATTACTATCTTAGGTAATGAGATTAATTATTAGTATTGCTAATAGTAATGGCACACCGACTCAATCGTCACATTAGTATCCTAAGTAAGGGGCAGAGAGGGGCTGATTGAACAGGCCATTTGACACAGGGCAGTTCCCGCGGGGATCTGAGCGACGCTCTCTTGGGGAGATCTATTGGAATTAGAACCCCCCTTCCAGATACGCTCTGTACCCGACGGCTAACAGTCACTTGTGCTTGCTCAGCTTATTACAATATTGAGAAACTGACTGTGAATAACGGGACGGTTGCTAAGTCCACTGGTTGTGATAATGTATTACTACCATTCACTTTTGACAGCCGGCAAGAGATTTACTCTATTAGAATTTATGGTACAACGTAGTGCATATCTAGAAGATTTTACTTCTGTTCTGAATACATAGAAAGTAAAATATAGCATAAATATGATATAACTCTAAACCTTATCGGCATTTACATTGAGTTTAAAATTTAATCCCAACCTAGCGGTAAAGTTGAGAATTACTCTAATAATGACTCGTTATCTTACCTTTTACTTACATATATTATTAATAAAAAAAAACACCACCGATCAGTAGTTATACACCTATTTATTAAATTAGTAAAAAATTTATAAAATGTCGTACAATCTTTTTACATGGTAATATAATTTAGTAAAATGTAAATTGAATTCTTTAATTTAATTCTAAATAACTACACCAATAAGTAAACGCAAATTTGAGAAAAATATAAAATAGATTATGTATTAGAAAAATTATTCGTCTTTCTGAGTAAAAAAAACGTATATGAATTTTTTCTCAACAGAAACAAATGTATTAATTTTTGTACTTTCTCAAAGAAAGTACAGAATAACTGAGGTTCAAGAGGCAATAATCAGATTTACTTATTATAATTTATTTATTTATACATTAACAGGCTTATACCCACTTATAGTTAACGATGGATGATAAATAAAATTTGTAGCGTGCAAAAAATGCCATGCCAGACCGGGATTCGATCCCAGGATCTTCGGTTGAAAGATCGAGACGCTACTACTTCATCATTTAGATCGGATATATAATAATTGTAGTAATAATCATATTATTTATATATAAATAAATGAAATTCAACCTTACCAAAAATTCGTACTTTTTCTCTTTTCTAACACTTTCGGACATTCGACCATCATCAGGAAAAGTTATTCTTCAATTAAATCATGTAAAATGTCTGTTTCATGATTTAGAAGACATTTTACTGGTCTGAAATTTTTAATTTTATTTTAGAAATTTTAATGATCTGAAATTGAAAATAACTTTTCCTGAGGGTGGTCGAATTACCGAAAGTGGTAAAAAAAAAGAACGCGGACGACTTGTTTGTAAGGTTGAATTTCATTTATTTATATATAAATAATATTATATATCAACTGTGCCATGTTTAAAAAACTTAAACATATTTATTAAACAGCGGTACCTGTGATGAAAAAATATAAAGTTATCATTTGTAGAACATATTACTGTAATATAATGTAATGCTATAATTGGATGTAATTTATATCAAGTTACATATTTATATAAATACTTATCTTCGCTATATTATAAAATGGTAAGAAAAAAGTTGAAAACAGAAAAATTGTAATAACTCAACATCTAATTGATCCACTGAGGCGGGCAATAGCTTACAACACTCAGAGAATCAAATCACATCTAATGACGCCTCACTCAAGATTTTCCTCAACTCTGAGTCGACAGTATGGGCAAACATTAGTTCTTCCTATATTATAAAGTAATAATAAAAAAATGCTAAAACATGATAACTACAATATCTCGAAACCTAATGAGGCAATACCCAAACTTTTCGACGAGAGTAAGGCCATGGAACGGCCAAGGGGGCCAGCTCCCTATTACAATTATATATATATATATTTACGAGTATATAAAGCAATCTTCGTTTTGTACGTGCCCTAATAACTCAAAAACTATTTAACCGATTTTGATGAAAATTTCACAATTTATTATTATTTGATCCGAGATTGTTTACATGTTATTAGTTCCATACGTTGGATACTGCTTAAAAGAGATACATTAAAAATGTTAAAACACAGACTATCAATTATCTGGGGAGATCGATATTGATATAGATAACGATCAATATAGACAATGACAATCGATATGGACGATATCATTCAATATATACTGTACAACGACATTAAATTCAGTAAAAGAGATTTTAATTATTTATTTATATGTTTTTCATTTATGATTAACAGACTCAAAAATGATTCGCTGTTGCTAGATTTGAGTCTATTTTTTTATATGTGTGTGTGTGAGTAGATAAAAAGAACACAACTGAAAGTTTGATAAAACATTAACTAAATGAGCATTACGGAGCTTCACAAAATTGAACCTTTCCCTCTTTCTCTTTTACTCTTTCTCCCATTTCCTTTTACCCATTTTCCTTTATAACATATTCCCTTTTCCTTTCCCCCATTTCCCCCTTTCCTCCCCTTTCATATTCTAATTTCTCACCCTTGTTTCCATTTCCCTTTTTCTTTTTCTCCTTTCCCCTTTCCATTTCCTTTTCCCGTTTTTTTCCTTTCCTCCGTTTTCTCCTTTTTTATTTTTTCCATTTTCCCCTTCTTCCCTTTTACCTTTATCTATATTTCATTTTCCTATTTTTCCCTATTTCTCTTTTCCGATTTTCCCTTTCTCCCTTTTCCCCGCGTGAAAATCGGTCCAGTAGATTTTTAATCTTTAGCGGATACACATATCGGAAACACTGAAATGGAATCGTAAAATTTTTAGTATAGCGTGTGTTGCTTTTACGTCCAACAGATAGCGCTGTTTTTAAAAAAAAAGCATATTTTTACCTGTCACAGGTGTGAAATCTTAGGTATATAAAAAGTAGATATATAAAAACATGCGCGTATTCGAATGCAACGTAGTATCAAACTTTCAAAGCAATCGGTTAAGAACTTTCAAAAATTTCAGATTTTGAACAATCGACATTTACATTTTTATTTATATAGATTTAAACAGCAATGAGATTGGTAAAGTTTGAACTGTTGTAAGCATTCTGGGGGGGTCATAAGAAGAAAGAAAGAAAATTAATAGTGAATTAATATTATACATTTTATTATTTTCGTAAAATAATTTGTCAAATGTAATCAAAAATCTATTTAATTCATACGCTCAAACTCAACAATAGCGAAGCATTGCGGGTCCACTAGTACACAGAGAGTTTCTTAAATGGTTGGCTGGCTAAACATTTTCGGATTCTGCTTGTAAAACTAAACAAAAAATATCCATAGGAAAAATGGCAATTTTTCCTTTGTTCCCCCCTGTCAGACATTTTGTTATTTTTATATAATAATTTATATTTCAAGTTCGGATAGACGAATCACATTAATATTTGCTAAACGTCTTCGTAATAAAATTGAAAAATTAGCAAAATATCAGGACTTAAATACCATCGCAAATTATAAAATGGTCAACATGTTTATTTTTCAATCCGTTATATCTCCATAAATATTAGTTTTATCAAAATTTTGATTGCGATCGACTGGACCAGAAGTGTCCAAAAAAGCCCAAAATCCAAACAAATATGGATATTGAGTTTTTCTTAACTGCAGTAATAAGCCCTCATTGAGAGGTTTTCAGCGATATATCATAAGTGGTACTTATTTTCATTAGTTCCAGAATTATAGCGAAATAAAATTTTTTGAATAAAATATTTGGATCTTACAAAGGAAACGCACATCGGTTCGAATCCAATCTCTTCTCCTTTTTTTTCATTTAAATATATTTATTTATTAATAATTATTAACCTCTCATTGTAAAAAAATGTTTACAATAAATAATAATTCAATAACAATAAAAAAAAAGTATGAAAGAATATCAGAAGTTATTAATGAAATAAAATTTTATGTACTTTATATTTTTTTAAATCTGTTTATGTAATTTAATAGCCGTACAAGGAAGTCATGTGGTATCCACATCAGATTTTTTTTTCTTGTAAATTAAATAAAGTAATAGTACTTTGAAATATTGACAAATGTTCAATACGTTACTTTATTATGTTAATATGCATTTGTTACAATTATGAAGGTTATTTTTCTGTTGTTTACTCATAAACTTCATTTACTTTATTATTAATTCTGCATAAAGAAGGCGCTGCAGTGGTTTAAATTACAAAAGAATAGCTCAATAAAATTATCTGGAATTAATAAAATACAACTATTATTACGAATTCATCTGGCCTTTTATTATTAAATATGTAACGACCATTGAAATAATATTCTGAAATAAATCTGCTATTGGACTTTCTATTCGAATATATACTGTACAATTCCAAAGTTCAATGATAAAAAACAAGTACAGTATTACATATTAGGCAGGGGAGATATCCTACTTTATTCCTTATTCACTGGGTTTTTTTTTTTTTTTTAGTGTACAGAAAGATATGATTACTTTATTAGTAATGAAATATGTAAAGGCAGTGTATCGTGTAGACGCATGGCGTTGTCGATTACCAGCAAGTAAGATTATTCGTTAAATAATAAAAATGTAAATTGTCATCGGTTCACATTCTTAAAAAACTGCAATCAACCTATATATTCATAAATAATTTATTACTTAGTTTAAATAAGTAAGACATTAACTATGATTCTACTTCAATCTAAAATATTTTTTACGTTTTTTTATTTCTTCTATTAATATAAAATTAATACATGCAATATCAAAATCATATTATTTTTATTCCATATTATTGTTCGTATTTAGATAGAAAGACAGACAGAGACGTAAATAATGAAATTATTTTTTAAATAATTCTCTATAAAATCAAGTAGCTTCATTTATAATTATTAATTTAAAAAGCTTGAAAGAGTTATTGAACTGAAAACGATTTTTAAAAAACTTATTGACAATATATTCTAAAAATATTGTAATTTTTAGCTAATATACATATTTTATACGATTTACTTATGGAAAAATTAATTAATAAAATTTTCAGAAATACAGTCAATTAAAAAAGCAGACAACACAGTTTTAGGGCTTTCAAAAGTCCTACAACTATGGGTTGTTTTTGATGCGTTATTTAGTTATTTATTTAGTTTAAAATATTTATAATTTTATTTAAATATAATTTTTTTCGTTTAATTCAATAATTCTAGCAGTAGTTTAGAGCATTTTTTTTTGGGATGGAGATGCGATTTGGGAAAATTTTTTTTGTAACTATTGTTATTTTTTTAATAGTTAACAAAGTGCCTAAGAAAAATATGACTTTAATTAGGCGAAATCTCGATACACTGAGGGTTACCTTGCTGTACAGCCTCACTCCCTTGACCTTTTAAATTGAAAATTTAATTTCCATCCGGTTTTTTTGATTTCTTAGGTGTCAAGATCCGGTGAAAACCTCATATGCCCAAATTAGACCGATTACTATACTTTCCCTTTTAGAGTTATAGTTCTGTTACAGTGCTAGAGGGAAAAGTAAAGTGAAACAGATTTATAAAAATTTTTTCTGTCACGGAGAATATAGGTAGAATATTAGATTACTAAAGGGAAAAGTATTGTTATCACATAAAAAATGGGGTATCGGGTTTTTTGTGTATTACATTTTAGGGTACAAGCAGTTCATCTAGACCAAAAAACGATATGTACCTATTCTATGCAAATGCGTACGTAAATACGAGTGTGTCGCTTTCAAAAAATTTTTGAAAGTCTATTTTTCATATGTAGAGCTATAAAAAAATGTCTGTAATTGTTTCTAATTATAACCCCAGACCTTAACTGCAGAAAATTTTGTTTTTAAATCTTCTTTTTCTTATTTTAATCTTTATTAATGAGGGTATTAAATTTAGAAAAAATCTTAATTTGTGAACATTTTTAATCTTAACCTAAATTACTAAGCTTAACCTAAATATTAATATTTTTAGAAAAATGTTTCTTAGAATTTATTCCCCACCTCTAAAAAATATGGTTTTTTTGATAGAGCTAGCTCTTAACTCTTAATTTTATTATTAAAAATATATTTTATTTTTTCATCACTTACAAAGGGCTATTAAAATTAAATTAGTTTCGGCATCTATATTATATTTTGGACTCAAAGGGAGAAGCAATTTGTTTCATTACTTTCATAAAAATTATATTTTTATCATTTTACTTGACTGGCGTACCCGAGAAAGTCACGCAATAATTTTCTAGCTTTTTTTTATTAAATGGTTATGGAACGTTATTAAAAAAAGTTTTCATGGGAAAAGTAATAAATCTTTCAAATTTATAATACATTTTTAATTTTTTTGGAAATTTATTAAAAAAAATTGTTATTTTACTTTTTTTTATGGAGATTAATATTAAAAAATAAATTTCGAAACAAACAGTTATAGAGAAAAATATAAATTTTACGATAGAATCGAGTCAGTCAAACATAAACCGGAATGTGGGGAGAGAATGGACGCTCCATCTGCCTCTGTATTTGCATCTCTCTGGTACTGTTGGTTGTGTGAAATATTATGACGAATGAAGCCGTCAAACCTTATGAAATTTTGAGTAGATTTTGTGCTCAGTTTGAGAATATTGCGTTGAGTTTTATTCCTGCACCCACTACCATTGGGTCAGTAAATTTAAAGAAAAACATAAAATTGTAGAAACATTATTGATTTGGATGTTATTTTCTGTCCTTCCTTGCATAGTGCTACGTGTTAAAAGTAGTTTTGGGAATGGAGGTACTCCGAAACACATCAACTACAAATGTTAGATTGACAATGCTAGGAGGATCAGAAAGTAACATTCAAATCAACTGTGATAATCCTGGCGGAAATATGAAATATTGTGGAAAAAATTACTAGAAAATTACAGTCACAATAGATGTTCAAGAACAAGCGTAAAAGCCGACAACACTTGTTCGATCCGTAACCTCACTGATGACGATCGGCTCCTTATGGTAATTGAAATTTCTTCGGAAGTGGGTAACAGTCATGGAAATACCCATTCAATTGTTACAAAGCACCCCGGGTTCCGAAACGTTTGTGCGAAGTGAGTTCGAAGACTTTCGTCTCGAAATCAGAAACAGGCGGGACCAGAAATTTGCTAAACAGTCCTGAATCGATATCGACGAGAGGAAAATAAATTTCTGCATATAATAATCAAATATGATAAGAAAAGGGTTCGTCACTAGACTCCCGAGACGAAATCGACGAGTATGGAGTGGCGCAAGAGTAGAGAACCTTGCCCTGTAAAGGCGAAAACACTTTTCATCCGGAAACTTACTTGCAACCATCTTTTAGGACTGGAAAGGCGTAATTCGCATCGAGTTTTTCCACGAATGTTGCGCAATAATGTTGTGTACTAGTGCCAGCAAGTGCAAGTCGCCTTCGAGAACAAAAGGCGCCGTAAGCTGATCAGAGATGTGATCACGGAATTCGTTAGAACTTCGTCAGTAAGAGACGACGAACTCAATGAACTACGTTTACAGTTCTAAACATGACCTAACTTAACAGTGAAATTAAAATGAGGGGAAAAATAGGCGTGAAAACATTATATTTCAGTTCAATTAGATTAGTAACAAATAATACTTTCAAAAAATACCTCAATTTTTGTTAGACAACTTTTTTTTCTATTTGATGAAACGCGGGACTCGAATGTTCATTTTATTAATTATTTTAATGTACCTTTACTAATTGTGCCGCTAGATAGCAGTACTTGATAGTACTAGGTAGCGTACAAAAACTTGATAATGTACTTGAAATAATAAAATTTAAAAAGAAAACATACTACAGCTTGTTTAAATAATAAATACTTTTACATAAATGAAATTACTGAATATGAAACAATTTTTTTTAATCCCATCACTTCTTTAAAATAAAATAAAAGTACTAGTTTCCAAGAAATTATACTAGTTTTACTAAACAAAAGAATAAATAAAACATAAATAAATTCGATTTTATCAATCGAATTTAAAGATAAAAATCGAGGGTTACACGTACAAAGTCATAAGTGTAATGCTACATCACAGATTTTCGATTCGTAAAGGTCATTATACTAATTTTATTAAAAAAGGAAATATATGTTATAAAGTGACTGATATGACTATTCCGAATTCGGGATAATAATTGGGATATAATCGGCCCAATTTCGTTTATTAAACAATGAATAATCATAATAATTGTATTATTTCTATAAATATGATAAGTATTACATATAAATAAAATCGGGCCGGTAAGAGTTTAGTAACAAATTTTGTAATTTTCTTTTTACGTTATCGAATGCCTAGAAAGGCAAATACAGAGATAGAAGAACAATTGCTAACATTTACAGGAACCAAACAGCAACAATAATAATTGATGAACATAAGAAAGAAGCCGTAATAAGAAAGGGAGTTCGACAAGGATGTTCCCTATCCCCGATACTTTTTAATCTTTACATGGAACTAGCAGTTCATGATGTTAAAGAACAATTTAGATTCGGAGTAACAGTACAAGGTGAAAAGATAAAGATGCTACGATTTTCTCTTGATATAATAATTCTAGCTGAGAGTAAAAAGGGATTTAGAAGAAACAATGAATGGCATGAAGTCCTACGCAAAACTATCGCATGAAAATAAACAAGAACAAAACAAAAGTAATGAAATGTAGTAGAAATAATAAAGATGGACCACTGAATGTGAAAATAGGAGGAGAAAAGATTATGGAGGTAGAAGAATTTTGTTATTTGGGAAGTAGAATTACTAAAGATGGACGAAGTAAGAGCGATTAAAACGCCGAATAGCACAGGCGAAACGAGCCTTCAGTCAGAAATATAATTTGTTTACATCAAAAATTAATTAAAATGTCAGGAAAAGATTTTTGAGAGTATATGTTTGGAGTGTCGCTTTATATGGAAGTGAAACTTTGACAATCGGAGTATCTGAGAAGAAAAGATTAGAAGCTTTTGAAATGCGGTGCTATAGGAGAATGTTAAAAATCAGATGGGTGGATAAAGTGACAAATAAAGCGGTATTGCGGCAAATAGATGAAGAAAGAATCATTTGGAAAAATATAGCTAAACGAAGAGACAGAATTATAGGCCACATATTAAGGCATCCTGGAATAGTCGCTTTAATATTGGAAGGACAGGTAGAAGGAAAACATTGTGTAGGCATGCCACGTTTGGAATATGTAAAACAAATTGTTAGGGATGTAGGATGTAGGGGGTTTACCGAAATGAAACGACTAGCACTAGATAGGGAATCTTGGAGAGCTGCATCAAACCAGTCAAATGACTGAAGACAAAAAAAAATAAATATTTTTCTATTTTGAATTATTATATGGAACCGTTAAACATTGTTTATTATTTATTATTGTATATCTGTTGCCAATTACATATATTTAACTTTTTTTTTGAGTAAATTGTAAATTAAATACTTTTTTTGATATCAGTATCATTTTGTTAAAAACAGTTTTATTTGTATTAAAGAAGATTTTGTATTTTGAGCGGAAGACATGATATCTGCGAGTCTCTTACTGTGCGGTTTGCAATTTCATTGTAATTTTTTTTTATTCTCCTTACATCGCTGTTAACTATCGAAATAAACTAGACGAATTTACCAGGATATCTTAAAACATTCCTCTTCGATTTATTTTTGTTTAGGCCATTTAACGAGTCACTGAATGGACATCTATTACAAAGCTACAACGAAGTAGAGGAGTTTGTACGCAATTGACTCTTAACATGTAATCAAACATTTTATGAAATGGATATCGACAAACCCTCATATGTCGGGAAATATATGTAGAACTTTAGAAAGACTACGTAGTAAAGCAATAAATATGGTTTGTATTTTTATTATGCACTAATAAATGTTTAAAAAAAGGCGGATTATTTTTATTAATCCTTCTATGAAAAAAAATAATATCGATTTAGACATCTACAGTTAAGCAAATGATAATGGATGGAAATACAACAACCAAATCTGTAAAATTTTGTATTTTTGGGCTTACAGGACTATAAAACTTTAATAACCACAAAAGTCTGGAGGGACTAATTTTGTTAATTACATTACCTCTGTTACAGATACTATCTGTATTTGAAAATACAGTACTTCTGTTACGTGCCATGAAAATCTCACAAATTCTTTCTTTTTTTTTTTTTTTGTTCAGAACATTACATTTTTTATTTTATTTTTTTTCATACTATCAAGTCAGTTAGAAATATACATAAAAAAAATGTATACTAAATCTTATTGTTTATCGAGTCATGATGGCTCAGTGGTTAAACAATAATTGTTTAATTCATCTATGCTATCTTGAATAATTTATTCGTATTTGATAAACTTTGTTATAATCTAATAATTGATTAGTTTTAAATAGGATCACATCTTCTTTGAAGAATATAAAATTCTTTAAATTAACAACTTATTTAATTTTTTTTTAATATTGAAATATATATGTATATGATAAATAAATGTTAAAACTATTGCATTAAGTTAAATTTTAAAGTAAATATATAAATCAGTAATAGCCTACCGGGCTAGTATAATGGTTAACTCGTCACAAATCAGTTGTTTAACAGCTGATTTTCGAAGTCGAAAGTCCTTAGGTTCAAATCATAGTAAACGTTAGTTGCTTTTATACGGATATGAATACTAGACAGTGGATACCGATGTATTTTGGTGGTTAGGATTCTATTAACCACATGTCTAAGGAATGGTCGGCCTGAGACGTATAAGACTACACCTAATTTACATGACATACATATGATCTTCATCTCATCGGGCTGAGGAGAGGTTGTTTATTTTTTACTAGTTGAACAGATTACAACGTAGATATTAGGAAAATACAATAAATAAATCAATTTTTGTGTTTGGGAGAGATGGAAAAACGGCACGGAAAAGCGTGAGTGTGACCGAAGTTATGAAAAACTATAAATATCTTGGATTACTTTTGACTTCAAGAACGTCTTTTGAAGAAAACTTAAGAGCGAAAGCGAAGAAAAACAAATTAATTAATTTCAAATATTATTCATAATTTCATCCTAGCTAAATATTTTTAACCCACTCTAAAACTGAAGACCAATTATTTGTTAAATTTATACAACCTTGGTTGCAGTTCTGCGATTCTTTTTAAATATTAAGGTCTTTAAATTAATGAATTACTCACCTAACCAACTGTCTTTCTTGGAAATTAATCTTTTTTTTATGTTAAAAATCCATTTATATTACACTAGAAAGTTTTTTTTTAATCTATTGAAGAATCGATATTCATTTTTCTTTTTTTTTTATGGAAATTTCAAATAGAAAATATCCTTCCATAACGACAGGAACATATATCAAATTAGTTAACATTGATTTATGCCTGATAATATGAAAATTGAAGTCATTTAGGACAATATCGGAAAATCACTTGTTGCTGCTAGTTATGGAACTAGACTACAGAGTAGTACTAACCATACAATAAATTAAACTGTTAAAATTCTAACCTGACTTATAACTAAAAGTCATTAATTTTGATTCTTTAGTATTAGAACAGAGTTACTGTATTTTAAAAAATACTTTTTCTTACTACAAATTAATTTTTCTTGGGTTTCAGTAATCAAACAGAAGAAAGTATGTATCGTTTCATTAAGGAATGTCCAATTATATTTGAATTTTTATTTTTAAATTAATTTAATAAAATTTATTCAAATTATAGTAGTTTAAACAGAGTTTGTATTATGTATCGAGTTGGAAATATTTATTAATTAAGGATTCTAATTATTACTTTTCTACTATTTCGTATCGTTATCAATTTATTGGTTACTTTTTTATCATCGTTTCATACCGCTATTCTTCAGTCAGATGACTATAAAATAAGCGACTGAAGTTTTTTTTGCGGTTTAGCACTATGGACCACGTAAATATAATTACTCTTTCTTTTCCTCCAATATTCTTTCATTTTTTCCGCGTGGTTAATCTTTTTCTCTTCCAACCATTTCACTTTGGTGTGATTCTTTTCCTTCCTCAAAGTTTCAAACTCAACTTCCAGTATTTTTTCCTGAATAGCTTTGTATCTTTCTATTTCCTGTTCTTGTATCCCTAAGTTCTGAAATCCTTTCTTCGTTTGTTGTAATTACCAATTGTTTATCTTTGTACGCAGAGTTTGATGAATATTTGTTTATTTAGTCTCTCTTCGTCAATTGTTTACACACGACCCAGGAATTTCAGTTTCCTTCTTCTTATCATTTTTTCGATATCTTCTATTTCTCCATACATTCTTTGATTTCGATCTTTATCCTTTGTTGTTTTATTTTGGGGGGGGGGGATCGTTCTAAGTGTTTTTTTTAACGGATCCAGGTTGGTAACGTTTCATTTCCGTATAGTACTAGCCGTCTCACTGCTGATAGAGGTGAAATTACACTCTTCCACTAGCAGTTTTTATCATCTGTATTGCATATACTGAATACTGTTAAGGAAAAAATAATAATATCCTTGCAGTATTCTTATATACTGCAAGTAAATGATTCCCTATTTACTCCCCGCAATATATATATATATATATATATATATATATATATATATATACACTCCCAGTAAAATACAGTCGTAAAGGAAGAACTATGATTTCTGGAAAAACACATTTCATGTTAACACCAATTCAGGTGCTGCTACTAACATTGTGTCGTATGTAACTTACAACGCTATTTTACTATATCTCATTATTATTTTTAGTAATTAAAGGTATTAAAACAGTATTACTGTTTTAACTGTTGTTTTAACTTTATTTTACTGTACAGCTTTTACCGTACATAAAATATTGCTGCAATAAAACAATAAAAAGTTTTTTTTTTTAATTTTCAGATAGTTGTAATTTTTTTTTTTGGAAAGAGCACAAATTTCTGAATAGTTTGGTATAATTTCTCAACTTCAGAAAATCTTACCTATTTTACTGGGAGTGAAATATATATATATATCTTTTATTTGACGAAAGTTTGTCTGTTTGTTCTCGCATCACGCGAGAACCAACCAACCGATCTTCAAAATGTTTAGAATATACTCGTGTTATCCCAGGGAAAGTTTTAAGCCATAAACCCAGGCCCCTTGGAATTGAAGTTTTGAAATAAAGATATTCATTAAAGGGAAAAAAGATTAATCCTTTTACTTCATTATTATATTACTGTCCCCATATCAACAGAAATAAATTATGATTTTTTCGTCACTAAAGGTCTGTAGTTACCAGTTACTACTACTATTCTGCTTTTTTGTGTTTTTTTTTTTGTAATTTAGTTCCTTTTTCAGGTTTCTATAAAGCCTAAATACTTTAATTGTAATTTATCAGTATAATTCTCACAACCATGAGAATAACGAACAATGTGAGGTTCCAGGGAGTCTACTGGCTAGACGGGAGTAGCAAATGATGTGAGCCCACCGGGAGTCCAGGGAATAGGGTCCCTTGGTAAGGCGATAATGGTGAGCGAAGCAAGCCCTGTGGCTCTGAGGTAAGCCCTGTGACCCCAGATTCGGCTACGGAACTGGGCCGAACTGGACCACGGGAATCCAGGGGACGGAGCCCCCCCCCCCACCTCCTGGCTGTCCATAGGTAAAGGGTTGACCTTCTTTAATTTTTTGCTGCATGCACACCAAATAGTTGTACTTGCATTCCAAATTTTTATGTCAGTCGTTTAGTTGTTTCCTTGCAATATTTAATGAATAACAGATGAATACAGAAAACAAGCGTCCTAACATAATTGTTATTAAACACTTTCTTTAAAAATGAATAATTTTAATTATACCAGGCTAAATTTATTTAGAATTTAATACAAAAAGGAAAAAACATTTAAACTGAAAATTTTAATATTAAGAGTGGAAAATATAGAGGGTTTTGTAAAATAAATTGAGAAAAATTTTCATCATTATTTATAACTGGGAATAAAATTAATTCTAGAACGGTTTGCCAAATTATATGTTTAATAAAACTTAATTGCATAAAGTATAAATTCTCTGAATAACGATTATGGACCTATCTTTATTCTTATACTTGTATTTTTCCTCTTCCTTCACCCTCACTCCCTATCACTCTCACTCGCTCTCTCTCTCTCTCTCTCTCTCTCTCTCTCTCTCTCTCTCTCTCTCTCTCTCTCTCTCTCTCTCGCTCTCTCTCTCTAACTCTCTCTCTCTCTCACTCTCTCTCTCTCTCTCTCTCTCTATTTCTGTGTCCGTGTGTAGGTGTACGACAGTTTTTGCTAATAAATATGACAAATACTATATTTTGCCCTTTGCACAAAATGTAAAGGATGCTCAACGTTTTCAAGTAGGTAAATATACAACTCACGTGTTAAAAGACAGTAAAATGATGCGTGGCCTTGTTCCTGTATGGTCTTTGGATCTCAACTAAAGCTTCATTGAGCTGGAAACGTCTTTGTTTTCGATATAAAGCTAAAATTATATTGTAAAATCATTTTTATTTTTCTCAGAAATTTCTCAAATATAGATTATTTTCATCTTTTTCTTACAAAATTATTATAATCAACTAGAACATTATTTTATATTATTACTATTTTAAAATTTTAACTAGGTTATTTTCCCTTTATGTTATAAATAAGTTTTTTCTATTCATTGGTATATTTTTATCTGTTAAAATACAAAGATATTTTTTTTTGTGCAGTTATAAGTGAATTTCTTCACTATTTAAAATTAATTAAAATAAATCAATGTAATTATAAGCTTATTATTGGGATCAAATCAAGAAGGTTTTATTTATTTGTAAAGATTTATAAATAATTTAGTAGTAAAAGCACGAGAGTAGTCGTTGCTGATAAATAAAATAAAAGACAAAACTAGTGATGCACGTTATGGAAAAGGAAGTTAACTGCGTTCACAAGGACGAATAAATGCAGCTGTACACAGATATTGCAGTTGCAGTCGCATACTATTAACAGTTCTACCAACCTCTGATGCAAAGGACTAGAAAAAAAGAGATAGAATGACAGTGAGGTACGGAAATTTGTAACATAGTAAGAAAGAGAATATGAAAGCGTAACAGAGATAGAAACAACTGCTACTAATAGAAACAATAAAACAGACTCTATAAACAGCTAGTCTTTAAACGGCGTCCTGAATCTTGTTGACATATATACCGTTATACAGAAGTAAACTGTTCTTTTCTAAGGCGTCTTTTCGAGCTTGAAGATTTTTTTACACCTCTGTTTTGTCCATTAGTACCGTTATAACGAAACTTCTTCACTACCTTATTGAAAATAAGTAATATTGCAGTTATATTTATTATTAAGTAAGGGAATATTCTGTTAACAAATACTCTATTAGCGCTGTACCGAAAATCATAACTTGATTTTTTTATTTTTTAGAACTTTAATTATTATTAACCCCTACTTTTGTAAGATTATGCATTTCGATAAACAAAGTTTTGTTATTAAACCTTTGGATAGTTCTTTCTATTATTATGCATTTAATAAGAAAAATTAGGTAAATTTGATAAGAAAGCTACCTATTCAATGGGTAACATGATACGACTTCCGGAAAATTTCAACATATCTTCGCGTTTCACATCCCGCAGACCCCAAAACCACCCTCAGTTCAAAAGTTTATATATATATAAAAGTTTATATTATATATATAAAGTTTATATATATAATTTTTTTTTTGAGGCCCTTATCAATCTACCTCTTTTTTTACTAGAAATATAAATTAGTTCAGTAATTAAAAATCACAAAATACAGAAGAATTGAGAGGAGAGTGGAAGAAGTGTTCGGAGAAGACCAATTTGGTTTCAGGAAAAGTATAGGGACAAGGGAAGCAATTTTAGGCCTCAGATTAATAGTAGAAGGAAGATTAAAGAAAAACAAACCAACATACTTGGCGTTTATAGACCTGGAAAAGGCATTCGATAACGTAGACTGGAATAAAATATTCAGCATTTTAAAAAAATTAGGGTTCAAATACAGAGATAGAAGAACAATTGGTAACATGTACAGGAACCAAACAGCAACAATAATAATTGGCGAACATAAGAAAGAAGCCGTAATAAGAAAGGGAGTCCGACAAGGATGTTCCCTATCTCCGTTACTTTTTAATCTTTACATGGAACTAGCAGTTAATGATGTTAAAGAATAATTTAGATTCGGAGTAACAGTACAAAGTGAAAAGATAAAGATGCTACGATTTGCTGATGATATAGTAATTCTAGCCGAGAGTAAAAAGGATTTAGAAGAAACAATGAATGGCATGAAGTCCTACGCAAGAACTATCGCATGAAAATAAACAAGAACAAAACAAAAGTAATGAAATGTAGTAGAAATAACAATAACAAAGATGGACCACTGAATGTGAAAATAGAAGGAAAAAAGATTATGGAGGTAGAAGAATTTTGTTATTTGGGAGGTAGAATTACTAAAGATGGACGAAGCAGGAGCGATATAAAATGCCGAATAGCACAAGCTAAACGAGCCTTCAGTAAGAAACATAATTTGTTTACATCAAAAATTAATTTAAATGTCAGGAAAAGATTTTTGAAAGTGTATGTTTGGAGTGTCGCTTTATATGGAAGTGAAACTTGGACGATCGGAGTATCTGAGAAGAAAAGATTAGAAGCTTTTGAAATTTGGTGCTATAGGAGAATGTTAAAAATCAGATGGGTGGATAAAGTGACAAATGAAGAGGTATTGCGGCAAATAGATGAAGAAAGAAGCATTTGGAAAAATATAGTTAAAAGAAGAGACAGACTTATAGGCCACATACTAAGGCATCCTGGAATAGTCGCTTTAATATTGAAAGGACAGGTAGAAGGGAAAAATTGTGTAGGCAGGCCACGTTTGGAATATGTAAAACAAATTGTTAGTGATGTAGGATGTAGAGGGTATACTGAAATGAAACGACTAGCACTAGATAGGGAATCTTGGAGAGCTGCATCAAACCAGTCAAATGAGTGAAGACAGAAAAAAAATAGAAAAAATGAGGTATCGAAGATAAAAAATAATCATACCTCCCCTAATAGGTACAGTATCGAATCGGCTTAAAAGTGTCGTTAGTCCTCTAAACGAAAACTTTTATCTGAAACAATTTTTGATATGACTAACAACCCTTACGGCAAGGGATGACCAAAATGTTGCTGGAATTGTAAGATGGGGCTTGTCGTATGCTAAATATTTGAAACTTATTTTCACATGCAACAATTTTCGTATTGAGTAAATTTGAAGTTTTTCTTAACTTTAAGGTGGAAATTTTTTTATCCCCTATTTAGAGAACTGGCTATTAAAGCACTATGCCTTCCGGCGTGCCGAAAGGGTTTTTTTTTGTCTAGATTAGCATTTCTCAACCTAGAGTATATTTATTTCTTCTATTCAATAGAGAAAATTTTTTGTTTTAGGCTCTTATCAATCTACTTCTTATTTTACTATAAATAGAAATTATTTGAGTTATTAAAAATCACAAAATTAATAGATTTATCTAATCTAATAAAAAAAAAACTTATGTACATCAAAGTGAACTTTTTTAAATCCAGTGAAAAAGTATTTGGCCATATTTTTATTTATTTTTTTTTTTTTTTTACACTGGAATGATTTTTTCTAATTTTTCTGATTTATCTATTGTCTTTTTTCCTCGTATTTATTAATTAATTTAAGCAATTAAATTTAATATATGAAATATCTTATAATCTTGCACTCTCTTAAGGAACATCCTTGAGTTGATCCAAGCGGAAGTGATGGTTATGTATAATGTAATACAGAAATATTAAACTCGTTTTATCAATGTAAACCACCAGAGAAATTAAGTTGGAAAATTTACTTTAATGTTGTCAGGAATAATGTTGTTTAATTACTTAAAAGTTTTAGTATTTTTTTTAATGTTAAATAAACGATCACGTTTTGATTGCATAAGTATGAATATATATATATACATAAAAAAGAATTTTAAATAATGTTTAAAAATAGAATCTACTTGTCACATGCTTTATATTGCTACGTATTGGTACTCTTTATTTATGTTCCATGCGACCAAACACCTGATAGAAGTGTAAATTTAAGAAGCAGTAGTTTACGCCGGGCTTCTTTTAGTTGATAATAAGATTAAGTCCCGGTGCTTCAAACCTCCAATAAACTATAAATAGTTTTATATTATTATTATAAATAATACTTTAGTTTTAAACTAAAGTAAAAAATATATAATGAAAGTATAAAATAATACGCGTGTACGAACACGATATTAAGCCACTTAGAAATAGTGTTACGCGTGCAAACTTTTACATGTATTAAAGAGCAAACGTGTTTTTTACGAATGCAAATTCTTTTTAATTAAAACAATAACCGTTAATTATGCCACTAATATTTCATAATATTTTCCAATATTCAAAATATAATGAAAAAAAATGTTATATTTATGTACATATTCCATGTTTTTATAAGGAATTCAAAAAAAAACGAAAACTTGAAGATTTATTCTCACATCCTGAATAATGACTGAAAATAAATAAATAGTTTCTTGACAGAAAGGGCATATTAATGTACTGGTTGAAAAGCACGTAAAGCATATGAGATGAAAATTGCTATAATAGTTAAATGCTTTCTTTGAATGTAATTTTGTTAATAATTTAGCTATAACGACGAAAAGAATATTTGTGATAGATTGTAAGGCTGAATAATAATCGTATTTCAATGGCCTTGACCTATTAATATGGATGTGTAGTGTATTTAACAAGGTTAAGTAATATAAAATCACATCACTCCTCATTTTTTTTTTTGTGTTAAGCTTGGTTTAAGATGTTTTTGTTACTTTAGGAAACTGTTTCCGCTTATATTTGATATGTTTCGTCCAAGTAAGTCGGTCAAAATGAAAACCCAAATATTTACAGTCCTGAGATTTCGGAATGGGACCATTGAAGATGCTTTAATTAAGTATAATATTATTTTCAACTCTCTTAAACTTAAGGAATAGTTAGTTGATTAATAGTGGTTGTAATTTGGCACCGATTTTCTAAACATTAAAATTTTAAAAAAAAGCATGTGGTTTCAGTTATTTTTTTTTTTAATTCAATTAGTATTTTATTGTAGCTTTTATATCAATAAAATCTAAAATGTACTGCAGTTTTTATTTTTCTTTCTATCGATATTAAAGTTAGCTTAATTAAGCCAATAAAGAGTTAGCAAGAATTAACCTCAAATGATGGTCATAAAAATATTCATTAAGTTAAATTAAGCTCCTTTAAATTCTTATATTTTGTCACTATATTAAAGCCGAAAACTCGCTCCAACTTCATCATTTAATTTTCCTTATCTTCTATAAAAATTCTCACTGGTTAATTACGATTTTCAGAAACTTCTATATGTATTTTAACGTCATTTGAGGTAGATGAAATATGATAGTTGAAAAACCTCAATCCATACTGTTAATATAACTACAAACACATATTTAATATAACCAATCCTTGACAGTAACGGTTTTCCAAATGATTCTCTTTATCATGTGTAACGTCTTGATAAAATCTATTAATATTGACTAACGAATTTTCTTCTTTTTTTTCAGGTTTGGAAAGAATTGCAGAGGAGTTGATGGGGAGGACGAAATGGAGAGAATACCAAGAAACTGTGCTAAGCACCTGTCGAACGGACGAATCTATTCCAATGGAAAGCAAAGATTGGGAACCTTCGGACAAGTGTAACCTCTGCCAGGAGAATAAGACTGCGTGCTCTGATGCGGCAACGTTGCCTGTAAGTAATCTGTACCTTCTCATTTTTAATAAATATTTTAAATTAATCAAATATACGCATGGATTATTCCAAAGTGATAATACAATTGAAATAGACAGTAATTAAACTTACATGTGTAATTTATTTATATATAATTTTTTTAAGTAAATAAGCATTAAATGCAATAGTAGGTCCTCAGATAACATATAAAATGAGCCCAAAGGATATGAAAATACAATAAAGGTTCAACGTATACTAATTAAATTCAATATCTACGGCTTTCTTATCAAATTTTTTTCTAAAATATTACAGTCGAAATTTTCCATTACATCCTTGAATTAGAATTTATTTGACTGATCTGAAAGTTTTTACAACCGCTTATACTCGTGTGGAATTCATAAATTTACTAGCAAACATAACCGAATTTACTACAGCGTTCAAAAAGTGTCACAACTTTACGAAAGAATGTTTCCATCTTTTGTTGCTGGTTTATTGAGGAAAAATAGGTTACACAATGCAGAAGAGATTATTCATTGTCTCCCAATGGATTAAATCTGTCAGTTATGCCCAGACCTATAATGCCTTCACAGAAAACTATGGTGTGAATGTACGAAACAAATCCTCCATGACAAGTTCCAAGAGACAAGGAGTGTGGCAGACGCAGCCAAAAGTGGTCAACCGAAAGTACTACATCAGAAAATTTGATCGAAGTGCAAGTTGCATATCCTGTTAGTTGGACAGACTAGACACCCTTGCGCGATGCCTACACGTCATCGCGCAAGTATTTAAAGATGTATCCCTACAGAATTCGTATTGTTCACCTGCAGAATTCACGCATTTGGTATACGGAAAGTCCATATCAGCTGCACGAGTCTCCTCTGCACGGACAAAAAGTGGGTATTGGTGTGCAATTTCACTTAGGCGAAACTTCATAACATTTTTTCATGTCACAGTGAACAGTGAGCGCTACATACAGATGGTGCAACAATTAGTAAACACTATACCTGCAGACCGGCGGCTGATGTTTTTTATGGAATCCGTAGAGTCATTCATCGCGATTGGGGGTTGAATTACCGTACCATGCGTATCCTTTACAAAGATGTCAACGAAGCTATTATGGTATGCTGTGCCTGTCTGGGCTAACCGCATGGCTTTTAGGTATTGCGCGGACATTTTGCTGCGGGTTTAGCGACTCCTCTTGCTGGCTGTTATAAGCGGTTACAGAACAGTCTCGCTGGAGGCAGTCTGTGTTATAGCAAGAGTCAAACCAATTGATATGTTGGCTAATGAGCGTAAGGAACGCTACATTTCCAAAGGTATATAACCTATTGACGTCAGAATGAAAGCAGGAAATTGAAGACCGGGGCCTTGCATCTTGGCAGGTCAGGTGGGACGAATCCCCCACAGTTCGTTACACGCATGGTATATATATATGTCTAATTTAGGTTCGATTAGATGTGTCTCCCCTAATTGGTATATCGCACAGTTTCTCTCCGGGCATGGTGCCTTTCGGGCGAGTTTGGCTAGGTTTCATTTGGTGGATTCTAATCATTACCCGGATTGTGGGACTGATGATACAGTGGACCAAGTGCTCTACGTCTGTCTTCGATACGAGGTCGAACGATCACAAGCTGTAAGAGAACTTGAGAGAATACATTCCTTTCTGGATTTCCGTATTAACTGGATGATTCACGAGGAATGGTCTATAGTGGCTGGTCTTCTTCGCGCCCTTGCGATGTTTAGGTCTGCAGAGAGAGTTTGATCGAGATACTCGATTGTGGTAGGATCCCGGGAGGCTAGGTTTCCGGCTTAGGCATTGGATTAATTGGAGGTAGGCGCATTGGCATCGTATCACATTATATTGGTATTATTTGTGATTCGATTTCGGACTCCCGCTGGTGGGGGTGGCTGCGCTGCCGGGGTATGCTTTGCCCGTGTGACCGGGGGCGTAACTTCCCTCCGCCGGTAGCGGTCCTGATCGTGATTTGGTAATGCCACGCGAGACACCATGATGGGACCGGGTGCTGGTGCGGGGTTTGTCCCCGGCTCCTGCGCGGGCCGGAATAAGGTTGCGTTCCCCTTGTTAGGTGACCTGAACCGGTCGACTTATTTGAGTATAGGTCTGAATTTCTATGTCACGTAAAACACAATTTTGATTGGTGTGAGTGTAGCACTGATTTAACTTTAAACTCGTTTGTTTTCTGAGGCATTCACAGTCACGAACGGTGTTGTCAAATCTGTACTAGGCGCGGGGTCCGCGCTTCCGCGGTTATGGTAAGTTCGGAGGGAATCACGTTAGACTGGATGTGAAGATGTCCGATTGAGGCCTACGTGAAGGCGAAATTTGATATGTACTTACTAATGCAAATGTCTGCCGAGGCATTTACATCGGTGGCATCCCGACCGAGGTCTGACTGATGGCTGTGAGATGTAATCAGTTAGAGGGTCTAAAGACGACCTCCTAAAGCCCCTCAGGACTTGAAACGGAGGAGGTGGTGTGCGACCGGTAACGTCACAAGGTACCCCCTACGGTGTCCGTAGGGAGTACCGGCTAGAATACACGTAGTTTGAGCAGGACAATGCTACGGCTCATACAGCCTACAACACTATTATTTTCTTGGATCAGTGTATTCATGAGCAAGTGATTTTGAAGGGATTGTAGCCTCTTCGGTCTCCAGATTTATCCCGTCCTGACTTTTTCTTGTGCTGCAAGGATGCTGCTTGCAAAACCCATCCTCATACCTTCCTGAATTTCAGAGTGAAATTGAACAATGTGTCGCTGCAATTCCTCTGCAAACTTTACATATGTTGTAGAGCATGCAACTCGTTATTCAATTAAGTGAATCGCTTAATGGAGGCCGTTTTGAACTATTGTAACTTACTCATTTTTCCATAAGGTTGAGTCACTTTTTGAACACTGTATATTTTGTTTTTTTAAAGCGTATTGTTAGGCTTATTACAAGAGCAAATAATTTCATATTTAGAATATTAAATGAAAAAATTACCGATAAAGGTATTACCTACAAGAAAATTTTACAAGCGTTTGATGAGTATAGAAATAAAATTTATTCTATTTTATAACTAATTTTTAAAAAAATTAGTAATTTATTTTTAGAATTTTAAAATGGTATCTTCAACTTGTTTAACCAAACGTCTTCTAAAATCAGTCACTAAATTTTTAAAATTAACTGTCTAAGACATCCTTCTCTTCGATAACTTATAGTAATGACAGATTTTTTTTTCAATAATCTCCGGTTAGTGGTGGAAAACGTCAGTCCTGCAGCATGTCAAGATAAGAACGTCTTGTTACTGTGTTTCATTAAATAATGAAGGGTGTTCTGTAAACGAATCCGCATAAAAAATATTAACTTTAGATAAATCTCGCTCTGCTGTACAATTTCGTGCGAACCTCCATATACGAAAAATGTGACGTAAAACTTAACCGCTTAAATGAAATGTTATTTCATCACTAAAAGTTAACTACGGTAATAACCTATCGTATTCCATACCAACTAAGAGCACACAGAAATCTGTACGGTTTCTTTTTTCACACACAAAGTGCTTGTACCGGTTGTAATAGGTGAGGCCTGAAATGAAAGCGTCGTCTTAACACACGTCAGTCATATGAGCGCGACAAGTGGACTTTTTCGGGCTTCGCTGAAAAGCCTCTTGAATTTGTTGTACATTATCCTCTAAACTACGCGGTCGTTTGGATTCTTCACTTTGTATGCACACCTTGTATCTTTAAATTATTTAAACCAGCGACGAATATACTTAGTCGACGGTGGATCAATCCTAAAAAGCAACCTGAACCATTATTATGGACTCTGCCTTGCTAAATTGTAAAACATAAATGCCTTTTGTTGCATAAACACCATGTTGTTTAGATTGAGGTTAGCGTACGTTTAAATGCTGATAAATCTGGTAGGCGGTATTTGAAACACTAGGACGCACACTTTGAAATGGTTTAAATTTCATTCGCTGACCATGTGTGATTACATAATTGTATGATTTTAAAATCGGATCGTTTTTTTATACACTCTGTATATGTTGAAGATATGATTTACAATGTTTTAGGAGATAAAGAAATCATTATTGGAGGAAGGAATATAAATTATTTGAGGTTCCCAGATGATACGATTTTATTTAGAAGATGAATCGTATGATACTCAAAACAAATAATTTCAAATTAGAAAACAGAATGTGCTGAAGAGATTAACGTTAGGAAAACAAAGTAATGAGGAAGGAGATAATAGGCGGATCAATGTTTATACAAAAAAGGAAAGATTTAAAGAAGTAAAACAGAACTTAATTCAAAGTCAATTTCTATTGACTTTGAATTCACGTATTCATTCTTCTGAATGAATACGTGAAAACAAAATATTGATAAGAATAGCAATGGCTACGTAAATACTTAATATAAAGAAATAGTTGCTATATAATGAAGTGGAGTAAATCTTGAAGAACCACTTTGTAAACCGTTGTTTGAAATGTTCATTTATGTGAATATGAAACACGGACACAATGAAAAAGCGAGAGAATAGAAAATAAAGATGTAATGAGGAGATTGAACAAGAATAGAACATCAATAAAAACAATGCAGAATAGGAGAGCTAACTGACTTAAGTTACCATCAGAAAGAAGGGAACAAAATACAGCTAGAAGAATAAATAAGGAGTTTAAAAGAGACAAGCGGGAAAATTTTAAAAATTACTGACCATGTAAAAAAAAGAGAACTATCAGAAACTCAAACGTTTACCTGGGAATAGCTGAATGGGACGGACAAAATACAAGCGACTTAACTCAGACCGCAGGATAATAAGTAATGGAGTTTCAAAAAAACCTTTAATGGAATTTACCATAAGAAAAATATTTCCCAGTAGTCAAATATTATGTCTTATTCATTATTTTATGATGTATTTTTTTTTTTTTAATTATTTGATGTTATATATTGAATCAAATAATATCAAATTAAATTTATTTGTAAAGACTAGTGATAGCTACGTCGTTTTCAGCGTCCCACCTCGGAATCTGGGAGTGTGAGCAGCGGCGGTGAAAGTGAGCCCTCTGCTGAGGCTATGACAACAACGCTGGAATCTGCCGTAGCCTCCTCGATGGCGGCTAACATAGCCGCTGTAGCGGCCCTCACAACCGGTAAACATCCGGGACCCCTTTTTCCTGGACATCCTCTCTTTCCACAGTGGTACCTGACGCCTGCAGAATCCTTAAGAAAATCGGATTCCCCGATGGTTATGCCTCTCGCTCCATCTGCTTCCGAGCAACCTTTAGACCTTAGTTCCAAAACGTCCACTTCTTCGGCTCCTAAATCACCAGAATCTCCTGTCGACATTCCTTCCAGCCTTCAACACTTAATGCCTTCATCGCCCGGAATCGCTACTCAAGCTCTCAAAGTGCCCACGCTCAGCAGACAGATATTCAAGTGAGTTTTTTTTTTTTACTTCATTATTATTAATTATTTAGTATTAGCTTTTTATTTAAAGTAACAAATATTCGGAAATAATATACTTACATACTTAAGGTAAGTTTAATTTGTTTGTATGCATGTGTACTGTTTTCCTTTTTACCGATAAAATTAAAGCATATTAACCCCACATTTTAAAAATTGATATGTATATTTATTACGTAATTGTAACTTTCGGGTTGCCCACATGATTATCATTTAAAAATAATCATCATTAATACTGCATGATAAAATTATTATTTTGCATTGCACACGTATTAGAATATACGTATTGAAGTTCTTGTTAGTGGTAGATCAGTTTGTATTGGTTCTTTTATCGCTGTTGGCCCTAGTCATAGCAACATATCACCATTAGCACTTATCCACGCCCAGCGTTATTGAAACATCACACATTAGTTACTTTCTCATTCGTTACTCGCTAAACAATAATTTCATTGACAAATTACAGTCCATCTTTCTTTTTTCCCATCATTCAATACTAAATATTATTGGTATAATAAAAAAAAATTATTTAGGATATTTGTATAAATAAATTACGTAATTTTAATTAAGGATATTTTTTCAAAGATGAATTTTTGGTAAATAATTGCTGACGATACAAGCAACTCTAAAATAATAGTCATTTATTTATTTATACTATCCATTCAAAATGTCAGTGCGTATTTCAAAATATAAAGAAATAGAGAAAAACTAATTTTTTTTTTTGTGACGAAATTAAGGAAAAACGTTACTGCCTTACAGTAGTCTATGAGTTGAATTAAATTTAGGGTAAATAAATTCAGAGACGATGAATTTAATTTAGACGGTTAATTTAATCATAGCCTTTAAATAAAGAACTACACGAATAAAATAGGTGTAGTTAATTTTATAAAACCCGGCTGTAGTACAGTTTTAACAAAGATAATAACAATAGTCAAATCAAAAATATTTGTATAAAACTTAAATTGTTATATGCATTACATTACGCGTTATTATTTATTAGACATTTGTGAAAATTAATTCTACAGAACAATCTTTTATGGTTAAATTATGTTTATAGTTAAATTAATATTTAAACATGATTATTTTAATGTGTATGACCGGAGAAAGTTCTGTAAATTTCATAGTTTTTAGAACAAATAATTACATTTTTGGGGCGAGAATTAATACAATTTGAATATGCATTTAAAAAAAAATACATTTAACTTGAGTTTAGAACATTCTCTTTTTTGTAAAACTCGATTAAAAATGTTAAAATTCTGTGTGGAAAATAGAAAATGTAAAAAAATAAATTTATTTGTTAGAAAAACGTTAAAAATAAATAACGATAAAAGAGAGACTGTGACATAGGAAGGTGCTAAATGAGGAATTAAATGTGATTACTTACTTAAACGTAATACACCAAAAGTTGCAGAATTTAGATATAAATATTTCAAAAGATTCACCAAGTCAGCAACACATTAAAATCAGATTGACGAAATCAAAAGAAAAAAAGATTTTAATGCAGGAAATGTACACTCGTATAATAACTTTCAGGAAATTTTTAATATCTACTTTGTTGTTGCAAAACGTAGACAGTAGGAAAACCAGAAAGGATTCAGATATCTAAAATTCTTCCTAGATCCATTTAATCACGCGTGTTTATTGACTTTTCTAGTAGGAAGTAAGAGAGTAGATCTGTAGAGAAAGACCGAGTTAAGATATATAAATGCACAAGATTTGTACGTTAAAATAAACTACATTTTATTTTCCGACTGAGGATGTAGGATGTGGTTAAAATATAGTAGTTTAAACTAAGAGATAGAGAACAACTATAACAAACTAATCAAATAATTGACGATTGTAAAAGGAATATCGTACAGTATATCCAAATTAAACTCTGATATTATATTTCTATTGTATTTCTACACATATTGAAACCGTTCAACTTGGCATGTCTAAAGAACAGGGCCATATCATTATAATTTTTTAAATATAATTTACATTGACTTACATGCAACAATTTTGTCCGGTTATAGAACCGGTTCCCGGGATTGGAAACTGATCTTTTTTGTTAGTAATATTTTATTATTACTGTTTAACAGTGATCTGTCGGAGCATAACGGTACAAGTGCTTTAATTTTATCTTATGTGTACATTGAATGTCAAAAGAAATTATGAGAATTGATTGTTAGGCATTTTTTTTTATTCTTCTTTTTTTTTTATTTATCTGTTCTGAAAATGTATTTTTTATGGTCTGTAATTAATATCTGTCCTTATTTGTGTGTGTATTTTGTTAAATATTTTATTAACATTTTCTATTAACTTTACGAATAGCGTTAAAATAGAAGAAAAAATAAATATCTTGTAATAAAACTATAATTTAAAATAATTGGCTTTTTATTATTTTGAGTGCAAAAACTACTTCATACTTATAATTATATTACAAATAAAATGCACTTTTCATTTGGCATTCACATTCATTTCAGTTTTAATCATTTCTAACCGCTATTGCGTATAATTTATTTTAAATGTACTAAGAATGTAAGCTTTTTATTAAAATAAAAATTTTAACTTCGTAATAAAAAATAATATGAATGTGACACAAACCCTTTTTTGTTTTTTTTTTCTCAGGGCAAAGCCACGGTTGAGTGCGGTGGCGGGCCGCCGAACGTACACGGAAGAAGAGCTGCAGGCAGCACTGAGGGATATCCAAAGCGGTAAACTAGGAACAAGAAGAGCTGCTGTCATTTACGGAATCCCGCGTTCAACACTACGTAACAAAGTTTATAAATTAGCTATGGAAAGAGAAAGAGATTCACATCTGCTGTTAGCGCCCCCTCCTGATAAAGTTGAAGAAGAAGTGGAGGACGAAGACGATGAACGTGATTTATCCGGTGCAGAAGAGGAACGGGATGTTGAAAAAACGTTAATGAAGCCGTTGTTTACGATGGACGATTTAATGAGGATATCGAGTGAAAATCCTTCGTTACTAGCAAATCCCGATTCGCTTAAGGCTCTTCTGCAGCAAAGCGGGCGACATCACGGTAAAGACGATGTGTTTTCTGCTGTGCCACCCGGAGGAGTCGACATCTGGTCTGGACTGGAGCACTCCGCACTGGGGCCATATATATCACAACTGCTTAGCGGATCTCTAACCCGTCCCGGGAACCCGTTTGTAAGCAGAGCCTCACCGGGTGAGCAGACCACCTCCGAAACTTCCGGAGAATTTTTACCTAAATTCCCACAACCGATACCCGATCTAGTTCGTAGAATGATGGCCGGGGATAGGTTATTGCAAGGGGAACAAGCAAAAAAAGACAGAAATTTTCAGTTAAATGGTTCCAGACAGAGCGATCCGGGACCATCATCTTCAAGATTATCACAGGAAGCAAACCGCGAGGAGACTTCTGGTTCCGCGACACCACCGAATGTTATCCTCAGAATTCCGTCCTATCGTCCCGCTTCCAAAAACGGTGTCCCGGGAGAAAGTACTCCATTACATCCTTCGTTTCCGCTCGGAGTTAAAGTGGGGGACTCTAGTCAACATTCAGTCGGTTCGCCACCCATCAGTGGAGCTCGAAGTGAATCTTCCTCTCCAACCGCAATGGTGGGAAAAGGTATCGGAGTCAGCCTTAAAGACGTCATTGCAAAGAGTATAAGTCAGAAGTTCCAACAGCCTCCAGAACTGCAACATTTACAGCACACTCCTCCGCTGGAGCACTTTAGACGGGGTGAATTCCCATCCCATCTTACTTGCAATCCTCCGATAATAAGAAACCACAACAACAATCATTTAGAAGACCGTAAAATGATGGCCGGCCAGGTGGCGAAAAGCACCAGTGTATCTACGTCTAGTTCTAGTGCACCAACCAATTCTTCTAGCGGTAAAGGTACTAGACCCAAGCGCGGTAAATATCGCAACTACGATAGAGATAGCTTAGTAGAAGCAGTTCGTGCTGTACAAAGAGGAGAAATGAGTGTTCATCGAGCCGGCTCGTATTACGGTGTTCCACATTCCACTCTTGAGTACAAGGTAAAAGAACGTCACCTTATGAGGCCCAGAAAAAGAGAACCAAAAGCGCCGCAACCAGAAGAGGTTAAAAGAAAAGACGAGGGTAACATTCTTAGGATGTCTCCAGGAGAAAAATCTAAGCCACTTCCACCTAAACCACCCAAAACCGCTTTTCCAGCCTCAGCACCACTTCCTGCAGGACCTAACGGTCTAAAAATCCCATCTATATACGAGCCGTCCCTTACGTTCACAGCTACACCTCCTTTCCCTTTCTGGCCGCACAGTCCTTTTCACCATCTTCCAATGGATTACGCTAGAGGTCCAAATTTCTCTCCGAATCCTGAACAATTCTTTGCCTCCCAAATGATGCAAAGGTTGCAAGAAGACACCTCTTCTAAAAAGTCACAGAGTCCACCTCCATCTTTAGGTAAAACGACGAGAGAAATGGCTGAAAGTTTATACGACGGAACGGGAGTGAACGGGAGCTTCCTAGACGGCATTATAAGGTCAAGTTTGGAGACGGGCTTGCCGCTGACGGCCAGAGGGGAATCCTTGGGAACCTCGAATCCGCTTTCTGGGAAGTCGCTGCTGGATCAGCTTTGTAGAAATAGTCGTTTGGCCCCTCTCGTTACCGATGAATCGAAACGAGATCCAGAGGGCAGTCCACCGCAGGCTGAAAGAATGTCACCGACTGAAGAACAGCAGCCTACCGGTGAACAGGAGGAAATCGAAGATAAACCTTCCTCGACTCCGGTACCGGCCGACACTAACCCGTCAGATCCAAGTAGTTCAGAGATTAAAAACGTAGATGATGAAAGTGCCTGTGATAGATTAAAAACTGTTAAAAATGTAGACAATGCTGATCTAGCCAAAGATGAAGACACACAGTCATAGATCTTATAAAGAGACTGATATATTTTCATGCACCCAGTATACTTCTTTAAGATTTATTTTATCACTTTTAATGTTAAAAAAAATGATAATTAGGCTGTTAGAAAAACCAATTATAAAAGGGCTGAAACGTTATCAGTACCAAAAATAAATTAATTTATTGTTATTCATTTAGTATTAAATTTCTTTTAAATTTAAGTCAAGTTATGTACAGTAATTTTAATTTCTTCCAAATTCGACAATCGTGCAGTTGCTATAAAAAACAATTAAAAAATAACTCGGTAACAGATATATCATTTAATTAATTTTCTTTCTGTAAAATAATTGTAATAATTCAATTTGTAACTACATTAAAACCTTTATCATACATTATATTTTTATGTTAATTATAAAAAAAAAAACATTGATATTCTAACAAATTTTTAGGATTCAAATTTACAGATAATTTCAACAAAAAAAAATTTTAAAAATAAATAGATAGGTATGCTTTAATTTTATTACATACAAACACATTCAATGCTTATTTGCTTTAAAAATAAACCAGACGATGCGATTTCATAGCTTTGTAACCAACAAATGACAACAAAAAAAAAACAACTTTCATTATTACATATATCTAAAAACAAAACATCCTTAATTTCTTATTATCTTTATTATTATAAAATTTAAAAGTGTGATAGATGTTTTTATAAAGGTTCGCTGATTATTATTATTATTACATTGTCTATGTGTGGAATAAAGTAGTATTACCTTTTTTTGTATGGAAATAAAAAATAATAAATTTTATTGTGTAGAGTGAGAAATTTTTAATAAATCAAATATTTATTATTATTATTATTAAAAAAGTAAAGATCTTATTGTTCAATTATAATGGAGCATTCCCAAGGTTGATTTTATCGATTCTATGTACCGTATCAAAGCAGAAGATTTAAATATGTAAGAAAAATTAAAATTAAAAAGACAAAGTGATATTATAATAATTATTATATAATAAATATTAATAAATACTGTATTACTATTTAATAATAATACAATTTTATATGTGTAAAAATACATTATTATAAATAATTTTACTTATCATTATTATTATTATTTATTACTTATTATTATCATTACCAATGAATTACCATTACTGTGGTTGTTTTATGAATGTGATCTTTAAAATTATAAAATATTTAAACTATATTCTATATATAACAGATATATTAAATTATATATATATAATACATAAATGTGGTATTTTTGATGTATATTTTGTATCACTAATTATTATTATTATTATTATTATTAATTATGAATGTTAACTAAATTAAAATGAAGCATGTGTTCAATGTAAAATTACCAAACGTATTTGTCAAATCTGAATATTTTATAAAATAAAAAAAACCAAAAAAAAAATCCATTAATTTATTATGAATGGATGCGCATGTATAGATCTGTGTATGTATGTATGTAGTGTTATTATAAACTAAAAACAGATTAATTTTATTATTATTATTATTTGTTATATATATTTTTTTACATGCTTTATTATAGAGATGACTGTATTATTATTATTATTATTAAAGTTGATTGTTTATTTTAAGTGGAATGTCATAAATTAATTAAATATAAAACATGTACTTTAACTTCAGGTAATTATTGTTTAATTTATTGATAAGTGTTCTTTTGTTACAAAATACCATCGTCAGATTGAGTTGTGTAGTACCAAAAACATTAACTGATAAATTTAAAGGGTGATGGATGTTTTTAAAGGGCAGGGATAAAATAGAGAAAATAGATTGGTTGCATTTTCATGGTTTATTATTGGGAAAAATCCTAAATCAGTATGATCATAATTTATAAATTATATATATATATATATATATATATACATAAAATTATTTTTTTAAGATGATTAATTCACCATATAAGTTGAAAACTTGGGCGTGATTAGAATGGAAACTTTGTAGCACATAACAGATATCAATTTTGATCAGGATACAAATTTGAAACCATTAAGATCAAAGAATTAATATCTTTTTTCTTATTAAATGTTTTTTTTCATATATTATACTGTTATCTATATTATACTGTTATATTATACTAATCTTAGCGACACAAGATTCTATCACTTTCTTTATAAGAAGTAATTTCTGGTTTTCTGTAGCATAATTTCTGATTACACTACTTAATACTGAGGCCTTCTATTGATTTGCCATTGTTTTATAACTGTTGTAACATTATTTTATGATTTATTATTGTTTCATTGATTTGAGTATTGACTATAGGCTAACCGGTTTTACGGTTCATGGTTTTTTTTTTTTTAGATTACTGTTAGCCAGTAGACGTATTATATAAGTATGAATGTCAGAGCTGCATGACTGTGACATTCACATAATTATTGAATTGTCAGATTTTTGTAATAAATCTGACAATTTAAGTTTATTAAAAAGATAAACTTTACTTATATAAACATTTAAAATTTACTAACATAAATTTTATACAATTTATTGTAAATTTTACTTTCTAGAAATTAAAATAAAAACAGATCAGTGTTTAGTTCAATAGAATACCCTGATATTCTAAAACACTCAGTTTAAGGAAGTACCCCAGGTTAAGTAATCAGATCTAGAGTATGTATATGATTTTCCCTTAAATCCAGTACTAACTTTGTCAAATGTAAAGTACCTCCTATATTGCTTACTTTTACTTGTAAAACAACCTGGGTTTTATGCACATGCTGTTAAATACAATGTTTTAACATATAAACAAAAGAAATGTAAATAGTTGTTACCTTAAAAGTTGGTTGAGCAAAAGACCGATTAATAGATAGTCTCTTTTTTATCAATAATCACATTTCATCTTCTCATTTTCTTCGTATATAAAAAACCTTACACAGAAAATAAAAAATGTTTAGTTTTATCTAAACTAACAACTTCTATCAAATATACACCAACATTACTAGCACATGTACAACCAATTCAATTACCTATTCCTTTAATGACCATATACATAAGTCTGTAAATCCATCTCTTCATAAAAAATAGTAGGGTGCATTTAATTTGGCCTGTAATTGCAAGTAATTTAATAAATAGTGTATTTCTACTGAAAATATACTCATCAATAAATTAAAGATTTATTACAAAGAATGTATTGTCCATATTTTCATAATTAATTTATTTATTACATGCTATTATTATTAATGTAAACTGCTTTGATGTACTAGAATATTGGTAATATAATGACTGTTAGTTTTTATTTATTTATTTGTGATTTAAAAAAAAAAGTTAAATCTTGGGATTTCTCCGAAAACGATTTTTGACTATCTGTGATGAAGCCAAATTTTGAATGTATATTTTCACTATTCATATCTTTAAAATGTAGATTAGTATTATATTAAATAATTGTAATATTGCATATTATTATTATTATTATATATTGTGTAAAAAATAATAATAAACCTGTAAAATTTATAAATTAACTTGAAAAAATAAATCTTTTGTTTATATTATTCAATCAACTGTTAATACTGAAGTGCAATTAGTGAGGACATTTTTAAAACTGTTATAATTACATAAATAGGTGTTTGTATGCAACAATACTTAGCATTGTTGTGTTGTTTTAAGTTTTTTTTTAATATTAATTCAGTGTTCGACACAATGTTTTTATGCAACAATACTTGGAATTGTTGTGTTGTTTTAAGTTTTTTTTAATATTAATTCAATATTCGACACACACACCTTGTAAGTTAAAAGATTTTCATTTTTTTATTCGTAATAATTATATTACAACAGAAATCTAAATAATTTAACATTTTCTTTATTAAATCATGTTTTTCTATAAATTTTTTTACAGAAATGTAAAACCAAAATTTTTCTTTCAACCCACTCCTATTTGCTGCTATATTTTGATTAGATTATCATATTTTTAAAAGAAACCTGTTTATGTTCAGAAATAGTTTGTGACCATGAATGTTGTGCCCATCATTTTCTACTGGTAGTATTGTATTTAAAATAAGCGTTTGCTTTATTCACTTCTTTTTTTTTAAAATAAATTATCTTTTATTTTTTAACAGACTTTTAATACTATGAATATTTATTAATTTAAAGAAATATTTGATTAATCCTTAATCTTTTTAATAGAACAAAAATCTTCTTTAATTTAAATGAAAATGTTAAATTATTTTAATTTATTTACTTTAAATTACTTAACTAATTTTAAGATCTGTTTTTCATTTCTTCTACTACTCTTAAAATTTCATCATTATATAAGACTAACTGATAGTAGAACTATTATTCTAAGTATAGGTAACTGTTTTGTGTTTTTGTTTACACATCCTCAATGCAGGGAATGAATTTAATATAAGCTACATTAATGAAATTTTGGAATTTAACAAGAATCAGGGTTTTTTGAGTGTGGAATATAAACGTACATTTCAGAAAAATATTTTTCATTAGTATTATTGAACTATTATGTGGTAGTTTAACATTGAAGATTAATATAGAAAGATTGTATTGTGTATTATAATGTTTTTTTTTTTTTTTGTATTAATCTTACTTAATAAATAAATTAAATCAATACCTGCAGCAGTTATTGTAGATAAATAGTACAAAAAATTTTTAATAAAATGGTAAATTCCATACCACTAAACATTGCCATCAAAAAAGCACATGATGTTGCAATCTACTCCATAAAATCATTTTTAAAAATAACAGAAAAACTAACGTTACTCTTATAGAAAAAATATAAAAAGAAAACCCCTCTAAGTCATAAATAAATTGACAAATGTAATATTTCAGTAGTATAAAACATTATTTTTTTGCTTTTAGATAAGTCAGACAGGTAGTTCATACAATATAAATATGTAATGATAATTCCCTGCATTAGAAATTCACATATGTAAACACTAAAAAAATGTGTGTTTCACTATATATATATATATATATATATATATATGTGTGTGTGTGTGTGTGTGTGTGTGTGTGTGTGTGTGTGTGTGTGTTTAAATGTAGTGAACAAATCTACCCACATCCTTGGTGAAAACTGAATAAAAACAATACAAATTATGCTGTATTTGACACCATGGTGTGAAAATAATTTATTTACAACGGAAAGTTCTAAACCCACTCTTTACGGCCTCCTAATCATTACAAGTTTTAAGTAATTCTAATTCCTTTTTTTTTCAACTAACCATAGTTCTTTCTGTGTGATTCGGCCAATTTTTATTCTATACTTAATGTAATAATAAATAAATTATTCTGAGTTTCTCTTAGTTACTTTTCATTTTATTTCTGAACTGCACACAAGAAAATAGAGTTTTCTAAAATTGTTATTAAAATTGAATCTTGACCTTGGATTATTTAACATCCATTGTACATTTCACCACTGCTTACACTAATTATTTCAAATGTTTTATAATAGATAAAATTTAATCTCTATCTCTACTTTTTCAAGATTTCTATTATTGTAGCTTATAATGTTTAATCTTATTACAGAGAAAATACACACAAGAACGCAAAATAATAATTTTCATATTATTTAATAACTAAGTTTTGCAATCAGTTAATCTTTATAATATAGTAATTGTAATACATATTGAAGAAAAGTTCTAATAATAATTTTTATATTATAGATGTATAATTAATAAACTTATATCAGAAATAAAAATAAAACTTTTAAGTAAAAAAACA
The DNA here is from genome assembly GCF_047948215.1 of Lycorma delicatula. Taxonomy (NCBI): domain Eukaryota; kingdom Metazoa; phylum Arthropoda; class Insecta; order Hemiptera; family Fulgoridae; genus Lycorma; species Lycorma delicatula. The sequence goes on along the minus strand of NC_134455.1, from coordinate 368,915,421 downwards.
ATACCTGGATCATATCACATAGTAAACTTTTTTCTAGGGACAGTTTTATGATGGATTCATTTATAGATTATCTATAATAATTTTATTACACATCTTTTGCTATGTTTGTATTTATACTGCAGTAACTGCATTTGCATTTGTAATACTATTTTATTTATTTATTTTGTATTATTTGGTTTATTTTTCATATTCATGTGTAATATGATTTTTTTTTAAATTATATTATTATAAACGACCAAAATAATCCTAATAGTGACATTCCAGTAATTTTTGCTCTTTTCTTATTTCTCATTGTAGTATAAAAGATATAAAGTGTTATATAGTACACTACAATAAGTCTCTAATTATATTTTCAACACATTCCAATAAAATATAATTATTATGCCATTGATGTGCCGACATGCCACAATTTGTGCAGTTTAAATGGACGACTGCTACATTATTATAAATGAAACTGCTATATTATATTAAATATTATAAAAATATTTAGTTAAATAATTTTAAGTGTTTTTTTTTGTGCTGTAAGTTTACAAAAGAGCAAAGCTCTGTATAGATGGAACTGTTTTATTAAATAAATATAGTGAAACTAATTATATACATGTGTATTATTTTTATTCCAAAAAGCATTTTTATAAATGTTTCCAACTCTTTTTTTTATCATTTTCACATAGTGAATGTATGTGTGTGCTTGTGTGTTGTGTATAAAATATTTTCTTAGTGTACATGAATTTATATATATATAAATTCTGTTTTGTTGATTTTTCTTTGATTATAATTATTTTTTTTATTAATTATTAATATTATCTTTATGATTATAATTATTATAAGTTCTGTTATAAAAGAGTAGTGGTGATGATACTAAAATGAAAATAGTAATAATAATAATAGCAACATATGTGCAATGCTATATAAATCTTTTTCTTTTTCAGTAATTTTTTTTGTTTTGTTAGGTTGTTTTATTTCATAAATGTGATATTTAAAAATTATTATTGTTATTATTATTATTATTATTATTATTATTATTATTATTGCAATTTTTTTATATCATCATTACCATTACATTTATTATTAATGTTATTCCTATTTCTTTAATGATATATTTGTTGATGTGTACGTATGAGTACATATTAAATGTATATATACAGTCAAACTTCTATGGCTTGAAACCATAAGAGGAAATTATTTTTTTTAATCATAGATTATTTTAATCATCTAATATGATCAATTTATTGGCTACATTATATGTTACTTATGTTTTTTGATCTTATATGGTTTTCCAGTGAAGATGAAGATATTTAACAGGATTAAACCTATAATAAAAAGAAAAATCTGGAATTCTGTTCATGTTTTACTTGGTAATTATATTTTGTACTGAGCGTAGCAGTAAAAAAAAAAAGGTTAGTACAAGTCTGAAGGAAATCTTTTTAGTTATAGTTATGAAAAGTAAATTTGAACGTTCAATACGAATTCAGAATTCTGACTTGCTAACAAAAAATCACTTAATATAATATTTGCTAATTTTCAAAAAATTTTGCTGCACCATTTAGTTTAAGAAGGTATTTTTTTTGTTTTATAATCCAAACAAAATCATTAAAAAATGAAGAATTATTAAGAATTCTACAAATATGCTGAAAGAAATAAGACTTCCACGAAGCAGAAGAAAAAGAAAAATTTATTTATATTTTAATTATATCCCTATAAGTTTTATTGCTTTATAATGCAAGAATAAACCTGTAAATAAGAATTTTTATTCAGATGTAATGTGAATGGATAAATCTCATCTACCTTGTCATACAACTTATTTAGTACTTCATTATATAATGAGATCAGTTTATCATGCGCATCATGATACTATACACTATAATTCCACTATGGATTATTATTATAATCCATATGAGTATCTCTGTATTCAGAGATACTCATATTTGATTTGATTCATGGAATGTAGTTACGCACGAATGGTAATGTCTTACAGCCCTGATCAGAATTTACATGTTCCAAATACGATGCCTCAGCCAAATTATCAGATTTTCATTTCGTGATCACATCCAATATGAGGAAATCCGCCATTGCTGCAAACAACAGCCAACAATCGAGTAACAGATTCAAAAACAAAGACTGCAATGATTTGGCCATGTCTGCAGAATGAGTAGAAACTGACTACCATACAAACTCCTTTGGCATGAATGACCCACCCATTAGAGAGTCCAACGAACAGCTCCAAAGAAAATATGAATCAAGCAGATCGATGATGCTGTAAAAAACCACAGGCTAAACCTTAATGAGGCTAGGACAATGGCCATGGATTGTCATACATGGAAGCATTTTATTACTGAAATCAGACAGCCATTGGCACCCACAGCAGCATACGGACTTAGAAGTAAACCAAATCCAAACGCTAGCTAGGGATCAAAAGAAAGAAGAATGTCTTACAGCAAGTGTTGGAAATGTTCACCATTTGCCTAAAGATATGGTGCGAAGAACTCTTCATACCATATTTTTTAGATGAATTCCATTAGCTGTGATGTCCTACGAAGGGTGTTAAAAAAATATGGTGCGAAAGGTTCGGACCTGCCTTTAGGAAAATGATAGATATTTCCAATATTTGCTGTAAGACATTATTACCGGTCGTGTACATCAACATTCCATGAATCGAATCGAATCAAATTAAATGTGAGTATGTCTGTATTATAGTCCATAATGGAATTATAATGTACAGTATCATGGTGTGCGTGATAAAATGATCTCATTGTACATTATCATCTGTTATAGCATTATACAGTTGCTCATTTAAAGAAATATTATTCCTAGTTGTAGTATCAGTTTACTAAATACAACTGTTTACTGAATATGGTTTAATATCTATCTACACATTTTTATTATTTCTTACCTTTTGTTTTTAGCTATCAGGAGATAAATTCCTTAGACATTTTAAGTTCTTTTTTTAAATGTGAAAATATTAGAATGTAAAGTATGCAGTCTTTGTTAAAATGAACACAAAAAGTATTGAAAGTAATCCAATAATAATTCTAAATGTGAAACAACTAACTTAACATAATATTTTTTTTAAATAACTCATTTTTATGACTTTTAAAATGATTATAATCCAAAATCATTTTTAAAAATTAATCTATCATATGAATTACGTATTTTTTGTAAAAGTTACATTTTATAATTCTTTTTAAAATTTCTTTATGTAATTATCTCTTTGTTGATTTAAAATTAAAATTTAATATGAAACAAGGTAGAACTAAAAGTGAGTAAAGAAATTAAATTTCTGAATTCATAAGTTGTATTATATGGACAAACAATTCTTTTTTTTTGATTTTTCAGGAATTAAATTTATATTAGCTGAATTATAGATAATATATAATGTTTTATTGAAAGAATTCTGAGTGAACTGATGTAAAAAGAATCTAGAAAGAATTACAAAGTAAATGCTAAATTATGATCATTAAAATGACCAATAGATTAAGTAGTTTATAAAAGAATTCAAAGGAATGGTGACTAGAAATTTGGATTTTTTTAGGAATTTATATCTTACACTTAAAGTAAAAGAAAAAGGTAAATAATATTTTTCTATTTAATACATCTTAACATAATAACATACCAATACTGAAACTATGAAAAATTATTCAAGTTTTTTTTTGTTGAATTTCTTTTAAGAAAAATTATTTTCCTTTACCTTTAGAGTTCAAACTGCAGAATTTTGGCTGTATTTGTATGTACATTTCTAAACATCGTATTTTAATTATTGTTATTATTTATTTTTTTATTATTTTTCATTTTAATTAATTGTAATGTACTGTTTATGTTCAAATTATGTAATTAATAATACTATTTGTTTGTGTTTTACTAATGCATGTATAAATTTGTTTTAGATTCAAATAATATTAGAATGATATTATCATAAGTTTTTTTAATATAATACTAATACAGCTGGGGTAAAATTAATTTCTTGGTGTAATCACATACCAAAAAATTATTTTATTTGTAATTTATGTAAAGAAAACTATCATGTGATGTGTTCCCGATATTATAATAATCAGGAAATTTGATAAGTTGATTATTATTATTTTTTTAAATTAGTTTTTTCTGCCTAAATTTAAAATGTTTTCATTGATGATTTTTTATTAAATATATTAATTGATCATTAAACAATTAAATTTTCTTTATTTGGAAAACAAAAAAAAAGTGTTCATTAACACTTGTTTAGAGCAAGGGAAATGTTATTCTTTATTTCATTTACCAAGAGTTTAAAATCTCACTATAAAATTTTCTTTAATTATTTAATTTCATATGTTCAAAAAAATGTGATGATTAAGACTATGAATTTTATAACGTGTCATAAATAAAAAAAAAAGAAAGTTTTATTTTATAACAAAAGACTGAATATTATTATGTATTTAGTATTTTGTTTTTTTTTTTCTTTTTTTTAGATAATAATTATAATGTTATAGAATTTACATTTAATTTAAATGATGATAAAAAAAATTAGTTTTGTTAATAAATTTAACAATGAAACCATTTTTATCAATTTATTAGTCCCTTTTTATAAGGTATCTTATAAATTGTGATATATTTAATAGCACTGCATGTTTTTTTACCACACTATAGAACTTTAAATAGAAGAATATATTTAAACAATTTTAATTATATTTTGTTTTTATTAATTAAAAAGAGATTATGATAAAATATGTTTCTTTTTTAAATTTTTATTTTATATATATATATATATATATATATATATATATATATATATATGTATTTACTCACAAAAATTATCAAATTTCCATGGTCATTAAATAAATTTTTGCATGATAAAAGTTAATTATGTGTGATGTTGTTAATGTAAAAAAAAATGTGCAGATGTGAAAAAAGAATCAGAAATTAATTTTTTTGTAACTAATATCTAATAATTTATGAATGTTAAAGAATTATAAATAAAGTTTATGCATTTTTTTTTTAATTTCATATATTGTAAAATATAAACATATGTATTGTATTAAAGTATGTATGAACTAATAAAATTTGATTAAAAACATAATCAGTTTTGTTGGTTATAGAAAAATTTAAAAAAAAAAATTAATTTTGAAATTTGAAGTTATTACATTTACAAATTTATTATTCATACACATATTATTACACGTATTATTTCAAACATAACTTCACAATTACTATGTTACTATGACATTGAAATACGAGTACTATGACCTTGATTCAAACTGCAGTAAAACTTCTATAAATTGAAGATAATATATAGTACCACTGGATGTCATCTGAATAGATTGCTTAATCTGGATGGAAGGAAATTTTAAAAAAATGTATTTTTAATTATAATTATAGTAAGTTTAAAAATTCTAAACTGCATATATTTTGAAAGTTATAAAAATAAAATCCATTAAAGCTGCATCTATTTAAAATATAGTTTTGTTAGTGAAAAACAGAAATTATACATTCAAATTTAAAAATAATTCTTATCTTAACTGTAATAAATTTAAAAGTAAATCATTTAATGTAATCATTTTAGTTTTAACAGAAATAAAGTCTTTCTTTTTTTAACTAATTCTGTCTCTTTTAGATTCTTATTATAATGAAGTGGTCCATAGGAACACTAGGATGACTCCCAGTACATCCATATCATAAACTATCTGCTCTTCTGAAATAGCACCTCAATTATCCAGTTTATATTTTTGAACATCATGAAAGAATTTAATGGAATGTTTTATAAAATTCTGAAGGTAGCAATAGATTTACATGTAGGACTGAAATAAATCATCAACCTTGTACTTCAACTGTCTTATTTTTATTTATTACTACGCCATATGTCTTCTTTGATTAGCCAGAATACCACTCACTAGTATCTATTTTTGGTTAAAATAATTTTATAATTATTTGTATTTGATCCTTTTCTGAAGTAAATATTAAACAAGAACTATTTCTTTGAGTTTAGTGTATAATAAAACCCTACCTATTTCTTTATGTACTAAATTTACAGAATTTTTATTTGTTCACAAATAAAATTTATTTCATATACATTGGAATTTTGAAATTTTTCTCAATATCTAAGTACTTTGACCTCAATTGAGAATTTTAGCCTTAATACTTAATCAATCATCCAAATAAATACATTTAAGTTATGATATAAAGATATTTAAGAGGCAAAACAAAGAAAATATTCACACAACAAATATTAAAAAAATATTTTTTATTTTGTTTTATACTTGATAGGAACAAATTTACCCTTTCAGCTTAATCATCTAACACTATTACAATTTAGCATTAACCAGTTATATCTTCAAGAAGTAATCGACAGAAATTATGCAGTAAGAAATGAAACATAACTCAAAATTGGTTTTAACTGTCCGTACTGCATAATTTATTACTAACCATCTTTGGTATAGATCCAAATTGTATTTATTTAATCAATTATATTTGGATCAGCAATGTTTTAAATTATTTAAAATATTATAATTCAATTAATTTTTGGGAATATTTTCAAACTACACATACTTAGACAGATAACATTATTATTAATAAAAACCTAAACTTGACTAATATATGGTTTAGATGTTTGTTCAAGGATGTACTTCAAATAATAAGGCTAAGAACATGTCAAATAATTAAAAATAATCAATATCAACTCTAAACAATAGGGAGTGCCCAAGTTATAATTTTGACATGATATATATATATATATATATATATTTATATATACATATGCATATATTATATTTATATATATATGTGTGTGTGTGTGTGTTGTGTTATAATATAAATCCTTGAATAGTTAATCAAAGTTTCTAACAAAGAGTAGTTTCTAAGATACATATGTTTAATTAAAGGGGTGTCTGTATTAAGTGGTTTTACTGTACATATAAACTTTTGAATCAAGACATAATTATTATTATCATCGTTATTATTATTATTATATGGGCAGTGAGCTCACTGTATAAGCATATCATTAACACTTTCCAATATTATAATTAAATACTGAATAAAATGAATAATATATGAGTTTGTATGTATACCATTTTTGTAATAATTAAGTAAATATTATTATTGTATAATGTAAATTAATTAATTAGTTAATTATTATTATTGTAATTTTTAAGTAGACATAAAAATCAAATGAATCTTGTGTTCAGCCCAAAAAAATATACCTGAAAGGCTCACAACTTATTGTAATTGTAAAAACCAATTTTGTTTATGATAAGTTATAATTTATCATTAATATTATTTTAATATAATATTTAATTAACTTTTCTTTTTACAGTAAATATTATGATTATGTTGTTAATAAATTAATTGTAATTCATAGCGTTCACTATTAATAATTATTTATAATTTAATTTTTATTATAATTATTTGTTTTTAGAATTCTGATAACATATATTTGTTTTTTCATTATTTCTATTATTATTTTTAATAATCTATTTCTTAATATTGTGTTCGTTGGTTAAAGAGACTGAATGATTTTTAATCTACAGCTCTATTGTTATAGTTTTGTATTTTTTTCTGTATAAACTAATTATAATTAGTTTGTTTTAGATTAGTAGTTTATTATTATTATTATTATTATTATTATTGTTATATTAAATAATTATAATGTGATTTGTTTTTGTGTTTTTTTAAGACTACAATCTATTATTTTTACTTTTTTTAGTTAATATATAAAGTATTAGTGTGTAATACTAAAATATTTATTGAGCTAAATTTTTTTTACATAAAAAATTGATCTTTTCTTACTAAATAAGGTGTTTTATTTGCTATACGTATATTAATTTTATTTTTTTTAAAGGGATATTTTGATATGAAATTTTTTTTTCATTTACATTTATAAGAGAATAATTCTTCTTTATATTTATTGTGATTATAATAAAATTTTAATTTTTTACATTATTATAAATTTATGATACAAATTATTCTATCATTAAAATATTTTTAAGAATGCAGATTTTATTTTGACAAAAAAAATTCCCAAAAAATTAAAGGGTTTAAAAAAATATCATAGCAAGAGAGAACATTATTTATAAATTCAAATAAAAGAAAAATGTATAACAAGTTTTATAAAAATCTGACAAAATAATCTTACAGAAATTTTTCTTTTAAAATGTTTTATATAGTGGTTTATGTCACGAGAGTGTATACATTTTATTTCAACCTTAAAGATGGAATATAGAGAACCGAATTGTGTGTTCATCCTTACATATATTTAAACTTATATTTAGACCTTATTAGATGAAATATTTCAATTTTTAATTCTGATATTTATTCCAGTTATTTGCTCAGTATTAAATTCTTAATATCAAACCAATAATCATAATCTATTTAATAATTATTCGAAGTAAGAAAAAATAATAATACTACAAAGAAAGTAAAGTAATTTTTTTCTCTTTGCATAACAAATCCTAAGAGATACGATTTTGGATAGAGTTTTTAATAATTATTTTTAAATAGAGAATAAAAGAAATGATGCATTTTTTGTATTAAATAAAAAATAAACAAAAAATTGTCAAATGAAAAAAAATATTTTAAAATTTCAATTGCTCTTTTTAAATTCACAGTGGGTTTTTTTATAACTGGTCTGACAATAAACGACAATGTTTAAACTAAAAATACATTTAATGGTGTAAACAGAGATACTTTCTGGAAAAAAACTGTTTTGTAGACAAGAGTTGTGTAATCCTGATGGTAGTAACTTTTTATATAAAAATAATATTATTTCAAATTCTCCATAAAGTTTCCAAACTTATTTCGTAAGCTTTGATACTTTATAAAAATTTTGCATGCTCTTTCAAGTAGGCTTTTTTACATTAATAATAGATTGACTTTCACTCTCAATCCATCCTTCCAGTTATACTTTCTAATTTTATTCGTTTTGAAGGAAGAATTATAGTCTTTTTTTATTACTATTAATTCATTTTATCCTATCCAATGAATTGCTTTAATAATTATTATTTTATGTTACATCACATTTCATGTATATGTTCTTCCACAAGTCCTATGACATAATTTGATGTCCTTACCTTTTTTTGAGTGAGAAAAATTAAGGGTTTTCTGTAGTCCTAATTAACAGGATCTAAATTCACTATCATAATAATTGTTACTGATCAGAATATTGATCATATGAATAGTTATAAATTACGACCCACTATTCGGCATATTTTCTTTCTATGTCAACATTTTTTATATCCATAAAGTTAACCTCTGGAATAGTAGAGTTAACCAGAGCTTTCATACACTCTCCTTATCACTTTAAAATTTTTATTCTCTCATTCATGTTTCCTCCACATCTTTGGATAATAAACCATCCTATTGCATTTCTTTTTCAGTTCTCTTATCATCATGCCATCTATTTCACTATCAAATATACCCTTGGTCTTCTACTAAACTCCTATAAATGTTGTGTTGTTTTGAATAATTTATTGTTTTCCATTCTAATACTTGTTCAGATCATTATAGTTTTTCTTTTAATCCTCTTAATTGCAAATTGTTTTCTTATGTAAATCCTTATCCTGTTTCTGTTTGATTTTTCTATAAAACTCTTTAAATGTTTTCTTAGCAACCTGCATTCTACTTTAAATCTTTCTTCTCTCTGTCCGAGTTTTATCTACACACATTAGAATTGCAATACATGTTTATTCATAATTTTCTTTCTTTGAAAATAATATTTAAATGTTACCTCTTTCTCTAATTTTCTGTTTTTCATTATAAACTTCCATTTCTCTTGTACCACTGTATTATCTTATTAAATTCTGTCTCGTAATTTTTTATCTCCTCATTCCATATATCAGTGTATATTTTGGTTCTTTTTTCTCTTGCTCATCTTTTCCCATCAGATAACCCAAAAGTTTTGTAAAACAATATTTAGCTGTTCTCTCCCTCTCTATTTTTACTATTTTTCTGAATCCTGCAAACTGCGGTAATGAAAACAACAGCTACTCGTAAATCATCTGTAGCACCCTATTATCTATTTTGAACTGCTTTGATTCTCGTAATCTTGTTTTAGCACTGCTTTGATTATCTTTTTACATGCCTTTTACAATTCTGATTACTTTCTCTCTCTATTTTCCTTTACTCTAACTTCCCCCTAATTACTTTCTGTAATAGAGATTGTATTATGTGTTACTGTTTTCTTATTAACAACATACACTGAATTCATAAATCTAACCCGTAAAGAGTTTCATATCTAATACCACTTAATGAAAAAGATAGTTATTGAAGTTGAAATTATCTATACTATCTATCTAATTAAATAAATGATGGACAAAATAAGATTTCAAGATTATATGATTTTCTCAATTATTGTACATATTGATGATATCGAAAAATACTGTAATCAGTCGTTTATTCTATTTTTATTTTTCCTTTTTTTAATTTTTTATTTACTTTTTAATTTGCATTATTAAATAAAATGAATGTCACATTGTTCAATACTTAGTGTTTTTGCAACTACTTTTAATTGTTTTATTATAATTTTTTATAATTCACAGTTCTTTTATAAATTAAATTGAATTTTTAAAAAATCAATTTAAAATTTTTTAACTATTTATTTATAAAAAAAAAGGAAAATAAATTTATTTATTTTTTGTTAAATCAATTGTTTTTATACATAAAAAGCTTTCTTTGTTTTCCATTTTTTGTTTATTTATTAAACTTTTTCTGTATTTATTATTGGCAAAATCAAATGACATAAAAAAATCCTTGGCTTTTTGTTGTTTTTTTATCAATGATTTGCAATGGAAAAAAACACAAAATAGATTTTACTATAAATTGTTCTAAATATTTATCAATCAAATTTAATTTTATGAAATTTTTTATTTTTATTTAGTTTAAAACAAGATAATTCAAAGACAGGAAGCTTATGTATTCATTTTTTTCAATAAAAATGTTTCATTATACTCGTAAATCTATAGTAATTAACAGTAAATGTTGTATTTTCCTAAGATGTGGCTAACCATTTGAGAAATATGCAATTATTAGAGTTAATTAGTGCTGGGGCTTTCATAGACACTCACAGTTTGTCATACTTGTAGTAGAAAAGAGTTATAAAAGGATATGTTCAATCTTTCATTTATAAATCACCAATGCGATCATAAACATAATTTTTTTTTATCTTTTGAAAACTTTTTTGAAGTATAATTTCCTTAGGTTATTATAAAGAACAATTGACATAAATTGTTTAAAAAATAATAAAATTATATTATAGAGTTTTATAAATATTAATAATAATTGTAAGATTTTTACAAACAAAATTTTTTCTTAAAAATTTGAAAAAATATAATTTTAGTGTTACTATTTAAAAATCATTAAAACTTTTTTGTAAATATACTCATTGCGGTGTTATTTTTACATGAAATTATTCAAGAAAAATAACAACAAATAACAAATAAGCAATATTGTTCATAAAAGTTAAAAATAGTTTTATTATTAAACATTATTGCTACTAGGATATGGCTGCTTGTCTAGCCGTTCAAACAGCAATAGTTCTGGTTGTTATATGCATAATTTGACCTTGAATTTATATTTTACTATCGCTTATGTAATTTATATAAAGTTTAAAAAACCTGTAAGCTTGCATGTAGGAAACTGTGGATCTGAAATATCATTATTACTACCTTTTCTGATTGAATTTCTGCGGTTTCCTACTCATTAAAGTGAAATATCATAGCAACCTCTTATCCACAACCCATGACAATTTTGCCTTTTAATTGTTTCCTGCACTATGATAATTTTGTTTCTCAAATTCAATATTATCTACAAATTTTTACATGAATTCTATCTTTACCCATTATAATTTAAACTCTAAAAACCACAAGAGAAAGAATCCTATTTTGTTTTCACGTTTATAATTATAAATAAAATCAAACTAGTTTTTGTATCAGAACTAGATAACGTGAGTAAAAATTATATTCTTTTTTAAAAATTAAGTTCATTGATTAATAAAGATTATTATGGAAAACTGCCTAGATTTTAATAATTGTGCATTTCTCTTCTCCAATTAATTTTGTGCAATTTTATTTTCATAACATCTTTTCTTAATACAACATACCTAACTAATTAAAATATTAATTACTTTTAAATTTGGTTTTTGCTTCTGGGACACCAGAGAGAGGAAACTAAAGTATAACAGGATTGTTAAAGAATAAAAAAATATTGGTCATAATGAAAATATTTTTTTTTTTTAACAGCTCTTTAAGCAACTCTTCACCCCCTCCCACCATTTTTCACACAACTGCATGACAGAAAGGAAGGAATAAAAATTAAACTGAATATCAAAACAGCTATTATTGCCTTTGTAAAGTATAGAATAATAAGAAACAATACATAACCAACTCTATTTCTTTGTTAATTACTTATATAAATCATTAAACATACTCATCATATTTAAGGTGGTGAAAGTTCTGACATTTGGGAAAGCAAGTAAATTTTATTTGCTTTCTGTTTAAAACTTTAATGATCTGTCAAAAACTTAACTGACATCATTAGCCATATAAATTACCAATTTAGAGAAATTTTTGATAGATATGCAGAACTCCATTCAGAATATCAGATAGTATAGATTTTTGAATGTCTAATGTTGTAGATAAGTATACTATTTCTTAAATAATCTAGTAATGCTCTTTTCAGATCTGAGTCTTTAATGCAAAATATTATTATTAGTCTTAGCATGATGCTAATAGTATGTCATTTCTGATTTCTCATTATTACTGATAACATATCAGAAGATGAAGAAACAAACTTTATTTCATTCTTTTTTTTTTTATGAACTTGTTCTTTTTTTAAATTAGGATTGTATATTTTTTTCAAATTTTCATATATCATTTAATTCATTGTAGCAGATTTTTCATTCTCAATTTTATATTTTTCATGGAAGTACTTAATTTTTGTTGAAAATGTATATATAAATAACTGGGACATGCACTGTTTAACCAGCTCTTCAGTGAAGTCTAACCATTTAATGTTTTCTGCTTCATCTAACATTCTTTCCAAGGATTTTAGTAGCCTCAGTTTTCAAGTTTATCCTGGCAAATCTCATCTTTTTTATTTGTTTTTTGTTCTATAAGATTTTCTCTTACCATCTTCTCTGATCATATATTTTCTCTGCTCATCTCCTCTTAATGCATTATGTTCTTTGTTGCATACATTAGATTAGATTTTCTCTGAAGTAAAGCTAAGATAGTAAAATGACAAAATCTATTTAGGTTCATTATACTAGTCAACATAAAGATATAAGATTATCCTTTGTGGAATCAGAGTAACTATTAACAACATTACACATTAGTTTATACAATTATTTAAAGTTTCATGATGTACTTACATTAACTGTATCACGAGTCATAGTAATAAAAATTCTCTTATAAATCTTTTCCGCATTCTATAAATAAATCTTAATTTTTTTATCATATAGATTTTATTGATTGTTTTCTTTTACAGTAAACATATTCCATTTGCATAAGAAAATCCTGTTATTATGTACACTAAAGATTTCCCTTTTCAAAATCACTTATTAAAATAATTAAATTCACCTCTTTATTTTTTTCATTTATATAGTGTTCTATGTTTATCGTGTAATTCATGTTGTGAATCAATTTGATAACCAAAATGAATGTGCGACTAGGTTAGTGGAAAGTAATGTGCAACATGAGTATAGTAATTGCTTAATGGCATTGCTTGTTCCTGTTCATTTTAAAAATATGATATATTTATTAATTTACAAAAAAAAAACCTTCTCGGTGTTCTTGATGTCAATAGCTTAGTATGTATATCATTGACAAAAACAAATGAATGTCAAAATGGAAGCAACTCACGCATTAATACCAGTAGGGGTTACATTCCTTGCAGAGCGTTCATTCTTGTAATTATCCATACTTACCCTTCCAAATTTAGTTCCCTCTTTTATACTCACCTATTCATTTCTTTTCATATTAATTTACCCTTATTTTTATACTCGACTGTTTTTACTTACTTCAATTATAAATGAGTTCATCATCATTTTCTGAATTTCAATTATACTATTAAAAAAATATTATTTATAGATTCAGAAGTTATACTGCTCCAAAAAATAGATCTATCCAAATTTATCTGGAAGAAATAAATAGAGACTACGGTTAAACCACAGTTTACAACCTTTACCTTTGTTTTAAAACAAAATTAAATAATAATTTTTTGATAAAATAACTGTGATGAAAATAAATTAAAAATTATAATGGTGTCAACAGATTAAGACATTTAAAAATAATAATTATTCAAACATATTTGTTTACTTTAAGATTGTTAAAGCAAAGACTAGTAGTGGCCAGTTTGTATTGGTTAATATTGGTTTATATTGGCTTTTAGAACAGCTGGCTTTTTGAGTTTGCTTCTTATTAAGATGTACTTATTTTTTTTTCACTTATCATTTTATCCATATTATTAAAATATGTTTAACATGTTTGAGGTTGTACTAACAAAAACAAAATAAAAATTAATTTACACTCTCTTTATTCATAACACTATTTATTAACATTTTTTGTTATTAATAAAAATTTATTGGAAATTTTATTTTATATACCAGATTAAATAAAAATAATATGAATGTAAATTATTAAAAGTTTTTTTATGTAATAAAAAATATATTATAAATTTAAAATAGTTGATTTTTTTATATTTATGTTCAAACATTTTCCTTATAAGTAGTATATTTATTTCAAAAATTATATTCAAAATATTTCCAACAGATTTTTAGAAAACAATTCTTTGAAAATTTAATTCTTTCATTTATTTTAAGCACATAAACAAAATAAATAATCAAAAAAAAACAAATAGACCACCTTAAGTAAGAGAATATATGACTGATTTCTGAGCTTTCCTTCTTCGACTCTCTCACATTCATTATATAATGTATATATAATACTAATTGTATTAATTTTATATTAATATAATTTTATTTTCAAATTACATCACTTACTATCAATAATTTGATCGGTGGTAAGTCAAAATATATTTTATTAATTATTATATTAAAACTAGGTTGTTTAAATAATACATTAAAAAAAAAACAAGAAAACAAACTGCATTAAAAGACATTGTAAACATTTCAAAATAATACAAAGTATTTTTTAATATAACTTAAAAATATTATCGTATGAGTAGTTAAAAATATTATCATTAGAACAGATAATATTTTGTCACATTTTCAAAGATTAACTAACGTAGTTTGATTTAGATTACTTTTTTACAAACCGTAATTGTTTATTTATGAATTAATTATTTTTAAAAAATCTACGTAGGGACCAAATATTTTAGTTTTTAAAATACAAAATAAAAAAAAATAATAATAAATTTGAGCACAGTAGCTAATTTACTTGCAGTATTTATTAAAATAAATGAAAATACTTTTATTTCATGTTTACATAATTTTACACATTCATTCCA
The DNA here is from genome assembly GCF_047948215.1 of Lycorma delicatula. NCBI lineage: Eukaryota > Metazoa > Arthropoda > Insecta > Hemiptera > Fulgoridae > Lycorma > Lycorma delicatula. The sequence goes on along the minus strand of NC_134455.1, from coordinate 368,900,001 downwards.
TTTTTTTTTTTTTATTTGTACAGATTTCAAAACAAAAAAAAATCTTTTTTATTATATATGTATATTTACAGTGTTGTGTTTTTTGTTATAAATGTTTTTCTTTATTACCTATAAATTAATTATGTGTAATTTAATTTACATTACTTGATTAATATATGTTCTTTTTTTTATGATTTTATTAATTAAAAATTTTTCACTGAGTGAATCAATCTTTGAATTATTGTACTTAATATCTTTTTAAATTAATCTTGTTTTTATTAATAATCTGCAAATTAAATTTATATTACTAGTTATTAGAAATAAAATTGTAATAACTTCTGTTTTAATTCAGTTTTACAACAAAAAAATGTACATTTATACATTTTTTGTACAAAACTGTGTATGTATATATATTAAAAAAAAATTCAAAGGGGCCATGGTTAATTTTAAATTATGATTTATTGTTAATACAACATTGCAATTTTTAGAAAAGAATTACTTTAACGTTTTTAAAAGTTTAGAATTTATTATTTATTTCTAAAAATAACAAATAGTTGTAATTGTCTGTGGTCCCATTAATTTATACATATTTTTCAATGTGTACTCTTATATTAAGGTTTTATTCATAAGGTAATATTATTTGAAATGTTTGTTACCTTTTTTTAAGTTTTTCTGTTTATTCTATATTAATTTTTTAGTTTAATAAACATATGTTGTATTCTGAAGGGAATTAAAACTATAAAACATTGTGATTACATTTTGCTACTTCAATTATATATATGTTTTGTATTGTTTTAATAAATATTTGAAATTTTAATCTCCAATATCAAGATTTTGCAGTTGAAATAGATCAGTTGTAACTAAATACTATTGTTTATACAAATTGTAGATGTACAACAATTTTGGCCATAAACTGCTAAAGAATTTCTCTAAATTAGAAAACATAAAAGAGTTTCACTAAATTATGGCTTCTGATTTCAGATTCAAAATTAACATATTTCATGAATTTTATCAACTTTTAACCAATATAAATACTAAAATAAGAATGTTTGTATATTATTTTTTGTCCCAGAATCTTGTTAACTATAATAACAATTATTGTCAAATATATAAAATTTATAATTTAAAAAAATAAAATTATGTGCAATCATCAGTTTAAAGAATCGTTTGACCTAACCTATGTCAGCTCTCTATCAATCGTAATTAAAAGTAGATAATTTTTATAGGTATCTTTATTCTTGAACAAAAATATTCAAAACCAACTTATACCTGATGTATTAATAAAAAAAATTTGAGATTTTTTCATGCCGGATTCATTATAATAAAAATTTATGATGATTATAAATAAAGCCCATAAATTAACATTTTTAGCCCAAAATATGCATGTATGTCTTTTTAAAAGCATTATTATTACTTTTACATAACAAAAACAAATTATCCAGTAATTTTTTCCTATAGAATAAACAATAGCAAAAAATTTGTAAGAATTATGAAAGCCTATAAACTTTATTATTGTATTTTATGGATAAAGCACTTTAAAGTTTAAGCAGAGAGTGACATATTATTTAATTTTTAATTCAAAATTATTGATGTAAATAACAGATTATTAAGATTGTCTATTGGTCTATTGATTTGTATTACACAATTTTTCTTTAAGAAAAAGTAAAAATAAATCTGCAGTTATATTTCTAACTAATAATATTAATACTAAAAATTGTGAGAAAAAGAATTATTTAATTAATGAAAGGGGCTCACATGTTCATAACCAGGTTGGTCTAGTGGTGAACTCATATCACTGCATATCAGCTGATTTTGAAGTCGGCAGTTCTAAGGTTCAAATCCTAGTAAAGCCAGTTATTTTTACATGGATTTGAATACTAGATCGGTTTCAATTAATGGCACATCTCAGGAATGGTTGACCTGAGACTGTACAAGACTACACTTTATTTACATTTATTACATATCAACCACATTCATCCTCTGAAGTAATACTTTATGGTAGTTCCAAAGGCTAAACAGAAAAGAAGCATAACTGTAGAATAGAAAACAGATTCAGTAGTATTGTTTGGAGATTGATGATTAGAGAAAGTATACATAATTTAAATAAGTATAATTATAACAAGAAATTATACATTCTAACTGCAAAACCTTAAAATTTATACTTACAATCATTCATAAAAGTAAAATTTCAAAAGTTAAAAATTAAACATTACTATTTTTCTCATTTTGTAATTATATAAAAATCTTGTTTAAAATTGGATCTACATTTTCTTTGTAAATTAAAAAAAAGAATACAAAATACAAGTATTTCATTTTTCTATTTATCTATTATTAATTATTGCAGCACTATATTTACATTAAACTTATTTTTGACTTGGTATAAAAACTGATTTTGATTACTTATCAATGAGAGCTTTTTATAAATGTATATCTGTAAAATACCTTTTATGCTGTTAAATTTATAAAAAAAAAAAAAACATTTTAAATTTATAATATATTTATTTATATATATCAATAAGGTTTTCTTTCTTTTTTTTTGATATTGTAGTCGACTAAATTATTCTTTTTAAGTGGAATGGACTTTTCTCCTGTGATGTTGTAAGTATTATTATTGTTATTATTATTATTATTGTTATTTGTAATTATTTTATTATTATTTTTATTTGCTAAAAGCATTGTTAAAAAGTATTGTACTGAATTAATTTTAATTTATGTTAATATGTAATAATTATGATTATGATAAGTAAATAAATAAATGTGAAAGATGTTATTGACCAAAACAGGTTAAATAAATATACTTAGTGTTTTTCTTTTTATATATTATACATATACGGTATATAATATAAAATAAAGAATTTATTTGTAAATAAAAAGATTTTCTTTTAGTAATAAAACAAATATGTACTCTTTCTTTAATGATGTAAAATAGTTCATATTAATAATAAATGATTAATTTATATAAAGTGTATATGTTATCTGTGTGACAATTTCATTATCATTTTATAGTTTTCATGTAGTCATTTCATGTATACCTGTTATGTGAAATTATTTATAAATAAATTTTACATATTATCTATACCGATTCAGAAAAAAGTTATAACTCCAATATTAACAAATGAGAATATAAATTTTTAAAAGTTTAAAACATTCATAATTAATTCTACATTTAAAAAAAAAGTATTTTTAAATACAGTGAAACCTCTATCAAAGAAAGAAGTCAGCTTGAGGTTGTAGAAGAAAGCAAGCAGTCTTTTAATCGCTATAAGATAGGAGAGAAAAAAGCAAGGGAGTTTATTCCCTCCTTTAATAGGGGATAAATATCCTCTTTAAAAAAAATAATTGCTGGAAATTACAGTTAGTAAAAACTAATTTATGATACTATCTTTATTTAAATAAATTTTTCCTACAACTTTGATTATTTTATAATAAAAAATGAAATAACATAATTAAATTTTAATATAATCACATAAATTTGTTTAAAAAATTCATAATAAATCCTTAAAAATAAAAAAAAACATATCATCATTTACCAAATCTTTCTTTTTATTTAATTATAATGCTTCAGAATGCAGATTACATGTGTTGTGTAGATGCATGTAGACTACATCACACTGTATAAGTTATAACATTAAACAATTATGATATTCTTTAAAAAAATAAATAAAATTAAAAACAAGTAACAGTGGTTGTACCTAATATTCAAGTGTACTCTTTTTCATCACTGTTGTATTCACAGGTCGCAACTTTGATTCCTGTATTTTTTCATCTATTCCTCAATTTTTTTCATCCATCTCATTTCCTGAATAAAATATATGCAAATGCATATCCATATTGTAAAATTGAAAATATTATGTTAAATAAGAATAAATATAGCAAGATGAATTTATCCATTCCATTCCAATGGATTTATTCCATTCCTAAATATATTTATCACACTTGGGAAAGCTACTTTTTGTACGAACAGCATATGAATCAGAAACTATGAACAAGTTAGTCTCAAGTTCAGCAACCAGTAAGAATCTGGAAATATTTTCATTAGCCCACAATATCATTATTCAAAATATTCATGTTGTATAATTTAGTACACATTTGTATGGAATAACAAAGTTTAACATAATAGACTTTACTTACATTTGCCAAGTTATACAGAAATTCTTTAATTTACATATGTACTTGATATTTATATATTTTTTTTTTAAATATTAAAGATAAGTAGGTTTCCTACTTATCTCTAATATTCTTACTTACAAGATCAGTTGATAGGAGTTTTCTAATAGGTGTTACCTTAAATTGTTCTTGATATTACAGTTATGCTTATATGTTGCATTCAGAAAAATTTTCCCTGAGAGATGTGCTGATCTTGATCCTATCTTCATTAATCTCATCATTTATGTTTATTTGTTACTCTCCCCATTATCTGCCTTGACTCAGATTCTATTTTTATTTATTTTTTTCAATATCAATAATAGATTACCTACAATCTTTATCCGATTCCACTTTATCTTCTTTACATCTTCTACTAATCTTTATTCTTCTTATTTAATTAATCCATCTCCTTTCATTATATATCTTAATCAATTTGCTTTACTATTCTGGAATTTTTTGATTCAGCCTCTAGCATTCATTTTTTCCTAATCTCCTTGTTGTCAACTTTCAAATATTTCCAGCTTTCTCAGTACCTTTTCCTCAGTGTATCATTTCTAATATACTTAAAATATAAAACTTCAAAAGATGTTTCTTTGAATCTAATTCAATCTTACTACATAACGATAGACAAGGTTTGGCTTTTAGTCAATTTTTTTCCCATATTAAGTGAAACAGGATTCAAACTAGTTTTACAATCTTTTCCTTATTTTTAGCTGCATAAAAATTTTAATATGTATGTTTTTATAAAAATATTTAAATAAATGTAAATGATGACTTTTTAATAATATCTAAAACATACATACACACACACACATATATATATATACATCATAAATTTGATGTTCACCTTAATTTTCTTTTTGTCAATGTGAAATAAATGGAAATTTATTAAATTAAAAATCACAAATATATATGAATTGCTAAATGACTCAAGTTAAAAATTAATCAATAGTATAGATTAATTTTGATTAAATATGAATGATTATGTTGCTGATGAACCTTTATCATTGGGTTTAAGCAATGAACAAGAATAGCTTTTAAACTGCAATTAAGTATACAGTATAAATCATTGTAATGTTTTTAAAGAAATAAAAAAGGGTTTTTTTTTATTAACTAAATTCATTTAAGTGTAATAAATAGAGGAGATTTACTGTATTTGAAATATATATCTATATATATTTTCTTTTAATCACCAATTTATATAAAAAATTTTAAAAAAAAGAATGTTTTTTTTTATTTTTAATTGATCCCGTAATACTCTTATTTGTATTTCATATTGTATGTGTTACTACCATCATCCTTGCCTAGATATATAATTACATTGGTACTTTGTAAATTAAATATAATAAAAATAAAAAAAAAAGAGGAAAAGACTCTCAACTATATATTTATATATATATATGGTAAAAGGATTATCTATGTAAAGATAAGTTTTTAAAAAGATGTAATGTAATTATGTCAAAAACATTATCATAAAAAGAATGTAGTTGTTGGATATAATGAATTATAATATTTTTAATTAATAATAAAATATATATATATTGTAATTAGTTAATTATACATATTATTAATTTTATATTGCTTTTTGTGTGCCTTTATACATAGTTAAATAATATTCTTATTGTTGTATTGAACATTTCCAGTTTTTTATTTGTATATATAAATATAATATTAAAAAAATTATAAAAAAAAACAAGTGAACTGCACCACAATGCATAGTAATTATTATATACATTATAAACGCATAAAACATTATACTGTAAATAAACAGTATGTTGCAATTTAATTTTTTTTTAATTTTTATTTGTTTTTTAATTTTTATTTTTGTATTTTATTTTATTTCTTTTAGATTTTAATGTTTTCAAAGAAATAAATACATCTTTCCCATCCTGTTCCATACCTGTATATAATAAAATAAATCATGTGAATACTACTGAATTAATATTACAATTTTTTTTTCCTAAATTTAGGATAATTTTTTTTTACTTTATTGTACAGTATTTTAATTTTAATTAAAATAAATTTATAAATTTAAATTAATTGAGTTATTATTATATCTCTTTTTAATTGGAGTTGCCTGGAATTCACCTTTTAGAGAAATTTTAAATATTGTTTAGTAAAACAGAACCATAGATCATAAAAATTAAACATTTTGATAATGATGGTTCAGATAATTTAATTATTGTTTCAAGACAATATAAAACTTCAGAACATTATCTTAATAAAATTATATGTTTTAAAGTTGAAAACTATACTTCTGTTTTTATTTTCAAACCACATTTTAGAATTTTTGTTCTACTTTTTTAGTTTTTAACAAGCAAAACTTTTGGTGATGAATGATATATTCAAACATGAACTTGGAAGGTGTGCAATCACCACCTTCCTTCTTTTCTGTTGAATCGTATGATTCGCTAACAATAGTGAGTCATGTGACAGAAGTAGATTTAAAGAAATTTTTAAGCATTAAAGATCAAATTGTATCCAGTTAGCACTTAGATCATTAGCTGAGTATTTTATGGCAACATTCAAATAGGAAACACAATATCTTAACAAGTCAGGTGATGCAACCACCTTATTAATATCATTATAAAAATTACTATTACAGTGGTTATCAGATGGCAGCCATAACTATGAAGTTACTGTTCATGACAGAGATAAAGATTATGCAGAAAGATAAAAAGATAAAATTTAAATTATTTTTTACTTACTCCTCAGAAATGTTTTCAGTTGCTATTCTGATCAACCTCAATGTCTACAGTTTTGTGATTTTGCATTGTTGTTCCAGTTACTTATATTATATTAGCATGTTTTGAATCGAAAATTTATTTTTATGATAAAATCAAAAAGGGTATTAGATTATACTCAGCATTTTTTTTTAAGAAGGTGGTTGATATTAAAATATGCTTCAACTTTTTTTTTACAATTTCTGAAAGAAATCACAATCAGATTTATAATAATGTACCCATTCTATATATGTCAAGGATAACATTATGACAAATTTCTGATTATTATGAATACAACAGAAAGCTCAGTCACAGTACAAAATTGTAAATCACCTTTTGTTTAGATTTTAAATAAGTGTCTTCCTAATAACATAACCTGAAACTGCAGTATAAAATAGATGTGTTATCTCTCAAAAAAGAAGATAAACTGAAAATATTTTGATCTAAGTAAAAATTTATTTCTGAATTCTAGCTATGATTAATCATTTAAGAAATAGTTAATAATTATAAGTAGTAACTAGTATACAGTTTATATGGAGTCAGTGATACTCTATCATCAAATTAGTTTCCATGGTAACGATACAGGGAAGGAAAAATCAAAGATAAGAGGAGTAGGTAGATAGACAGTAGGTAGGAGTAGTAGACAGTCAAACCCAGAGAAACTATATCAGATCAAAGACTGTCTAAGGAGTTCAGAGTACATCATGGCAAGATCACATACTTACCAACTTACTGGTCAGCACTGCATTCTGCGGAGGGTCATGGCCTCTCTTGCTACATTTCTCCAAATATCCCTGCCCTCAGCAACCCTTCTCCATCTTCTCACTTGCATCCTCCTCTAGTCATCCAACCATCTCTTTTTCAGTCTTCTCCTTCTATCCAATTTATTGCCAAAAATATTTTTCTAACTCCCTTGTGCTTGGGCTTTGTAATTCTTTCCATTCTAACCGTATAATTATTTCTTTCTATGTTGAGTACTGCTTACCTTTCTTAGCTTCATTCTTATCATTTGTTGACATATTTTGGAACCACTCCAAAACGTATTGTACTAGTAACTTATTAGACAGAAAGTTTTGACAATGGAGTGGTTCTGAAATGCGTCACCAACTGATAAAAGAATTAAGTTAAGAAAGGTAAGCAGTACTCAACATAGAAACTATAGTGATCTTAGCAGGAAAGATAGTAATAATTACTCCCTTAATAACATATAATTATTCTTCCTTGCTTCTCCTATATGACAATATCAGTTTCTCCAAATAGTTTTTCCAACTCTGAAGGCAACATATAGATGAATATTAATTCTTTAATTCGCATTTTTATCTAGCTAATGCTATAGTACTATTAATCAGAAGTGAAAGAGGAAGAAAAAGAACTGGTTAGTACTCCTCGACTAAGGATTCTATTTTATCTTAGCTATTTTGATCTAAGAACTACTATTTGATCCTGTGCATCCTTTTTGTAGCAGATATCTCATTTGTTAAGACAAGATTTTCAGACAGAGAATTTTTTTATTGCTGACAGGTAACTAATGAAAAAGGTTAGTATGTATAAATCCAAAACCAGAAAAATGCAACACAGACCTACCAAAACTGCAAAAATCACCTAAAATTCACTGTACACATGTACAGTGCTCTAGAATATATATGGTCCAAAGACTGCATACAAATTATTCTTATGAATCATTTCATTGTATGGTTTGATATGTAATAAATATTTGTTATTAAAAACTCTCCCATTAATTTTTACAAAATACTGTTCTCAGTACAGGTTGAGAAATTATTCTGTACAAATAGGTAATCTCAGAAAATAAATAAAAGAAAATAAAAACAAACTTGACCGATACATTATTGAATTAATCAGTCGCTAAGATTTGTTTTAACAGATATCGAGAAGTTTAATAGTTACCAATAAGCTTTTATTCCAAAAGTACATCCTTAGTTTTGTAATTTTATTATACTTATTTCAGAAATATATTTTATTTATTTAGTTTGTTACAGCTATCAGTTATAAAATGTTCATGCTTCAGTACAGTATAGTTTTGTTCTTTGCAGATTGTTTTTCTAAAATGTCTTAGATCATGGAAGGGTAGCTATAGTGAAAGGTTATGTGTATTTTGCATCCTTTCAAGAAACCTGTCAAATATTGGTGAAAAAATTTCTGTATCCTAGTAAAGAGTAACAGATACAATTTAGTTAAAAAATGGTATACAACGGGGTCGGTTTCAAACCCAAAACAAATATGCAACTTCTGTTAGGAGCCACTTCAGAAGCCATAGCCTATATTCAGAATAGAATTTCTTCCTGTCCTAAGAAATCTATACATAAGTTATCACAACAAAGTGATGTAAAATCACATCTTGCTGTAAGATTCTTCATGATTTAAATTTGAAATCATATTCTGTAACAACTTAAGAAAACAGACAAACTGAATCATCTTAAATATTGCCCATTAGCTTCTCAAAATCATTGTTGATGGACAGATACACCTGAAGCTGTACTTCATGTCAGACGAGGCACGGTTTCATTTATAAGAGCATGTTAATTTGCACAACATTAGACATCGAATGACTGAACATGGGATGTTTGAGAGTTCACTTCACGATGAGAAAATTGGCGTATGGTTTGCTTTCAGGTAATTGTATAACTGGGTAAATATTTTTTAACTCTCTGTACAGAGGTGTACTCTTTTAATTCTTTAACAATTCTACACTCAATTAACAAATTGTGAGAAAGAGTAAGATTTCTTCCAACATGATGGAACAACATGTCATGTATCAAACGATTCACTAGCACACATTCATTCAGCTTTTACAGAAGAAAAACCCCTCAGCAGAGACCAGTGGCCTACAAGTTCCCAAGATTTGTCTAGTCGTGATTTTTTCCTTCAGAGCTGTTTGAAGGATATTTATGAATTAAATTCCCAGACTACCCGTGAACTAAAGTCGAAGATTCGGCAAGAAATCGATAGCACTGACTAAAAACGTTTTTCGTTTCAAAATAAAATGTTTCGCATCCCCAATTTGTTTTCTTACTCCAGTCTTTACTCAAAATACAGCTCTAGGACCTACTTTTTTTCAATTTTTCAGGTAAAATTTTATATATAACTATTAAATTTACCCCTTAATTTGGGTTCCAACAATTACATTCCGGCTTATTCTTAACGAAGGCACAGAAATCAGGACAAAATCTTTCGCCAGCCAACATTTGCTATTGAAGCGATTTCAGACCTACATTTACTACAAATTTTCTTCTTTATTTTCATTATTAGAATAAGTTTGTTGTATTCTCGTGAATCACTCTGTGTATGTATATATATATATATACATACACACAGTGGTATCCCATGAAAAGACTAATGGAAGATACTAGTGATTAAAAGTGTTAAGATTAGCGGTCATGCTAATCTTTACTATTCTTTGTCAGTGAGACTGAATTCTGGTTTTCAATATTTAACTAACTACCTGTAAATAAATCTTTATGATTACTTTAAATTCTGTTTTTTTACGAGTTGTTTATTATTGTCGTTTATTATTATTATTAATATTGTCATCATTATTATTATTGATTTGTCTTGTTTTACTTATGTTCTTAAACCAATAAACTGTAATTATACAAACATTTTCAATTGTCAATCTCTCAATATCCTGATCGACAATATCCCGCGAACACGCAACAACATATATACAGAGTGTCCCACAAAGAGATATTCGCTTTTGATTTAGTATCACTCACCCATTCCCCCACTGATTCTATTGAAAATTTACTGAACTTTTAACAACGGTTCTAAAAATGTGCTGTGAGACTTTCAACCATCTAGTATTTATAGAAACAAAATGGTGACTTTCAAAAAAATCATCAATTTCAGATAAACAACATTTTTTATTCATTACAAAGTAGTTAGTAAAAATGATTAAAAACAGATGATAATTAAAACTAGAATAATTAAAAACATTTAGATAATTAGTCATAGTTATGACTAATTATTAACTTGTTTTATTTAATTTGAACAGCTGTTATAAGTTTTTAATCGTTTTTACCAGCTATTTTGTAATAAATAATAAATGTGGTTTATCTGAAATTGATGTTCTTGTTTTAAAGCTGCCGCCATCTTGTTTCTAAGAATTCTAGAAGGATGAAATTTTCACAGCACATTTTTAGTACCTTTGTTAAAAGTTCTGTAAATTTTCAATAGAGTCAGTGGAGAATGGGCGAGTGATACTAAATCAAAAGCGTATATCTCTTCGTGAGATATTCCCAAGAAGAGATATACGCTTTTTGAGAGATTGACAATTGTAAATGTTTATATAATTACAATTTATTAGTTTAAGAACATAAGTAAAATAAGACTAATCAATAATAATAATAATAAACAACTCACAATAATTATCAGAATAATAACAACAGCAAAAGATAATAATAATAAATTTCAATAATTAACAGATAATAATCGTAGTAATCACAACCACAATAATAATAATAAAAAATAAATGTCAGTAATATTAATAATAATTATTAAACAGTGATTACATACAAAACAGAATTTAAAGTAATCGTCAGGATTTATTTACAGGTAGTTAAATATTGAAAACCAGAATTCAGTCCCATTTACAAAGGAGATTAGCACGACCGCTAATCTTAACACTTTTAACAATTTAGTCTTGCATTAAGAACAATAGTACAATATATATAAGACAAGTATAAAGTTCTTTTACTGCAAATACCCTTGCTGTTCACAAATAAAACTACCCTAACAATTTATGAATGAAATTTAGTGCATTATCTCATTCACTTATAGTCTAACAGTAACTCACTGAACCATTTCTTGTTTTCAAGTACTGTCCACATTGGAATTAGTTGTGACGTCACCTTAATCGCGTCGAGCGTGTACATACTAGAAATTCGCTCCTTCACTGACCTCCTGGCAGAATACTTTCGCTTCAAACTCGCATAATAACTGCTCGCTTAGAACTCTGTCGCAGAACTCATCGTAGCACTCTCTCCCAGACTGATTGTCAACTAGTCTTCCCCGAAATATTTATATTCATATCCTCTTACCTGCCGGATCGGACGCAACTCAATGCGTGAGGGTGATCGCCACCCTCACATTTTCCAATGAAATTCCTAAATTAAGGGAAAATATAGTTAAAATCTGTAAAATTTATAATTTTGCATGCCCATACCTGTGTTAGAATGATTTCGCTGATGCTTTTCTTTCATAAATAGCCTCAGGTACATCCCGAATTAATGTCAAACAGTAATCGGCTAGCATGTTAGTATTCCTTTTCCCATTTTTCCCTTTCCATAACCGAAATATCTTGGTGGAAACGTTCACCGTGTTCGTCACTTAGGTCTCCGAGGTTGTCCGGGAAAAAATCCGGATGCGAGTGGAGGAAATGTATTTTCAAAGACATATTACATCCCATAGCTCTGTATGAAGTAAGAAGTTGATTAGCAATATCGTGGTAATTGTCGGATTTTTTTTTGCCGAGAACATTTTTGCAAACGTCTTTAAATGAAGCCCAAGCTGCACTTTCCATATTATTTAACATCGAGTTAAATACATCATCTTTGACCAACTCTCTTATTTGAGGACCAACAAATATTCCTTCTTTAATTTTTTCTTCACTTATATTCAGAAATTTCTTCCTAATGTACAAATATCCGAAAGTATCCTTCTTCATTGCTTTTAGAAAATTTTTCACTAGTCCTAGCTTGATATGGAGAGGGGAAAAAATATTTTTTTGGGTTCAACTAAGGGCTCATGAATAATATTTTTCCCATTTCGAATTAAGTTGTCTCGTTTCTTCTACTCTCTGGTAACATAATGTTTATCCCTAGCTCGGCTGTCCCATTCGCAAAGAAAACACATGTACGTTTAGTATAGCCTAACTGCATGCCTAACAAAATAGCTATAACTTACAAATCACCACATATGTTCCAGTTATGTTTTTTATAATTCATTTTTTCAAGAACGTCTTTCATCACACCGCATGTCTCTTTCAAATTAATACCACAAGCGATTGGTATCGAAGGATATTTATTACCGTTGTGTAATAGAACCACTTTTAAACTATACTTGGACGAATCTATGAAAAGGCGCAAGTTCTCAGGTTTATAAACTTGTCCTAAGTGCAAAATAAGCTCATCAATATTTGTCCAATAAACCAAATTATTTTCATCAATAAAGTATTGAGAAACTTTAAAAGAAGAAAACTATGAAGTTTCACTCTTCAATATTAAATATGATGTCATAATATGTGAGTATGATATGATTTAATTCTTTGTCTAGTATTGTTTATTTATAGCTTACAAATTATGTTATCAGAGTTAAACAATAAAAAATGAGCTAAAAAATGTAATATAGGAGGTTAAAATACTAAATATACGTTGAAAAATGGAAAAAAATCCTTTAATAAAAATTAAAAAACTTTTCAAATATGGTGGGTGATAGAAAGATTCTAAGTTCATATTCGTTTTCAGCATCAAAAATCAGATTAAAATCATGTATCGCATGTTAGGAAACAAAAATTATGTTTATCACTGATAATATAATCATATTAATGATAAATATAATAAAAATTTAATAAAATATTAACACTAAAAATGAACATCTCAATTCCACCCTGAGGGGAGAAGATCCCGCCTAGTAGCGTGTCAGGTCGCTACACCACCCCGTCCGTTCCTTGCCAACAATGGCTTTAACGGAGGACATCTTCTTGCCCTCAAACTGATCACATTCCACAGTGTTCAGCCCGGGCACGTGAGATGCCACCGATGCAGATGCCACGAGGGACACCTACATCAGTAAATTCACCCCGAGAGATAGTATTGAGTTCTGCCTTCCGAAGAAGACAGCTGACACCTAACGCTACCACGTTGCCCTCAAGAACTAAACTAAAAGCCTACTCGCGGAAGATCGAAGACCCCGCGCCTGTCACCTTTAAGCCCTAAACTACACCCTAGTGCGTAGATGCATCAAGTATGCCACGACAGCATATCAATCTGCAAAATTCAGTCACCCGCACTAACAATGAACAATTTAATAAAGAATCCAAAAACTTAAATATTTGGAGAAAATAATTACTCCGAATGTTTTAGAAAAAAAAAAGAAATAAAAGCCAAAATATAAAAAAATTGAAATAGCTTATCACATGTTTAAAAGAATCCTTAACAAAAACACAAAAAAAAAAATAGCTTTAATATGTAATTAAATGTTTTTTTTTTTTTTTAACCTCCAAAAATCTCGTCAGATGTTTACCTCATCAGATACATCTTCGTATTTGACTTCACTGGATTTAAATTTACCGATCTTTTTTTTTACGTAGAAGGAGGGGAAAGCTCTACCCGTACATACGGTGGTGTCGGATTCGCACCAACTAAACTCCATCTCCATCACACATGATGCCGAACCATCATTAACGCATAACATCAGCATCATAAGTGTTATAACCTGACTTTGAACCCAGTTTTGAAGCAAATTTTGAAACATCATTTTATCTAATCTGACTTCATCAAATTTCTAATATTTGGCTTTAACGGATAAGCCACTCCACAGATTTTTAATAACAAACCAAAAGCCAAAATTATATTATATTATTTTTTTAAATATAGGTGCTAAGATTCTGAATGCAATTTCTCCAATTATTATTAAGAATTTTATAAAAATTACAGCCAAGTGGAACAAAATACTGTATTTATTCGAGTACCCGCCGCACTTTTTTTCTTGCAATTGGAGAGAAAAAATAAGAGTGCGGGGCTTACTTGAAACATAGACTTTAGCCAGGATAAATTATGCAAAGTAAACATTTTCTTAGAAGTACCTAAATTCAATCACATAAATATAGTTACATTAGGCTTTCGTTTATTAATGCCAGATGCCGCTTATACAGATTACATCCTTAATTATTAACATCTTGTTCATATTATCGCTAGGAACGAAGTTACGGTATTTTTATAAAACCGATTCATTCTGTATAGGCTGCATCCAATTTTAATGATACTACAATTACAGTATCAGTTACCCATCGCAGTCTTATCTAATCGCCATAGTCATTGTACTGTTTTTATACGTGGACGGTTATGTGCATTTTATCTGTTTAGTTTATGTTGTAAATTTAATACGGTGATTTACTTTAATTACGGCATCAAAATGAATACAAAAGGACAGCGTCTACGATCTTTTACAGTAAATGAAAAACTCCGCGTTATAGAAGAGGCTGAAAAAATTGGATATCGGGCGGCAGGAAGAAAATTTGACGTAGATGAAAGCTGCATTCGAGACTGGCGTAAGAAGAAACAACTTCTGGTGAAAGTCAATTCTAATAAAAGGGCTTTTCGTGGCTTAAAACCAAAATACACAGGCATAGAAAAAAAAAATTGTATGGCTTCGTTCTGGATAAAATGAAATGCGGTTATGCTGTCACGAAAGAAACGAGTTAATCTTATGCTCGTGAAATCGCTAAATCACTGAATAAAGTTGATTTTAAAGCAAGCCGTTGATGGATAACACGATACGTTGCACGAAATGATTTGTCAGTAAGACGAAATACGACCATTTCTCAACGACTTCCAGACGCTTATGAACAAAAATTATTACATTTTCACAAATACATAACAAATCTTAGAAATGATGACGGCTATTTGCCTTCTCAAATAGGAAACGCTGATCAACCCCCGAATATTTTGAAACGCCATTTGACAAAACCGTAAACAAAAAAGGTGAAAAAAGTGTTACGATTCGCACTGGAGGTAATGAAAGACAAAGGTGTAGTGTTATGCTTTGCATTACTTCTGATGGTTCAAAATTACCTCCGTACATTGTTTTTCAAAGAAAAACTCTTTCTACCGTACAGGTAAATGGAGTTATTGTCAGAGCAAAAGAATCAGGTTGGATGGACGAAACCTTAATTTTAGATCGGATCAGGTGTGTATGGCAAAAGCGATCAGGAGATTTACTTAATAAAAAAAATACCGGTATGCTAGTAATGGATAGTTATCGGGGACATACGATTGATAAAGTGAAAGACATTTTAAAAAAGGGTATGACAGACCAAGTAATAATTCCAGGCGGATTGACATTTATCTCTATTGCAACCACTAGGTGTCTGCAATAACAAACAGTTCAAATCTGCATTAAAACAACTGTACAGTAAATGGACGGCTGATGAAAATTTCTTTCTCATACCTACAGGAAGAATCAAACGCCCAGATTTTAACGGATTTGTGTTTTGATAAAAGACTCTTGGGAAGGTATTTTCACAGAATTAGTAAGGAAATGTTTTAAAAAATGCGGAATATCTAATGAACTTGATGGTAGTGAAGACGATCACCTTTGGTAGAGCGACGTGGAGACTACCGCTAACTCTTCTACAGAAATAGGACGGTGACAGTGATTAATTAAAAATAAAATCCCATATTAAAAAGTGTATTGAAATGATCCTTTTCAACATACTTTCTTTTCGTTTTACTGGCCTACTGATTCTTAACTAAACTAGAATTACGGTAATTAATTATTATTGTTATATTAATATTGTAATTTAAATGAAAGAATGAAATTCTTTACTTTCTGAACATTTTCGTCTTTACGTATTTTTTAATCATATCTATTGCCCTTTAAAATACCGGTATATACTCGATTTTTTTTTTAGATTTTCGGTCTGGAAAATCGTCGTGCGGGGCTTATTCGGCGGCGGGGGGGTAGTTAAATAAACACGGTACCTTTATTGAATAGATCTAAAAGATAGACCTGACTTGACCTGGACGGACACCGGGATCAAGAAGGCGGTGTCCGCTCATGCACTCCTGAGTATATTCCATGAGATCTAAAAGATCAAAAAGAGTAACTAAACTTTCATACATTTTTAACTGTTATTTTTTCAATTATCAAAACTTTTAAAAAACTTACAATCAAGTGGAACAAAATATATTCATTGAATAAGTACAAAAGATTAAAAAAAGTAACAAATTTTTCAGTAATTTTTAAATATATTCTTTAACGATAGACGTTAAAGAATATTTTTAACGTTGAAACCTTCAATATCCTTTATCGTTACCTCTATAAGAAAAGAATGAAGTTTATCTTATAGATTAAAAAATATTTCAGTAGATTTGTATGTTGCTAGGAAATTTAATTAAAAATATAATAATGTATTTTTATTTTAGAAACATTTATCAGGTATTAAATAAAACTTAAATTTTTTAATTTGCTTTACATTTTTAATAAAAGCACAGGCAAGTTGGATCACTTTTAATAATTTTACATTTTTACATTTTATTGTCGATTATTATTAAAAATAAATTAAATAATATAAAAGGCTGTTGCCATAGTTACTGTATTCTGTAAATAAATAATTCACTGATTATATTTTATCCAAATGCGTACTTTATTATTTAATTTTAAAAAAAAACTTTAACATTTTTGAATTAATAATAATTTTGTACAATTATAATAAGTTTTAACAAGTTTATTTATTAGTGTTCAAAAAATCCAATCAGGTCAAAGATTCCAGTGAGCAATTAGTCCAGGTCAAATAAAGCCAGGCCAAAAAGACTTTTATATAGTGGTCAGAAGACTATATAAAGTCGGGATGATAGGAAGGTTGAAAATTAGTGAATCCCTGACCAAATCCTATTCGACCCCCTTATCATTCTTAACCTAGTAAATTGGTCGTATGAGGTTAACAATGAGAAGGGGACCGAATAACGTTTGATTGATGTGCCCGTAAGTGTGTCTTATGATGCTGATGGCTCACGATGGGATCAAATCCGGACGAGTTAAAATTTTTTATTTTCGAAACATTCCTGCACAAATAAAAAATATGATGCGAATACTACACGACTTTCTTGTACGCCTCTAAAATTACATACACAGATTTTTTTTTTTAAAATGGAAAGTACATAAAATTTTATTTCATTAATATCTTCTGATATTTTTTCTTTTTTTATTGTTATTATTGAATTATTATTTATTTTTACAATCAGAGGTAATAATTATTAATAAATCAATATATTTAAATTAAAAAAAAGGAAATGAAATCTGGTTCGAACCTATATGCCTTCGACTTGTAAGATCCAAATATTTCATGAATTAAAATCTCATTTGGATATAGCTCTGGAAGCAAATAAAGTAACACTTATGATATAACGTTGAAAATTCTCAATGAGGGCCTATTTCTGCACTCAAGGAAAAGTCTAAAATCCAGATTTTTTTTAATTTTGGGCTAAAATATCTTTATTTCTTTCAATGTGATATTTATTTACTTTTACTTTCCCGCCTAGAACTTTAGCAGAGGTATAGCTAGAAGGGAAAGTATGGTAATCGGTCCAATTTGGACATATGCCGTTTTCACAATATCTTTACGTTTTCACACCTAAGGAACCCAAAAAACACTGTGTGTGTGTGTGTGTGTGTGTGTGTGTGTGTGTGTGTGTGTGTGTGTGTGTGTGTGTGTGTGTGTGTGTGTGTGTGTGTGTGTGTTTTCAGTGTCACACTCTAAATCTCCTTATATTTCCAGAACCACAGGAAATACTACTCTAAATATGGAGGCATTGATGCCATTAAATTTTCAACTTAAAAGGTCAAGGGGGTGAGGCTGCAGAGCAAGGTCACTATCAGTATCTCGAGATTTCGCCTAATTAAGGTCTTATTTTTCTTAAGCACGTTTCTTAATAATTAAAAAATAATATTTTAAAAAAATGTTTGCAAAATTGCACCCCCACCCTAAATAATTTTCTAAATAAACTAGAGGCTAATTGGCTATAATGTGTCATTAGTACCCCGTCTCACCACAAGGAACGCTAGTGTAGCACTGACGTACAGCTGTACAAAAAATATTATATTTAAATAAAACTATAAATTAAGTTGTGTGTGTACGACGTGCTTACAAAAAAGAAATCCTTTTCTGCACGCCGGAAGGCGGAGGTAGATTTTACCGGTGCAAAGTAGCGGATAAAAAAGATTTCAAACTTAAAGTAAAGAAAAACTTCTAATTGACTCAATACGACAATGGTTACATGTGAAAAAGGTTTCTCACGTTTAGCGTACGAAAAACCCCATCTTACAATTCCAGCAATATTTTGGCCATCCCTTGTCGTAAAGGGTGGTCATATCAAAAATTGTTTCAGACAAAAGTTTTAGGTAATGTGTAAGGACTAACTACTACTTTAAGTCAATTCGATATTGTGCCTACTATAAAGGAAGTATGATTCTTTTGTCTTCAAAACGTCATTCTTTCCACCTCCTGGGCCAATTGTTGGTGATATCAAAAAACTTTACTTAGATAAGTTTTAGGCCCTCATTCGAAGAATAGTAGGAACTTTAAACTAATTCGATATTTTACTTAATAAGAAAATTATAGCAATATTGTATTTTTTTCGAAAAAGTCATTTCCAGCCCCATGGTCCGATTTTGGCCGTTAACGAATTCGACTGAGATTTTTTGACGAGCTATTTTTACGGAACAATTTTAAAGTGATTGGTGCAAAATTGCGGCCTTTATCGTGTCCACATGAAAATGAAATATATAACAATTTTACCAAAAAAGCAATTTCACTTATTAACAATCTTGGACTAGTCTTTTATATTTTTTTATACTCGTCGATTTTATTCAAACAAGGAACTTCCAAATGTACCTATGAGAGGTCCAATATAAACATTATTGCTTGTAATTATAAATATAATCTAACCAAACTTTACCTACGGTCGCTTTGCTCGTTAACCTTGACTAGCGAGCGAAGCGAGCGTAGGTTAATTTCTGTTAGATTATATTTATAATTTCTCTGCAAATCCTTCCAAATACCCACTAATTTGGAATAAATCCGAAAAATTTGGAATAAAAAAGGTCCGAAAAAATATTTAATAAATTATGTAAAAACTTGAAAAATATTACAAAAATTCACTGACACAGGGGATGTTTTAATTACAAAATAATCAACGACAAAATAATGTTGTTAACGATTGAGCTGGTTACTTGTTTTTTTTTTTTTTTAAACCAGTTGTTTTTTACACAATCGAATCTCCTGTATATAACGAAATCGAGAATCCCGGAAAAAATTATTTGAATATAGGTTTCCGTTAAAGAGAGATTCTTCGGAAAAATTATTGCTGAACCGTATGTATACACTGAATAATAGAGAAAGTGTATCTTAAATGTTTTCTAAGAATTTTATTTGCTATATCTACGTATTGTAGATAAATGTCCCATTTAGATAAATGAATAAACACGTTTGTACAGTAATTTTAGTGCCCTGCGTTAGTTAATGGATTTCGGAAAATTGCACTACTTTAATGTGTAGGTAGACAGTAAGTGCAGTTTTATACGGATTTGAATACTATATTGTGGATACCGGTGTTCTTGGGTGGTTGGGTTTCAATTAACCACAAATCTCAGGAATGCTCGACCTGAGACTGTACAAGACTACACTTCACTCATACATGTTATCCTCGTTCATCCTCTGAAGTATACCTGACGGTTATTCCCGGAGCCTAAACAGAAAAAATGACAGTAACTGCAGAACACGAGTTTAAATCTTTTGTTAGAATTTTATTTTTTATTTTTATAAGAGAACTAGCTCTACCCGCCACGCTTCGCTGTGGCACATTGTGGTTGCATGGATGAAACCATGGAAGAAATGAGAAACAAAACAAAGCATACGTTTCATAGAAGTTTAATTTTGCAATACTGTGGATATACAATATTTTTTGTTTTACCACTGTCTGCGTAGATATAAAGGCTATCTGGTTTGCCGACTCGGGAACACGGAACATACAGCTGCCCATGTGAGAAGCAATCCGCATCTAAATCTAAACCACACAATTCTAAAGATTGACCTTGAGCTTTATCGATTGTGATTGCAAATGCCAATCGAATTGGGAATTGCAATCTTTTAAATTAAAATGGTGTATCGGTCGGGATTATGGGTATTCGAGGAATGAGGACATCTTCACCTTTGAAAGGCCCCGTTAAAATCGTTGCTTCCACTACGTTATTCATCAATTTCTTAACTACAAGTCGCGTGCCGTTGCAGAGTTTTGGCTGATTAACATTCCGCAACAGGATAATTGTCATTTTTTGATCGAACCGTTGCTAGAATCAAGCTAATGAGGAATGTTTTCCCAGTTCCTCCTGGCGCATCCAAGAAGATGGTCCCCCCAACTCCGTCATTTATCATTTACATTATGCGATCATAAATGCCTTTCTGTTCACGCGTTAATTTGGGAATGTTTGATTGGACATATGACTGAAGATCACAAATGTTGTAACTCTGTTCACGGTGTAAATCCACATCAAATGAAGCAATCGCAGCTCGGGTGGGTGCTGGCATTCCCGATTGACTAAGAACTTTATTTGCAATAGCTAAGCACTTGTCTTCAATATTTATCAGTGCTTCGTTGTATATGCCTTCTGTAAATTCCATGGTCATATTGGTATTTTCTAGGCGTACTCTATGCAAAATATCCTCAGCCATATGCGATCGATATCTTTCCCATAACTCTGTGGGAGATGAAGGGAAGCAAGCGGTCAATATAATTGCGAATAATGCGCGAATTTGGTTTGGATGCGCAGTGTTGCACGCGTCATTAATACATATATCCCACTGTTGGTCGTTTTCTAATAAATTCAGAGCTTGGTGAAAGGCGCAGCTCAATCACGACACGAACACACAAAAGTACCTCGATTAAAGTGAATATTTAATTCAGATTGTATAATAATCTGAATCAGATGCAAGTGGATACGTTTTTTTTTTGTTAATAAACAATGTAATTGGGAACAGGTATTGTTTCACATGTGACTTCGGTTGTCGTTAGCTAGTATGGCGAGTGTTCCCCTCGCTTCCGGCAGATGGCGCGGTCACTGGTACACAGCTGACCGTTAAAAAAACTGTTTTTTGTAGACTGATGCGAAAAATAGATAAAAACAATCTTTGATGCGGGTTATATATCGTCCTAAAATTTGAGCTCAAGCAGTGCAGAACATTTTGAGTTCTTGAAGCGTACACAAACGAACTTACCATTTTTATATATAAAAATTTGTGGGCTGCGAAAAAAAGCCCTTAAGTCGTGCGAAAAACATATCATTTTAAATGCTTACAAAAGCAGAGTAATGCTTACAAATTACAGAATAATTAAACGGCGTTGATTTCAGATGTTAATAAACTGCTAACGTAAGTAGAAGTTGTGCTGCTTCAGTGTACAACGTGATTCTCGAGTATGAATCTACTAATGAATTACGGTCTCCAAAGAAAACAAAACCCCGCAGGTCAATTGAGAAAAAGGTGAGATTTTGATAAAAACGCGATTCGTAAAAAAATTACACGAATTTGAATTATTTAGAAATAGTTTAGCGGTGTATTATGTCCTTTGGAAGAGAATTCGTTTATTGTCTTCGACAACGCTTCTTATCATTAAACGAAAAGAATTCCAGCTGTGTTATAGAAAAACAATGATATCAAAATGTGGCTTAGTTCAAAGGGAATAATTTTTGATGAAAGTTAATGTTCAATCTTTGCAAAGGGTTTCGCGTATTAAAAGTAATTATAGTCCGTATAAAATTGGTTTGAACACAACGCCATATTGGTAAGTCGTGTTTTTATTCGGCTCCTAACGAATATGTTTGCCGGCCTCCGTGGCGCGAGTGGTAACATCTCGGACTTTAATCCGGTGGTTCCGAGTTCGAATCCCGGTCAGGCATGGCATTTTCATACGCTATAAATCATTCATATCATCATCTGAAGCAATGCATAACGGTGGTTTCGGAGGTTAGAAAAAACAAAAAAAATCGAATACTTAATTGTGTGGTTTCAGTGTTACTATTTGTGAATTTTGTTCTTTGCTTTTACATAGCAAAGAACGCTAAATGACCAAAAACCGATTGTTTAGTCATATATATGTAAAAAAATAACCTAACAAAGGATTTTTTGGTCATTATGTAGGGATATTATTTTCTGTGTATTTGGTTATTTCGACTTCTATTGTTTGCATAGTCTTAAGTCTATCTGGGCTATAAGAAAGTTGGGTGTTTTAATTTATTTACTGTAAGTCATCCTTCTTGGTGGCTTTTCTTTTTGTTTTGGTGTGTTTTTTTTTTTTTAATAAAATACAGATGTCGTAGCTGTTAAATATAATTCAAAGAAATTTGGTCGTTGTGTTTGACAGCGGCCATCTTGCATTGATCTGATTGGTTTTCCTTTGTTTATATTTCCAAATTAAAAATGTACAAATTAAAAATAGATAGATAGATTTATTAAAAATAAATGAAAACAATCTCTGATGCGGGTTATATATCGAGCTAAAATTTGAGCTCAATCGGTGCAGAACATTTTGAGTTTTTGGAGCGTACACAAACGAACTTAACATTTATATATATATAGATTTTGGGAATTTTCGCTTTACAATTCAATAAAAATAACCAGTCATTCTTGGCTGTTGTCGAGAATACTTTTTGTTTGTATACAGGTACAACTTGGTACGGATATCACTTGAATAACTTGAATAGAGATGGCCAAAATACTAAATTTAATGTCATTTCTAAAAAATATTTCGTAAAAATTAATGTATGTTACTACATACTATATTGTGTTAATATACAGTATGACACATATTCGTTATATAGAGGTATGAATACGTTAATTAGACGTAAATTTATACGTAGTTTTATTAAAATATCACGGTTCAGTAAAAAAATTGTATAATCGAAGTTTTCGTAATATCGAAGTTCTTTATACAGAGGTTCGACACTGTATTTTGCATCAGCCTTGTGGCGAGTGAATTTTGTAATATTTCTTAAGTGTTTGTGCACGACTTAATTTATTAAATATTTCTTCTCTGCGGTTGAAGCAAAAAATTGTGTATTAGAGAAGTTTGAGAGTAGCAAATAGTGTTAAATTTCTTTGTATCTTAATTTTTTTCGGATTCGGGGCAAAAAATTGTTTTTGAAGGATACCTTTACAATGTAAGTGATTTTCGAGCGTTTGTATTTTCACCATTTTTACTTCTTTGTACAAAGTATTGTAATCGCGAAAAATTTCGGTTTACAGATTTCAACGGAAATATCCATTTTGAACATCCCTGAATCCATTTTGACTACTTTCGGCGTGACTTGTGTACGTACGTGTGTATCTCGCATAATACAACGATTAACCGTTAAAATTTTGGATTTAGGACTGGTGTAACATCTAGTTGTGCACCTCCCCTTTTGATTGCAATCGACTGGACCAAAAGTGTCCAAAAAATTACAAAATCTAAAAAATTTGGATTTTGGACTTTTTCTTACTGCAATAATAAGCCCTCATTGAGAGCTTTTCAACGATATATCATAAGTAGTACTTATTTTCATTGGTTCCAAAGTTATAGCAAAATAAAATTTTAATTATTGAAAAATTTGGATCTTACAAGGGAAGGCACATCGGTTACAATCCGACTTCATCTCCTTCTTTTAAACATTTTTTTTTTTTTTTTAATTTAAATGTATTGATTTATAAATAATTATTAACGTCTGATTGTAAAAAAGGTTTTACAATAAATAATTAAATAACAATAAAAATATGAAAAGTATCAGAAGTTATTAATGAAATAAAATTTTATGTACTTTTCATTTTAAAAAAAATTTAATTTTTAACATGTGTGTATGTAATGTATTTTTTTTCAGTGTATATGTAATTTAATAGGCGTTCAAGGAAGTCATGTGATGTCCACCTCAGATTTTTTTTATCGAATAAAATTTTTCTTTTAGCCATATTTTTTCATTTGATTATCTCTTTTCATATGCGAGTTAAGGGTGACTGTTCATTATATTTAACCCAAGCCTCTAAATAAATAGAGATATTTTTCTTATGCACTAAACTGAGTGTATAATTGTTAAACCTCAGACTTCTTTATCAACATTTGATCAGTTTTGAATATATTAAGTTGTTTTTGAAAGGAAAAGAAAAAGAATTACTTAGTAATTAGGAACGAAAACCATGAATATCTTGATTTTAATTTAATACTTTCGATGAGAAGATTGAAAGAAAAAGCCCTGACTACAACATCTACATCACCGTTCAACGTGTACTAAATATATTTTCCAAGCAGTTTTCCAGCTACTGCCGGGTCTGGGTGTGTGTATATGTATAGGCATATAGATTGTAAAGATGTGTACATGAAGGTCATGTATAGATAACAGTTTCATTCTTAGACGAATTTTAAGTAAAAGGATAATTAGAAGTTTGAAAACCCACATGATTTTCGTATTCTTCCTTTTTTCCTGTTACCTTTCAGATAATACTTCAGAGGAATATGTATGAATGTAAATGAAGTGTAGTCTTGTACAGTCTCAGGTCGACCACTCCTGAGATGTGTGGTTAATTAAAATCCAACCACCAAAGAACACCGGTATCCACAATCTAGTATTCAAATCCGTGTAAAAATAATTGACTTTACTAGAACTAGAACGCTAGAACTCTCGACTTCCAAATCAGCAGATTTGTGAAGACGCGTTCATCAGTAGACCAACCCAGTGGGTTAAGGTTTTTGTAAACCTAGAAATAGTTTATGACACGGTGGCTATGGAGAATTTGTTCGAAGTTGTTAGTAATTGTGGCCTTCATCCGACGTACGTAAGAGCAATTTATGACTTTTTTAGGGATCAAGTAAGCGCTGTTAAGGTGGAAAAACATTTCAAGGTTTTTTTAAGTTAATAAGGATTTACGTTAAGATTGCTGCCTTGCTCACACACTGTTTAAGCTTTACTTGGATAAGGTATTGGAAGAATGGCGGAAAAAATTAAGAAGGGTGGGAGTGGTGGTGGGGAGGTACAATGAGTATATATATATATATATGTACCCGCTGTTGTTTGCAGATGATCAGGTCATCGTAGCATCATATCGCTTTGATGTTAGGTATACGATAAGAAAATTGACGGAAACCTTTTTTAAGCAGGGTTTTATGATAAACTTTAGAAAAATGAAGTATCTACTGGCTCGTGCAACAAGGGATGACTTGACTATAGAGGGGATATCATCGAGACATGTGAGGGCTTTTAAATCCTCACAGGAAGGAAATAGTGGGAAAGATATAAATCATACTACAGCTTTTGGATGGTTGGCTATCCAGAAGTGCAATTCTTTGTGTTGCTCTAAAGGGATACAGAAAAACAAGTAAGTATAGGTTGTAGAAGAGCGTTATCGAGAGCAGCAGTTTGGAAAAATAGAAAAAGATATGAGGGAAAGTTATTGGCTGTGGAGATGGATATGCTGCGCAGGAGTTGTGGAGGTTCTAGAATGTGGTACGTTAGAAATGAGGAGATCAGAAGAAGAATTGGGACAACCAGTACAGTTATTTATGTTTTAGAGGGAAGAAGACTATAGTGGTACGGGTATATTCGGAGAATGAAAGAGTAGATGGCGTAGGAGAATGTTGGAATGGACTACTGAAGAGAGGAAAATACATTGGCAACCTCCAAAGTAGTGGATGTCTGGAGTGATGGAGGCGATGGAGGGAAGGAGGAAAGTTGACGGGATAGAAGAGTTTGGCAGTTGGAATGTGAGACAGCCTTTATAGCTGTAAACACTCGCCTAGAAGTAGTATAAATGATTCACTTCAAATGACTTAGAAATCTTTTTTTCCGATCTACTGTTCAGAACAAATTATGCTGGTCTTACTACAGTAAGTTACTGGTGGCGACCGTCTTGATGTGCTTAAGAACTCCCTTTAGAATGTAGTAAAATAATATATAATCTCGATCTATATTATTTGTTCATTTTATGTTAGTATATTAAATATATTACTTCATTTAAACAAATTTAAAAATTACTGGTTTTACTGGTTTTATTTTACGAAGTACGAATTACTGGTTTTACTTTAACAACCAAGTACAGAAGATGTATTTTATTAATAGCAGTAAACTTTGGTGGATTCTGATTGCATGTGCACGTATTATTCAATTAGTTAATGCAATGTTTTAAATTACCTAATTGTTCAAAAGTAATTAAGAACTTGATTTTATTTTCATAGAAACTAAAATTGGACTTGATCAAACGGGCGGAGCCAGTTTGTGTCAAATCAAATTCATTTATAACATTCGAATCAATCTCATTTATAATATAAATACTCTGTGGATATGGAATTAGATTATTTATAGTCATTATTAACCAGACGTCTCAGGAATGGTCGATCTGAGTCTGTTCCAGACTACATGTTAACCGGTACATTTACATCTGCAATCACATCAGGCCTGGCAAGCCGGTAGCAGTAATTGCATTTGCTTATACACACATATCCAGACCCGGCAGTAGCTGGAAAACTGGTTGGAGAAAATATATATAGTGATTATAATATGTACCATTTTCATTAATTCTGATATTTTCTACAACTAAATGTTTTCATATATTTCTAAAAGTGTACGAAATTATATTTTCTAGAATTATATGAATTATATTAAATGTACGAAATTATATTATAATTTATCTGATAAATTAATTGTTGAAACTGAGTCATAAATACTGTTATTCAACAGAAGCTGAGGTATTTGTTTTCACTCTAAAATGACTTGTTTTTTTCAAAAAAGACAATACTTTTAGTAAATCATCATCATTGCCATTATATGAAGTCCTTTTACATCTTCTTTTTTTACAAATATCGCACTTAAAAAAGTTTGTGTACGGGGTAAACAATTGACTTCTTCGATTACATTTTGACCAGTATCAAAGTTCCCTTTAATTTGTTTCACAGCTGCGCACACAAAAATCAATTGTGGCCAAAAAAATTATTCAAAAATCAATTTATGCAAACGTTTTTGTTGTTATTTTACACATATGTATCAATTATACAATATATTTATAAATATGAGTTTAATTTTTTTTTTTTTTTTTTTTTTGAATGAGTTTCCTGTTTTTTTATATCTTTTGTATTTTTAATATATATACATATTTAAACGAAATAATTAGGTACCTTGTTTTATTTGAGATTAACATTTTACTTAACTTTTTAAACTTTTTGTCTTCGGTTTTTCATAGAAATCCATTCTTTGTAAACTAAATCTGTATTTACTTCTTGACCACTGGCTAAACGTAATTTAATTCTCGCCCATGTCTTCATTTTCGAGTTTGTTTCGATATTTTATTTTTATGGAATTCATAACAGAAAATCCAAGTTCTCATTTTGTGCTGGATGCTTGAAAAGTTCTCAAAATGTTATATAGAAAGGTAAGGTTAGGTAATTCAGGGTTAGTTTAGACAAAGGTTAATATATCGCTTTAATCCACCAGGTTGGTCTAGTAGTGAACGCGTCTTCGCAAATCAGCTGATTTCGAAGTCGAGAGTTCCATTTTTCAAATCCTAGTAAAGGCAGTTACTTTTATACGGATATGAATACTAGATCGCGGATACCGGTGTTCTTTGGTGGTTGGATTTCAATTAACCACACATCTCAGAAATTGTTAACCTGAGACTGTACAAGACTATACTTCACTTCACCCCCTTGGAGTTCCTTCATTAGAGGCATGGTATATCACCTAAAGACCGAGTCCCGGCTGCCTGGGGAAACATTAGTTCTCGACGAAGGCGAAGGCACCCCCTGGAGCTGTGTAAGGCTTAGTTGTATGTCCGGCTACGTGGGGGGGGGGATAAAAATTGACGCACTCAAAAAAAAAAGACTACACTTCACTTACACTCATACATATCAACCTCTGAAGTAATACCTAACAGTGATTTCCGGAGGCTAAACAAGGAAAAAAATGTATCGGTAAAAGTCTTAAAACAATCCTAGTTCAGTTTTCTCTAGAATTGTAAATTTCGTTCCATATTTTATCTTTATCACGTTTTAATTTGCTGGAAATTTTTTTTTTTTTGAAAGCTGTTGCTTTCCGAAACCAAAATTTTTTCCTAAATTTATAATAATTTTATTATCAAATGCTTGCCAATGTTTTAATTTTCCATATGGAAATTTGCTCTGTAAGTGAAAATACACGTTTAATAAATCAAATTATAGCTGATGTATCAACATAATTTTGACATTCCGATAATATTTCTCTTACATTATCACTCCAAAAGATTTTGTGTTCCAAATATTGAGTTTTTAGTTTGTTAATTGCAATTTTTATATACCGATGAGCATCAATAATAATTTATATAATTTAATAATAATTTTATAATTTAATAATTTATATAATAAATCACTTTTTTTGTAGATATTTGTACAAGGATGTAATCTCGTCTAATACAAAGTAAATATTGCTACCCAATATTATGAATTAGTCAGACTTTTTTCACAATATTTACAAATGAGGTCATTGCATTCTGCTGAATTTTACAATACTCAATTATTGTGTTGTAATTTTTTACTAAAGCACTAACTGCGAAATACATGGATAATCATCTAACTACATTTAATAGTTTAAATGATATAACATAAACCCTTGAGCTAATTCTTCAAAATTTTTCATTTTGGTGTTAGATCGGTGAAACATTGTGAACACAGTTGTAATAAAATTTTCTATACCCTGCATCATAGATATATTTTTCCATGCATCATCTAATCCTAAATCTAACCTATGTGTTACACAGTATCGTTCAATTAAATGTGATAATTTCTCTTTTGAGAATTGCTGCTACCCCATTTTTCTTCACGAGCATAACACTGTCTCTATCACTCGTAAACATTACACTTTTTTATGTGATGGACTGCCGATACCTGAATAGAATGTTTTTATTGTGAATAGTAGTTATAAACTCCCGAAAGAAAGTCATGAGATGTATGCTACTCCGTAGACACAACTAAACGTGTCATTGAGTATACCTTACATATTTAAAATAGCTGATTGTAGATGTACGGGAAATAAATTTCTCTGTGCAATTTATTGCAATATCTCTAAAATCATTGCGCGGCCGCGCACTCGCGCAGTTTAGAGAGAGCTATGACCAGTATTAATAATGTTAACCTGATGAGCATATTAACCAGGAAGCCCTCTTTCACTCGAATGATAGGTTTTAGCAACCAATAGTTGTTCAACAAACCTAAGATTTTGAAGTTTAATTGGTTCATCTCTTGGATGCATTTTATTAGCAGCAGTGAACTTTGTTCGATTTTGTTTACACTGTGCACGTACATCAATCAATTTCTGCTGCATAATAAACTGAGAACAATTTATACACTCCAGAAGAAACTTTCTTCAGTTCTTATGTACTTTGTTCAGCTCGGATGTTACGAACAGATTCTGTTCGTAAAATCTGAGTAAAGTACTGTATACTGAAACAGCTATTGTGATTTTTTAAATAAATTTTGTGAAAATCAAATTACATATTTTGTTTATTTTCTTTTGTTATTAAGGATTTTCATCAAAATGTTATCTATCGATTAAATCAATATGGTAAGTTATATGCATTTTATCAAGTTTTTTTAAATTTTATTTTACTGAAAAAAATGTTATTCATCCAAATTATCCATTTTATTCAGAATAATATGTATAGCGAGACCAACACCGGGTCGGTCTAGTGGCGAACTCGTCATCGCAAATCAGCTAATTTTGAAGTCGAGAGTTCCAAGGTTCAAATCCTAGTAAAGGCTTTTGTACGGATTTTAATTATAGATCGTGGATTCGCGGTGTTCTTTGGCTTTTGGAGAGGAGGTTATGTCAAGAGCTCTAGTTTTTCGGTGGCATAAAATTTTTAGTGAAGGCAGAACGAATGTTGAAGATGAAGACCGCAGTGGACGACCATCAACCTCACGGACAGATGTCAACTTGACCAGGGTGCGTGAAATCGTACGATCTGATCGAAGATTATCCGTGAAAATGATTGCAGAAGAACATCGATCGAGAAATGGTTCGTCTAATATTAACTGAAGATCTTGGTATGAGAAAGATTTGTGCAAAAATGGTCCCCAAAAATCTCACACCAGCGAGAAACACGGAAAAATGTGGCAGCCGATCTGTTAGAGCAAACGGATATCAATCCAGATTTGTTGAGCCGTGTTATCACTGGTGATAAAGGTTGGTTTTTTCAATATGATCCTGAGACAAAACGCCAAAGTTCGCAATGGTGCTCAAAGGGATCACCCAGACCAAAAAAAGCTCGCATGTCAAAGTCAAATGTGAAATGCATGCTTGTGTGCTTCTTCGATTCCAAGGGAATTGTTCATAAAGAGTGGATGCCTCCTGGACAAACAGTTAACCAATATTTCTACAAAGAAATTTTAGAAAGACTTCGTAAACGAGTTCTTCGTGTCCGCGCCAACATTGCTGATAATTGGATTCTGCATTACAATAATGCGCCATCCCATACTACTCTGTCAGTACAGCAATTTTTAACCTCAAAACAAATTTCAGTACTACCACAGCCACCTTATTCACCAGATATCGCTCCGTGCGACTTTTTTCTATTTCCAAGAGTCAAAATGGCGGTGAAGGGACACCATTTTCAAACAACACAAGATGTCCAAAAAGCTGTGACGAGGGTCTTGGAGGATATTACAGAAGATGAGTTCCAGAAGTGTTACCATCAATGGCAGAAGCCCTGGAATAAGTGTGTGCAATCAGAGAGGAACTACTTTGAAGGAGACAACACTAAACATGACTAAAGCTGTAAGCAACATTTTTTTTCACATCAGTCTCATTACTTTATTGTCGCACCTCGTATATCTTGCCAGGTTATTATCGCCAGCCTGTGTGTTTTGTATATATATATATATATATATATATATATATATATATATTTGTTTATATTCGTATACATAACAACAAATAAATAAGAGATAACTATGCTAACAATAATATCAACCTAGTTTAGATTTCTTTCTTTTAAGGAGTACAATTTACAGTTACGTAATATCTATATAATGTTATAATATAAATTAACATTTGGTGGGCCTTTTTATGTATCTTACGTTATTAAAACTAAATAGTGCACTAACAATTACAATTACATCATACTCAAAAACATAATAATTTATAATAATAAAAATTAAATATGAATTCAACGATTTTTAATTATATTTTGAATAATTTAAAAGATTATAGTAAATGCTAGTAGAAATATTTATGGCATATGAAGTAGTTACATTGATTACATTTTTAATATATGTAAAAAATCTGATGTGGACAACAAATCTGATCTTTTTTCACGTCTGATATTTTTTCATATTTTTTTTTTTGTTTATTGAATTAATATTCATCGTATTTTTTTCTTTACAATGAAAGGTTAATAATTATTAATAAATCAATATATTTAAATTTAAAAAAAGAGAGGAGATCAGTTCTGATTCGAACCAATGTGCCTACTCCTTATAAGATCAAATATTTCATTAATTAAACATTTATTTGGCTGTAACTCTGGAACCGATGAAAATAAGTACCACTAATGATATATCGTTGAAAAACTCTCAATGAGGGCTTAGTATTGCGATTAAGAAAAATTCCAAAACCTAATTTTTTTTTGGATTTTGGGCTTTTTTGGACACTTTTGGTTCAGTTGATTGCAATCCAAATGGAAGGTGCACAACTAGATGTTACAACAGTCCTAAATCCAAATTTTCAGCATCCTACGGCTAATTGTTTTTGAGTTATGCGAGATACATACATATGTACAGACGTCACGCCGAAAC
The DNA here is from genome assembly GCF_047948215.1 of Lycorma delicatula. NCBI lineage: Eukaryota > Metazoa > Arthropoda > Insecta > Hemiptera > Fulgoridae > Lycorma > Lycorma delicatula. Next base: position 368,867,582 of record NC_134455.1, on the reverse strand, counting down.
TAGACAAAATGGATTCAGGGAAGGCCAAAATGGATATTTCCGTTGAAATCTGGTAACCGAATTTTTCGTGACCACAATACTTCCTTTACTTCGTACAACGAAGTAAAAATGACTGAAATTACAAGCAACTCAGATAGTCTTAATAGCGTAAATTATTTCATAGCATATGTTGATATATTTAAAAAATAATTTGGAAATTTTAATCACAAAGTTAAAACAAATGTTACAATTTATGTTATTAACTTAATTCAGTGTAATAAACGCTTTTTATCATGCCGGTTGAAACATTCTGTACTTTTGCTTCCAAATTATTATTAGAAACGTACTTTTCATTCTTTTTCACCAACTCATTATGAATATAAGTCTTATTTAAATAGAAAATTATCTTTCAAAAATTTTCACAAATATTAATAATTATTTTCTCAAACATGGTACCGCTGATATGTCAGATACTCGTAAATAAATTAACAATTAATGTAATCCACCTTACCAGCACGTTGATGTATTCTCTAGATCTTCCGGCTTACTTGTAAGCCATCATTAGGAATTAAAATTAATTTATTTAAACTCAAAAGTTTAAAAAATCATAGTTATAATTTAACTGAATATACTAGTAGGACTGGACGACAGTCATGACTGTTTTTAAATTTTATCTCTCTTCCTTACACCTTATCACTTCTGATGATGGCTTCCAAGTAAGCCGAAAGATCTAGAGAACACATCAACGTGCTGGTAAGGTGGATTATATTAACTTTTAATTTAAATATTATTAACTCAAGAGAAAAAATATCTATAAATTACAGGATTAAAAATCGCAAGATACGAGTCGGACTTTAAAAAAATATCGCGTCATGCTTGTTTCACTGGATGTATTGAATGGGCTGTTGCTCCATCTTATTGCATCCAACATCACTATTCATCAGGCTCTAGTAACGTATTGAAGTTCGTATTAATTTATTAATAACGCTCATCTAATAAAAATAAACGGGGATTAATAATTCACCTAAGAGATAATATAACAATTTCTGATTTTCTCAGAATGAAGAATACTTTTCGGATAGATGTAACATTGCTGATAGTGTCGATAGAATTCTCATTAATGATATTTCTGTTGATCACTATGCAAAATCTTTGGATATTTTATTAAATAGCAAGTTCTCATAGATGATCAAATTGATTTCGTAGGTACTAAAATCAAAACGTATCGTTTTGCTCCGAAGCGCTTTAATAAAACGCTAAGCTCGAACTTCATTATTAAATATTTATTATGCCTACATAATATATATATTTGTATAAATTAGTTTTGAGACTTCCTCAAAAAGTATGAACGAATTTTTGAGATAAAAAACTGGACTGTCAGATCATTATCTGGCGCCCATAAAAACGAATCGTATAGACCTATGTTTAAAAAATTAAATATTTTAATTTGTCCTTCTGTTTATATTAATGAATGCTGATTACCGTATTCCTGATAGGCCAAAAGTGAGACTCTTTATTCTCTTAGCAATTAGTGTTTCTTCTGCCGTTACCATTCAATTTTGTTAAGCTCAAAAATCAAATCATGGTAGCAATTACAGAAGTGGAGCCGAATATGCTGGATTAGTTGTTTGAAAAAAACAATTTCAGGTGGGATGTCCACTACATCACTAATATGGCTGATATACAGCCAAAGTGACTCATTTTATGAAAAACTTGTTATGTTTTATTATAAAATAATACATTAACTCATCCTGCAAATAAAACTCTGTACCTTCAAATTTTAACAAACAATTTCTGAATCTGTAAAGCTGAACAATATACGTTTTAGAATTTAAACATTGCTGAAAGATTGTGTGTGTGTGTGTGTGTGTGTGTGTGTGTGTGTGTGTACGTCAGCTTGTTTTAGAATTAAATTTGGCTCGATGATTTCTGTTTGTTGATGGCAATAATCCCATTTAATTTTGGTTACAGTCGGTCAAGGAAGCAAAGAGATAAGGATCTTATGAATCCCGTACCTCATAAAAGTTCAAATAAAGTTTCACTGAAAATTTTCAAATAAAGTTTTACTGAAAAGGAATATAAATTTTGTCACATAATTTAATACCCCTTAAGTAGCAAGATACTTTGTAATAATGTTCGGTTTATTCAAACCTCCACCAAGGGGTGGGAGCAAAAAAACATTTTCTTTTTACCAGTTTCAAAAAAGAAGGTATGTATTTGATCCTTATATTTTTTTATGTTTGTTCGCGCATAACTTTTCTCCTATTAATCCGATTAAATAAATATTGTTCCAATTGATGCAGCTGCTTTTCGCAGTGGTACCAAGACGTAGAAAAAATACTTTAGACATGAAAAATCGGTCTGAAAATTGACAAAAAAACATTTTTCGCCGTCCAGCGGAAAGATAGGAACATTAAAATTCGTGATATTCTATATATTTGCGTCACATTAGATGATGTTATATGGTCTTTTGTAGAGTAGGTAACGTGAATTTCCGCATAAGTTTTAATAAAATCATCAAATATCGAGATATCTCGTCTTAAACCTTTCAAATTCCAGTTGGCCAGTTGTAACTTTGCCAAAATCAAGTTTTCAATGAACTCAATGTTATTTCTTTGTCTCATCTTTACTATTAGCTCAGAAAATGAAAACTAATGCCGTAAATTTATTTCTGCTCACACCAAGGAGATTGAACAAAGGACCTTTGACTGGAGATAGCTGCATTATATCAACAAATAGGAACACAGTAACTCACCGAATAACTTATTGTTATTAATCAGAGACTGAAATTATGAAATAATAATTTTTTTTTAAATGTTACCGACATCAAAATGCACTAAAAAGAAATAATTTCTTCCAGATACTTAATTACTGCCTTAGTTACTTTTTTTGAATCGGCCCCAAAGTACATGATCGTACTTAGGTGGATACATTTAAGAACAAAAATTTAACTATAGATGGAATATATAATAAAAGAGGTAATAATCGCAAACGGAAAAACGATCAAACCACATAAATATGAATTCCACTGATGTAATATCGGTATTGGTTTTTATATAGTATTATAGAACTAATTTATATTATAACTAGGATTTAATTTTGTAGAAGAAGGCGCCAATTCAGAAAAGTTTTTAAGGAATTAATTAAGTATTTCAACGAGATTATTTCTTACTTTTTAGCACATTTGAAGTAGGTACCATTTTTTAAAAAACAATTATTTCGTAATTCTTTAGTCACAACTCACATTTTTATAATACTTAGATGATCCCTTTATATGACATTTAGGATATATGTTTGGGAAATTTCATTCAGGAGTGGGGAATAATAATCTGAATTTTTTTTACTTTTTTCATCAATTGATGTCTTTAGATTGGCTTTACCCATTTTTATGAAATTGTGAATGATAAGGTCTTTTTTTGGTAAAAGGAGAAGAAACCTTTTAAAGGCACAATTTGGTCTTGAACCCCATGGTAGTGTGGGCTCACCCTTGCAGGCTTATCCACTAAAACCCCTCCCCCTCTACAATATTGGATACCGGGTCCACCTTTTGGTATTATCACAACATCTCATCTGTCTTTTGTCACTTCACGCCCCGATTGTTGGACCCCAAGCTTTTTTCCTTGGGGAAATTATTCCTCCTGCACCTTTTCCGCCATTCTCGTACTGATAATCCTCACCAACATCGCGAACACGGTGTGCCAGATCCGTTCCGTCCGCAATATAGTCACCATGATTTTATCTGGGGAAACTACGCGAAATTTCCTACAGTATCCTTCTTTATGCTGCAGGACCGATTTCACACAAAGAATACATATATATATCACAGAATACACTTGTATTCTGTTATATCCGCAATAATCGCATTCCGTATAGGGTCTTAATTTTCGTTCGTACTGGTAAGCTTGAAATAATCACGACCAATTAGGAAATAGTTCAACATGAACCCCGATTCCCCGTGCTTGCATTCCAGCCACCTCTGGAAGTGCGGGATAACCTGCGGGTCCACCTGCCTTTCGTCGACTAATTTCATTATACGATGAGGTTTAAAAATGGGTAATTGACATCTAATTTTGTTTACAATTGGTCAAATGAATTATGCAATCCCCTTTTCTCGTTAACCGGGAACATTATACGACTCTTTACCACCATTTTAATGCAATTTTTTTTTAAGTAAATTAACATATGAATTGTTTTTTTAGAAGTAAGAATTAAATTTCTTTCAAGAGTGAAACCATGCAAAGAAACTTTTTATTTGAGATTGTTTATGTTTGAACGAGTTCATTTAATGGACTTAAACATTAGCGCGCGCACTCACACGCACACAGAGTCATCAACCTTGAATGATGAAAGGTTAAATCTTTATTTTGATAATCGATTTTAATTTAATCTTTCTTTTATTCATCCGTTTATTATAATAATAAATAAATCTTTATTGTCAACAGAAAAAATTTTCATGCTTGCTTATTTACACTTCAAAAACAATATAACAAATCATTTAGATCTAGTATTACTGCATTTTGCCAAATAGGCCTTTGGCAATTGAAGCCCCATTTAAGTTTTTTTTTTACAAGTACATTCATATAACTGGTTCTCAGGCTTCTCCAATTGTATGGCCAGACAGATATTATTAATTCACTAATTACTGTGTCTGGACTCATTTCATTTACTTTCACACATTATTAAAATTTATTATTATTTTAATATTTTGTATTTTGTTTTTAACGAACATTAATATTTTTTGACTGTCTGCTACTTTTACTTTTCTTAAATTTTTACAGGATGATGTTTAATTTATCTTCACAGAGGCTTCAAAAGAGAAATCTAATTCTTCCAAAAGTTTTTTTTCAGTGTAAAACATCAATTAACTTTCAAATAGAAGTGTATTTCAAACTTTAGAAAGTACAGATATTTAAATAGTTAAACGTAGAATTTCATGTATAATCTTTGAAATATTTATTTATCAACTGCATTATTTAGTTTTATCCTTTATATTACTTGTTCATAATATTACGTAATTTATAAATTGGAATACAATATATATGTTTCCTATTTGTTTTACTTCAGCTAAAATTTTTAATAATTGCCACCTCATAGATGCGAAGCACCTATCCATCAAAACTGACTATGTACGTTAGTATTTTATACATACACAAAATGAACCATATCTTAATATGCTGGAATATTATGAAATAAACAAACAAACAAAAACCAATGATAAAATATAATTTTGATTTAATAAACTTTTTGACCATCTTAAATATATTTTAATAATTCAATAAAACCTACCATAATCAATTGATAGAGTAAGAAAAGCATGATCAATCAATGAAGATGTTGCAAAGATCAATCGAAAACATTTTAAGATAACTTATTAAAAACATTGAATTAACAGATTATGTTACAGTTTGTCACTTAATAATATTACAAAAACTTTTCAAAATCTTTAAAAACTTGCTTTATACGTTTTAGTCATAATTTAATCAAATTATTATCATATAATTCATGAGTTTAATTAGTAGGTTAATTTGGATTTCAAAAGATAATATCATATATTGAAATTTCTAATACATTTTTAAAATATCAAACAAATTTTCAATCAAACATATACTACACAAAGTAGCGAAATAGTAAAGTTTTTATTTCATTTACTTAATTAAATTATTAATTAAGGAACTGTCTCAACATACTGCCTGCCAAAAATCATCTGTATATATATATATATATATATTGACAAAACTTCGCCTCTTATATATATATATAAGAGGCGAAGTTTTGTCAAATTCGAAACCACAAAAATTCCCGTACCAAGTTTTTGTCATTTTCTTATGTTCAACGGTTACCGGATTTGTCATCTCTGCGGGGTCAGAAACCCCGGGTAGTCGTTTTGCAGATTTTATAATTTTTTACACCCGCATTCTTAATTTCCACCCTTAATTTACCCTCGAACGGAGAGAGATGTTTGCAAAAGTAATGGTGGAATATTGTATTGTCACCCGATTTTAGTAACTGTGCAAAATCTCATCAATAGGCCATGTCAGGAAGAATGTTAAATTAAGGATGCAAGATTTGAGGACAAACATGAAAAAAACCATTGTGAGTTAAAGAAAAGCAAGTAAAACGTACATGCCGGCCTCCGTGGCGCGAATGATATTGTCTCGACCTTTCATCTGGAGGTCCCGAGTTCGAATACCGGTCAAACATGGCATTTTCACACGTTAAAAACTTTCATTCATCTCATCCTCTGAAGTAATAACTATCGGAGGTCCCGGAAGTTAAAAACAAAAAAAATGTGCATAGTTTTTAATAATTTAATAACAATTAAAAACCTATACGTAACAATTAAAACCTGTTCAGTTTAAAAAAACTATCAGTGTATTAATCTCTTCATAGCAACAGTTTGGTTAGCATAGTGCTCTAAACTTTGAGTGATCTGAAGTATGCCGCCGGTTTTAAAATCATCGACCTCCATCTTAAAAATAGTAGTTATAACTACGAAGAGTTTTTGTGTGAAACCTTCGGTGTTAAAGGAAGGCGCGTGGATCAAGCAACAAGCTTCCGCGAATCGTTTAATTTGATACTTGAGAGTTGTAAATTACGGTAGATGGTGATGGTTGGAAGAGGTCATACGAAGGCGATAGTAGGTTGTGTAAATACATTGATGGAAATGTCTGCCGAGGCATTTGCATCGGTGGCATCCTGAAGAGGTCAAACTGGTTGTGTTATCAAGTTTAGAGAGTCTAAAAGATGGCCTCCGGTAAAGCCTGTTAGGGTTATGAACGGAAGGGAAGATGTAGCGACCGGAATCGTCACAAGGCGGGTGTCTTTTCCTACGGTGGTCAGGATGATTACCCGTTTTTTGTACGGATAAAATAAAATATTTTGCACGGTTCTTAGCGTTACTCAACAAACATCACCAGGAGGTGACCGTACTTCGTTTTTCATTTTTTATTTATTTTTGTTATTTTATGTTTTTTTTTTTTTTTGGCAAGTAAACGGAGGCAGGTTCAGGCAGTTAAATACAGTAACAGTGGCAGAGCTACATTGGTTGAATCGCCAAGCCGTACACCGTTGCACATTTAAAGTTACTTTTCTCGATAACCAAAAAAAATATCGAATAAGTCTTTTTTTATAGAAAATTTAATTTTAAATATTGCAAGGAGTCTCTGAATTCGATTTGACCATCGGTTTGGTTGTAGTATAGTTGAATTTCGGCAAGAAATATAACCTGGTCGTTACCATAACCCATTAAAACGGCCACTATCTTGAAATAGTGAAAGATTTCGTAACGGTAATAATCCTGCTTTCTTTACAGGTATAAACAATATGTTCATGCAAAATTTCAGCTCAGTCGATCGAGTAGTTTTTGCGTGAAAGAGTAACAGACTCACAGACATCACCAGATTTATATGTATTTATATCAGATCATCATGGACAAAAACATAAAAAAAGAATTATTATAAAACCTATAAATAAGCTAAGAAATATGAATTCTTACGAAAAAAAATAACTTCTATAAAATAAAGATCTATGCTCGAGTTAGAACAAATACTCTAAAAATTCCTTTCAGTAATTAAAAACATTGTCATAATTATTGTAGTAAATACTATAGTAAAGAATTACAGTCGAAACAAACTGACATATAACAAACAACCAAATATCTGTGAGAACCAACAGCAACACAAGATTCATTGAGAGCTTGTCAACGATATATAATAACTGGTACTTGTTTTCATTGGTTCCAGAGTTACAACCAAATGAAATTTGAATTAATGAAATGTTTGGATCTTAGACGGGGAAGGCACATTAGTTCGAATCAGACTTCATCTCTTTTTTTTTTAACTTTTTTTTTCAATTTAAATATATTGATGTATTAATAATTATTAACCTCTGATTGTAAAAAAAGTTTATGATAAATAATAATAATTCAATAATAACAATAAAAAATATATATATATATATATATAAAAATCAGAAGTTTCTAATCAAATTTTTTAATCATAAACTACTGAAAAAGGTATATGAGAAAAAAATTCACTTACTATGAATCATCTAAAAATATCAATTAATTTTGAATAAATGTCTAAGTTTTTATATTTATTGTAAAAAAAAAATAATTTTACATGAGATTTCTCTAACACCAATTGTTAATTGTTTGTTTAACCTCCGGATCCGCAGTCAAGCAATTCTTTCTGCAGAAGATGAAATGAGTGTTTTGTAGCGTGTGTGAAAAATTGCCATACCTGAGCGGGATTCGAACCCAGGACCTCCAGGTGAAAGGCCGAGACGCTACCACTCGCGACACAGAGCGCACCAAGTTAAAATTAATGCATTAATATTTTAGTAAACTCATTTTAAAGTTAAAGTTTTCATAATTTTTTTTCTCTTAAATTATACTTATTTTGTTCATATTCAGGAGTGTAAAGAAAACATATAAATAAATAATAAATATTGCATTTAAAAATGTAGCAAAAAGTAAAAATTAGACTAACAGTAAAAAAAAAACCCAAATAAAGAAATAAAACATAGTAAAACATTTTTACAATATATTTTGACAAAATAAAGTAAAACATTCTTAGAAATAGTATTTGTTAAATGTTGTTTTTGAAGTGTGACAGATTAAACATAGGTACAAAGGAATAAAAACGCTTTGTTTGATCTATCTGGCACGTGTAGTCAAAGGGTAACAAAAATTTATTCCAGTTAATTTTATCAACGTTAATTTTTCATTTCAATGACATTTGTAATTGCCAACTTTTGTTAAACTCATTTTCTGTGTTGTATGTAGAATAGGTCATAGATTAAACAGTATTTATGATGGGAGAAGTTTGTATACATAAGGTACCGCAGTCAGAAAAAGAAATTTATGAAAGCCATCGCTATCTTCTCATTAATAAATGCTTTACTTAAAAATTGATAATTCCTTTAAATAATTAGTTGGATTATATATTTTCTTTCTTTTTTCAAATTAATAAATTATTTTTTCTGTCATTTTTTCATTTTTTATTTTCCTAATTTTTTTTTTTTTAATGTGTATGTTGCATTCTGTTCAACTAGTTAACAATAAGCATTAACCCCGATTACCCAATTACATGATCATGTATGACGTGTAAATAAGGTGTAGTCTTGTACAAACTCAGGTTGACCATTCCTGATATATATACGCTTAATTAAACCCCAACCACCAAAGTTCACCTGTATCCCCTGCTTAGTATTCAAATCTGTATAAAAGCAACTAGCTTTTACTAGGATACAAACCTTAGAACTTTCGATTTTGAGAATCAGATTAAACAACTGATTTACGACATCAGGTTAACCATTAGACCAGCCTGGTGGGTTGTCTTATTTTTGATATTTTATTTATTATAAAATTGGATTTTTTTTATCTAAAAAACTACTTAAGAATTTAATTATTTGAGTGGAACCATCTTTTTAGATCAATCAGATTAGATGAATCTTAAATAAGGTTGAAATTAGAAGAGAAGTGACTAAAATACTTTACTCCTGTAATTAAGATCATTCAATTAATAAACCATTAAAGGGCAACCTTGAACATTTCTTCCCCTATCTTATATTAGGATGTAGATTAGATTAGATTAACCCATCGGGTTGGTCTAGTGGTGAACTTATCATTGCAAATCAGCTGATTAAGTTGAGAGTTCTAAGGTTCAAATCCTATTAAAGGTAGTTAGTTGCTTTTATACAGATTTGAATACTACATCAAGGATGCTGGTGTTCTTTGGTGGTTGGATTTCAATTAACCACATATCTCAAGAATGGTCGACCTGAGACTATACAAGACTGCACTTCATTTACAATCATACATATTATTCTCATTCATCCTCTGAAGGAATACCTTACGATGGTTCCAGAGGCTAAGCAGGAAAAAAAAAGATTAGGTTAGTTTCTATAAGAAATAGGAATCTTAGTTTTATTCCATAAATGTCACAGCCACTACTTTTTCTTTTTTTTATAATCCTGAGATAAAAAATAGAGTCCCTGAACAGTTTCTAGAGACACAGATAATAATATTGAATTCTATTAAACAGATTTCTTCCTTGTTGGGCTATTAGTTGGTCAGCATGATGACAGTGATGATACCATAGAGGGGTCGATCAGTTTCCCACAGTACTTATCCAAAGCTGAAGTGATAAAAGATAAACAAAAAGGAAAGAAAGAACTAGAGAAAAATTAAAGTGTACATCTGTCTGGTTAATATAGATTGAGATAATTTACTTCATATACCAAAACCAAGATATAGTGCCAACATTTTAATCTACAGCCAACATAGATTCAACTGAATGAATTGTAGCTCAGTTGGATACTTCTGTATGTTACACTCACTACACAATGCCAAGAAGGACAAGTGATTTCTCTGGGAACATCTGAGCCTTGTCTCCTGCATCTAAAGGAAAAGTAGTTCATTACAACATATAAGGATATTTGAGCTTATCATTACAACATTGTTAGTTGCTTCTATCCTGAGTAAAGTTTAGAGAACATACTCTAAGTATTCACTCTCATTTCTCCGAATATATATGTCATGAGGAATGTTTCCTTAGTGCTCTTAATTATTGATTATGACTACTAGATAGATAAATGACTTTATAGCAAAAATAAATGTCTTTTATAGCAAGTATTCCTGTCACCTTCCTAAAAGTTAGCATGATAAAATTACAAAAATTCTTTCAAGTTCTAACTAAACCTAAAACTTATGTAAAATGAAGATTTAAAAAGGCTTTCTTCTGATTTATTCATTTCATGGTTTTTTTTTTGTTTACTTCATTACTTTCTGAAAATTCATTTTTCTTGCTTGATGTCTGCTCGAGTAGATTTCTATTTTAGCCCATCGGTGTATTTTTCACTCCTTATTTTTTTTTAATAAAACAGTAAATGGAAAATAAAATGTAGTTTTTGTTAATTTAAAACGTCTTTACCTCAGAAATTCTTTTAACTATGTTGCTAACTGATTTCTGAAAATGTTAATCTGAATGTGGTTGAAGTACATTTATTAATTTTGTATTGTATATTGCTGTCCAGCTAATAAATCTGTCAGAAGTCTGAAGTGCTAAGAATTGTTCATTCTACCACATAACTCTGCATCTAGTAGAGCTAATCAATATTTTACCAATGAGCTTCATATAACTGCTATCCATAACCACAGTACAACAAATCAGATTTATAGATGATAGTTAATATAATTTTAGAAATTTAAAAATAAGTTTTTTTTAGCTCAGTTTAAATATATGGATGTAATTATTTATATTGATATTAAAGAAAATTTTATCAAACATGAATTTGTTGAGAAAAGTATCATCTGTACTATTTATTTTTTTGCAATTATGTAATTTTGAGAATCATTTAAAAAGGATTTACATTCAATAAGTAATAGTGAGTTTTTCATTTATGTACTATACGTATATACAAACTCAATATGTAAATTGTCATTACTTTTATGAATAAAATATTGTAAATTTATATATATTTGATGTACCCTGTTGGGACTTCTTCAAAATGTAGAAAGAACTAAGAAAGAAAATATATTATATTTTTATTTTATCTCTAATTGAAGGAATCATTTTAAATTAGCATTTTATCACTGTTATATCAATATTTACAAAAAAAAAATTAAAAATATTATTGTACTTAATTCATAGTGAGAACAGATTTTCATAGAATATCATTTTTAAACAATATATGAGTAATAATCCTGATATGAATTGCATCTAAAATAAGTTACTTGAAAAGATAAAATGAAATACCATTGCGTCTTAATCATAAAAAATTCTGTACTGATAATTTAAGGTCTAACCTTATTTATTATGTTGGTCACCATGATCTGATTTTTTTTTTTAATAATTAAATAAATATGTACATGTAAATTAACAATAAAATTAAGTGGTTACCTTTACCTAATTGAATGTCATAAAATATTGTAACAAAATTTATATTGCAATCTTCTATATTTTGTTTATTGCATTAATTCTTTTTCAGTTTATTATATCATAATATTAAAATTACATATCTTATTTATGTATCTTATTTTATGCCATCTATTATCATTTAATTTTGTTCATTCTTTGAAAAAGTAAAATCAAAGTTTGCTTATATTATTCTACATAATTCTATTTTGTGTTCTATCGTGTTGTCCTTGCATTAAATTAGAGTGAGAATAAATGTGATGTAAAACTTGTAATTTGAATCGTTTTGTGAAATAAATCACAATAACCTTCGTTGGTATTCATGTAACATTTATTTCATACTCATACTTAGTAAACCATCTCAGTATCTGTAATGTAGGTAATACACACTCTGAATTAACTATGATTGTAAATTGTTATAATAACCTATATATTTTATGAAAGGTTTTCATAATATTGTGGATTTCAATTTGTGCTGTCAATAAAAGAGAATGCAGACATTAAAGAAATTTATGTGCTCCAAAATTTTTAGAAAAATAGAAAAAAATATCTATTAAGGACCAAAATATCTTACATTATAACTAATAAAGCTTTAAACCAGAGGCAGACAATCAAAAATTAATGAAATCAGCTGAAATCCATCAGAAGAATTTATGATGTAGTGCTTTATATATTTGAATTCTAGATAGGATAGGAAGCCTGCTTTATCGAACACACACTCAGTCTATAAGCTTCCACTGAACAGAGTGCAGCCACTGAACAAAGTACTTGGATTAGTTGGTAGGTAGCCACTCTCCCCACCGCAGATCATGCCAAAGATATAATAACTCGACAAGTTCTGATATCATCAGTATAGACCTATCAGGATCAGACTCAAATCCATAGAACTGAAAATGAGGAAGAAGGATAAGGATTATGAAAGGGAAGTTTGATAAGAAAGATCTACTCTTGGAAGAACTACAAAATGAGGCAAAAAACAAACATTCATGTTTGTTGTTATTTGTCAAGTATGACCCTTTAAATGGCAAGCTAACTTAATAACTTGGTGGCTACAAATTTAAATAACTTAACTTAGGATTGATTTAAAACATCAAAAGTAAAAGAAAAACTGAAAAATTTGTTATTAACTTACTTTCTAATAAGAAAAGTTTATTATAAAACTTTACCTTTTTTTTCACACAATTGTCCAAAAAGGAGTGAAATGTATTTAGGGTGTATGTATGTTCCACTGTTGCTGTTCAACTCGATGGCTGAACCGATTTAGATGTATGACCCCATGTTGGAATCTTTACATTATCAGGAGGACAAATGTGTATTATTATTATTTTTATTTATAATTTTTTTTTGGGGTGTTTAAGGTAAAGCCCTCGTCACATTCTTAAAAAGAGGTTGGTCATATGTAAGAGTGTAAAGGCCCCTTACTTTTTGTTTAAAAGCACAAAAGTGCACAAAAGTACACAAAACACTAAAACAACACTTATGGGGTGTGTTAAGACCCCCAATCTTAAAATTAAAGAAAATAAAACACAAGTATATAAATGGAGAAGATAAGTCTCTACAATACCATTATCTCCTTTTACCTGTCTCACTTATTTTATTTAAGCACTCTCGGGGCGACCAAAACCGCCGTTAAGCAGCACATCAGTCGCCCCAGGACGCCATGGCAGTTGACTTCCCCCTATAAATAGTCCTGAAGGACGTAACCCTTCGGGGTCCCCCCCGCATCATAAGAGCAATCTGACCACCTGTTCAGGATGGCCAAAGAACCCCTCGGCAGGGAGGCTGCCATTCCCTGTCCTGACCTACTTGGCTTCAGGCATACATTGCGCATATCCTTGGCCCCACGCCCTCGGTCTACCCTTGAGGGTCCCCATGCCGTCATTGGATACACCCCAACAACCCTACTCTTGCATAGAGGCGAGCCCGGACGGCCTAGATAAGAGGGCTACCTTCCCGTCACTATACGTGCTACGCTTCGAGACTCCCATTGTATATATAGAAGCTACCCCTTAGAGTTTCTTTAACACAGCTTTAACATTTTTATTTTTTACAGACTTTTAAGAAGTCCACTGGTGTGTAGATAAGCAACTATGTTTCTTCATTTCCATTTTTCAAATCAGCAGCAATATTATTTCTTTGTCGGAACCTGTTTCTGAGGTCCTCATATATAGTACACTCTTCCATTAGATGATTAACTGTAAGTATTTTATCACAAACACTGCACATTGGTCTTTCTTCGCCGGTTAGCAAATATGAATTTGGTATTCGCGTGTGACCGATTCTAAGCTTGGTCATAGCCACTTGTTCTCGGCGAGTCAACTTCGCGTCGCGTTTCTATTTATACGGAGTTTTAACCGAGTTTAATTTTGTATTTAATCTTCTCCAATCAGTATTCCATCTGTTTCTTATCGCATTAGTTAGACACTTTTTAACATCAGCCACCCGTTCAGGAAATATATCCAAGTTATCACAGACTGACGCCTTTCAGGCAGCTTCATCTGCGTTTTCATTTCCTGCAATACCAGCATGCCCTGGAGTCCATACAAATACGATCGCTGTCCTTGATTTAAAACGTACAAAATGGACAGGATGTTTGCAATTAGGACATCCTTAATGTTCTTGTTCCGAATTGCGACAAGTGCATCAAGAGAGTTGGACTCTCTCTTCGCAATAGTATTCCGTGTAGGGAAGAGCTTGCTGTATGGCAGTAAGTTCTGCCGTATAAACACTGGCCATATCTGGCAGTTTTCAAAAATGGGCTTCTCCATTTACATATATGGAGCATCGAACACCATGTTCGGTTTTAGAACCGTCAGTATGAATTTTAATATGTTCTTCGTAGCTACTTGACGGTTGATAAAAATTCCTCTTGGACGATTACTGCTGGCTTCTTTTTCATTTGTTCTCGAGAGAGATCCAGGCTTGTGCTTACCGCTGGCAAAAGTCATGGCGGTATTTCTCTCGCAGAAATTGCTAATGTCTCTGGTAAAGCAATTTCATATTTTCTTCTTAATTCGTGATACCTTATTCCGGCTGGTCTGGAATAGGTAGCACGATGTTCATATAATGCAGACAAAGGATGGTTGTTAAAATTTTGTTATTTATATGGGTAGGAAAGGCCCATATATTTGCTGCATATCTTAATAGTAGGATCTCTCTTCTACAATGTAGTGGCATTATTCCGGCTTCGGACATTAGACTAATCGCCGGATTTGTACGGAATGCGCCTGTCGCGTATCTTATTCCGCTGTTATGTATTACGTCCAACGTTCTTAAATGCGACTTCCTAGCGGATGAATATACTGTACATCCGTATTCGAGTTTCGATTGAACCAATGCTTTATATAGTCTCAATAGTATGTATCTGAGCCCCAATTGATGTTGGATAAACATTTAATAATGTTTAGGGCTTTTCTGCATCTATTACTCAAGTCCTGTATAACAAAACCCCCATGTAAGGGATTTACATGGGAATAACAAACCTAAAAATCTCACATTATCCTTATATTTTATTGGATTATTATCGATGGTCAAAACAGGACTTTGGTAAGGAATTCTCTTCCTACAGAAGTGTACGCAGCACTTTTTTTCTAGTGAAAATTGGAATTCATTATTCCTAACAACTTCATTAAGAGCATTAATCGCTCGTTGTAATTTGTACTGTCTTGTTACTGGCATACACAATTGCCAGATCATCAACATAGACGCTTTTGCTGATTTCTACTGGAATAGCTAATATTAGTTTATTAATGACGATCGTAAACAAGGTACCGCTCAACGGCGAACCTTATGGTATGCCATTTTCTAAGCTTTTTTCAGATGAATATTCATTGTTGACGAATGCCCCATTCATGTATCTGGAGCATTATTCCATGTCGCCAGGTCATATCGAATGCATTGTGAACATCAAAGAAGACTCCGACATTATGTTTTCTTGTAATAAAGCTTTTATATATAATGTTCTCTAAGTTAATCATTTGATCAGTGGTAGAGTGGTATTGTCGAAAACCTGCTTGATGTGAGAATGTCAAATTTTCTTTTTCTAAAATCCAAACGAATCGATTATTTATCATTTTTTCAAATATTTTTCCCATAGCGCACGTTAAAGAAATAGGACGGTAACTATTGGGATCTGTCAAGTTTTTATCTTTCTTTGGTACTGGAACAATATGAGCTTTCTTCCACTGCTTCGGGTACATTCCATCCCACCATATCTGATTATATAGTTCTAACAATCTACGTTTTTCATTGGTATTCCGCTGCCTGATCATGTTATAATGAATTTCATCCAGACCAGCAGCTATGTTGTCTGCTTTCTCCAACGTTTTCACAAATTCTTCCGTTTTAAAAGGTACAGTGTATGAATAATTTATTTCAGTTCTGAAATTTAGTAGACCTTCAATTTCTGCTTTTTCCGTCCTAAAATCTTCATCATAGTTAGCTGTTTTGCTGGCTTTTTCGAAGTGATTGGCTAATAGCTCTGCAATTTCGTTTGGAGTGTCTTTTAATTTCATTATCATATTGAAGGCCAGTTATGGGAGTATAGTTTTTACGTCCACAAATTGCCTGCGCTCTCTTCCAAACGTCTGATGCAGTTGTGTTTCTGTCAATGTATGGCACGTATTGCAGCCAGGATCTTTTTAGAGTCTATCATAAGTCTTTTTGCATACGCCCTGTACTTTTTGAAGGCAATTAGATTTTCTACTGTGGGACGTTTCTTAAAAGAGTTATACGCTTTTGTCTTTCTTTTAATAGCTCCACTTAATTCATTGTTCCACCACGGAACGGGTTCGTTCTTAAGTTTCCCAGATGTTTTGGGAGTATATCTTGACACCGAGTCAAGTATCGCATTAGTTATAGCGTCAACATCGGCTTCGATAACTCCAGTTGTTTCAGGGATTATCGTCTTAGCTGTGAAGCTCGTCCAATCTGCCTTATCAAACAGCTATCTTTTGGAGATGGGATATGTTTTTCTTGTAACACCAGAAAATGATCACTTCCATGTAGATCCTCTAAAACATGGAAGGTGTACCTCAGTGCTATCGATACACTTATATTTGCTAGATCTATACAGGATGTCAATCCATCTCTGGCATGGAAAAACGTTCCTGACCCATCGTTTAAGAGAATAAGATCAGAATTCAGCAGGAACGTTTCCAATTCTCTTCCGCGGGGATCTACTCGATCCGATCCCTAAAGAAAATTATGGCGTTGAAATCACTCACCAGTATTACGTACGGGTGGGGAAGCTGAGAAATTAATCGTCATCCTCTTTCCAATCAAAATTCGGCAAGTATATGCTGCAGACAGAGGTCTGCAGCATATAGTAATGTTTATCAGCAATGTTTCTTTTTTTGAAATCATGTTTTTTAATTCCATCTCTTGTTTGAATGTCTAATTCATTTTATTTGTTTAAATATTAGCTTACAAGGATCTATCTCTAAAAAAAAAAAAGGTAAAAGAAACCGGTTTTTTATTAAGATAAGAAAAGGAATACAGATAAAAAAGTGAAGAGCTTGAGAAAATTATAAATTTTTTCTGTAAATTTATAAAAACACTTTTGTACATATATAACATTAAGTTAAAGAATTATTTCAAATTATTTTAAAACCAACCAACCTTTTACACCTAGATGCAAATTTTATTATTTACCAGTTTTCTTGAAATATTGATAGAAAATACTGGATATCGATTATTGTAATCAATTTTAAAGCAGGTGAAAACAAACAAGATATATTTTAAAATATTCTACTTAGACTAATTAACTTTCACTCAAAAAATAATCTTATTTTATTGACTGAATCTTCTGCATAACCAAGAAGAGATTTCTACTCAAAGTAAGAAAAAAAATCATTGAAATCAGTGAATTTGATAAAAAGTAAGGCTTGAAAAATTCAAATACAAAACAAAGGTCAAAATTAAAAGCCTGCTTTTTTTAAATCTGTTAATCATAAAAAATTAATTAATTTTTTGGAAATTAATTCCTCAAAAAAAAAACAGTTACTTTCTTATCAGTACCCACAGAAACACTATTACTATATTTATCTCATAGAATATGCACTTATGTAAATTATTTAAATACAAAAACACGTAAAATATATTACTTGCACATATCTTGACATCACTTTGTGCATGTCTGAATGTGTGTGTGTGTGTGTGTGTGTGTGTGTGTGTGTGTGTGTGTGTGTGTGTGTGTGTGTGTGTGTGTGTGTGTGTGTGTGTGTGTGTGTGAGTGTGTGTGTGTGTGTGTGTGTGTGTGTGTGTGTGTGTGTGTGTGTGTGTGCATGTGTGTGTATGTCTGCATGAATGCAACTAACGAATGCAGTTCTTTTTATATAAGAAGAACATAGGTATTTTCAAAATGTTTTTTCAAGTGAAACTGAATACATTAATAAACAATGCAGTGAAGTTAAAAAAATTATTGCATACATTTGTTTCAGTTTTTGTATTTAAAATTTTGAATTTTTTATACACCTTATTTCTAAACAGCTAAGACGTATGTGTTTTGAATAAATTATATCTAATTAACATTTGTTGAAAAAAATATATATACTTATTTTCAATGTACTTCATTGTATTTAAACATGCACTCCTCCATGCACTTCCTCTAACATTATAATAGGAATCACTCTTGCAAATATATTTTTTTTAATATTAGGCAGATACAGAAAAAATATCTACGTTTTTAATACAATTTATGTAGAGATAAAATAAAAATGAATTAAAGTCATAATTTTGGGTGTAATCAAGACTAACAAGCCCCTTCAATTGAACCCATCAAACAAAATTTACAATTATAAATTATACAGTTCTCTATAATTTAAATATTATTACAGAGTATAAAAATAAAAACAGAATTCTGTAGGTTGTTTAATAAATGCAATTTCAAAACAGGAAAAAGTCCATTCAAAGTGATATTTCTTTCTTTTTTTGGTATCTTCTATCTCACACTAACTATTTCTTTTTACTTATAATGTATTATAATTTGTTTAAAGTTATAATATTGAACTAAAGTTATAATATTTAATAGTTATTTATTTTGTTTTTTTTCTTATTATGTATTATATTGTTTTATATTTTATATGTGTATAAGATAAAAGCTTCAGCCAAGTTGCAGTCAATCTGAAATGATTTAAAATTCACTCTTTAAAAAATGATACAGCCATCATTAAGAATAATAAACATTGCATACCAGACTTAACAGGGCACATAAGGAGTGAAATGATTTTCCATTGCCGTCTTCAACAAATTAAACTTATAGCTTTGTATAATCATGCAAAGTACATTGAAATGCAGATGCTATTCAGCCCTACAAATGATATCTTTTTTTTTTTATAATGTAGAGGGAGTATAGTGAACATCAACACTCACAAAGAAAGCAATTCTGACCAGTGAATCTTGAGCCTTAGTCCATTACATGTATACATAAGAAAGATGAGAACAGATAATGTAAAGCAGCAGATTGATATACCTCCCACCTTTTATATATTATCTGTTATACACATTACTTCAACCCAGCAGGGAAATAATAAATTCTCTTTGTTTCACTCTCTCTCTCTCTCTCTATATATATATATATATTTATATAATTGTATTTAAAATTTTTAGTTTTTAATGTCTTCATTTTTAAGTAAATAATAATATTATTTTCTTTATATTATTTAAAATTACTATCTTTACATGTATGATTATTCTTTCACTTTGTTTTTTTTTTATGTTTTACTTAATGAAGACTGAAAAAATTAAAATTAATTTAGAATTAACTTTTTTAGGATTGGTCTAGTCTAGTAGATAAATCATCATCGCAGATCAGCTGTGTTCAACCACTGATTTTTTAAGTGAAAGGTTCTGAGGTTTAAGTCCTATTAAAGATAAGTTACTTTTATATGGATTTGAATATTAGATAGTGGGTATCTTTGGTGGTTGGAGACCAGTCAACTATACATTTCAGAAGAGTCAGCCTGAGTTTGTGCAAGATTATAACTCATGAACATGTCTTACATATCATCCTCATATTATTGGTCTATGAAATGCTTATTGTTCACAAGTTGAACAGATTACAACATACACATTAGAAATAGAAAAGAAAATTAAAATTTAAGATTTAAGTAAATTAGAATAAAGTTTTGTCAATTTACTTGTATCATGACTCCAATCATTTCTGTTTTGTTCTATATTTTTTTTTATCAGCTATTTACTACATCTTAAATCCTTAATTAATTCTGTGGTTTATACATCCCAATTTTTGCTTTACTCTACAATTTTTACATTCTAAGCATCCCATAATGAATAGATCGTTCTACATCTTGATAGTAAATCCTGCTAGACCATTGTTATCCTTCTAACTAAACCTGGATCTTATTATGTGATCCATCAACCGAGGTCATCCCTATAAGATACAAATACATATCTTCCCATATTTCATCTGTGGGGAGGTCCAGTCGAACGAACACATGATGTTTGACTGCCCAGCTCTTGGTGGAGGACCAGAACTTGAGAAAACTGGAACTTAGGGATCAAGGAGAAAATTGGCCACTCATAAGCAGTGAGTCAATGAGGTGTGAGCCGCATTGTCCGGACCGTGTGGGAGTTTCTTGATGCTGTTGCTTTGTTCAACCGGCATCAATAGTTTAAGGGATATAAGACTCCTTCCGCTTGCTGTAGGAAGCTACCCTCGAGAAATAGCTGGCCATCGGTCAAATATAACTCCAAGCGCTATAATATGGTGGACAGGTACTTGCTGGCATTCAGCGACGTAGGAGTAGCAGCAAATTGCTGTCCTTGACAGAATAAATTTTAATTTATAGACAAATCATATATTTTAGTATGTAAATGAGGTGCATCTACCCATTTTAGTAATATATGACAAGTGAGCAGTGGGACACGCAAGCAAGTGATGTAGGGCACCACTCTTATTCCACTCATGCAGTTAGGTAAGCTCTAAGAGCTAATTAGGATATTGGTCACTAAACCGTTTTAAAGCACAGTAGCCGTTTGTGGTACGAACATTCGGTCTCATGCTTTAGGGCAACCAAATGGGATAGTGGTGGAAGAAATGCCACACAAACCAATTACCAAAAAATCCTTCCTTATTTGACTTAGAGTGTATTCATTTGAATTTTATTGAACCACCTAATTTTCAAAATCCATCTGTTGTAATACTGTTTCAAGGAAGTCATCTTTTTCTTTCTGTTTTTCCTGTTATTCATATCTCACAGCCATAAAGCGCACAGATATTTTCAATAGCATCATTATCAGATACATATTATTATTATTAGATATTCTCAATAAGTCACACAAATATTTTCAAGAATTGACTTCTAATTATTCGATTTATATTTGATACTAGCAGATTTATTTTTTTATGTGAAAGTTTTTCTTCCTTGTACTTTTCTTTTGTGTCATTGTTACTTTGCTCATCCTTTGTAATTTTAATATATGAATAACAAAATTCTGAAACAGTATATTATGATCTATATTAAAATTTAATTTCCTAGTTGTCTCCATCCTGTCACATTCCATTATTTTTATTCTATTTTTTTAAATCTTATTCTAATTTTTTTTTAATTGAGCCCACTGGACTAGTCTAGTGGTTAACTTAATATCACAAATCAGTTGCTTAACAGCTAATTTTTGAAGTCAAAGGTTTTGAAGTTCAAACCCTGTAAAGGTTACTTGCTTTTATTCGGGTTTAAATATACCGATGGATACCGGTGTACTTTGCGCTTGGGGTTAAATTAACTATACATCTCAGGAATGGTTGGTCTGAGTCTTTCCAAGACTATACCGTATTTACATGTCATACATATCATTCTCATCTCTTGGGCTGTGGGGAGGGTTGTTTACTGTTCACTAGTTAACAGATTGCAATGTACATTAAATGAAAAATGAACAATTTTTTTTTAAATTGAATTTCTTTACCAGAAATAAATCATACCATACCATTTACTATTTATTCTTGCTCGTCTTTAGTTTCTGCCAAAAGGAAAATGAATTAATATTCCTAAAATCTTTATTTTTCTTAATGTATGTACATGTTGCAGTGCAATGAGGGCAGATCATACCTTGCCGCACTCCTTTCTGAATCAAAGCTCACCTACTGTGTATCTTCATCTTCTACTCTTATAATTGCTACATGTTTTTTTATAGATTCCAGATAACGTTTCTTTTTCTATATTTTGTTGGATTTTTAAAAATGTTATTCCAATCTATACTATGAAATACTTTCTTGAAATCTACAGTACATAACTGCTGTGTATGTTTCTTTATTCTTTTTCTTCTAACATTAGTCTGAGGTCAGAATAACCTTCTTTTTATCCATACTCTTTCTGAAACCTAATTGGTCTTCTTAAAATATACCTTCCACCTAACATACTATTCATACTAAGTATTTTCTATTCATGTGACATTATGGTTTTATATTCATTATTTCCAGCAGCATAGAAATCATAATGGTGTATTAATAATCCGTATTAGTTTATTCGTCTTTAAAGCTTTCAGAGCTCTGACGGATTACATGTGTGTTTTTACGTTATAAAATGAATAGGAAATCGATGTTGCAGCCGACTGTGGAGTCATACGCTTTTTAAACCATCAAAACGTTAAGCCGGCTGAAATTTATAGCCAGTTGTTTCAGTGTACGGTGATAATGTAATGAATGAAAGAAACGTCCGAAAATGGTATGAAAGGTTTAGAAATAACCGAATTAATGCGCACGATGAAGAACGTTCGGGGAGGTCCTCCATAATCACTGAGGACTTGTTGAAATGCGTCGATGATGAAATCAGAAAGCCCATCGCTCAACGATTTTCGACTTGGCCCCTTTTTCCTGATGTTTCAAGAGCTGTTATCGGTCCCATTGTTCACGACCATTTAGGCTTCAGAAAGGTTTGTGGACATCGGGTACCGTACGTCTTAAGGGAACGTCATAAAAAAATCCGAATGGGATCTGCTTTGGAATTTTTGATGCGCTATACAGAAAAAGGTGATGAGTTCCTTAATTCGATTGTTACCGGCGATGAAACATAGATTTCGTATTACACGACAGAGAGAAAACTGCAGTCAAGTGAATGGCGTCATCCTCAATTACCAACCAGACCGACGAAGGTCAAGCTACAGCCATTTGGACGCAAACTGGTGAACACAGTCTTTTGGGATCGGTTTGGCATACTGCTGATCGATTTCATGCCACGTGAAACGACTATAAATGCAGAAGCCTACTGCAAAACTTTATGTAAGTTACAGCGCGCAATTCAAAATCGGCGACGTGGACGGCTGTCCGACGGCGTCGTCCTGCTGCACGATAATACACATCCACATGTTGCGGATCCTACACGTGATTTACTGAGAACATTTGGAAGGGAAATTTACGATCACCCACCGTATAGTTCGAACTTAGCTCCTTCTGATTACCATTTGTTTGGGAAATTGAAAGAATTTTTGAGCGGTAAGCAATTCCCGGGTGACGATGAACTTAAAAATGTTGTTAATCGGTGGCTAACTGTTGGACCGGCGGCAGAAGAATACGACGAGGGTATATTGGAGCTGGTGTATCGCTACGATAAATGTCTTAATTCATCTGGTGATTATATAGAGAAGCAGTATAAGGTATGTGGTTTAAGAGAAATAAAAAATATTCTTAAAAGTTTCTACAATGAAACGGTTTTTACGTTAGACATAACGTCTCGTGTATAATATATATATATATATATATATGTATAAAATTAAAAAGTTATATTTATGAGTCAGGACTAGTATATCCTAATATTTTTTCCCAGGAATATCTTCACTCAATCAATCTTTTTTGTTTTGTTTTTATCATTCTTCTTCTAGAGAAATTAGAAGCATCAATAATTGGTTGTGATTTAATTAGAGGTTATAATTAAAAGTTGAATAATTATTATAACTACATTGTACTTTTAGTGATATTCAGTAAAATGGCATTTCAGGAAAATTATCAAAATATACCTCTCTCTTAACAAAAACCAAGAGAAGTTTTTCAGATTTTTAGTATAAGAAAAAAGTTTCATACAGTATAAATAATTAAATATTATGAGTGTTCATAATTTTTTAAACATCTAATACAGAATACCATACAAAAGTAAAAGGCTTCTTTTAGATAAGCTATATTTTTTAACCAAAATTTTCTTGAATAAAATGTGAATGAGAAAAATTTTGTTTCATATTGCATTAAAATGACTGGTAATCTTGAATGCATGTTAAAGAATAGTACACTCACTTTTCATAAGCATAGAATATGGTGAAGAACCATACTTGTCTAGCCATATGGTTTTTCATAAAGTACATTGAAAAACAATAGTTCCACCTCTTTTAACGGAAATACTTCTTCCTTCATAACTATCTTTTCACACAATTTCTAATTTAAATAGATACATGGAAAGCAGTTGAAATAAATAGAAAATATGTATATATCTTAATAGAATTGATATAATGCATGTTTCAATGAAAAATAATTTCTACCTTTATATCACAGTCTTAATAAATTTTTTTAAAAAATGAGCATCATATCAAACATGAACATCAGATAAACTAAAACAAGTATACTCTTAAATGAATTCTAACTTTTTTATTCTTAAATTAATTTCTAACTTTTTATATAATTTCCTCAAGAATTTATGAATGCTATCTGAAATTAGGTGAAAAAACAGGGTATATTTTAGCATAACTTAATTACCCATAATCTCAAGTTTTTCATCAAACAATTACAGTTCATTGTATAATAAAAATAAAAAAAAGTTTTATTAAGATATAAAAATCAAAATCTTTCATCAACTCATTTGTAGAATACTACAAAACTTAAAACAAGTATTTTCCTTCATAATGCATAATAAAATAGTTCTTATGTTCTGTAGTTATGGTGACAATCACCTTTTTATAGATAATAGCATTTTTTTAGTTCTTTTATCTATTGGAAATTCTACTTTAGATTTCTTTAGAGGTGTAATCATCATTGAGGGCAAAGGAGGAAGAACCAACGTTAAAATATGATCTCCTAGTTGCTCCCATATGCAGATAAATAAAATGAAGTAACAGTAATATAAATTTTGTCAAAATAATTTTAATTCATTTTTTTAACTGAAGTACACAATGTTATATGTGAAAAAAATAGTGAAAAAATAAGTATATTGAATAGCAAGGAATAATTATATCAACTATACTAATTAATGCTGGTCCACAGTCAAAATTTAACAGTTAAAATTACTTTTTTCTCTAAAACATTTTGCTCATTTATGCAGTGCAATTCAACATGAGTGCCAATACAGACAAATAATGACATGAAATACATCTGCTCATATTCATACTGCTCATGCTGTTTTACACTGCTTAACATATTAGTCAAGGTTAGCGAGCAAATCAAGCGTAGGTTAAAGTTAAGTGAAGCAATAACAGATTGGAAAATGTACCTGAGAGAGGTGCGTGTGTGCTGATCATTTATTAAAAAACCCAAAAAAGATAGGTGGTCCAGGAATGATGGTAGAAATAGACGAGTCCTCATTTTCAAAAAGAAAGTACAATAAAGGCAGGATTTTCCAAATCAAAAGGTGTTTGCAGAGAAATTATAGATGTAATCTAATCAAATTTAACCTATGAGTAATTTTACTATAAATTTAGGAATTTCCCTTTAAAGTTTTCTTAAGAGGATTAAATGAGAATTTTCTGATGCCTACACAT
The DNA here is from genome assembly GCF_047948215.1 of Lycorma delicatula. Classification (NCBI taxonomy): domain Eukaryota; kingdom Metazoa; phylum Arthropoda; class Insecta; order Hemiptera; family Fulgoridae; genus Lycorma; species Lycorma delicatula. The sequence continues at coordinate 368,841,993 of NC_134455.1, read as the reverse complement.
CTTCTCTCCTATGTATTAGGAGCTAGTCATCGAGAACAGATAATAACTTTAACATTCTTTGAAAAGAATTTATTGGATTTTCTCGAAATGAACCAACCGTAAAGGGTGGAACTGGATCACGGGTGGATGTTATATAGTTCTCATGTCTTTTGAGATAATGGTAGATTTGACTTTGAAAATACTATTGTTTGGAAAAAAAATATTGTTACTTCTTTTTCATCCATGAAAGGGTGCAGTGGATTAGTGCATTACTCTCTGATCAATGAGATATTAAGAATTGAGATGTTAATAATTTTAACATGTCAAATAGAAAGCTATTATATATTCAACATGTATAATAGCTTCGTTCCGTATACTATGAAAACGTATATTGTTTATCAATATAGGTATCATTCTTAAGATACTGGAATTTATTAAAAGGAGTTTTGTATTTCACTTTTTATTCTTAAAATTGGATAAACTAATTAAATATTTATCAAATATTTAATTAGTATTTAATTAATGTTTAAGCTAGTCTGGTTTCTTACTAGATTAACTTTCCCGAGTCTACCCTGTCTTTAACACAAAATGGACTTAAATTCATTAAAGCACAATAATCCAATCACTGTATTTTATTTGTTATTCTCAACAAGTAAACTATAATATAACCCCAGATTTACATAACTTTGTTAATGTCTGAGTTTAGTTTGTCGAAAAATCTTAGTTTACTACAGTTTAGAATTATTTATGTAATGTAAAGAATGATAAATTTTTTTTAAATCTGTTCATACATACCTTTAACAGGTACACTTTTATATAAATTTGAATATATACAGGTTACATATGTACAACTATAAATACAAAATATTTTCTTCAGATCAAAAGGGCAAAGAAACAAAAACAAAATTTGAAAATTCAATATTTACTCATACGAAGAAGGATAACTTCATCTAGTTTGAGATAAATTATGTTGAGCAAATCCACTGTATTTATTATTATTGCCGACCTCCGTGGCGCGAGTGGTAGCGACTTGGCCTTTCACTAATAGGTCCTGGGTTCGAATCCCGGTTAGGTATGGCATTTTTCACACTCGCTACAAAACATCATACCTCATCCTCTGCAGAAAGAATTGCTTGACTGTGGACCCGGAGGTTAAACAAACAAACAAAAAAAAAACGTGTATTTATTATTATCAACCATTTTAATTTTAAAATCCTATTACTTCACGACAGTAACAATATACTGATACAGATTAGTAAATATACTGATACTAGTTCGTGGATACCGGTGTTCTTTGGTGGTTGGGTTTCAATTAACCACACATCTCAGGAATGGTCGAACTGAGAATGTACAAGACTACACTTCATTTACAGTCATACATATCATCCTCATTCATCCTCTGAAGTATTATCTAAACGGTAGTTACCGGAGGCGAAACAGGAAAAAGAAAGAAAGAAAAGATTAGTAAAATTCAGTTGAACAATATTTTATAAAAAGAAATATCACTGATATTTTTATAAAATTGTGAGATATCAAAATTCAGACAACCGAGAATCAAGGTCAAGATTCTATTTTTTCTACTTCTTCCTTTTTATTTCTTACTATAAAATTAAAAAAAAAGAATATGTATATGTATTTTATTTTTAATTGTGCATATGTGTGTATGTGAATATATATAAATTAGAATCTGATAAGAAACAATAAAAATAATGTAATTAACATTTAAATAAAATAACTTAATTTATTTTATATTTTATACCATGGATATTTTATAAAATGTATTCCTTGTTTACCGAATATCTTGAGGTCATTGTTGAATATCTATTAAAATTCAAAAAACATAAATTATAACCTTATAAAAATGCGCCGTATTATAAAATACAAAAAATTTAATTTAAAATGTAACGTAATCCATCCAATCAGGAGTCGATGTTAATGTACTTATATAAACGTTCATGTCTGTATTATACAACATTGCTCGATAGATGGTCCCAATTAACTGATGACCTTTACGGTTATTTATATCTAACTTTAAATGTTAAAATAATATGTGTCAGACATTCCAAAAAATCGGATGTTAACACCACATAGACTAGGACCTATTAAATTACATATACACATTTTTTTTTTAAATGAAAAGTATATAAAATTTAATTTCATTAATAACTTCTGATATTTTTTGTTTTTATAATTATTATTTATCGTAAAACTTCTTTTACAATCAGATGTTAATAATTATTAATAAATCAATATATTTAAGCTAAAAAAGTTAATAAAAAAAGAAGCTAGATGAAGTCTGATTCGAACCGATGTGCCTTTCCCTTCTAAGATCCAAATATTTCATTAATTAAACTTTTATTTGGCTATAACTCTGGAACCAATGAAAATAAATACCACTTACGATATATCGTTGAAAAGCTTCAAATAAGGGCTTATTACCGCAATTAAGAAAATGTCCGAAATCCAAATGTTTTTGAATTTTGGGCTTCTTTGGTTACGTTTGATTCAGTCGATTGCAATCAAAAAGGGAGATACACAATTAGATGTTACAACAGTCCTAAATCCAAAATTTTAACATCCTACGGCTAATCGTTTTTGAGTTATGCGAGATATGTACGTACAGACGTCACGCCGAAAATAGTCAAAATGAATTCAGGGATGATCAAAATAGATAATTCCATTGAAATCTGAAAACCGAAATTTTTCGCGATCACAATACTTTCTTTACTTCGTATAAGGAAGTAAAAACGGTGTTAATTATTAACAAAAAACATAGCATTAAATTCATCAGTCTTTAAGCGCTAAGAAGAGTTAATAGATTTTATTCATTAATGAAAAAATATTTAAATTATTATTAAATTTATGAATTATTGTGTTATATGTTAAGGTCCAGTGAACTCTTGATCTTTTACCTCGAAAATATTTTTGGAAAATTAATTGAAAAACATTTTTTTCTGTATTGATCTAGTTCCATTTAGTTCAAGATGATTATTGGATGAACATGCAAAGAAATAAACTTCGATGTTTAAATTGTTTCCTACGCGTATATGTGTATACGTAAAAGCTTGTCATCATGTATTCATCTAACGATGAAGGATTTCCGGATATTTAAATTTTCATCTTTATAAAACTTTATTTGCTAACATTGTCTAAAGAATATTTTATATTAATTCATTTCGTATCTCTACTAAATTATCTCACGTAGATATAATATTAGTATTACTTTGAATTTACTTCCGACTAAACCAGAAATAAACCAACTAGACACACCAACCTGAACAAAACAATCGATTCAATCGATTGTTTTGATCGGATTGAACAAAACAATCCGATCTAGTCTACATAATTATCTATACATATTACCTGCTAAATCTGAAAGATATTACTTACTAGATTAACTTTCCCGAATATACTCTGTTTTTAATACAAAACGGGCTTAATTTCATTTCTTTTTTTTTTGTCTTCAGTCATTTGACTGGTTTGATACAGCTCTCCAAGATTCCCTATCTAGTGCTAGACGTTTCATTTCAGTATACCCTCTACATCCTACATCCCCAACAATTTGTTTTACATACTCCAAACGTGGCCTGCCTACACTATTTTTCCCTTCTACCTGTCCTTCCAATATTAAAGCGACTATTCCAGGATGCCTTAGTATGTAGCCTATAAGTATGTCTCTTCTTTTAAATATATTTTTCCAAATGCTTCTTTCTTCATCTATTTGCCGCAATACCTCTTCATTTGTCACTTTATCCACCCATCTGATTTTTAACATTCTCCTATAGCACCACATTTCAAAAGCTTCTAATCTTTTCTTCTCAGATACTCCGATTGTCCAAGTTTCACTTCCATATAAAGCGACACTCCACACATATACTTTCAAAAATCTTTTCCTGACATTTAAATTAATTTTTGATGTTAACAAATTATATTTCTTACTGAAGGCTCGTTTCGCTTGTGCTATTCGGCATTTTATATCGCTCCTGCTTCGTCCATCTTTAGTAATTCTACTTCCCAAATAACAAAATTCTTCTACCTCCGTAATCTTTTCTCCTCCTATTTTCATATTCAGTGGTCCATCTTTGTTATTTCTACTACATTTCATTACTTTTGTTTTGTACTTGTTTATTTTCATGCGATAGTTCTTGCGTAGGACTTCATCTATGCCGTTCATTGTTTCTTCTACATCCTTTTTACTCTCGGCTAGAATTACTATATCATCAGCAAATCGTAGCATCTTTATCTTTTCACCTTGTACTGTTACTCCGAATCTAAATTGTTCTTTAACATCATTAACTGCTAGTTCCATGTAAAGATTAAAAAGTAACGGAGATAGGGAACATCCTTGTCGGACTCCCTTTCTTATTACGGCTTCTTTCTTATGTTCTTCGATTATTACTGTTGCTGTTTGGTTCCTGTACATGTTAGCAATTGTTCTTCTATCTCTGTATTTGAACCCTAATTTTTTTAAAATGCTGAACATTTTATTCCAGTCTACGTTATCGAATGCCTTTTCTAGGTCTATAAACGCCAAGTATGTTGGTTTGTTTTTCTTTAATCTTCCTTCTACTATTAATCTTAGGCCTAAAATTGCTTCCCTTGTCCCTATACTTCTCCTGAAACCAAATTGGTCTTCTCCTAACACTTCTTCCACTCTCCTCTCAATTCTTCTGTATAGAATTCTAGTTAATATTTTTCATGCATGACTAGTTAGACTAATTGTTCTGTATTCTTCACATTTATCTGCCCCTGCTTTCTTTGGTATCATGACTATAACACTTTTTTTGAAGTCTGACGGAAATTCCCCTTTTTCATAAATATTACACACCAGTTTGTATAATCTATCAATCGCTTCCTCACCTGCACTGCGCAGTAATTCTACAGGTATTCCGTCTATTCCAGGAGCCTTTCTGCCATTTAAATCTTTTAATGCTCTCTTAAATTCAGATCTCAGTATTGTTTCTCCCATTTCATCCTCCTCAACTTCCTCTTCTTCTTCCTCTGTAACACCATTTTCTAATTCATTTCCTCCGTATAACTCTTCAATATATTCCACCCATCTATCGACTTTACCTTTCGTATTATATATTGGTGTACCATCTTTGTTTAACACATTATTAGATTTTAATTTATGTACCCCAAAATTTTCCTTAACTTTTCTGTATGCTCCGTCTATTTTACCAATGTTCATTTCTCTTTCCACTTCTGAACACTTTTCTTTAATCCACTCTTCTTTCGCCAGTTTGCACTTCCTGTTTATAGCATTTCTTAATTGCCGATAGTTCCTTTTACTTTCTTCATCTCTAGCATTCTTAAATTTTCTACGTTCATCCATCAGCTGCAATATATCGTCTGAAATCCAAGGTTTTCTACCAGTTCTCTTTATTCCACCTAAGTTTGCTTCCGCTGATTTAAGAATTTCCTTTTTAACATTCTCCCATTCTTCTTCTACATTTTCTACCTTATCTTTTTTACTCAGACCTCTTGCGATGTCCTCCTCAAAAATCTTCTTTACCTCCTCTTCCTCAAGCTTCTCTAAATTCCACCGATTCATTTGACACCTTTTCTTCAGGATTTTAAACCCCAATCTACTTTTCATTATCACCAAATTATGGTCGCTATCAATGTCTGCTCCGGGGTAAGTTTTGCAGTCAATGAGTTGATTTCTAAATCTTTGCTTAACCATGATATAATCTATCTGATACCTTGCAGTATCGCCTGGCTTTTTCCAAGTGTATATTCTTCTATTATGATTTTTAAATTGGGTGTTGGCAATTACTAAATTATACTTCGTGCAAAACTCTGTAAGTCGGTCCCCTCTTTCATTCCTTTTGCCCAGCCCGTATTCACCCACTATGTTTCCCTCCTTGCCTTTTCCAATGCTTGCATTCCAATCTCCAACTATTATTAAATTTTCATCTCCTTTTACTTGTTTAATTGCTTCATTAATCTCTTCGTATACACATTCTACCTCATCATCATCATGGGCGCTTGTAGGCATATAGACGTTCTTAATTTCATAAAAGCACAAAAATCCAATCACTGTATTTTATTTGTTATTTTCAACAAATAAACTTTTATTTCAGTTCTACATAACTTTGTCGACATCTGAATTTAGTATTACTTCTGTTTCGAATTGTTTAAGTAATGTGTTACATGTAACTGAAAATATATACCGATACATATTTTTTTCTAATACCCTAAATTTTTCAAAATATTTTTACCTCATTAAAGAACATAAGAGCTCTTATTTTTGAGAAAAATTGCCTAACACCAAAAATCTATTAATAATTTTTTATATGCGTTTATTTTCTAACAATATTACAAAGGATATACCCGAAATCTTTAAATATTGTCCAATTATAGAAAACTAATATACAATAGATTCCGTTTTATAAAATGACTTAACAATTATAATTTGTAGTTTTAGTACAATCCTTTCTGTCCATCATTTCTTTACAGAAATAATTATTACCATAGCTATAAAAATAATTTTTTTATATTCAAATTTAGTTGCAAATTAACGGTACTTTAATACAGGGGTTTTTTTTACAATGTTGCGAAGAAATACCATTTACGTACCCCCCACAAAGTGGGAGAGGGTCAGACTCGTACAGGTTCGGCTAGATGTAGTTATCAGAACCTATATATGCCCGTACCCTACGGACTAGAACTCCTATTTCACCGTATCACCCCACCCGAGTCCGGATCAGCAGTCAAGCATAGTACAACCTCGGGGGTGACTTTTGAGCTCGTGGGGTCAAGAGTCTCCGTGTCTCATTACCAGCACCCATCCGCTCAAGTGCAGACGAGTTATGGCTCCGCAGAGGGCTGTCCTTCACCCCTTCGCTCTCTGTTTAGTTTACGTCTTGTGGTCTTCCCATCCACCAGTAGTGTATCTCACAGGTCAGTTCTCTGTTCTGTTGGTTGCCTCTAACTCCTAGAGTGAAGTGGCCAGGTCCAACTATTACACATTTTCTTTACAAGGAGATTCCATCCTTGGCTCTTGTAGTGAAAGGTTGTGTCTTATTGTGCTCTGTGATTGTGAGTTGTAACCAGTCCAGCCAGGTGTTCAACAGTTCTTCTACCTGCGTCGCCAGACAATGTGAGAAGGGTCTGCTAGGACATCAGCCGGGCGGCCAGCTACCTGGATTACAGGCCAGTTACATTAAGAAAAGGATAATCCTTTTCTTAATTTTATTTCTATTCTATTCAAATTTCTATAATAATGTAAAGTGAACTCTTGTAGTCATTACGAACACATTAAGTTAATAGCCTATTATTATAGGACTATTGTGCTGATTTTAAAATAATTTTATTTTAAATTGTTTGATATAATCTGTACCTATTTAGGTCTACAGGTTATATCTTGTTTTGATTTTTCTTGTCAGTGGTTTTATTTTGCAGCAAGTGTACATTAAGAAGTGTTTAATTAAGTTTAATTTTAATTTTTAAATCTTATTCTTTATTTTTCCTCAATGGAAGGAAAAGTAAGGCCTGCCCCGCCCCGTTCTCCCACCCCGGAACTGTCCGTCGGTGGAGAGGAAAGCGGGTCTGGCGCTAGGAAGCGCCAGAAACGCCGGGACTCCGCGCCTCCTATGGAGACGGAGCCCGTAGCGGGCTGCAGCAAGGCTGCAGCAGCCGCCATCCCGCAGGCTGATGATGGGGCCCCATCACAGCCTGCTACCGTCAGGCGGGAGAAAATCCCGCCAATAATGCTGGACTGCCCGAAGGAGTGGCCAGCATTAGCGCGCGACATTAAGTCGCGGATCGGGGGGCGCCTGGTGGCTAAAAGCACCGGGCTCTCGATAAGGCTGCAGCTGGGCAGCGAGGCGGATTACCGGGCGGTGCAGAGTTTTCTGCACTCGAAGGGAATCGCCTTTCACTCCTTTCAGCTCCCGAAGGACAGGGAGCTAAAGGTGGTTATACGGGGAATCCCCTATGGGGCTGCCCCGGAGGAAGTAAGGGAGGAACTGACCTCCCTTGGCTATGAGGTGGTTTCGGTTAAGAAGCTCCTCACAAGGGACGGTCGGGAAACCCCGACCTGCCTAGTGGCCCTTAAGAGGACCCCTTCGGCCCGGACCATTTATGACCTTGGCAGTATTTTTTACTGCAAGGTCGCAGTGACTGCGTTTGTGTCACGAGGGGGGCCACCCCAGTGCCACAGATGCCAGAAATTTGGACACTCGTCCAATTATTGCCAGAGGGCCCAGCAATGTGTCAAGTGTGGTGGGGACCACGACACTGCCACATGCGTTAAGCCGCGTGAGGAACCAGCCTCATGCGTTAACTGCAAGGGGCCTCATCCGGCTAATTACCGGGGTTGCCCCTATTATAAGGAGCAAGTCAATAAGGTCAAGGGCATTAAAAAGCCCGCGACTGTTGACGGCCGCAGCTGGGCCCGTGTTGCCGGTGGGGGAAAATCAGCCCCCAAACCGGAGGTGCCGGCACCTGTGGCCAAGGCGGTAGTGAAAAAAGGGGAGGTACCCTCCCCAACACCCGCCAAGCCAAAACCGGCGGCGACCACCAAGAAGGTGGTGAAACAAAAGGCGGCGTCAAAGCCGGCCCCGGCGAAGAAGGCCAAGCCTTCCTCGACGGGAAAGGCAAAGCCTGCTCCGGCTGGGAAGGCCAAGCAGGCTGTTAAAAACACCGCGGCCCCTGTGACCCCGCGCCCCACCAAAAGGGCGGCCGCGCCAAAAGGCACCTCCAGCGGCAATCCGAAACCGGCTACCCCGTTGGAGACCACTGGCATGGACTTCCTGTCGCAGATGACAGTGAAGGATATCCTGCCACATATCATGATGGTTTTGCCACGCCTGCTCCAGGCAAAATCTCTCAAGGACTGTATTCAGTCCTTAATAGAGTGCCTCATGGCTGTACTGTCCAGGTATGGTTAGGCCCACCCTCAGACTCTTGCAGTGGAACGCCAACTCAGTAGTAGGCCGGACGGAGGAACTATGCCGTCTGGCCGAGGATCTACTGATAGACGTGATACTGTTGTCTGAGACGTGGTTGAACCCAACCAAGCAACTGACCCTTCGGAACTATTTTACATATAGGACGGATAGGCCAGTTCGACCCGGATCTCGCACCTCTGGTGGAACTGCGGTTTTAGTCCACAGACGCCACATGCATACGCGCGTTGTTCTTCATACAAACGTGATGGAGCAAACGTGTGTGCATGTGGAGCATATGGGCACGGTGTATCGGCTGGTTTCGGCTTATAGCAAGCCGAACGACGCGGTAACCGGCGCAGATCTGGATGCCGTGCTGGAAAATTGGGATGGGCCCATGATACTCATGGGCGACCTCAATGCCAAACACGTGTCATGGAACAGCATTCTGACAAATCCGAATGGCAGATTGCTGTACGAAAGGGCGAGAGCCCGCCGCTTGGTCGTCGTAGGCCCTGAGGTGCCCACGTTCGTGCATCGCTCAGGCAGATCTAGGCCTGACGTGCTGGATATCGCAGTCATGAAGGGGGGTACCCTCCCATTCATGATTGAAACGATAGAAGACCTCAGCTCGGACCATTCCCCTGTCCTGTTGGAACTAGGTCAGGCAGGGGGTGGCCGAGATCCCCCGCCTATACCCCGAAGGTCAGTCAACTGGAAAAGGTTCTACGAGACCCTCCAGCGGGAGTACAGGCCGGTAAATCCTGAGCTCCTGAACACCCCGGAGGAAATCGACGACACTGTCGGGCGCGTCACGTCGTCAATGACTGAGGCCCTGGCAGGCAGCTCATCGGCCAAAACTCGAGCAGTTGTTCGAAACGACCTCCCTCCTCATATCTCCGAAGCCATAACGGAGAAACGACGACTGAGGAGGAGATATCGAATCACCCTGTCCCCCGCTGATAAGCGGGCCTTTTATAATCAAACGGACAGGGTAAAACAACTGCTGACAAGCCATCGAGAGGATTCGTGGAACGAATACCTCGCATCGGTCTCTGACGACATCTCCTCGGTGTTCAGGTTGAACAGGAGACTGCGAGAAGGGAAGAAGCCTCGCCATCCGGTTGTGGGGCAGCGAGGTTTTCTTGCATACTCGGAGGCGGAGAGGGCCGAGGTATTCGCCGATACCTTGGAGGAGCAGTTCACTCCAAACCCCCCTCCCTCCCCGAACGACGAGCACACAACCGAGGTGGAATCCTTTCTTGTAGATTATTTCTCACAGGTGGAGGATGCCCCTCTAGAGATTGACCAAGTCACTGAAGCGGAAGTTTCCGCAGCCATTAAGGCCACAAGCCCCGACAAGGCCCCGGGTGTCGACGGGATCAGCGCCCGTGCATTCCGGAACATACCGGCCTCCGTGATTACAGCAATTTCGGTGATATTCACGTCCATTTTGTACGTTGGATATTTCCCGAATTGTTGGAAAACGGCCAAAGTCGTATGTTTACCCAAACCGGGGAAAAGTTTACTTTTCCCACGGAATTATAGGCCAATCTCCCTGTTACCGGTATTGTCTAAGTTGTTCGAGAGGATTTTTCTTGAAAAACTGAGGCGATACATGGAGGGAGAAGTGCGGCCCGAGCAATTTGGGTTCAGGGAGGGTCACTCAACCACCCTCCAACTGGTAAAAATAATAGACGACCTTGTCGGAGGCCTGAACAGGAAACGGGTGACTGCAGCCGTTTTTCTGGATGTGGCCAAGGCCTTTGACAAAGTTTGGCATAGCGGGCTGCTTTATAAGCTAGCGCGATCGGCGATCCCCTACCGCTATGTCAGACTGATGCGGTCATATCTGCTAGACCGACATTTTGTCGTGCGCGTAGGGGAAACGATTTCCTCCACCAGAGAAATAGCTGCTGGGGTTCCCCAAGGAGCAGTACTTTCCCCGTTCTTGTACACTTTGTACGTGAACGATATGCCGCTGTCGGAAGGGGTCAAAACGGCCCTTTACGCAGACGACACGGCATATTTCTACGAATCCGCAAATGTGGATTACGCGGTCCGGAGGCTCCAAAGGCAGCTGGACTTAGTGGAACCGTGGCTCGACATGTGGAGAATCAGGGTCAACGGTGAAAAATCGGTGGCCGTGATGTTCACATGCAAGACACGAAAACCGACCAGAGAGCTGGAAATCTCAGGGGAGAAAATCCCTTTTGAGAAAACAGTTAAGTACCTGGGGGTGGTGTTGGACAGGCGGCTTACCTTCGGCGAACATGTAAATTATGCGACCCGGAGGGCTAAGGCCGCCAGAGCCTCACTATACCCAGTGCTGAACAGTGCCAGCCCATACCCACTGGCAACTAAGCTTCTCATTTTTCGGCTGTACGTACTGCCGATTCTAACATATGCTTACCCGGCATGGGGGGCAATGTTGAGCTCCTCGCTTCAAAAGAAGATCGAGGCCGTCCAAAACATCGCGTTGCGGACGATCTTTGGAGCTCCGTGGTTCGTCAGGAACGCCACTCTCCGATCTGATGCGAGATTTCAATCCGTGTCCGAGGTGGGGGTGGCGCAGGCGCGCAGACTGTTCGGGAGAGCGGCTGTGTCCGAACACAGTCATCTTCGGGACATCTGCAGAGAGGACCCAACTCCGACAGTTGTAAGGAAGCGGCCTCACGCCGTACTGGACGAACCACCGTGATGGTGCGGTGCGGTAGCCGAAAATCGACAAACCAGGCTTAGGGGCCTCCATATCGCATGAGCCATAAACGGAATAGTGCGTCAGACGCGTTTCCGGGGTCGCGAGTGAATAGTTTTTTTTCGCGAGTTATATAGTTTGAAGACTTCAAATACGGTAAGTCGCGCACAAAACAAAAACGCGGTCTAAAAAGGAAAAAAAGGGAAAAAACGCGGTTTTTTTTTTTTTTTTCTTCTTTTTCTCGCGTGTGTTTTGTTCTGTTTCTCTAGTTTCAGAAACGGGAGAAACGTGGATGTGGAACGACGCGTCGTGCCGTCTCATCCTGCCAGTCGAAAGGAAAGTAAAAATTAAATTTTTTTTTTTTTTTTTTTTTTTTTTTTTTTTCTTTCTCGTGTAGGTGTTCTGCTTCTTTTGTTGCAGATGCCAACAGCCACCACAAAAACAAATGGTTTCTTCACTGCAGCCACGCGGTCCCCCCAACCCCTTCTCAGACACACGCGTGTCTGAAGGTTAATAAATTACGTGGAAAGAATAATTACTGTTTACTTCTTTCCAGAAAATCGCCGCCCCAAAACCGCGATCGCGAATAGGTATCACCATCTGTAAGTTAAACTTACAGTAAGATAAAATAACCCAGCAATTGCGACTCCTCCGGAAAAGGGGACACATTGCTCCCTCCTTATAGCTAGTGCCCCGTTGTGGCGTATTCCTGCTAGCCTATTAAAGAGTTAGCACCGAAAGGACTTCAGTGGACGGTCTGAAGGGGAATTACGTCGGGAGGACAGGCTTTATAAGCCTAGCCTTCCGCGGTCGGCCCATGAAATGGGTTCGATAACGCTGGTTTAACAACGGATTGGAATGCAATTAAATCCGTCTTAAATTCACTAAAATAATAATAGACAAAACTTGAAAAATTAGATCCGAGATTAAAAAATAACCCTTTTAAAAACAAGCCCGATTAGAAAGATCCAGCAGCAAGGGACTCTGTCCAGGTTCTGCGATAAAGTAGGGAGTAATAGACTCCTGCCAACTTTGCATTCCATTCCATTCCATTTACAAGGAAATACAGTATAGATAAACATGGTTTTTACATCATTATTTTTATCTGTGTCACAACAACTATAGAATACATAGGCGTTATCATGATTTATCATACAAGATACAATAATTTACCTTTTTTTTTTTTTTTTTTTTTTAAACTTCTCTACTCTCCTGGGCCGGACCGACTTGATGGTATTACGCCACCCAGGGGAGTGTCTGTTACTCTAATAGGCCCTCCCCAACTACCGACTATATACCGGCATGGCAGGTCAGGCCGACCGATTGGCTCTTTTGAGATGTTTTTCCCTTTTTTAAAGAAAACCTAATAGTCAACCCAAGGAGTCCTCAGCGGGTCATCGAAACCAGCACACCTCAGCATGTTGGCTCTCACCGCTGAGGCTGTCCACCCAAACTACAATCTAAAAACCCATATTCTTTTCATTTATAATTTTTTGTTTAAGGGCTGATCTTATGAACTCTACAACCTTTCTCCAATTCTCTACCCTACTGAGCATATGATCTATTATCTCTCTCGGAGTCTTTCCGTCAATACCAGCATTGTATCTTAGCATTTGCCATTTTTTGCAATTCAGGAAAGTATGCTCTACATCGTCACGTTCGTTACAATACATGCACGTGGGTTGATCTCTTTTGCCGACTTTGTGGAGGTATTCATTAAAGCACCCATGGCCAGTTAAAAACTGTGTGACGTGGTAATCAATTTCTCCGTGGCGTCTGCCTGTCCTTCTAACTATATCGGGGATCAAGGATCTTGTCCATCTGGCTACCCCAGCCTGCAGCCATCTTTCCTGCCATATATTATTAATATCTTGTCTGACTTCATTATCCACATTTCCTAAAAACCTCTCAACCCTGTGTCTAGCAATGAGATCAATAGGGGGCACACCAAAGATACAATTTATCTACAAACATTTATCTGCATTCAATAGAAGATAGAAGATATATAGACATCATATTTCATGGTTCACTTTAATACAGTTGATTCCTTCTATTTTCTCAGTTTTATATCAGTGACTCAAATTTTCTTAAAAAGGTTTGGAAGAAAAGTTTGAATAGAGAAAAACTTTCCGTTTCTAAATGGATCACAGGGGAGATCACGAGTCTGAACTGGTGATCTCCCCTCTACTCTTAATCCCATTTAGTCTTTCAGCGGTTCCGAATTAGATACTCACGTTTTGTTTAATTCTTAACCCTAACTTTGCCTTTGAGATTATCGTTCTATTAGTGTATAACAATATTTTTTCTCGGTACATCCAGCATTAATATTCATTAATTATTCAATATTATATTTCGATAAATTATTTTTATCGTTTTCCTCAAAAAAAATTATTTACACCGAAATCTAAAAATATAGAAAATAGTATGGTGATTAAATGGAACGTTACGATTTTTCTATCCCAGAAAATATTACTTACGATAACATTGATGTAACAGAATTATTTTTGGATCTCATTAAACATTTTCTTAACAACTAAGTTCAAAAATTCTGTTTAATATTTTATTTCAATGATTATTTTATTCGATTTAATTGTAAGGCTCATGTTACTGAGCTCAAAATACTTATCAATACATTGCTGTTCCTTTTTGTATTAAAAATGTCCTGATTTCCCAAAGGATTATTAGAGGAATGGATGCTTATTGCTCAGAACAGACTTTGAGGTACCCTCTAGAAGGAGTTGTTTTATCTCGAACTGAAATTCATTCGTTAGAAAACCGTCTTTTCTCCTTTCTTTACACTTGATCCTTTCTTCTCATTTTTGGTTCTACTGATTTTCCGTCTTAAAATAAAAATTCAATACAAATAAATACAACTAATTTAACGTTTTTAATGAAAGAGAAATCAAAAGATTTTATTAAAAGTATTTCTATTGTCCTTTAATTACTAAGAATTCATTGTTTATGGTTCTTCCAAAGGATAATCGAAATAAATTAAAATTCGTTACTTTTCTTTTTGATGTTTTAAAAAGTGGACGAATTAGAATCAATCGTCAATTCAACTCATATTCATTCTTTAATGATTAAATTTTTTAAATTTAAAATTAATATTAATATAAGGGACTTAATAGATTGAAAGTAGAATATTTACGGTAAAACACTTCCTTAAAAATAAAAATTTCCTAGAACCTGAGATTCAGAAGATATTTCCATGAACGAGTGAATGGTTTATTTATATAAAGTATTTACGTTTATTTATAAATATTGAATCGAACAAGATTTAACTCTCATGCCTTACAAAAAAAATAAATAAATTATCAGAATTATGAATAAATAGTTAAAAAAAAAAAACTGACAACACAGTTTTAAGACTTTCCTGTCACTCGGCTAAAGCCGCGTTCGGGGAAATTCTTAAACTGTGGGTTGGTTTCTAATGCACGGATTACACACACAACTTAATTAAAAATATTTATCATTTTATTTAAATATGTTATTTTTTCGTTTATTTAATTAAATTATTTTAGAAAAGCGCGCGCGCATACCGTATTTAATTCCCGCGGGTGTGGCGGTTGTGCCACTAGGTGACGGTAGGGCCAACCGTCACCGCTAGGTGAGTAAATAAACTAATGTAATTTCACACCTAACATAAAATAAATTCCGCTTGTACGGTCGGCAGACTGATGTAACCGCAAGGCTTAACGCACTAGGTACCGAGTCGACTGGACGATCGAGTTCGTGACCCAGCCAGATCGACTTGATTTTTTACACTTTAAATATTATTAATTTATTTAAATATACAGCTCACCTATGACGTCACAACATAGCAGTAGTTTAGAGCATTTTTTGGTGTGGGGATGTGATTTTAGAAGAAATGTTTTTGCTGTGTTCATCTCTTCAGTTTGACATCAGCGCAGCTGTCTAAAAGCAAGAAGATACCGCCGGGTCCACCGATCACCACGGTTGTAGTTAAGGCAGAGGGGAAGACCTATGTGGACCTCCTCCGCTCCCTAAATGGTGCGGTGTCGCCAGGGGAGACGGGAGTTTTATCCGCAAGGCAGGGTGAGGGAGAAGACTTGCATCTTCTTGCATCATCCCGGTGCTGAAAGTGATTTTGCAGAACAACTCAGCAGAGACACTGTGGAGAAGATCGAGGGCACCACTGCAGCATTAACTGGGAAGGGTGCAGGAGGACTCATGCTGTTGTCAAGGACTTAAACGTACTTACAACGAGGGATGAGTTCATGAAGGAGCTTCGTAAGGTCACTAGGGAGTCAGTGTCCGTGGAAATTCTGTCTATGCGGCCGGCCTAGGGATCAAGACAGGTGGTCACTTTGGCCGTGCAACCTCTTCTTGAGGAGAAATTACTATCCGACAGGCGCATCCGCATTGGCTGGATGACATGCCGGGTGACTCGAAGTGCCTCAGTTGGTCTTTGCTTTCGGTGTTGGGGTATGGAACATAGGTATGGAACAATGACCACTTCGGTCTTGGTCCAGACCGAAGTGGTCATTGTTTTGCCTACATGGCCGGCCGCGTGAAGAGAGGTTGCATACAGGAACCTCGCTGACTGTAATATAGATCACACGGACATGCACCCGGAGGTCGAGGATGTAAGATGGCCCAACCTGCACCAGCACTATGAATATGTACACAGCTGCGCTTTGGTATCTCTAAGGAACAGCCTCATTCGGGAGGGGTGGGAGGCTCCGGCGTTTCATCTTCGATGATCGGGTGGGGACTCTCTTGTAGTGCCGTTGGAAGGAAATTAAGACCGTATTCCCGGCGGGGGATCCCTTTGGGATTCCTTGTTAGAGACGAGGTGTTAAGACCGGAGTCCTGGTGAGGGAACCCTTTGGGATCCCCTCATTTGAGGTATGGCAAGCAAGGAAGACCGAGTTCCGGCTGCCTGGACGGGGTCTTGTGCCTTCTGAGGTAGTTTGAGGCCACGTCAGCCCTTAGAACTGAGCTTATGCTTGGTCGCAAATCCGGCTCCAAGGGGTGGGGAAATCGACGGAAAAAATATTTTTGCAGATTGTTGTTTGCAAAATAATAATATATAAATAACAATATTTTAATAGCAATTAATGTTATTTGCAAAATAACAATATTATATATAAATAACAAATAACATTAGTTAATTGTTAACAAATGTCTCTAATAAAAGTATGACCTTAATTAGGCGAAATCTCGAGATACTGAGGGTGACCTTGCTCTACACCCTCACCCTCAAGACCTTTTAAGTTGAAAATTTAATGACACCAATCCCCCATATGTAGAAGTAATTTGACTAAGTTTTGTCAAAATCAGTCCAGTAGTTCTGGAAATATATGGTGATTCAGTTCGACACTGAACACTCACACACACACACA
The DNA here is from genome assembly GCF_047948215.1 of Lycorma delicatula. NCBI lineage: Eukaryota > Metazoa > Arthropoda > Insecta > Hemiptera > Fulgoridae > Lycorma > Lycorma delicatula. The sequence goes on along the minus strand of NC_134455.1, from coordinate 368,825,056 downwards.
GACACACACATACATACGCGTACATACGAACATTCGGAAAATTTTAATCCGACCGTTTGGTTTTTAGGGTTCCTTAGGTGTTAAAATGTCATGATCCGGTAGAAACCGCATATGCCCAAATTGGACCAATTACAATACTTTCCCTTCTAGAGCTATAGCGTTATCTTTCTTTTTCTGTTTAGCCTCCAGAACCACCGTAAGGTATTACTTCAGTGGATGAATGAGGATGATATGAATGAATGTAAATGAAATGTAGTTTTGGACAGTCTCAGGTCGACCATTCGACCATTTCTGAGATGTGGTTAATTGAAACCCAACTACTAAAGAACACCGCTATAGCGTTATCTAAACGGGGAAGTAAAAGGATATGAAAAACTAAATATCTGTGATTACAACATAGATTACGACTGTAAAATTTCGAGAATTACGATATTTTTCGAGTATTTTAACATAATTTTGTTTTATTTATTTTTTTATACTAACATGATAAATAAGTAAAACATGTAATTACCTATTTAATTTATTTTTGGATTATTTAATGATACAGTTTAAATTACAATATGTCTACTATATTCATATTTACGGCGATGAAGTTTTCAATTTAGTTATGTTGAAAATAGACTTGAATATTTTCACAGCCTATAAAGTTGTTCAAGTTGCATGATCATTCATGTAAGTATGGACCTGCATACAAATTATTAGTAGGCTGGGTTAATGAATAAAGTGACTCGCTAATATAAATATATCATCATCTATTTCATAATCCATCCTCTAGATAAAATAAAACTATTATTAATATTATTATTTTCAAAAGTAAAAGATTATTAATATGTGCAATTAACTTAACTTTTTACTATCAGTATAGTTAAGCGACTAATTTAAAAAAAAAAAATGAATATGTCTTCATCAAACTGAAACGGTTTTAGAAGCTTATCAGAAGGTTAGAGGTAACAGACTTTCCCCACTCCTAAAATGAAAATTTTATAAATGTTTCTAATAATGTTTTATTATTTAATCACACATGGACTGAAGATGTTTAATAATGTTTTTCTAGTTACATTAATTTGTTTTAATTATATTTCAGGATTTTAATCTTTATTGTACTATAAGATACAAAAATTCCTTCAATTCAATTCAGCAAAGATTCCTTGCCCTCTACAGACAACTACCCACGTGAAAAAATTAAAGTATGTTAGTATGCAATTAAAGAATTATGTAAAAGATAATTCTACTCTTTAAGAAAAGATTTTTTCACAGTGACCGTTTCTTCTCATCCTTTTTAATCGATGTTTCCCTGTTTAGCCTCCGGGAATCACCGTCAGATAATATGTGTAAATGAAGTGTAGTCTTGTACAGTCTGAGGTCGACCATTTCTGAAATATGTGGTTAATTGAAACCCAACCACCAAAGGATACCGGTATCCACGATCTAGTATTCAAACCCGTATAAAAGTAACTGCCTTTACTAGGATTTGAACCTTACAACTCTCGAGTTCGAAATCAGTTGGTTTGCGATGACGAATTCCCCACTAGACCAACCCGGTGGGCTAAAAACAGTGTACTTCTTAGTTTATGATAAAAATATTATTAATTATGAAAGGTTTCCCCTCTTTTTTCTCCCCTTACATCCCTGGACCGGATCTGCAGTCAAGCATGACTTAGTCCATGGGCGTGTCCTTGTGACTCTAACGGGCCTCCCCGTCTGCCGGCACTAGGTTCGGCATGGCAGATCGGCTCTCGCCAGTTCTGGATCTTCCTATTTCAATTTAACCTCAGAGGCGGGGGTAACCGGGCCCGGCTATGCCATTCCCGGGACCCCACTCCATCCGCCGGGACTCGGTCTTTTCTATAATTTTTTTTCCTTTTTATTTTTTTTGACCGGGGGTTGGGAGTCCCCGCACTTCCTCACTGCCGCCCATCCGTGCAAGCATGGATGAACGGCACCTGAGCAGGGGGCTGAAAAATATTTAGTGGCGTCGTAAAGAGGTTGCAGTAAGAATATATAAATCAGTAGTAAAAAAATATTAAAGATTTAACTGTTTGTTGCTTTAAAATTAACAGATATTCTAGATATTTACAGTATCAGAGGCTAGCCATCGAATTACTTCTTTCTTAAACAGATTTTAGCTTGCATATCTTTTATTTCTTTTGATAACGCATTAAATAAACTGGGAACAACTTTCAATGACTTTTTACCATATGAATTATTTATTATATTTAGAAACAACAAATAGATATTCATACCTATTTTCATAAATAATATTTTTTTTAGATTTAAATTCATTTTTCATATGGAATATACATATCAATATTAACTGATAAAAACCTACAGGTGATAGCGTTGATACAGCATTAAGATAGTGTCTCCTTCCTATCATCCGACCGTCTTTACTCAGAATTATTTTAATTACTCTATTTTGAGCCTTTTTATTTTTTTCAGTTAAATAATTTGCTGTTGAATCCCATATACTTCAACTCCATACCTAGGTAATGATTTAATATTGATTTACTCGTATGTAATTAAATCATTATTTATGAAGGTAATATACCACTAAAATAGTTGAACTGTGTAATTGATTCGTGTATGAAGTTTTTTTAGTAGATTTGTTATATGAATTTTCCATTTTAATTTACTCTCTTAAATAATTCCTAAATATTTAAATTCGTCTAGAGTTTGAAAAATTTTACAATCACATCCGTTATTATTCGAGATTATTACTGTTAAAGATCATGAAATGTCAAGATTTTAAAAAATCGCAACATGCAAAATTTCATTTCCGTAGCATTCATTCGTTTATATACCACTAGTGTACTCTATAGGTGTGTAGTTAGGAAAGTAAAATACCTTTTCTATATTTGATGGAAATTTATTTCTACGTGAAACGTCTTTAAAATCACACCGAAACACACGGGTACCAGAACAGAAATTTGTAGCGTAACGAAAAGGTCTATATCGTCCTGCCTTAATGACTCCCTAACTATTACTCTCATAGACATAAATGCGTCATTTCATAACTTACATGGTCAGCTCACCGATACGACTTTGATTTTGCATCATTGGTGAGTGCGTTTGTTGGAGAGGAGCACAGCGCAGATCGGCCAAATCTGGCTCTCTCGCTCACTTCCATTCAGTGTAGCTCACGACTTAAATGTAATAGTGCTGTGATTCATATGTTTTTGTTTACAGTTTGTCGAGATAGATCGATTTAAGTAATAATAAGTGTATTTTTTACAATATTTATGCGTAAAAAATTAAAGTAAACGTGTAAAAATGCATAAAAATTCAATATGTTAGCCTCAGCCCGCGCAAAAGCCAGCCGGGAATATAAATACGCATATCGTTGGAAATGGGAAGTTATGAGCCACGCACAGATACCCCAATATCCGGTGCCGAGCGAGTGAAAATGTTTCGGAAGCGTGGCAAAACTGGCGCGGCACATTAAGTGGACTACGCCGACGGCGCGAGCACCACTACCGCTGCTGTACCCGAACTAATGGACACAACGAGTGAAAATAACACCCACACATCTGTCGAAGACGTCCCCGGGCTGATGGATATCAACATCAATCGAATTGATGCGATACAGGACCATTGGCGTGCAGCGGATAAACGCTTCTAAACGGTATTTAAAAACAATCCGTTTAGTCTATCTTGTAGCGTTGAAGCCATTGGTCAGTATTGACAGACCGACCAATTTATCTGTATAATTGGACAAATGAACTAAAATTTTCCATTGGAAACTTTCAGTTTTGATCAAAATATGCGATGGTGGCTCTCCCATTTATCTCTACGGATAAGTTGGTCGGTCTGTAGTCGGAGGAACTTCCATGGTCTGTAACGTTTCACGTTAAACCAACGGCCGTGCGCTCGACATAGCCCTACCGAGATTTTTTTTTACAAGTATTCCAGAATTCTATAATTTTGAAATTTTTTATTAACTTGAAAACTGTTAAAAAAATCCGTATCAAATAAATCGTTGTTTAACAAATCTAGAAATTATTATTGAACTTTATTTATATTTTATTTATTTATTTTTTTTTTTTTTCTTTCCGTAGCGAAGGAAAAAGCTCTGCCAGCTGCCGTCAGGCCCGCACTGACGGCAGTGCGGGGCTCTCACCCGCTAAAAACCCTCCCCTTCTACCATGCAGGGGCCGGATCTAAGCCTATGGTATGTACAGCCCCTGCATGATCACCCAGGCACTCCACTATCCGAATCCGTGTGACCGGAAGGCGTCCCCAGAGGGCGATCGACGAGCAACGACTCCGAGGAGCCCCCGCCGCCACCCCCAGAAGCTGGCCTCCCTTGATCACCCGTCATCGAACTCCAAGCCTCCATAGATTCGCATCAACTCAGCCTGCCGTCACCTCTCTTCATTGGCCTTCTCTCGTATCATTAATGCGATCGTAGTCGAGACACACTCCCACTTGTTGCCATTGCTGAGCATTACCTCGATTATATTGTTGGCCCCCCTCCACACCCTGACCCTTGAGCACTACGCGGAAGTTGCGCCATCTAGGGCAAAAAAATACTACATGCTCTGCTGTATCCAGTCCGCCGCAATCGTGACAGCGACTTGTATGGCACCTGTACAGGTAGTCTCGAAAACATCCATGTCCAGACAGGAACTGGGTGAATTCGTAGCCTGTATTACCATGCTTTCGCTCCACCCAGTTCCTGATGTCTCGTATGAGCCCATAGGTCCACCTTCCTTTGTCCGAATCTCGCCATCTGTCACGCCAAGCCATGTAGAGACCGTCAAGTGCCTCCTTTCTGTCCCCTCCATTCACAATTGCAGCTCTCATTTGCGCTTGTAAGTCTATGGGCGGTACTCCAGCTACAACCGAAGCCGCTTCGGCGCTGATCGTTCGATACCCTGCGATGACACGTATGTTCAGCCTACGTTGTTGCATAACCAAACGCCTCACGTTCCTTGCCCTCAACAAGTATGGCCCTCGACAAGTTCCTGTATGGCTCCCAGCCATACAGGAACTCCATATAACACCACAGAAGAGTACACACTGGCCAACAGTTTCCTCTTACCCGTCTGAGGACCGCCCTTATTTCTCGTCATGTTGCTCAGCGCCTTCACCACATTTTCGCCCTTTCTCGCTGCCTCTTCAACATGTATAGTAAATGATCGGTTCTTGTCCAGCCACACGCCTAAATACTTCGCGGCTGGACTAGGATGGACTATCGTGTGTCCCACTCTAAAACGCAATGGATGCAGTCTGCGTCTTCCAGCCATAACAACCACTTTCACTTTATCTTCAGCGAGCCGTAGACCATGAGCTATTAGCCACCTCTTAACCACATCAGCCGCTTCTTCACCGGCCACAATCAGTTCTTCTTCCGTTTTACGCACAATTACAAGTGCCAAATCATCAGCAAGCCACTGGGGTGACGCCCGCTGGACAGCGCTGCCTTAGAACATTATCGAAAGCAATGCTCCACAAGGCCGGATCCAACACCGAACCCTGAGGGAAACCCCTCTCCACCTTATTTTTAAGAAACTTTATATTTTTAAGAAACTAATTGAGGGTGTTAGTAGAATTTATAATTATAAATTTTATTTACTAGGAAGAGATTTGAATTTTAAAGTCTGTATAAATGCCACAAAATCTTTTAGCTTGATTACCAAAATTAATTTTATTTTTAATTAAAAATTACTGTTTATTATTCGGAATTCATAGGAAAATTTAATAAAATAAAAGAAAAATATCACCATCTGTAATTTTTTTTATTAATTTTGGCAGACTAATTTGGAATAATGGAGTAAATTTCATCTTTACTTGCTCGGTAACTTAATGCTTATTTTTAATAATCTAACTATAAAGTTTTACTTTTTTTCTAGTCCTTTAATTTTTTTTAAGAAATTTGATATTTGTTTTTAAATTTATCATGTATTTTTGTTATTTTGTTTTTAAAGATTAATATTATTTTCAGTGCTTTTTATAAATTATTTGTTTAATTTAAATGTAAAGAAAAATATCATTCTTGTAAAACATTCCTTGAAGTTCCACTTAAAGATTTAAGTCAAACAATTATATAACTTATACAACAATTTTTTAAGTCAAAACTAATTTTTATCAAAAAGAAAAAACTCTTACACTCTCAGTAAGATATTTTATTTTATTTCATTTCATTTCAAAAGAATTATTCTAAACACATACAGATCAATATTGTAGATAAAGAAAACAGAAAAAAAACATAATATGCGTTACAAATTCACCGTTAGTTCAAACGAAACTTCTTGCGTGTGTTTGCATTTATCAGGACAAGATGTTACAAAAATAAAATATGTAAAAAAAAACTAAATAAAAATGTTTTTATATAACATTGCACTCGCATGCATTTCAAAGTTGCAAAACAGCTACAAAAACAAACCGTTCAACTAAGTTTTTTTTTCTTTTTCCTGTAGTAAAATAATTCGGACAACCTTGAAAGTGGTCCGACTCGACAGAGGGCCATAACTTCTCCAGACAAAGGATGAATTTGGTGGCTAGAGGTTGATTCACATGCATTCTATAAATGAACATTTTATAACATCTTATAAAATAACAATAAAACTTGTCAAAAAATTATATGATGTTATCCTTCATAATAAAATCAAATCGTAATAGATAGTCTTTGTAATTTAATCTTTAAAAACACATTAATTTTATTTTAATTATAACTTATTCAATTTTTGTAAATATTAAAAATATTTTTAAATAAATTTCACGAAATCTTTAGTTTATAAAACTTAAATTTTTCTTGGTTCTATAATATTTTTCAGGATACATTCTCTTGTTTAAATACAAGGAGTCAAAGTGTTTTTTTCTCATTCCAGATTTTTAAATTGATATAAAAAATGTTTTACTTCAGAGAAATAAATTTATATTCCCCGTTCCCTCATTTAACAGGATATTAAAAAAAATATATATGTATAATGGAGGTGCGACGATAAAGTAATGAGACTGATTTTTCTTTGCAAGATGTGGCAACCCTGCAGCTTGCATAGGCACACCATCTTTGACCTTGGTCTATAAGCTACTTCTAGTCCAAGCGGCACAGTGATGCAACTGCTCAGTCGTGAGTTGTGCTGTAATAAGTGAACACGTGTTTGTGTCTCTCGTCACAGAAATGAAACCGCAAAATATTGCGCAACGGTATGCCATTTCTTTTTGCGTTAAATCAGGTGAAAACGCGACGACAACTTACAGTAAGCTTCAGAAGGCTTTTGGAGAGGAGGTTATGTCAAGAGCTCAAGTTTTTCGGTGGCATAAAATTTTTAGTGAAGGCAGAACGAATGTTGAAGATGAAGACCGCAGTGGACGACCATCAACCTCACGGGCAGATGTCAACTTGACCAGGGTGCGTGAAATCGTACGATCTGATCGAAGATTATCCGTGAAAATGATTGCAGAAGAAGAACTCAACATCGATCGAGAAATGGTTCGTCTAATATTAACTGAAGATCTTGGTACGAGAAAGATTTATGCAAAAATGGTCTCCAAAAATCTCACACAACAGCGAGAAACAAGGAAAAATGAGGCAGCCGATCTGTTAGAGCAAACGGAAATCGATCCAGATTTGTTGAGCCGTGTTATCACTGGTGATGAAGGTTGGTTTTTTCAATACGATCCAGAGACAAAACGCCAAAGTTGGCAATGGTCCTCAAAGGGATCACCCGAACCAAAAAAAGCTCGCATGTCAAAGTCAAAAGTGAAATTCATGCTTGTGTGCTTCTTCGATTCCAAGGGAATTGTTTATGTTAAGAGTGGGTGCCTCCTGGACAAACAGTTAACCAATATTTCTACAAAGAAATTTTAGAAAGACTTCGTAAACGAGATCTTCGTGTCCGTGCCAATGTTGCTGATAATTGGATTCTGCATCACGATAATGCGCCATCCCATACTGCTCTGTCAGTACAGCAATTTTTAACCTCAAAACAAATTTCAGTACTACCACAGCCACCTTATTCACCAGATATCGCTTCGTGCGACTTTTTTCTTTTTCCAAGAGTCAAAATGGCGGTCAAGGGACACCATTTTCAAACAACACAAGAGGTACAAAGAGCTGTGACGAGGGACACAAACACGTGTTCACTTATTATAGCACAACTCACGACTGAGCAGTTGCATCAATGTGCCGCAAGGACTAGAAGTAGCTTATAGACCAAGGTCAAAGATGGTGTGCCTACGCAAGCTGCAGGGTTGCCACACCTTGCAAAGAAAAATCAGTCTCATTGCTTTATTGTCGCACCGCGTATATATACGTATTCTTTTCCCCTCTACAGCTCTATTTCTGCTGAAACAACATATAAAGGAAAACTATAGCGATCGGGTCAAAATTTTGGATTTTGGGATTTTAAAACGTCGATGTTTCAAGATTTCCTAAGTAAAAAAGAGAACCCAAAAAATATAGAAATTTTCGGAAGATAAATATATACGTGTGTTAGCCTATATTTTGATCAATAAAATTGAAATTATATTTTTCTTATATTTGGGAATATATATACATATATATATATATATATATATATATATATATATAAAAGCCATAAAATTACAATTTACAAAATTGATATTTTAAGTTAGGGTCCCATTCAGTGCCTTGTTTTTTGGGCTTAAAAATTGATCTATTGGAGTAATTATTTACATTAATAAGTCGATCCAATTTATAAATCGATCTTATTGAAGTAAATACTTCTACTCCAATAAAAATCAACTTTTAAGACCAAAAAAGCAAGGAACGGAATCGGACTCAAAATTTAAAATATCAATATTTGTAAACTTTAATTTTCAATGTAGACGACATGAGAACATTTTAATAGAGAAGATATCATGGAATCCACAAAAGAATTAAATTTTTTTTAAATAATTTCTGATATTTTATCTGTTTTTCAAGTTGTGGTTGTGATTAAAAATATTATAGGAGGTAGCTGTCGAGAAAGAGGGTTACATAAAATCATTTTTTTTTTTTACTATTTTGTTTTATTGTTTTAATCAATTATACTCTAAATATAGTTTTGATTATACAAATGTCATTTGATCAATGGAATTAACTGAGACCCAAAACGTTTTTACGACGAATTTTGATTTTTTCTCAATTATACTTTTAATACTTCTTTTTTTCTTTTTCTGTTTATCGTCCGGAACCACCGTAAGAGGATGATATATACGAATGTAAATAAACTGAAGTCTTATGCGGTCTCATGTCGACCATTCCTGAGATGTGTGATTAATTGAAACTGAGATGTGTGGTTAATTGATGTTTGATTTCAATACTCATACAACCAAAGAACACCGGTAACCACGATCTAGTATTCAAATCTGTATAAAATTAACTGCCTTTAATAGGATTTGAACCTTAGAACTCTCGACTTCAAAATCAGCTGCTAGCCTTTAAAAATGCTGCAGAGCCTTTAACGTTAACACGTAATTTGATATAAATATAGTCACATCTAAAATTTTATCAGTCTGGAACACGGATTAAATTTAATTACAAAGAATAATATTTTTTCAGCCTTCCTCCCCCTCTTTTAGGTAGATTTAATAAGAAAGCTACCTATTGTAATGGGTACCATGATTCGACTTCTGGAAAATTTCGACATATCTTCGCGTTTCACATCCCCTAGACCCCAACACCACCGTCAGTTCAAAATTTTATATACATATTTCACTTTCTTGTGAGCACGATAACGCCGTAATTTTGCGCCAATCACTTTCAAATTTATACGCAAAATATAACGACCCAAAATCTCGGTCCAGTTCGTTAATGGGTAAAATCGGACTACGGGGATGAAAATGGGGGCTTTTTCGAAAAAATATATCGCTATAACTTTCTTATTAAGTAAAATTTCGAATTCGTTTAAAGTTCTTACTATTCTTCGAATGAGGGCCTAAAACTTATCTAAGTAAAGTTTTTTGATATCACCAACAATTGGCCCAGGAGGTGGAAAGAATGACGTTTTGAAAACAAAAAAAAATCATACCTCCCGTAATAAGCACAGTATAGAATCGGTTTAAAGTGGTTTTTAGTCCTCTAAATATTACTAAAACATTTGTCTGAAACAATTTTTGATATGACCAACCCTTACGGAAAGGGATGACCAAAATGTTGCTGGAATTCTAAGAAGATGGGGTTTTTCGTATGCTAAACATGTATAACATTTTTCACATGTAACCATTGTATGGAGTAAATTTGAAGTTTTTCTTGACTTTAAGTTTGAAATCTTTTTTATCTCCTACTTAGCACCGGTTAAAATCTACCTCCGCCTTCCGGCGTGTCGAAAGGGATTTTTTTTGTTTCAAAAGAAATTTCAATTACAAAAAATTGAGCCAGATAAAGAAAATCAATTGACACATGAAATCGGCATAAAAAATACTTTAAGTCTCAACCATTCCCTGGCATTTAACAAACAAAAAATTAAATTTTGTTGACCAGTGTAATTGGTTATTTATTTGGGAAAATACATTTTAGAGTTCATTGTTGAATGAGTTCATTTTATGTAAAAGAGAAATTTATTTTTATTTTTTTTTTATTTTTAGTGTGTATTATATAAAAATATTTTTTATTTTATATAAATCCACCGATTGGTCTAGTGGTAAAATCGTTGTCGCAAATCAGCTGTCTAACAGCTGATTTTTGAAGTGGAAGGTTCTGCAATTGAAATTCTACCTTTATACAGATCTGAATACCAGACAATGGATACCGGTGTACATTGGTGGTTGGGTTAACCACACATCTCAGGAATGGTCGACCTGAGTCTGTACAAGACTACAACTCATTTACATGTCATACATATCACCCTCATCTCATTGGACCATGGGGGATTAGTTATTGTTTTTACAAGTTGGACTGATTGTAATGTACACATAGGAATAAAAAAGAAAATAATTTTGTATAAATGATGAGATTTACTTGACGGAATGTAGTGTCTGTACCTTTAATCCCGAGGTTCTGGATTCGTTTTCCGGTAAGGCATGGCATTTTTTCATTCACTGCAAAAAATTAATTTTATTTCCTTTCATCGGCTGTTACAGAGTGTCAACCAGAATAAAAAATAAATATAAAATAAAAAAATTGATAATAGATATTAAATAAAGAAGCCCTATTTCTTTCTCATTTAATTCAATTACAGACGTTGAATACATCTATTCATTGTTCCGAGAAACCAGACTCCGGTTATGAATACGTAATATTTAAATAATCAAATTAATATTCAATTTTTTTTTTGATGATTAAATCATTTAAGATTTTCCATAGGAATATGGTGTGAGGGGACTTTTAACGCGTGAAAAAATTTTTATTGGGATTCGAACCCATAATATTCTAGATGAAAGATGGATACTCTGCCAACTCACATCAGAGATAGGTGGTGATATTGCTATCGATATTATTTTATAGTCTACACTCATCATCTTTAGATTTTTATGACGTATTTTGGTAGCCTTATGTAGTTGGAAATGAACTGACCACTATCTCGCATCACTTAGTAAACTTTGTATAGCAGCTAATATTATATTTAGTTTTATATTAATTCAAACTTCAGGTTGGTAGTTAAATAATTTTTATTTATATTTTATCGTCTATCAATTTATTTTTGTTATTAATCTCTTACATCAGAATTACTATTATTAATATTATCATTACTGAAAAGAAATTTTAAAATAAAACTGCAGCACGGAATATGCTGTATTTTTATAAAACATTCATTCGTGACATATTATACAAGAAATTAAACACAAATTTAAGTTTCATACTTAAAAAAAATACCAGTATGTTAAAGGTCATATTGTATAAGGTTTGTTGTTCACCACGTTAGAGACTGGAACAATAAAGGAGAATACATATTACGATGTAACTTTAAATAAATATTAAAAAATCTAGTTTCCAGCTGCTTTCTTTATTATTAAACAATTAGAAATAAATTATTTATGCATTGCAGGAAGTGTAATAGAAATTTTAATAAATCAATTTAAACTAGTTTTAATTTTGTTTAAAAATTGATTCTTCAAAGCGATGGGAAGAGCAGTATAAATTTTCAGAATTTTCAAATAAAATTAATATTTTAATTTAAAAAAATGCAAAGATATTAGTTTTTTTAATTATCACTGTAGTCGACGAGCTCGGTGACTTGACAAAGTAATAACTTTATTTTCAAGAAACTAATAACCAATCAAAATTATTTAAATTTTAATAATAAAATAAACTCAACAGCAAAAGAGTCAAACGGTTAATATGGGGATATATTTGTGATGGTAATTAACTGTGAAAAATGTAAAAAGAAAAATATTTCTATTTTATAATTAAAAAATAAAAAACAGTTCTGAATAACATTTATTATAAAAAGGGTATTTTATTCATTGTTTTTTTTTCTTTTTTTTGTAAAGTTTTACGCAGTAGAAAAATCGA